>NC_141217.1:38097350-38749850 GCF_054856515.1 Filicampus tigris
TTTGAGAATTTGTTTGCTTGCTTGCCTGATGATTCCTCTTATGGGACATACCGCTGGCGTCGGGCGGAATCCTTGTAGCTTCAACATCACTACTTTTTCAGGAGGACCCAAAAAAACCATTTATTTCTCTATAAAATGTGTTTTATATATAAATGGTAAAAAAAGATTTTTAAAAAAGAATTGTCATTAATTTCTTACTATAAGAAAAATACTACGTTGGCATATCGTTATCAGGATGTAAAATCGCTCATATTGGGATGTTACCGGTAGATTTCGTATATGACAATCTTTGAGGAATCGGATTGCTAATGGAATTTAAAGTCTTTAGCAATTTAATTTCCCATCCTGACTTTGAAGTACACAAGCCAAAGGATGTTTTGGGACTGCCACACATTTCACCGACGCTTCCTTTGTGTCTCTTTTCTAAATTGGGTCATGCCCCTCAAAATCAAGAAAACAATATTGCAATGTACGTACACACAGACATTGTCAAGTTGGACAGCTTAACTGTCACCAGAATTTGTTTCGAACAGACCAATGTTTTTGTTGTCTAGTTTGGAGTGTGAAGGCTCCCCACAGAAATAGCAGAGCTCTGCAAAAAGTTTATTTTGGAGTGTGTTGCATTGATGCTATTCTGTTGAATGCTAGCGTCGTACCTCATACATTCCCCCCCCGTAAGGATGTTGGGCTCTTTCTTGAGGCACATCCTACGGATTTTGTTCACGTCTTTTATTACCTCAAATGCGGTGAGTTATCACATTGTTTTTTTTTTTCCACCACCTCTGACTTACGGGTTTGTGAATCTGTGGTCATTCTGTTTATATTTTGAAAACATGACATGTAAAGCAGCAATAGTTCAAGTATGCCTTGGATGAAGACTAATTGCTTGCCGTTCAATTTTTTTTTTTTCATTAGCCTGACGAAATGCAATCCGAATGTCATCCTTACCTATTTTTTTAAGTCAATGAAACATTTTTATTTTGTAGTTTAAACGTCTGGTTGGGTGAGTACAGACATGTAATGTTGTTGTAGCTGTTGTGTAAAACGCTAGCTGCCATAGCAAGTGTCCCCAATTGTGACATTTATGCGGAAACTTGCTGTTGACTCTTATGGCTTGCTTAGTCTGCTGCCGCATTCATGCTCACACGGGCATAATTGTGATTCATCTCCAAACTGGATCTTGGCCTTGTTTGCTGTGAGCTCACTTCCTATTTTTTTTTTTTATTCGGTGAGATCGACACCAGTGAGAGACAAATTTGGAAATCCAGTTGAGCGTGTTTGAACACAGTTCAGGTGATTGTAGGCTTTGAGTTCTCCCTTAGGCAGCTCAACGAGTCACAGGCCAATGTGAAGATGTGCTGATAGATGTTTGCTTTCTTTTGGCCTTGTTGTGAAACCAACCAATGAGAGCGTATACAGTACCTCACGCAGGGGCAAAATGTTGCAATTCATCCGCCAGCAGAGCATGCACAATAGATTTGACCTACATATTTGACAGCCTTATGTCAAACAACGCGGCTGTAGGCAGCCGCATTTCACTCTTAATCTTACGACACTGTCACCCATTTAGAAGTCTTTGTTTTAATGAGGTGATAATCCTCTGGCTCCATCTGTCTGTCCAGGGCCTTGCGAAAACACTAGATCGGTTTTGGCATTAATCGGATCCATTTTTGTATTTTACCTGAATATGTACAAATCAAACTATTCGACGACAACACGGCCGCGTCTGTTTCAGCCTCTTTTTCTGCCTCTTGTGGATAATGTTGGCATCAGAGCCTCATACACACCGAGCAAATTCGGCTTGAGTCGCGCAAAAAATCAGTTATACAAGCAAGTCCAGTACTGTACAGGGCATTTGGACCTTTTTCCCTTTTGATGTCGAATATGCCTGAAATCTTTTGTGTGCCTTGTGTAGATCTGTGTCCTCCTGTTTACGTGCCTCTACATCGTGTCCTACCTCATCCTTGCACGCTTCAAGAAGACTGCAGAGTTTGTCACCGGTAAGTACAAGTGTTTTTTGTTTTCGGATTAAGTGGAGGTCATGCACGGCCGACTGAGCATCCCTGATCAGTTGGACACACTGGGAAGTGTTTCATAAAGCCCTCAAACTGTGTGGCTACGTTGGGGTTGAACTGCACAGCATTACCCGTCTGTGGGGGGAGGGGATCCAATGCTTATAGGAAATCTCTACTCTCCCCCACAGTGAAGTCTTACAATTGGAATGCGCACCACAGAGACGATGGGTCGCTTAAATGGCAGACTCTGCAAATCTGCTCGTGTTAATTCAACACTTGTACTGTTCATTTTAACGCAGACAAAGTGCCTATATGCATACACACTACCCAGTGTTAAAGTAACATTTACCAAAGTGTTAAATTTCCAACACTCAATAGTGTGCTACAGCAACAAAATGTAACAAATCCTCCTCGATTCTAAGTGCGTTCAGATAATCACCCAGAACCATAGTAATAACATTTGGGGTCAAAAGAAATGCCACATCGTCACCAAAGTGAAGTTAAAATTGTTCTTGTCAATACAATGTTCTATGCGCCCCCACTCGTCGAAACACGGCATTCTGATTCATATTGTATATTTGTATAGCAAAAACACAAAGTTGAAGACTTTTGTCCGGCGTCCGTGAATGATTTAGTGTCACGATAGCCAGAGATGATCGAACGCCAGCTGGCTTGGTTCTGTGAGGTATTGTTTAGCACCGTTAACAGTTTCATTTTGGGCGCTTTCTATTTCCCAATATTGTGCATTTGACCTCCTTGTGTGTGCTTAAAAGTCAGAAAAGGCGCATTGTTGCTGCGCACTTTTTTTGGGGGCTATGCAGGTTCTCCCGTCGACTTAAGAGTGTCACTTATGCACCTTCATGAAATGTAGGCACTCTGGTTGGAGCCACCTTGAAATGAGGGCGTTCCCTGTCAAATTCACAGTCATTATAATGGCGGCGATGGTGCCTCAGATTTTGAATCGTTTGTTGCCATTTCATTAATGCCGTTGGTGGAATCCATAGGAGTGACGTGTCCGCCGCGTGTGCAGCATGACACGTTGCTTGGCAACGCTTAATCAACAGCCGGCTGACTCACTTTTCAACCGATGCAGTCAATCATGAGCACAGTACTCTGAAGGAATTACCTTTATTGTATTTATCAAATACAGAATGCGAATAAAGTATAACTTCCGGATCCACGACGCTCGTTAATTTCGCGTTTGAAGTGTGACGTGTGTTCTAAATGGATCTCTGTGGGATTCACATGACTCAGGAAAACTCCACCATCCGGGACTTGCATGACCTTTCAGAATTCAATGGGTCAAGCCTCTTTGAGACTTAACACGGATTCTCAGGTTAGGCCCGGTGAGCGTGTTGGAAGCTTAGATGGGAGAATTGCGGCAACTTGAAAGAGCGCGAGAAAGTTGTATAGGAATTTCTTTTTTTTTTTTTTCTGAAGCTGAGCCATGATTGGTCGTCACCTGAGCAACTGTGATGTCATTTTCAAATGACAAAAAGTGGCAAAATGGCAGCCCCTTGAGTCTGATTAAAAATGGGTGGATTTTGTTGCTTAATTCATATTCCAACTAAAGAAATATTAATCCGAATACTGTGTTTAGACTAGTGAAGGTGCGTAGAACATATTATTGTAAGGAACATTTTGGGGATGACTTCCGCTTAAGTGCAAATGGGAGAGGATGCCCCGAGTGAAGCCATGGACTGATTCCTTAGCGTCTCATGCTAGCTCATAAACTTGTCATTTGTCATCAAATGACATAGTTTTGTGCCTTTTAACATTTTACATTGGATCAGAAAATTAGGAGAGAAACATATTGGCAATCAGTTCTTTTTAATTTAATATTTTGGCAGGTAAAATTTCTCATGTATGCGATTTTACAGGATGTGCGCTATGCCAGCATGTTTGTTTTTGTTGTCAAAAATGCCAAAATCCTGTTCACATTTCTTTGAGCCTTCAGGCCTGGCAGTTGCATAACCAATTCAATAAGTTGCCTTCATTGAAAGCAGATGTCGGCTGTCCAACAGGCCAAGTTGTCTTTGCCTTGCTGTGGCTGGCTGGACTTCCTTATGTGTCGTGGATAAGCGCACAGACGCGTGCAGAACCGTTTTGCCCCGCAGCTAAAAAGCACTTGAGCAAAGCAACGCTGCGCTCTCAGCTCAAGTTTTTTATGGGAGTGGGAGCCATGAGCCTTGTTTTTGGGTCCACAGGCGTGTTTACTTGGATGGTCATACAATATAGCTTTTAGCTGCGGTCATTATGATGTTAAACGGTTTTTAAGCATAATGACATCATTTTCTGAAGTTGGCTTTCTCAGTGACTCTTGCTTTGTCTTTTTTTTCCCTCGGTTAAGTCCCTTCGACTGGAGACTCCAATCATACTTGTACAGAATGTTCCAAAACCCCTCCCTCACGCCCCTCTCTGAGGCCAGTGACACACAACGTTAGCTTTTCTTCATTCCTGTATGGATGCTGTTACGATAGCTTCCCCCGTACCTCTGCTTTGCATACGTTTGGTGGCGTTCACACAACTCCTTCACATTTTGCATTTGTCATGTCAAGACAAACAAACGAAACACTAAAGACTCACGCATCTCTTATAAAAAAATTTTTTTTTTTTTGAAACATAATATGGTTACATTCCAAATGACCTCTCTAAACTCAGAAAAAAAGATATTGTTGCTGTCAGGTTCACACCAAGTGAGACTTTAGTCAACAATGCACACAATGAGGAGAGAAGACACTCGACAACAATATTGTCTTTTTACTTGCAAGGAGAGTGCAGGGAAGTGTACGATTACAGTTCCTAAAACCCTCTGCCCGGCTTTTATTTTCTTCGGAGTCCCTGATTACAAAGGTGTTCCAGCTCTAAGGGAAAAGGGAGTGAAAGCAGCGGGAACACTATGAACTTGTTTTGTCTATGTGTGTTTGTGTGTGTGAGAGCCATTAGCATAGATATGTGGAAGCAAAGCACATCAAGCAAGTTGGGCGTAGATTTGGAAAAAGCTAAACCCACAAGCTAATAAAGCTAACTGGCCTTGTCCACAAGAATCCAACACAAAATACATTATTATTCTTACATTTCCCCCTGCTTTTATATAATATAAAGCTAAACCTACAAAGCTAACAAGCTTAATTATGAAAAATCCAACACATGAATAATAGAATACTAAAAAAAAAACATTTCTGTGCTCTCTTGCAGATGATATTGAGGATGCTACAGTCAACAAAATTGCGTAAGTGAAAAGCTCGTAATGATTAACTGACTTGGGGCAATCTGATCTCGCTCACTCACGTTGATTGGCATCAGTGTGAGTGAGCAGAGACACATTACAGCGCACTGAGCTGTAACTTTATTGCCGTGTCGAGTGTGCGGCTGTTGATTGATAGGAACAATCCAGTATCCCTTTGCCCTTTGTCCCTACACGCTGGCACTGTCGTCTTACCTCCGCGCACCACTGCAGACTTTTCGACCTTAGCTGCTCTGCCAGACCAGCGCTAAAAGCAAACAAAGCAAAGCCGAAGAGTTTGAGTATGACTTTTGTCAAGCAGTCCTTCTGGTCTCCTCCGCCAGGCTGTGGCTGTGCACGTTCACGCTGTCCGTTGCAGTGTGTGCGGTGCTGCTTCTGCCCATCTCGATTCTGTCCAATGAGGTGCTGCTCACCTTCCCACACAGCTACTACATGCAATGGCTCAATGGATCTCTTATCCACGGTACATTTTTCATATTCATATGGTCACTTTCCAAAGCATCCCAAACTGTGATTTAAGGGAATACCTCTAGTGAATCGTGTCTGGGGTTGTTTTGAAGTGGAAGTCAACCTCAAAATGTTCTTTACAATAATATGTTCTATGCTCCTTCACCAGTCTAAACATGGCATTCTCATTTAAGATTGAGTCTGTGGAATATGAGTTAGAGGAAGTCAATCCCAACCCTTTTTTCAAGAATCTGTTCTATGTAGTCCCACTAGTTGAAACAAGTCATTCTGATAAATATTTTGTTTGTGGAATAGGAGTTAATCCACCCGTTTTTAGCCATCTCAGGGGGGCGGCCATTTTGTCACGTCTGTCGGCTGAGAATGACATCACAGTTGCTCAGGTAATGACTAATCGTGGCTCACCTGTTTTTTGAAGCTGAGCCGCGATTGGTCGTTACCTGAGCCCTGAGCAGTTGTGATGTAATTTTCTGTCAACAGGAGTGACAAAATGGCCGCCCCCTGAGATGGCTAAAACCGGGTGGATTTAGCTGCTTAACATATATTCCACAAACGCAATATTAATCAAAATGCCGTGTTTCGACTAGTGGGCCCACATATAACATATTCTTGAAAAAAAAAAAACGTTTGGGTTGACTTCCTCTTTAAACAGTAAAATCCAGCCGATTTTATCCATCTCACGGGCGGACCATTTCGCCACTTTCTGTCGACTGAAAATGACATCACAGTTGCTCAGGGCTCAGATAGTGACCATTCATGGCTGAGCTTCAGAAAACAAGTGAGCCGTGATCAGTCGTTACCTGAGCCGTGTGCTACTTTGATGTCATTTTCAGTCGACAGAAGTGACAAAATGGCCGCCCCCTGAGATGGCTAAAAACTCATATTCCACAAACGCAATATTAATCACAATGCCTTGCTTCAATTAGTGGGCCTGCATAGAACATGTTCTGTAAAAAAAATGTTTGGGTTGACTTCTCTTGAATGCAGTGTACCCTGTACTGAAGCCCAAAACATTCTGTAAGCATGACACATGCATGACAAGTTACAAGGAGTAGAAAAATGGTGCCTCCCAGTGGTGTACTGTAGAACTGCAATGAAACCAAACTCACGGGCACATTCCTTCTCCTCTTTTGTCAGGCTTGTGGAACCTCGTTTTCCTTTTCTCAAATTTGTCCCTGGTCTTCCTCATGCCGTTTGCGTACTTCTTCACCGAGTCTGAGGGATTTGTAGGGTCCAAAAAGGTAATAGTGCACCATTTGAATGAAGAGTGCTTATTGAAGTCGCCGGCTTCTGTGCTTGAGTACGCCAATGAACGGATGTTTTGTTTGTGCGTAGGGAGTTATGGCACGAGTCTATGAAGCCGTCGTCCTGTTGTTGCTGTTAGCCCTCCTGGTGTTGGGCATCGTGTGGGTGGCATCGGCCCTTCTCCACGACAACATGGCCAGGAAGAGCCTCTACGGTGAGTCTCCCGTACGTGTAGTCGCTATACTTTGCGATAACGTTTTGACGCAAACGTTCGCTTGTCACTTGCAGACCTGTGGGAGTATTACCTTCCCTACTTGTACTCGGGCATCTCTCTTTTTGGAGTGCTGCTGCTCCTGTGTAGGTCTCACTCATTGTCGATTCGAGACTTTCACGTTTCCCGTCGGACATTGTTGATGTTTGATGCCGTTTTGTTCTCGTCAGTGTGCACACCTTTTGGGTTGTCTCGGATGTTCAGTGTGACTGGCAGCTTGCTGGTCAAACCTCGGGTGAGTGACATTTGTGATATTCAGTGAGGCTACGCTTTTTTTTTTTTTTTTTTTTTAAGTAAGAGTGAGTGACCAAATGTCCAGTGACACACAGCGCAGCTTTGAACGTTTTTTTTTTTTGTGTGTGTTTGTTTGTTTTTTAATTATTTTGTGCGCTCTCCCTCAGCTGTTTGAAGATGTCGACGATGCCCTCAGCTGCACCACATTGGAGGAGGACTCGCTTTCCAGGAAACTGAAGCGTGAGTAGCCTCTGAATCTCCGTGGGTTTCGTTTGTTTTTTTCCACCTGAAGGTGACGTTTTGCCTGGATGAAGGTGGCAGTTCTCAGTCCTGCTGGGTCAAGCTGAACGTTGAGGCGATGAAGAAAGAGCACCAAGCGATCCGAACAAAGCGCATGGCCTTGGGTGCGTTCCGCCTCTCCGACGGCGTTCACAAAGTACAGTCATTGTTGTCTTACCTGGTTTCTTCTTTCGGTCTTGGCAGAGACGCGACGGAAAGCTTCGGCGTGGCAGAGAAATTTGGGTTATCCGCTGGCCATGCTGATGCTCCTCGCTCTCACTGTAAGCATTCGTGATGTTCTCCCAGGCTGATTCAAGTCATTCTTGCAGGCAGCCAATGGGACCCTTGTCAATGAATATTTTTGTGTTTTCAGGTGTTGTGCGTTCTGATGGTGTGTTTCAACGTGCTGGAGTTGCTCCTTGACGAGACGGCGATGCCCAGAGGAATGGAAGTAAGGCTTTTGGTGAGAGCCTTTGCAGCTGAAGTGCTGCATGTGGACTGATGGCAGCTGTTGTTTATGCATTCAGGACCCTCACCTCGGGATGGCCTCCTTCTCAATGTTTGGTTCACTGGGTGCAGCAGTTCAAGTGGTCCTTATACTGTGTCCTTTCGCTGCAATGGCAATATGACTCCTTTTGTGTTTGGTGATGCGTGTGTGGGGCGATCGCCCTCCAAAAAAATGTTGCATTTCTGTGTTGTCCTTAATAATGACTGACAGCTATCTAATGGTGTCATCAGTTGTGGGCTTCTATAGCTCTCCTCTCTTCACTGGCTTGGTGCCTCGTGCACAGGACACTAACCTCACACAGGTATGTCTAAAGTTTATATATGCGTGTATATGTAACATCTGATTAGACCTCAGTTTATGTTTAACGAACACCTGAAACAATCCACATGCGCAGAAGCCCAAAATACACGAAAACAACTACGCCAAAGTCAATTCATAGATTTTGTTTTGTTTGTTTGAAGATAATGGCTGAAAACATGCAAAGACTGAGAACTATGCGGCAGTCCGTTTTGGAGATATGGCGTTAAGCTTTTTGTTTTGCACATGGGTAAAACAAGGCCCAGGGATTTACTTGGATGCTGGCATGAGTCTGCCAACCAGAACTTGTGCGCCTTTGTTCTCATGAGTGATTGTCCAATGCACGTACCCTGCTTTTAGCAAACGAGCTCTGGGGGTTCTTTTAAGAAGTCCGACTTGACATCCAGCCAGCGTGTGGACATTGACTTTGTGCTGGTGTGGCAACTTCAGAGCTCCACGTTGTCACGTCGTGGAAAACTCCCGAGATGCGTCGGTGCGGACACCGGAGCCTTTTAAGTGGATTTTGTTTTTGTGGCCCAAACAAGTAGTTCAATGTAAGCGTGAGGAAGATGCTGGACGAATGAGCATCCATTTTTCCAGGTTGTAGTAGAGGTGTTCGGTTGGCAGTTGATTTCAGCACATTCGGTAGACACGCCCACAGTGTTTGAGAGGTAAGAGCGTGATTTGTGAGGGTTTTTTTTTTTCCACCATTTTGACATTTCATATAATTGCTGATTTAAAAAAAAAAATAATAATAATTTTTTTTAAATATATATTTTTTAATTGATTTATTTTTAATCATTCAAATTTGTTAGGTGTTAACAACACTCTTCTCCGCGGTGTGTCAAATGTAGATGACGTTTTTGTTGTCACTTCACAGGCAATTTAAAGAAGACAACTGTTGTATAGCATCACCCTGCTGGTTTAAATACAGACAACCTCCATATTGCTCCACTTAACAACCTGGCAGTTATTTTCTATATTTACACCTGCTGCCCTGGCAAACTTGAATGATGTTTGTCTTCGCTGGAGTTTTGTCTGTGTAGTTTGGCTATACGCACATATGTTTACATCATGGATCGCAAACAAACAATCGAAATTGTCACTTGAACCAAGTCGTGTCAGTCCAGCCCAATCCTGCAGTACGTGCTTTTTCATCTTCTGAATATGCACGAACAGCCCATGTGTGTGTGTGAAACATGAAAACAATTGTGAGTAAGCTGCGTTTTTCTCTCCCCTTTAGATGATGGCCAACTGTGTCTCTCTTCTCATCCTGAGCTCAGCACTTCCAGTCTTTTCACGTACAATTGGTAAGGATGGAAAGAAACGCACATGGACCGTCAGCATTTAGCAATTTTTGCGCTTGTAGTTTTAATAACGGCCACGAGGTGGCGTTTGCGGCCTTTTCTAACTGTAAATGCAAATTTGAGTGTTGGGAGTCATGCTCGCGGTTGTATTGCTGTCTTGTGGCGGCGGTAGGGATCACGCGCTTCGACCTTCTGGGAGACTTTGGCCGCTACAACTGGCTCGGGAACTTCTACGTCGTGTTCCTGTACAACATGCTGTTTGCGGGCCTCACCTCCGCCTCGCTCATCAAGACGGTGACGTGGGCAGTGCAGAGGGAGCTCATCCGCGCGTTCGGTGAGTATTCTTCTACAGGCTCGGCTTTAGGAGTCCAAATGACAACACGCCCGAGCCCAGTGCGCTGCAATGGACTGCACTTGGATAGTTTCCCAGCGTGGGCCCCGTTTCCCTGTGGGCTGGCCGCTTTTCCTCAGATAGAAAGAACACAATTTGTACAGGAAAGTGTAAAAAGACAGGAGGAGAGTCAGATCCCCTTGGGGGACCTTCAGGCCCACCGCCCTAGACCCCTTGCAGCACACACAGCCACGCACGCACGCACCCTCCGCCCAACACAAACAAGCCCTGAAAGCAAGCGGGCGCGCACACAGTCAGTCCGTCCCCCTTCCTTACAGTTCAGATAGCATCTCTGTGCTAAGGCCACTTCACTTATTCTTTCCCATTGCCTCCCAGCTCACTTTTGTTCCATGATTAATTGACTCTGCTTTCACCTAAAGCACTATTTTCCCTGGTTTTAGCACTCCACCCTACAATTGTGCACAATTTAATTTCATTGTCTACCTTTGCAGGTCTCCACCGGCTGCCCTTAACTGTCTCGCGCTCCACTGTCCCCTTCAGACTTCTCCTGGCAAGCGGACTGTCCAAAATCCAGTGACTTCTACCTTGTCAGCTTGTTTTTGGATTCTTTTGGTTTTTGAGTGAAATACGCACCCTGTGGATTGCGCGGAGCAGTGCCATCGTCAGTGGCGACATAGCTTGTGCTGAGCAAAGAGTCAAGGGTGATGCGTCCACTTGACTGTGTGCAATGGGTGCTCCGCTCAGACGTTAGATGAGCGCAATCTCAAGGCGTCAAAAGACGGCCCCAACAGGTCCGACCTGAGACGCGGGGAAGGCTCCACGAGAGCCAACGCGGATCGAAGCCATATTTCACGGGCAGTCAAGCCGCTAAAAGGGGTGCCGAGATGATGGCCTCTGAAACGCGTGCAAGTCAGCAAAGCTATTTTCAAGTGTTATAGTGTAGCTGTGCGATCATTTCCTCTTCCTGCTCCAGATTGAGTGCTCGCTTTCATTTTCTCTGAGGCTTCCCGACACTTTCCTCTCGAAGGGTGTTTCACTATTTCGAGGGTTGAAATGTGACGTCCATTTGGCGCGGCCTGGACCGGTGTACAGTCGGTCGCTGAGCGGGAAGTTGCGCAGAGAAAATAGGGTGATGGGGTACCATGTGTTGTCTGTGAGGGTTGAAGAGTCTAAGCTGCTTTACGATTTGTTTGGGAATTAAATTTTTTTTTTTTTTTTCCTTTTAGGTAAACAAGTTTACAAAGTCAAACTCTGACTTACAAAAATGCACAAAAGGAAAGCTTTACACTTTTGTCTTATGCATTGATGGCCAAGTTAAACCCCTTTGGGGCGATGACGTGACTTTGACCAACCATACTGTGAATTATTACGCTATTTTGTGGGAAAGTGCAATATGTTAAAGCACACGTGCTAACTCGTGCAAGTGATTTTAAAATGTGTTCATCTCGGCTGCCTCGTGTAGATGTGAATGCGTTTAGTTTGCGTGGTCATTTCTCATGAAGCCACTTTGAACTTTTGGCTGACTTCCGTTGCGTCTTGATCAGGTGTCAATGCACAAACGGTGATCCTCTGGTCACATTTGGCCTCTTCCCCGCTTTATCAGCAGGTTACAATATTAGATATAGGTGTGACCAGCAGGGGGCAGTGCATCTCAAGTTCAACCTACCGTGGTTTGCGGTTTTTGCTGCCCGTTTTGATATATTATCATCACAGACTAGTATTTTGTTTGCATTGATCACTCTGAGGGTTCTCCTCTCACTTTTTTTTTTTTTTTTTTAAATCATCAGCAACACTATTTACTTGTTAAATCATATGCAAGGGCATTGGAGGAGCTTCTATCACAGGCGTCTTTACCCCGCATACCAGTTGTTAAATAGCTGGGGACACCGAATCTTTAGAGTTCTTCTCAAAGATTGCCAAATAGTGCTCATTGTTTACTTTAAAACACTGTTGTCGTTTTAACAGCAAAACCCAATAAACAATTGTCTTGTTTTAAAGTGTTATTGGTTGCCTTTTGATTATTGTACACATTGTAACAAAAGCGTTGGGCTGATCTGTGGTGGATACTTGTGACCTCCACCCTTCTGGTTAGTTTGTTGCACTTCTTTTAATCAGCTGAAGAAGAAAGTCTTATTTTGGACTGTCTTTCAGCGGCAGCCAACCACGACGCCACTCTAGCTGGAGCCCACGCTATCCCTTCGTCGATGCAAGTGCCAGATAAAAAATACAACAACAAAAAATACAACTCGAATTGGCGGGACTGACATTCTCCCCTTCGCGTCTCCACTATCCGCCCACCGCCGCTCTTCCGTCAGTCTTCCTTGCCCATTGTCCATTTCCTCATCCCATTTTTTTTTTTCTGAAGTCAGTTCAAGAAAAGGCCGCCTCTTGATTAATTTCTCTGGCTTGATTTTTGTTTGCATTTCTTGTTTTGTTTCGTTGGATGTCTTCATCACGCTTATTTTCCTTAAGGGTTGTTTTGCATTGTGTTTCCTTTGCAAAAAAGGAAATGAACTCAAACGTTGATGTTGCATTTGTGCACATCTGGTGGCTGGTTGAGCTCTGAGGAAGTTTCAGATTTAAGGTGTGTTGAGAGACAGGCTAGTGCACTTTTACTCAGTCCAATTTGCATATATTTTTCGACAAATTCACCTAATAGCCCATCAGTAGAAAAAAAAAATCTGCTGATACAAATTATGGAATCACCACTTTCAGAGGATGTTAATTCAGTTCTTTAAACAAGTCGGGGTGTTAACGAACATGACACAAAACTTATTTCAAGTTGCCTTTTTCCAGTTTACATTTAACACTAAAATAAATCCAGAAAAAATGTAATCACACACTAAATTTCATACTAAAAAGACTCTATTTGATCCCACTAAACAGCAAAATTAGAGAGTAAAATATTAAAAATCAGAGTAAATTTTACAAACTTTACTGTGCATTAACAGTTACATTTTTAGACAAAGCAGGGGGGGGAGTATGGAATCACTAACTTCTGAGGGGGGAATTGATCTGTAATCACCCTGTAAGTTTCTATTCCCAAAACTAACACCTGCATCAGATCATCTATTTGTTAGTTTGCTGTTAAACAGGAGCGATCACACCTCGGAGAGCTCTTGCACCAAAGTGGACTGGCTAGACGCATGGCTCCAACATGACAGATGTCAATTGAAACAAAAGAGAGGATTATCACATTTTTTTAAAGAAGGTAAATCAATGATACAATGTTGCAACTGATGTTGGTTGTTCACAGCAGCTGCGTGGAAAGCGAGTGCGAGCAACGTGGGAAGGTTGTTCAGGGCAAGCATACTGGAAGACATCAAAGTGTCGCGACACACAACTTCAAGCAATATGTTTTGAAAGCAGAAAATACACAGCAAAACAAATGGGATGAAACTGGAGTGTGTGACCGAACTATAAGCAGGTGCCTAAAGGAAATTTACAAGTAGAAAAGCTCAAATAAAGCGAGCATTAACACCTCAATAGATGGTTATGACAGCAAACTTGGGTTTTACGTCAGACTTGATTGAGTTCAACTTCGGGAGTGTGCCTCTCCCTGCATTAAGAATATCAAGCATACGTGTTGGTGCAATCAAAGAGTTTACAGCAGTCCCATAGGGTGACACACACCATTAGACCGCTCGTCAGGCATATCTTGGACAAGGCAGCAGACGGGCTGCTTGTAATGGGATGAGATAGGCTATCTTTATTGTCAAAACATAAGAATGAAAGGACGGGGCGAGGGGAGGGGGCAGAGTTTTCCTGACAGTGGCCCGTTTGAACTGTATGCCAAAATGAATTAGACGCCGTTGCACCCTCATTTGTGTGCTCGCAAATGACCGACGCACTCACAGGAAAAAGGCGAGACTTGCTGGCTAATCAACTGATAATGGCACTCGCACTCTGTGGCCAGCATCCTGCGTGCACGCTCGCGGCACACTTGCTTCACACGGGCAGGCCTAGGGGATTTTTTTTTTTTTTCCAAATTATTATTTAGATCTTGTTTGTTTTTGGGCAGCTGAAAGATTAGTGAATAGTTCTGGAAGACGGCAGTCCACAGTGAGCAGATGCTAAATGTGAAAAAATAAAAAGACTAGCTGGGTCCGGTTCACAAAACAAAGTAGAGCATCATATCTATCCGTTGACCTGCTCGGGGTCAGGAAGTTCCACCCTTTTCAGTCTATTGTCGCTCCTACAATGCTCAATCTCAACCTCAATGTCTCCCCTTTAACTATAAGCTCAAGTGTTGGCATGAAATGCTTAACTGTGTGCTTCACTTTTTATTGACAAGTATTGCCGATAAAAGGCTTAAGCAAAGTTGGATGCAACACTGTTGTCGGCGTGCAAGCGCATCCGAACGCAGCGCCCAGCCTCTTCCTGCGCTGATAACAGACTGAGAGATGCCGCTGGGCAGAAAGAAAGAAAGGATGGGTGTTGGGAGCACTGTCAGAACCTTGACTTCTCTTTCCCTCCGACCCTTCGGGCGGCCGCCTTCTGAGGAAGTGGAACCTGCGTAGCGTCTATTTGGCTGCGAGAGACAAGACAAACACTTGAGATGTCAAAGCCAGCATTGTTCCAACGCGTTCATTGGATCGAGTGCCTAATATGAGGCAAAATGGGGGGCCAACTGTCTATATGTTGTTCCCAAACTGTATGTAGGGAGGACATAATTACTGTCTCAACTGGGAAAGAAAGTCACATTGAAGTCAGTTGACACTTCCAAACAAACGCAATCTCAACTCAATGTCACACAAACTGCAGAGACAACAAATAGGCTTTGGTAATTATTTAGGGAAAGTCAACCCAAACATATTTTTTTCAAGGAATATGTTCTATGCAAGCCCACTAGTTCAAACAAGGCATTCTGAGAAATATTGCGTTTGTGGAATAAGAGTCAATCCACCCGTTTTAGCTATTCACGGGGACGGCCATTTTGTCAATTCTGTCGACTGAAAATGACATCACAACTGCTCAGGGCTCAGGTACCAACCAAACACTGGTTTCTGAAGCTGAGCTTCTTGAAGCTGATTGGTCGTTACCTGAGCCCTAAGCAGTTGTGATGTCATTTTCAGTCGACAGAATTGACAAAATGGCCGCCCCCGGGGATGGCTAAAACGGGTGGATTGACTCTTATTCCACAAGCGCAATATTAATCAGAATGCCGTATTTCAACTAGTGGGCCTACTGGGAAAATATTCTTGAAAAAAATTGTTTGGGTTGATTTCCTCTTCTTTAAAAAAAAAAACAAAACATTTATTTAGCTGTATAGTGTCTGATGTTTTCTGGTCCACATACTATAAACCGAGGATAGTCTTGGGACAATTCACCACTCGAGTGAAGTGGGGAAAAAAAATCCCAAATTCAACTCGATCACCAGGAAAATGCAACTCCACTTACACCTAACTTGGGGTTCACAGGGGGGCTTGAACCATAGCCCTGCGGTTCCAAAGCCCAGGTCCTTACAGATGAGCTTCTGCCACCCTAAACACATTTAAAACTGCCACTGAATTGACCCAAAACCTTTTTTGTACAGTAAAGCCGAGGTGCCATCTGCAGCTAAGCAAGGGAGGACAGATGTCATTTGCATTCGTGTGGCTTCGCAGGAAGCTCAAACGCTCACCCAGCCATGTACTCCCATCCTGAAACGGGGGAGTAAGAACTTCACAAGAGACAGAAGGCGGCAACAAGGGGGAGGCAGAAGGACTGGGCGCCAAAATAATATGAAGAAAAAAAAACAATCACCACAACTTTATTTCCATCTCCATCCCACAGATGCTTGCTTCCTTCCTTTTCCTCCTTTCATGTTACATTCGCAAATTGCTTTGATGAAACATGTCGACATGGCGAAGATGTAAGTGTTACTTTTTTTTTTTTTTTTTGTCCGAGTCATTCCCTGCGTTTGTCATGGAGCCCGACATCTCTCATCTGTGGTGCCTGCGCCAGACGTGTGCTTGGCCTTGTTTATTCATTAGGACAGGAAAATGCCATTTCACTCTGCCACCCCTCCCTACAACATCCTGGGATCTTCTGGAACCTTCCCCAGCGAGGATGCTCGTCTGCAACCTTTGGCGACCTCAGCAAGAGCATTGCAGCCAATGCAAATCTGATTTAGAAGCTCAACAGGAACATGAGAAATGAAATGAGGCCGTTGCCTATCGTATTGATGTTTTCACATATTTTTCAAGAATATGTTTGGGTTGACTTCCGCTTTAAGAAGTGGATTAAGTGGGCTGAGTCCCCATTGAATGCCCGGGTACCAAATGCACGGGCTAACAAGTAGCATCAGTGCCGTGGTGTTAAACCCTTCAAGCAAACAATATTTGAACACAAGCGATGGAGCAACACATGTAGACAGTTAAAAATACTCACAGGCATATTTTCTTTATCCTCTGCGAAGAAAGATTAAATACTCATGCAGGTTACTGAGGAGCTGCTGTCAGCCGTATTATACTGCCCCCAAGAGGCCAGGGTGTGCACAGCAGAAGGAGCAGCACAACATCCATTCAATTGAAGCAAAAAATGTGGTACACTTTATTTAATTGTGTCATGACTGTGTGTTTTATAAGGTACAACACAACACATTCATTTCAATAGGGAAAGGTGATTTGATAAAGGCATTACAAACGGAACGAATTAGACTCCCATGTCAAGGTCCCACTTTACGGTGATCGCAGATGTCAGATGAGTCTCGGGACTGCAAATGATTGCACTCTCGTCCTTTGTAGCATTATTATCAGAAAAATGTCATGGCTCTCCCAGCTATTGTTCTGAGATGGATAAAAATAATGTTGTTGTTTTCGAGTGCTTTGGGCAGAAAGGTCTTGGGGCCACCAACTTGGTTCCTCCGACACGGGAAGTGAGGAAGACTTTTTAGGGGTGTCAAGGCTGGACACTTGTTTTCTCTGCATGACCTTCACTTTCAAGTCCGTCTATTAATAACACACACACACACACACACACACACACACACACACACGCTTGATTCTCCCCCCCCCCCCCCCCCTAAACATTTGACCTGTTTTTCCTGGTTATTGATTGATGAGCCAAAAGTGCATTTGAACTGTTACACCTCATTTGTCTTGGCAGTGGGATGCAAGCAAAAGTGGCCCGAGCGTCCTGGTGCGATACGTCTGAAATGTTGTGAGTGGGAGGGGATGACGGGGGTGGAGTGGTGTCATTGTGTTAACACAAGTGGACTAATCATATGTCCTTTCAAAGGTTGAATTGGAGGCGTGTGCTGTCCCGGCGCAGAGGGGAAGGGAGGGCAATCTGCGGCCGACTCTAATAAGACGCGATGGCTGCTGCCGCTGCTGCTGCAAGGTGGCCAGGAGCGCCGCACCGCTGCGTGGCCCAAGAGGAGGAGGAAGACAAAAGGGGACGACTGCATGCGTGACGCTCGGACTTTACGGCGCGTGTATGCCAGCGCTCACCAGGGGCATTTGCAGGGGGACTGCAGTGGAGCGCCACTTGTTTTGAAAAGCTGCCGCGAGGTGACAGGTACAAGCTGGAGATGACGTCAAGTGCTCGGGCGGCTTGAAATCAGCTGATATACACGAGCGCGACCCTAGCGCTCAGCCTTATGGAAATGCGCCGCAGGTTTTAGAAGCTGATCAACTTTTCACTTTCGGGCCCGCTGTTCCATTTCAAGCCAAAAGGATGTCCTAACACCAATTGAGTTTTGATGCTCAAGCTTTCGGTGTTTTGGAATGGACCGAGCTCTGAGCCCGGCCTACATGCCCCCCACCTGAAGCATCGAGCCTCCCCGATGAAGCAGCCCCGCTGGGCCCGGAGCGCCCGGCTGGGCCTGCTCGCCCTGTGGGCCTGCCTGTGCCTGGCCCAGGGATGCGGGCCGGGTCCGGGCTACGGCGTCCGCTCCAGGCACAGGAAACTCACGCCCATGCGCTACAAGCAGTTTTTCCCCAACTTCTCCGAGAACAACCTGGGGGCCAGCGGGAGGGCAGAGGGCAAGATCACCAGGAACTCGGAGCGTTTCAACGGGCTGCTGTGCAACTACAACCCCGAGATTGTCTTCAAAGATGAGGAGAACACCAATGCGGACCGCTTCATGACCAAGGTAGGACTTACGGCGCTTTTCACTTCCATTCACTTGCCCCAAATGAGGCCTGAAATAGATCTTCGCACGCCTACCACTTTGCGCCAGTCAAATACATCACATCCCCTTCATTCGTTGTTTGCCGTGGCACGAACAAACTGAATCGAAATCAGAATCACCTTTATTGGCAAAGTACGTATAAGACCCAAGGAATTTGTCTCCGCTAGTACCTTAAACACGTTTCCCCTCCCTTGTCTTAAGATAAGCAAAAAAATATCCACCCGCCTCTTTTAAGTGTCTAAAATCCTTTTAACCTCTAACCAAACACCCTCTTGACTGCTATGACAGGTGCGCCCTGAAAACAGCTGGATTAAAAATAAGACCGTATGCTTTTGTTTGTTTTGAATACGATCTTTTTAAACCGGCAGTTTGAAGGGTGCGTGTCCGGAGGGATCGTCAAAATTTGACGTCCCAGCCCGAACTTGACGTCTCACGCTTCGGCACATATGTGATGGGAAACCCATGCTGCTCCTTGCTTTGCTTGTTTAGGCTATAAATCTGCGTGATGAATATCAGTGCTTGTGATGTGTGCCCTTCTCATGCCCACTTTTGAGAGTGCGTGCCCCTCTTTTGCCCAAATGTGAAAGACGCTCATTGTGCGTCACACTTGGAGAGAGGTCGCCTATACGAAATTCCCGCCTGCTGAAGTAATGGCACCGTTGGAAAAGCCACTATTGTAGTTGCGACAATGAAACGCCTCTCTTCAATGGCATTGGGAGGAAAATGTATCGAGTTTGCTTTCTGTCCCTCTCGTTCTCACCCTTTGCTGTCACATTCCGACGTGCATGCCAATACATTTTCCCATCTGCCTTGTGCATAGCGGCGCTCGCTCCCATGCTCTAATGCCCTCCCACAGCTTCTTTCCCTCTCGACAAACGCCGTTCGGTCAACCGAAGGCCGCGAGACCCGCAACATCCCGACTGATGAGTGCATCACGTTATGCACCGACACCATCCTTCTGCCAGGGGAGGGCCGCGGGAGGCCTGGGAGTCACAAAAATCAACTGGCGAAAGCAGAGAACGGCCTTGATTATTCTGTCACCCCGTCGAAAAAGGCAAAGGAATGCGGCCACGTCGCTACTGTAGCCTTTTTCCTCATATCCCGATTGTTTGAGGAGGGAAAGAAGGAATTTCTGTGCCAGCAGACAAGCAATTATAACTTGGGAGAGACGGTGTTGAAATAGTGAGATGGAGTCAAATTCTCCACGGTCACGCTTGAAAGCGCTGAGGTGCGGAATGGAGTCGCATCTTGCACTTTGCTTCACCCCGTTAACAAATGAGAACAAGTGCGGGGCATTTGAGCTTGAGTGGGCTGAAAACATGCGCGTTCACTGCACACTGCACAGAAAAACGCAATCCGTATATATTCGTATTAATCGTGCTTAGTGGAAACAAAGTCCATGAAATTGCTCAAAGGTAAGCAATCTATGCTCTAAGTGTGTCAAACCCAAGGCCCGGGGGCCACATCAGGCCCGCCACCACATTTGATGTGGCCTGCGAAAGCCAATCATGTGTGTCTAACATCACACGTAATCATCCTTACTAAAATGTGTGTCTATATTTCAAATTGTCACATGTAATGAATAATAACTGATTATTTGTAATAATACAAGATGACATTTGTGTAGTTTCACCGTCATAATGGCACTCTGATGGTACAAGTACAAAGTGGCTCGCCACAAAAATGACTTTGACACACCTCTCGTCTGGACTATAATGCTCACACATGCACATACACGTACAGACACACACACACGCACACATATATATATACATATATATCTACATACATATACATGCACATATGTGTAGCATGATAAAAGCAATACTGAAATGAATACCAATTACATGTTTCCACATTACTGAAGTTTTGTTATTAAGAAATGGAAATAAAAAAACACAAAATCTTAGCTTTGTCGTAGGTTTAGGCACAGCACCAGCACAGTTCAATCCAGTTTTAAATTTCACAGCAGCTTCCGTCACCGTTAAGAAACTTCCTAGCGCCCTCTAGTGCACAAAAGGAATAATACACCTGTTTAGTCAGCTAGTCTCCCCATACAATTTATTCTTTGCAGTGTTTCCCACCTGGCAACCTTTATAGAGACGACTAGACACCCATTTTCATTTAAAATCTCAACCGGCAAACAAAATGAATACTGAACTATTGATTTTTTTCGTCTCAATTTACTCACAAATGTAGTGTTGTAAGCAGAAGTGTGAAATGTGGACCTGTTTATTCGACTTATTCTGTTGTATCAAATTGGCGACAGGTGAAAACACGGTTTTGTAGTACTTTGGGGCATCTCATGAAACACCATTTAATTTTCTGCCTTTCACTAGACGTCGCTAGCAAGGGCAATGAACACACATATTTATTTGTAATTAATATTTTGGAGACATATTAAGTGAATTTTCATTCATAGTGCACTAGTGTGCCACGCCACTCTGGTTGGGAATCAGGGTGGGCAAACTTATATACTCAAGGTTTTGCGGTTTGTGTTTTTATAGATAAAATGTCGGTTTGTTCATGTTATGGCTTGTTTTCTTGTGTCCTGTCTTTCTGGTTAGGTCTTTTGTTTCCACCTGTGCTTGTCAACACGGTCCCTTGTGTCTTCCAGTCAGCTCCCACAACCACTTGTGTCTCGTCCAGGTGTTCCTCGCTGTCTCGTCATTTGGCTTGCATTTAGAATTGTGCTTTCGTTCTGTCTTGGTTGTTGTTTTGTTTCCTAGTGTTTTGTTGTTACTTTGAGTTTCAGTCTTTTCATGACTTTTGTTAGTGCTAGTGTAGTGATTTTGTTATAGTTTTGTTCAGTACACCCTGCCTCCGTGCTTTTGAATTCTCTTCCACGCAACCCTTTACACAAGCGCTACATTTGAGTTTTAAATAGAGACAGCCTGGCCAGGTCATTCTAAGATGGGGGGGGAAAAAATTAAATGTGCATGTAAAATAATTCATTTCAACAATAAAGTTCTCATTTTTTGTTATAGTCTTATTAAAATTGATCTATTAATAAACTAAGTATATAAAGAGCTATATACATTATATTTCCTGTGTTTGAATTTTCTGACCTGCTGATGACGTCTTAGTGTGTTTGATTTTTCTTCTAGCGCTGCAAGGAATGTTTGAACCGGCTGGCGATCGCCGTGATGAACCAGTGGCCAGGGGTGCACCTGCGGGTGACAGAGGCCTGGGACGAGGACGGTCACCACCCTGCTGGATCTCTGCACTATGAAGGTCGGGCTGTGGACATCACCACTGACGACAGAGACACAGACAAATATGGACTGCTCGCCCAGCTGGCTGTGGAGGCCGGCTTCGACTGGGTCCACTATGAGTCCAAATATCACATCCATTGCTCCGTCAAAGCTGGTAAGATCACTTGTAAAACACACTTAAAGACCCTGTAAAGTGAATTCAGGCATTTGATTCTAAATATATTACACACGTTTGAAGGGAATATTTGAAAATGTGCAAAGACTGAGAAGTATATGTAGTAAACATTTGTGGAGCTGTAACATTAAACCGTTTTTCACAGTTTCAGTTTTACAGATTTTTTTGTTTTTGTTTTGGTGTGTGGCTTAAACGGGACCCAGTGACACACTTGGACCGCCAATATGAGTTTCCCCTCCGCCACTAGTTAAGAACTGAGCAACTTCGTTCCTTCAGTAGCTATCTGGCACAATGACGAATTACCGGTAGTTGAAATTACATTTCTACCACTAAAGCATGCAGTTAGCTAGCTAGCTGTGGTTACACCCCGAAAATGCTTCATGCTACAATTTACAAACAGGTGACCTCGGCATTATTTTAAGTGTTAGGTATCTTGTGTTATTCAGACTACTGTAATATGTTGGAACGCAACGCATTGTGGATACATAACTAGCATGAGGTATGTGCTCAAATGTCTACGATGCAATGCAAGTCACAGTTAGACCGAACGACCTGTGCCGCAGTTTTTAATAAACAAGTTGACTTTCCTCAAAGTGTATCTTATGTACATGTTACACACACCAACACAACACTTTGCTAGGTGGTTACGGCATAGACGAGCCCGCTGCCTGTCCGTTGGTCAAGAAACACCGCGGTTAGGCCACGAGCTAGCTTTTGGCCAGCACCTCTCGTCGTGGTATGGAAAGCGCCGTAATGACCTGGTGGGATATAGTCCCTCCATTGGAGCCTTTAAGCGGATATATTATCATGGCTCAAACATGTACGCATGTGTAGGCATCGGGGGCGGAGCCAAACAAGGCTAATGGGTGGGCCTGGAAAAATCAGGGTGGGCCTGAATATTTCTCTCACTCACGCAATCCTCCTGTCCCGACACATCGTCTATTCAAATAAAATGATGCCATCATTATGCCATTCTTGATATTCAATTTAAAGAAAAAAAACACACAAATAATTTCAAGATTTCTATTAATGTGAAAGCATATATTTTTTCATGAATCTCACTGGGTGGGCAGTCTCTCAAGATGGCTCCACCTCTAGTAGGCATAAGAAAGATGCTAAATGAAGTAGCATCCATTTTTACTTTTTTTTTTCTCTTTTTTTCAGCATAGTTTTATGTATTCAATCAGCAAACATGTCTAGTTTTTGATTCTTTTTTTTTTATTTTTAACATTTTCAAGCCTCATTTTATGTACTTTGCCATCTTGAGCTTTTGGGTTGCTCCCTAAATTACTGTATTGAGCTAAACGTTTGTCAAATAAAGTCGTGTATGTAGTTGGTATTTAATCCATTGCATTGCTCATATTGTTGTGAGCAGTCAGACCCGTTCTGTCATAGTTAAGATCAATTTCCGGTCGTGTGATTATCTTCACACTTTTGTCTTTCCTTTGCCCTCACTGGTATCGCAAACAGGAAGTCTGATTGACATTTGAGGGTTTTATTCCCGGAAGATTTTGATTCAATTCACATCATGTTGTTTTGTATCTTTGTGCAGATCACTCAGTGGCGGTGGAAAAAGGAGGCTGTTTCCCAGGCTGGGCCCGGGTGACTGTTGCTGGAGGGAGGCAGAAGAGCATGTCATCACTAATTCCTGGGGACAAAGTGATGGCCATGTCTAGCACAGGTCAAGTAGTATTTAGCTTGGTCCTGTTCTTTCTACACCGGGATCAGGAAGCCCGGGTCACTGTTCTGTCTCTGGAGACAGAAGATGGCCATAGATTGGCCGTCACGCCACACCACCTGGTATTCTTAGACCCCGACTGCACACTCGACAATAGCAAGTACCAAGCGCGATTCGCCAGCAGAGCCAGAGCCCAGCACTGCGTTTTGATCCACAGAGCAGACGGTCGGATACGTCCGGCTCGAATCAGTTCCCTTTCAGCGCAAGAGACCACGGGAGTGTATGCGCCGTTGACGGAAGATGGAACTTTGTTTGTGGACGGCGTGCTCGTGTCCAGCTATGCACTAGTGGAAGGTCACATGCTGGCGCACTGGGCCTTTGGACCTCTGCGACTCATCTCCTCATTCCAGCATCGACTTTGGTGGGGAAGCACAACGCAAGAGCAGACGACTTGCACTAACGCAACCTCGCTTCATCGTAACACCGATTTCTATGTGAGTAGCAGTTCTATCAGGCGTCAGGATGCGGATGGAGCTCGGAGAATGAAAGTGAAAGAGCAATTTAGCCGTCAGACATCCAATGTGCACTGGTATGCTCGAGTTTTGTACAGTGTGGGATCTATCGTTTTGGACTCAAACTCTTTTCATCCTTAATTTTTTTTTTTTTAGAGCAACTGCATGATAACTAACTCTTTCTTTGCTTGTCTGTGCATTGGGTTATTTGTAATTATTCTTTTGAATACGGACATTTTTTCCACATGCTTTAGAATTTTTGTCAAGGCAATAGATTGTTTATTTTTGTACCATTTGAAATGTAATATATGTTTCACATTTTAATAATTGCACCATATGTATTGTATGTCTTCACCTTTTGTCATCAAAAATTAAAATGTAATTTAAGGAGGCTATGTTTTCTGTTGTTTTTAACACCACAATACATTGGTTAGCCAGGCTGCTGCGGCGCTTCCTTCTTCTTCTGTGAGGTCTATTAGTAGTTGACAAACTACCTCAATGGCGCATTACTGCCGCCAATTGATATTGTCCTTCTACTGCAAGGAAACCAATGTGAATTGATGGCGGCTAGATGTTGTCAAGTGTGCTGCTGCCGTTTAGCGGTGGGAGTCTGAAGCGCACCCGCATTTCAAATTGTGCTCATACGTCAAGACAAAAAAATGGGTCATTAAAGCTCATATCTTGGAAAAAAAAGTAAAAGCACTCATATCTCAAGAAAACACTACTGCAAGTTTGAATAGTTTATTTATTGGGAGATATGCTGTAAACTACATTTCAATTAATTTGGCTTGACTGTTCTTAGAATTCTTACAGAATTAGTTAAAATCAGTTATCAAGAGATTTTTCTAATGTACTGTACAACATGTGCCTAGGCTCAATAAAGATTGAGAGACACTGTCTCAGGCACCTTGAATAATATTTCTTTCTTGCAACTACCACGGTTGTCTCTTTCAGCACTGAGCTCCTATTTATCTGAACTGATTCACATGTAATGTTAAGCAGTACTTTACATCCACTGTAGCTTTTCAATTATTGTGTAAAGAAATGACTTTAATAAACTCTTAAGAATCCGATAATAATCTCTGTGCAGAACCTGATCATGTGCGAATACCGTCGATGAGGTTACCATCGAGTCTACTTGGACCACATGCCCCGCTAAAAATAATGTGCTCAAAAACCAGAGTAAGCAAAATAAAAGCACACCTAACCCACAAAACTGAGCACGGAAGACCCAAATGTGTCCACGTCCTCCTGGTTCATGCTCTGTTGTAAACATCTGTGGAGGTATTCAAAGGGATTATCCTTGAGATGCAGGAGGCAGATGGGAAGGGAGTCACTCTGCTGGCCGACGAATGGGAGGAATCGGATGCCCTTAATACCAGACTCTATTTACAGCCATTGGCCAATCAGCCTGTCCTCCAGCCAGTCTCGCCCCCCTAAAAAAAAAATCTAATCCAATCTTGCTAAAGCTGAATGGGGAGTTAACTAATCCTGTGCGGAGGCCTAGTAACAACCTATTTTCCAAATGTAGAGGCATGACAGTACCACTCGGCCATGACCTCCTTCGACCATTTTAATGCTTTTGTTTGAGACTACGTAATTCATGACTAATGAATTTGGATGACCGGTTGATAAAGTGTCATCATTGAAGACGTTGTGTATATTAAAGATGTCAATTCTCATTTGAAGTGACTGGTTAGAAATAAGGGTCACATAGAGGTCTTCACACCCATGCAACAGTGCAAAGAGGCAGGGTCAAACTGCGAATCAATCCCGGTCCTCTGCAATAGGTGCTGGTGACTGGTCAGTTGTACGTAGAGCAGACAGACATCCGTAATCCTTATATTGCCTTTACAGCAATATCACTTATCAGTGTTATGATCAAGGTCGTCTGTAAGCAGCGCAGATCAAATCATATAACACAAGTCGACATTAATATAACATATAGGTTTGGCAGTTTTTGGAAGGTGACGCAGTCTTAAACCAAAATAGGCTCGAAGTTGGCGAGCATTCATTTGACTGTCATGCAAGTGTGTACATACACTTCCTACATTATTATAGTTTGATGTGTTGTCGTTTGAGTCCAGCCAAACACGCCCTGAATGCAACCGAGCATAATCGGGATCGTTGTAAATAAATGGTGCTTATGGCAAATTCATTCTACACAGTTGAATTTGACGGCTAAAAATAAAAATACAATAAAAAATTATCCACCGGGTCGCGTCATTCGTGACAAAGCGCTGCATCCGTCGCACAAAGATAGTCCTGCTCCTGCAATTATAACAAGCTAATGAAAATGGCTTCCATGCTTTGGAAAATGTAATGACCTCCAGTACTATCGAGTGTTAATATCCTCCATCATGTTTCCGCGCTGTGCCTGCCAACAAGCACACTCATGTGCAGCGCTGTGCAGGAAAAGATAAACAAAGCACAACAGCAGTTTAATTTTAGACGCCCTAAACGTTGACACATTGAATACTCGATTCGCACGGTTTGCTTTTAGAGCGCTGGTAAATGTTCTGCTTTTGGCGCAGTTTGGCCAAGTGTGTAATGTTGTATGTGTAAATTTAAAAAAAAAACATTGTCATGCAAAGTTAAGCAGCACGCACAAGTTGCCAAATAAAGCACGACGCCAAATGAGTGTTTATTTTGCACTATTCCGTGCGAAGCTGCGACCTCGCGAGAAGGATTCCACAACATGCAGTGGCTAGTTGTTAGCATTCAAGCTACATCCACAAGCCCGGTCGTGTTGTTAGCTGAGAGAAAACATCGAACGGGACCGTAGCAGCACGATGAGTGGTATCGGTGCCTATTGACGGCCGTGTTGAATAATATGTGCCTTGGGCTAGCAAGCGGAATCCGCGCTTGGCTCGCTTAGCCAGCGTTCTCTCGGCGGAGTTGTGTCAAGTATACACAGTACGAGAGGAGGACTAGTGAACACTGAGCTCGCTCGTTCGCTCGCTCGCTCGGCAGCCTTCCGCCTGTGTGCACTTCCCCCACCTTCTCTCTCTCTCGCTCCAGCCGGCTAGCCGCAGCGTTAGTCCGGTACAGAAAATGAAGCGACCAGAAGCAATACGGGAAGCTGCCGTGGGGCTGTTTGGATTTTGCTGATGTGTGAGGAGACGCTTTTGTTTTCGTAAGGTCAGTGGCGTCAATGGTGACTTTTGTCAACTCCCCGTGCCAGGCGTAAATAGAGACACACTAACCCTGACCTTAGACCGGGCAATGTTGGCTCCGATCTCGGTAGCATTTAGCTGTTAGCTTGTAGCAGATGACGCTGTCTACTTGCTGGAGAACTAGCCGTATTACCTGGGCGCTAACTTCGACTTGATTCCTGTTCCGCGGCGACGGTGCCCAGGGTGATTTAGTCCAAGTTAGCCGTTGTCATTTCCAGAAGTGAATGCAGTGGTGCATGCGACTAAGCGTAGTTTTCGCAGTTTTGACTCTTCGGGACACTTAGCTGCTACGTCACCATCGCTAGTTGCTCGTGTTTCCGTTTCAGTGCGTCGTTAGGGATATGGACTAGGCTATTTGTTGGGCCCGTACGAATCCCTCAACTCGGTGTTTACATTCAGTAATGATTGATATGGCTGTTCTATCGAGCTATGTTATGTTTTCCGGTGAACGACAGCAACATACAGATGTTGTTTGACATTATCAGCACAATGGAAGTATGTAAGATCATTATGAAAGTTAATTTGTTGTTACTTTCAGTGTCAACCCAGCTAACCAGGACGCTATTTTGCCATCACTCGCCACTTTGGCGAGACACTATCGAATGGATTTTCGAAACAAAAGCCTACGGAGCTCATTAATTGAGTGGTTATACAGTTGCTGAGTATGTGCTGTCGTATCATGGACTGTTTCGACTTGTCACATTTATTTCGAAGATGTCGCTCTTCCGCCAAATTCACTCAATTGTTCACCTTTTGATTTTGACCAAATAGCGTTCATTAAAATTGAGCTCAAGGTGTTTTTGTTTTCCGTTTGTTTTTAAAACGTGCTGTTGAAACGTGCACCATGGTGATACGCGTGATATTTTTCTATGAAGAATATAAAAACAATAACTTCTTGCAGAGTTTAATGCATGAGAAACACGTGAAAGGCATTCGCCCGTCGACCAGACTAGTTTTTCTTCCAACTGCCTTACCAAATGCGTTCTGTGTGTGTGGAAATTGCTACACATGATCCATTTTCACTTCGAAGCGGCTATACTGTTTGTTCTGTAACTTGGCGGCTATTGCATCGAAGTTGCATAACACAATATATGATAGTGTTGGCGCGGCTGCAGCCGCGCACCTTCATTTGGTTTATTTTCTGACATTGGGAGATTATCATCATAAGAGCACAAATTGGGGACGCTGCCATGTTATCGTTTGTCTGAAACGAGGCTGCGTGCAAAAAGTGGCTTTCCATCGACATTGGCGCTTCGCTGAAGGCCAGATCGCCGGTCACACACGACCCACGCCACGACTCGTTATTTGTTGTGCAGCTGAAACAATGGCGAGGCCGTCGTTTGATTGACTGTACTGTACTTAGTCGACGGCGTGAAGCGCCGAGCGGAACTGAAGTGGGAGCCACTCTGGTTCCGCACGACAACAACACTGCTGCAACAGGAAGTTAGCAACGCGGAAGTTGTCTTTTCTTTGTGTATTTTGGAAAAAAGAACACATATATTTATTTGAAACGCCACAATTAGTGGCTACAACACTTTCTCCTTTTTTCGTGATGCCATCCCACCGCTTTAGAAATTGCACTGCGAGGTGAATAAGCACTCGATGTGTTAATTCCGGTGTGCCAGCTTCCTGTATCCATCGCGCTAATTTTCTCAATTTACAAGCAGACTCGATTTCAGTATTATTCATGTTAGTCAATGACTGACTCCAAGGCACATTACCTTTGGACACAACTGAATGCATTGTATGCATGTTTAAATATGTGTAAGGTGGTTAGTATGAAGTCATTGTGTGTGTGTGTGTGTGTGTGTGTTGGATTGTAATACTGTACGGATTTACATTTCCATACAGAAGGATCTGCATGTCCTTGATAGTTGTATGGGACTTCATCTGTTGTGTTCAATTTGTATTGTCTCTTTATCAAGCTGTCGCTTTAGTCACTGCAATAGACTTGTTCTTTAGGTCATATTGAAATTATTTCAGGTTGTCAGCATACTTAATTAATAGTGGTGTTCTTGCATTATTCTAAGGTGTTTGTATTCTGACAATGCAGATCTCTGCCAAGGAGGTCAAAGCCAGTTTGGGGGGATGGACGAGCAGAAATCAAACTGCGACGAAAGCGACTCTGAGCCAACAGGTAATCACCGAACGTCTTCTGCATCTGTGCGTTGTTTGCATGAATGTGTGGAGTAAGTAAGAATTTTTTAGACTCACACCTGTAATAACTTGCCCTGTGAAATAGATTGTCACTGCTCCCTACTCTTGTGCTGTTTAAAAATAGCTACCACTAGGCCTGTCACAAAAATGACTATATAACAATATACTGTATGCATCCAAATTCTGTAAATTGTCATTTACATGCGTGTTTGATTTCATACGTCACCAGCATTCAGTCGCACCTGCTTTGTTTCAGTCAACTTGCTCACTGCGGTTGGTGGTGGGAGTCACACGCGCGCGCGCACACACACATACACGCACGCACACACACGCACACAAGGAGACAGGTAGAAGGAAGAAATTTTCATAGTTTTCTCCTGGCTGTAGTTGTACTGTTACAGAAAATTGAGTGGTATGAATTGAATCAGTTATAAACCCTGATGACATAGGGGCCATGTGGGTTGGAGTGTTTTGGATTCAAGCCAGATGAAACCAGTGCGCCCGCTAAAATCAACACATTTGTACTGTATGAAGAAAGTTGCTGCACAACAAACTTCAAAGTCCATTTAAAATGCAAGCATCCTATGGAACCTCTTCAGCTGGGAACAAAAAAACATGGTGGGACATAGAGGAGCCTGCATTTCCTGACAGCTTGCAATTATAATGCCTCACAGATAGCGTGACTCACTTTATAGCGAAGGAGAGCCATTCAACACCAGAGAAACCAACATTTAAAGAAATGCTGCAGACTTTTCATAGGCAGTATGACTTGCCTAAAAAAAGTCCCAAGAGCCCGAATAATTATATTGAAGATGCACTCGACCTCCGCAGATCCACAGTTCGCCACTCTCAGATTTTTTTTTTCAATATTTTAAAATACTTTTTTTGTTTTGTTTTCCCAATTTCTCTGTTTTTTGGAAAACTTATATTGAATGTTTATCCGCCTTTCTTGAAGAATTTATGAAGGTTTGGGAAATAATTAATTTTTTCCTCCCCCAATGCATTGAAACGGGCGTCAATAATACACCAATTTTCGCTTTTTGCGGGCTGGCCCTGGTTCCTATCTTCCACGACTAGCTGGGGTGAACTGACTTGACTGTATCCATTCCGAAGCCAGTGTTCAATATTCTTGAGGATGAAGTTAATTGCTGTTAAAGATAATGTACTTCAATTATTATGCTGTATCATATCAGTGACATTCAAAAAAATAACTGTCGTCTCCTAACCCTATCGTGCTAGTTTCTAGGAACTATAGCGTCCTAAAATATTGGTTATCTTGACAGGCCTATTGACCACAGTTTTCATGTATTCTTTTTTTTTTTTTTTTTTTTTTTTTAGCTGATGATAACGCTCCTGCTTTAGAGCTTGGAGAGTCCCAAGCTCTCCTTGCAGCTGAGGTTGTGTCCGGTCCTACTGCCGCCTCTTCAAGTACACCAATGTATGTTCCTTGTTCACGTTTCCCATCTGACCGTCTTACTGCTGACAGTATGAAACACAGAGTCTTTGCATGTGTGTGCAATAGAGAGAGCGTGAGGGCTTGTGCTCTTTGCAACTGTGTGGAGCGCAGCCTTCATGGGCAACGGGAACTCCGACACTTTGGGTCGACTTCAGAACTGCCAACCCTGCAGCCATCTGCTTCTCAGCTGCCGCAGCCTGGAAATGATGAATTGTCTTCCATTGGATTTTCGGACACCCCCTGTCCGGCGTCGCTGTTTGATGACTCAGGTTAATTTCCAGACAACAAATACTGCTTGAAATATGGAGATGTCTGTTAGAAAATACAGGACATACCGATGTGAATCCAAGTTTGCCTGGAGATTTGATGACTTGATCATGCCGTTTGGAATGCAGGAGGTTGTTGGGTTCATCACTGGTGTGCGGTGTGGTCAGAAGGAGTGCAACAAATGGATGACGACGGGTTGGAGAACGTGGATAAGGCTGTTATCTCAGGGACACAGCGGGTAAGTGCGGCGCTCTATAATGTGGATTCAGTGTCATGAGGTGAGAATGTTTGGAATAACGCAAGTTGTCTTCATGAAGTGTCACACATAATGATATCTGGCATTGGTTTGTTCCAGCTTTGTGAATACTGCAAACGGCTGGGTGCAACCATTCGATGCCATGCTGAGGGCTGTTCGACCTTTTACCACTTCCCCTGCGCGGCAGCGAGTGGGTCCTTCCAATCCATGAAGCAGTTGGCCCTCCTCTGTCCACAGCACATCGACAAAGCAGAAGAGTTAGGTAAGATCAAACGCATCTTCACACGATTGCTAAGCCAGTTACGTCACGCATGCTCGTACAAATCATTACAAAATGTCTGCAACTGTAGAACAAGTTCCTCATCTCATCAGTTATCGCTGATGATAATTAGATTCTGCATTCTGTTTTCCGGTGAAACTCCCACTAGTATCTCAGATACTTTGCTTGAAATATGTTTAAGAAATCACTACAAAATGCACTTCAACTTTTTATCCGAGTCATTTAACGCAGGATGGATGCAAGCTGTTTTCAATTTAGAAATGGTGAAGTGTGACAAATTTTTGGCTAAAAAGCAGCGGTCTGTAAATTCTCCGAAGTGAGATGACTATAATTTAAGTACGTATTGCCTCACTTTCCTGCGGATGAACACACACATCCCCCTAACAAGTTCAGATAGAAGACAATCGGAAATTAGGGCTTCGGTTCAATGAATGTCGTCGTTTGCGCACCACTGCTGCCTGCATCGTTTTAGCATTAGCACCGTTTAAGATGAACTATAACCAGCAAGGGTTCATTTGATGAACTGATGCTATATTTTGACTTTCACAGCAGGGGAAGAGTCTTGGTGTGCAGTGTGTGACTCAGCAGGGGAACTCACAGACTTGCTGTTCTGTACGGGTTGTGGCCTACATTATCACGCGGCCTGTTTAGAAATTGGGGCCACGCCCATACAGCGAGCAGGATGGCAATGCCCGGAGTGCAAAGTGTGCCAGACGTGCAGGTGAGTTCAATCCTGTCAGTACATTTGCACACAGTCCAATACAGTATTTGCTTCATATGCCATTTGTGGGCCTTTTTGGAATTGCTGTGATGTCACTTTTTTCCGTGGTTATCTCCAGGCAACCAGGGGAAGACTCCAAAATGTTAGTATGTGATGCCTGCGATAAGGGCTACCACACGTTCTGTCTGCAGCCCGCCATGGAGTCCCTCCCCACAGATCCATGGAAATGCAGAGTAAGTCCCAATCCTCGCCTTTTCCTTTCAAAATCGAACATCGCTTTCTCGAGAAAGCATTTTCCAGTCAAGTTGACGGGCCACTCTGATCAAGTCTTTTTGTCTCCATTATGCGAATCTTGCCAGAGGTGTCGTGTATGCATGGAGTGTGGCATTCGTGGACTGGTGTTGCCCGGCTCGGCGCAGTGGTTTGACAACTACGCCGTGTGTGAGGCCTGCCAGCGTCAGCGCAGCTCCGTGTGTGGCGTCTGCGGCAAAGCTGCGCACCCGTCTGTGGCCCTTCAGTGCTGTACCTTGTGCCGCAGGTTTCTTCACTGATCACGCACATACTGCCCATCTGTGGCTTTCAGTCACGTGTGGACTCACTGTCAAATATTCGATGATCTTTTGGCCTCTCAGGTGGGTGCACAGAGAGTGCGAGCTCCCAGAAGTCAAGAGCGTTTGCCTGCTTTGCAAGGAGGATGCACGTCAGCAGGAGCGTCTCCCCGAAGCGCATACAGCAGAGACTCAAACGGCAGAGGTGGCGGATGAGACCGAAGGGCAGATCCAGTTGGTGGAGATGACAATCCAAACGGAGGCTGACATGACGACGGAGGAGCCCACAGATGTGATACAAGGCCAGGGAGGCAGATCCGATATGGGGTTGGCAGACGCCACTGCTGAAGAAGTCACACGCATGGACCTAGGTTAGTCCGTGCCCATCACAACGAGTGTTGTCACAATACCACAGTTCAGACTTCAGTATTATGCTTGTATGAAGGACCTTGATAGTGATACTGAAATGATACGATACGATGACAAAGAGCAAAGATATTGGTAAAAGCAGAGGAATCGTCGATGGCAAAACAGGAAACTTCAAGTTCTCTCCTTTTTTATTTGTTCAAAATATTCGTCAGTGGAGGATATGAAATCAAATTATTATATACATTCCCTCTTGATGAAATAGAATAAAAGAACTCGCACTACCGTTCAGCTATTCAATGAATATTAAACGATCCTCGTTGCCACTGAGATTCACAGCCTTGTTCAAAATATAAAAATGGCTCCACCGAAAGATTTTCGTCACGTACACGTGAGAAATCCAGCCAAAATTCTCATTCCCCTTCTCGGATTCATTGTTTGGGAAGTTCATTGTTTGGGACTTCATAGTAAATAGTAGTAATAGAAAAGTAAAAACTATGCTCAGTAAAGCATTCAAGACGGAAGTCAACGCAAACAATTTTTGTTCAAGAATATGTTCTATGCAAGCCCACTAGTTGAAACAGGGCATTCTGATGAATATTGTGGAATTAGAGTTAATACACCCGTATTTAGCCATCTCTGGGGGTGGCCATTTTGTCTTCTGTCGACTGAAAATGACATCACAACTGCGCACAACGACCAATCACAGCTCAGACTCAAAAAGCAGGTCAGCCCTGATTGGTCGTTGTTCGCAGTCGTCATTTTCAGTCGACAGAAGACAAAATGGCCGCCCCCAGAGATGGCTAAAAACGAGTGTATTTTGCTGCTTCACTTATATTCCACAAACGCTAGATTAATTAGAATGCTGTGTTTCAACTAGTGGGCCTGCTGGGAACATATTCTTGAAAAAAAAAAATATGTTTGGGATGACTTCAGCTTTAAAAAAAATTTAAAATAGTGCTTCTCTTGCATTGATTAAAAAAAAAAAAAAGTCATTTTTACATCTTTGATTGAAACAATTAATAAACCCAGGCCAGTTTGAAAGCCACATGTCTAAGCTCAATTTCTTTTGGAATTATGTCTGCTACAAGACTTGAGATAGTGATCATTTTCTAGGTGTTGAATTTCCGGGAACTCTTCAGCTTTTCGAGGGGGATTCCAAAGACGATCTTAGGCTTTAGAGAGATGTTTAGCTAGGCACTTTAAGCCTTGATAGTTTAAGATGGTTCTATAAGATTTTTTCTCTTTCTTTTAGATCACCTTTTGATTGCGCAACATTTTTCAAGTCTAGATCGTGGTGGAACAGAATCTTTAGACGGGTTTACATGGAGACATGTATTCCGATTAGAAAGGATCCGAATGACCAATGAAAATGCTCCATACAAACACCCCAATCAGAATGAAAAGGCCAAATCCGAATGGAATTTTATTCAAATTCACAGGGGGTGGTATATTCCTTCTGCCAATCCGAACGAGCGTCATGTAAACAGATCAATTGTAATGGCCATGCTGCGTCCGGTCAGCGCATACTCTGTCTTGATGTAAATGCAATGAAAATGTTGTATACGCACTTTAAATTTGCAGGTTCTTACTAGATCTCACCTGCGACGCGAGGGCTCGTTTTAAAGTACCAGTAACTTGTTTTGATGCAAGATGCTACGTTAATAAAAGTGTAAAAAGAATCGCAAATACTCTGCTAAATAGATTAATTAAGTCCATCTTGATAGATCGTGTGATGTTTACATCGATCTCCGCGTGGCACTCGGCTGTAGCGCGTCTGATCTGATTAACAGGGTGGTGCAAGTAAACGGCCGATCGGAATAGATCACGTAACATGTAAACAGGTGACCAGAGAGCTTCATTTGGAATGATTTCATTCCGAATGACAAAAAAGTCTCCACGTAAACCCGGCTTTTGTGTGTTTTGCGCTGCGCTGATCTTATCGGAGCACACAGATTTAAAAAAATACTTTAGTGCGTAGCAGACCTTAACCAGTTCTCTCCTTCTAGGTGCGGAGGCGATTGCTCTTGGGACAACGGATGTAGGTGATAAATTGTCCAAGGAGGAGCTGAAGATAGACAAAGACGACTGCGTTTCAGAGTGGTCCCCTGCGACATTTGAGTCTTCAGGTAGGAGCGGCCAACTGTTGACCTGCATATTTGTGCGTGCACAAAAATTGTGCTGTAGCCAATGAAAGAGTTGTAAGCGATGAAAGTAACAACATGCATGCCTTAATCCTAGCTGTGGAGTGCTCGACCAAACAGGGTGCCCCTTGTCTACCTGCTGATGAAAGGCGAGCAGAAGAGGCAGTCAGCCAAGCGATCCGAGCTGACTCGAGACGGTCTGAAAATGCGGAAGTAGAAGAAACACTGGAGGGCCCTGAAAACATGGAGGTGGAGAAGCAGGAGACTCTTCTTTCTGTGCACAGGCCTCTTTCAGTAGCGTTAGTAAAAGCTGGCTCTGGTGGCTTCCAAAGCGTCGAGTCATTCAGTCAGACGCTGTCAAAGTTGTCACCCTCTCGAGCGTCTGCCGACAAAGCGGAGCACGCACACCGGTCCGCCGAGCGGCACGCAAGTCCATGCCAGGCGCGCCAGTCGTCTTCTCATCTTTTACCATCAGACACTCAAGACGGCGCCGCTACTGTCAACATGGAGGAGAGGCTACTACCTCACTCTGAAGAAGAGGAGGATGAAGAAGATGACGATGAGCAAATGAGAAGAGAAGGACTCGATGTGGACATAAAAGAGGAACCGCAGGAGGATGAGGTGAAGCCGGAATTGCTTCTGGATGAAATGTCCAACATGAGCCACGGGGACGAAAGTAGCAGCGGGTTTCTGGGCTCTCCCGGAGAAGCCGATCCTCACCTTTCTATGGAGCTCGGCCGCTCTGAAACCGATGACTCGCTTCCCTTTGAACCCCTCGGAAGTAACGCAGAGAAGGTGAAGCGCAGGGGATCCCCCGGCCGCTCAAGAGTCAAACAGGTCAGCGGTCATTCTTAAACGCCTTTTGCTTATGTTGACCGTTAGAGAAAAAGCTGACCCGGTGTACTTTTCTCAGGGTCGAAGCAATAGTTTCCCCGGCAAGCGTCGGCCACGAGGAGGTGGTGGCGGCCGAGGGCGGGGTGGGAGGTCTCGCCTCAAAGCCATGGCCTCTTGCATTGATGCCTTTTTGGTGAGCCAAGTTTTGCATTGAGCGTACAGAAGGAAATACAGAATGAAAGAACAACTATTACGCATTATTGCTACTTTGTTTCCTTTTTCACCTGTCCACAGCTCAGCATGACCACTGACTCTGGAATAAGTAAGGAGGAGGAGGAGGAGGAAGATGACACCATGCAGAACACAGTGGTTCTTTTTTCAAACACGGACAAATTTGTGTTGCTCCAGGTATAGCATCTTCATTTGAAATGAGCTCATTTGTATTTTGGCCTATGTGTCACTGTTAAATGCATCTTGTTTTTCCTTTTTTCTGCTGTGCGTTTCAGGATATGTGCGTTGTATGCGGCAGCTTTGGAAAGGGGGCGGAAGGGCAGTTATTGGCCTGTGCGCAGTGTGCTCAATGTTATCATCCCTACTGCGTGAACAGTAAAGTAAATGCAACACTTTTAATACGTCTCTATTTCTTTAGCCAGAAAGCCAAGTCCTTCGTAAGTCAAGTTAAACTAAACGCGATCTCTTGCGTAGATCACCAAGACGATGCTGCGCAAGGGCTGGCGCTGTTTGGAGTGTATCGTGTGCGAAGTATGTGGCAAGGCTTCGGACCCTGCCCGTCTGCTGCTGTGCGACGACTGCGATGTCAGCTATCACACATACTGCTTGGACCCGCCCCTGCACACAGTGCCCAAGGGAGGTTGGAAATGCAAATGGTAAAGAAGGAAAAAAAAAATCTTTGAAAGCTTTGTCCAACCTTGTAACTTTGAATGGGGTCAAATGGAAATGAATTCCTGGAAATTTGCATATTATGTAAACCATTCAACCGACGTTGCATTAACTATTCGGGGGCCTGACTTTCAATTAACGGGATTCTGTAGCAAAAGACAAATTGTTACACACTCACATCGGCGCGCATAGTCTCTCGGGGCTACGGATGGCTTAATTGCTACCGTGTGATTCTCGACTTTGCAGGTGCGTGTGTTGTGTGCAATGCGGTTCCAACTCGCCAGGTTTCCACTGTGAGTGGCAGAATAACTACACTCACTGTGGCCCCTGTGCCAGCCTCGTCACCTGTCCAGTATGCAGAGAGAACTTCATGGAGGAGGAGCTGCTCCTGCAGTGTCAGCACTGCGATCGGTGGGTGGTGCGCATGAGCGCGAAATACGTGAATAAAATCAAATGAAATATTTATTAGAGAGCCACCACTAATGTCTTTCAAGGACTATATGTTTATATATGTTATCTGTCATGAATTTCTTAACGCAGTGTCTGATTTATTCTGAAAGTCACATATTGCTGTTTAATTCTGTGTGCCTGTGAAGATGGGTGCATGCGGTCTGTGAGAGTTTATATACCGAGGATGAAGTGGAACAAGCATCTGATGAGGGCTTTGCATGCACATCATGCAGCCCATATGTTCCCAAACCTGTCGGTGAGTCAGAACTAGACATAAATGGCAAAATATTCATGGAATGTTACTGTCTGAAATGAATAGAATATTTTTTTCTTTTTTACTTGATTTTTTTTTTTTTTTTACCTTTTTCTTCACTATAGTTGAGTCGGCCATTATGGCTTCAATAAGGATCAAAGAGCCAGGTTAGTGAAATTTTGTTCATTCTATACTCGATTGTCTTTTCTTAAAATTTTTTTTTTTTTATAACCTTTACATCGTGAACTTTACAGAGCCGCAGTTCTACCGATTAGAGGGTGTTTGGCTGACAGAATCGGGAATGTCCCTGCTGCGGACCATATCCATGTCTCCCTTGCTTAAGAGACGGCAGCGACGCTCTCGCCTTGGCACTTTGTGTTGTGAAGGAGGCCCTGATGGAATGGATGTGAGGGAGGAAGGAGAAGGGGAAGAGGGAAAAGGTTGGGATCTTTTCTGCTTATCGATTGGCTTCTGACCAGCCATTTTTGTGTGCTAAATATGCCGCTGTTTTCAAACTCAATTTTTTTTTTTGCTCTAGTCTGTGGGGAGTCTATGGATTGTGACACTAAGATGGAGAATCATGGAAGCCCTGACAGAGAAGGTGCTGTTGATGGAGGCACAGATGGCATGGCTGAATGTGACGTTCTCAAAGGGGGGGTAGACGATACGGAAGATGGTAAAAAGAGAAAACGGAAACCCTACAGACCTGGTAAGCTGACATGTTTTGAAAGATAGATTTAGCAAAAAAAAAAAAAACCTCAAGTATGTTTGGATAATCTATGAATTCATTGCCTTAGGAATTGGAGGCTTCATGGTGCGACAAAGGAAATGTCACACGCGGTTGAAGAAAGAGTTTTTTGCCCAGCTGGCTGGAGAGACTACTTTAGATGGACAGCCAATAGAGAGAACTATCGAAGAGGGTCAGTGACAACAATGGATGACTGTTTTTCACATAAAAGAGACAAATGATGCTCTTGCGCACAATTTAAAACAGTTACCGGTAGTTGGTTTCGTAATAACATATCTGTATGTGAAGGATTTTAATGAAGCATGCAACTTCTATTTGTGGAAGTGCAATCTGGTGCGGGGGGGGGCGGGCAAAAGTGTGAATACCCACAAAGACAATAACAGCATTTTCACTTGCAGAGTTCATAGTTGATGTACTGCGCTTGTCAATTAGTGTATTACTCGGTTCATGTGGACATTCAGTGGACACATTATCAAACACTCAACCCCCACTAATTAAGCCCCACTGTGGGGTGGAAATGAAGAACGGCTCACTCACAGAAATTGGCAGATTACGAAAGATTTACTTGACTTTCACATTTAACTCATTCACTGCCAGGCATTTTCAGACCCTCTTTTAACTTAACGTTTGAAAAAAATATAAATAGATTCCTGGGATGGAATGGCTGAACTGTGAAAAGACAAGTAAATTTGTCAATGGCAGTGAATGAGTTAATGGAGAAACCAACACCAGAGACGCCAAATATCGGTATACAAAATACATTTTACATGTCCTCTTTAACATTTCGCTTTTTGTGTTTTATTGAGGGTAAAAAATGTATAACAAATTAGCTACTCTTACCTATGATATACGGTAGGACACTGCAGACCATTATCCATAGTACTTGTATCCCACTTAGCATCTTATCCAGGTAAAATTATTCAAGAAGGTCCTGGTGTTAGGTAAATACGGTAAGCAAAAACATGCAAACGCATGAAACAACAGCATGTTAATTCGAATTTTGAAAATGTGTATCTGAGCATCAATCTACCGTTGTGAACATTTTGAATTTTGTTTTTTTTATGTTTGAATTGTCGCTGTGCGTAGGGCCCCATCCTGACACAGATAACATCATGGACCCTAAACCATTGGAGGGCGAGGAACAGGCGAAGAAACGTCGGGGACGAAAGAAGAGCAAACTTGAAGACATGTTTCCAGCCTATCTCCAGGTTTGTTCGTCTGTCTCTTGTGTGGTCCTCAAATGTAAAGTTGTGGGACAATTTCCTAGTATAATATCCACATGTGCAATAATCTGGTGTTTGGTGCAGGAGGCTTTCTTTGGAAAGACACTCATAGACTTGAGCAAGAAGGCTGTCATGACAACCCCTGGCCAGAGGCCAGCTGCATGCATTCTTCAACCTTCATTACCAGCACCATCGACGTTCAAAACTACTTCCCCAGAAAGTAAGAAAAACGACTTGAAGTTTGACACATAATGTAGCGACAAACAAGCTCACTATTTATTTGTAACTTTTAAACGCTTCCCTAGCTGAGGCCAAGGATCGTATGGTGCATCATCTCAAGCAAGAGGGGGGTGAGGCCCCCCTGGCTCAGGGAGAAGGTGCAGGTTAGTATCTGGACACTTGCGCACGTCTCGCTTTGCTTTGGATGTAATTGTATTGTCAACATACACATTTTTTCAGGAGTCTCTGCACCATCCTCAATACTGAAGGACCCAATGTCAACTGATCCTCAAGACTTTGATGCAGACAAACATGAAGGTACTCATTGTAGATGATGTAACTGTGCAAAAAAACGCAAATGTTTCAGAGGTGTTGAGCTTTTTCCTTCCTTGTTGTTGTCCCTCTGTGTCAGGTCTTCCACAAGGAATAGAGAATCAGGATTCGGAGCAGTTTTTCAGGAAGGTTCTAGGAGTGTCAGAAGGCTCCACCTTGGAGGGTATGAAGCCCATCTCAGAGGGCAATAAGGGAGAACTCAATTGTAGCGCCCTGCCGCAAAGAGCTCTCCTCTCAGGTGTGTAGAACGGATTTCCTGCGGTCATCTTATTGGCGTTGCGACAGTGATTAAATGAAGTTTGATATGGGGTTGTCCTTGCGATCTACATGGTTTGTAGGGTCTCTGCCCTCGGCTGGAGTTATGGACGCTTTCCCTGCCCTGTCTCAGTCACCGTTCTTTGACATGCGGTAAGCAATCGCTACATTTCTTATTTTTAGCATTGCATAGCTCAGCTCAATTCTGCTATGGGCAATGCATGTATTTTTTTCACACTTGATGTTTTCTTATGAAGATGAAATGCTTCAGATGATGAATCATGTAAGCCTTCATCCTCTTAAAATTGTGTTCAGGGAAAAAGGAGGAATGTTCAGTCCAAACGGTGGTGAGGAGAGTCCTTGGGCTACTCCGTCCACCCCAGCGACTCCTTCCTCTCCACCAACCCCCACTGAGGCAGAAGGCGATGGACTGTCGTACAACCAGCGTAGTCTCCAGCGATGGGAGAAAGATGAGGAGCTGGGGGAACTGTCAACCATTTCTCCTGTGCTTTATGCCAATAGCAACTTTCCCACTCTCAAACAGGACTACCCAGGTGCGTGTGGAAAGCGATTATCATTTGATAAATATTGTTTCTTATTCAGCTCTGTTACCATTGTATAATTTGTTTGCACATTTTTGCCCTTTCCCAGACTGGGCTAGTCGCTGTAAGCAAATCATGAAGATCTGGAGAAAAGTGTCAGCAGCTGACAAGGTTCCTTATCTGGTAGGCTCTCTCATTTTTATCAACAATAGCAAACATTATATTGTGCTACATTTTGCATGGAGCAAAATGTATTCCTTTTGGGGTCTATCATTGAGTGGATTAAAAAAAAAAAAAGACACACTTTTGTAACAGACAAGGGATTGTATTTAATTTGATTTCACATATTATTCAATAGCAAAAGGCCAAAGACAACAGAGCAGCTCAGAGAATCAACAAGGCACAGAAGGTAAGTTCAAACTTCTCCTAGTCTGACAAGTGAAAGTTGCAAAAATTGTAATCCTGTTTGTTACCTTTCTCATTTCTCCTTTTCTGATCTCATAGCAGGCAGAGAGTCAGGTGTGCAGGCCTGTTAAGGCCGAGCCAGCGCGTATGAAAGGGGAAAGACCCAGTTTGCACCTCCAGATCCCCCCGCCTTCCGGATCTACGTCCATCTCGTCTCAGCCAAGCTCGGCAGAAAGCCCGTTTCCTTTCCCCCCAGACTCGGGATCCTCCTCTGTCTTTTTCTCAGATGGTATTGCAAAGACCCCAGGATCAGCTGAAATCCGTACAGATCCTTTTGCCAAGCTCACCCCGCAGTCACCCCGTTCTCACTCCCACCCACCAACTCCTTTATCCTATGCTGGGGCTAGTCCCATGCAGGCCTCCTCCTCAGGTTTTTCCACTTCCGGCCCACAGGGTCCTCCTCAGGGACGGCCAGCTAGTCTTGGCCCCTTTGACATGCAACCAGGGACTTCAGGAGCCCCCAGACGGGCTCAGCAGGTTGACCCCTATTTCAGATCACAGTTGCAGCATCAACAGGGTCATTTGTCACAATCTCAGCAAGGCTCTCAAGAGTCCCTTACGCCTCTACAAAGTCCTCATTCAAGAAGTGCTGGGATTGGGATTGAGTCCCCCATTTTCTCGCCACCTCATAACACACATTACGGAGACCCTCAAAGAACTTTGCAGACCGAATATGGTTCATCCCCAATACCCTCAGTTGCGTCCTCACCTGCCAGCCAGTATAGGGCTGATATGAGCGCACCCTCTCCTCGCGCCGCTCCTGTCGGAAGACCTGACTTTGCCACCGGTTCCCCTGCTGGGATGCTGGAGTCCGGGGATGGACTATTTAAGGCACCTTTGACACCACGAATGCACCAAGGGGACGGTGGAGCGCTTCCTCCTGGAGCCTCCCCGGGCCACCCTTCTGAAGGGTACAGGCAGTCTCCCTCTCACCCGTTCTCTGACCACCACATTCAGTCTCCACTAGCTCCCAAGTTGCAGGCAGGTGACGGTTGCGCTCTTGGACCGCAGCGACATCCCGTCACGCAACAGGAATTGTGCTCGAGAGTTCCCTCCAGCCCGCAATCCCAGGGCAGTTGCCAGTCTCCCCACACTCCCGGGGGGCTCTCCAATGATGCCTATTCTGCACAGTCTCCTCTAACCCCACGCTTCCAGTCCCCAGATCACTGTTCTCAGCCACCTTCAAGGCCACAATCTCGAGACCCTTTCATGACTATCCACAAACCTCCTCGCCCCACATCCGCTGCACCGGACGGAAGTACAAGTTTCAAAGGCTCACCTAATTCAAATCAGTCACCTCAATTGCATTCCGGCGGGAGTCCCATCGGCGATCCCCTTTCGCTCAAACCCTCAGCGCCCCCTCCTCCATTTGGCCCTAGCACGGGCAACGTTCAGATGTCCCAACAGCAGGCACCATGTCAGCCACAGCAACCCCAGCCGCAAACACAGCAGACTACTCTTGCAGACGGCTACAGTTCGAGACTGATTCCTCCTTCTGGATCTCAAGAACTGGCGGCTGTCCGCCCTCAAGATGCACCTCATCAGCCATCCTTGCCAGCCGCTCAAGAAATGTCTGACGTGTCAGCAGTGCAAGATCCTGTACTGGTGGGCCTGAGTCCCTCTGAGCTGGAGAAGCACAGACAGGTATTAAAAGTATTGGACAAAAAAGAATGTTTTTATCCCCTGCAATTTTTGGGGTTTTTAATTCATGTGTTTTTTGTTGGGTTTTTTTAGCGTCAGAGATTGAGGGAATTTCTAATTAGACAACAAATGCAACGGAACACCATGAGACAAGAAAAGGAGGCAGCTGCAGCTGCTGCAGGCAACGCGTCTCCTGGATGGCCAGGAGGAGAGATGGGTGCATTTCAACAAGATAAGATCCACCGAGCACCACCGCCTTATCCACAGGTACAGTGAAATCCCTGCTAGTCATGCTTAAAAGGGACCAAGCTCAGTGGCAAAAATCAAATTGTAATTCAATCTCCCCCCCTCCAACCTTCTAAAATGTTTATAATTGCCTTTACACAACATGGTGGCAGAGCTGTACTTTTATTGCTTTGGCATGAGCATAAAAAACAAAAAACAATTGTGAACTTTTCAACAAACAACGGAGGATAGGTTCCAGAAAAAATATAAGCAGTGAATATTCGAGTTTGCAAATGCCAAACCGTGAATATGTTCACATAGTCAGTAATATATCATAAACCTCGACATCTTGACAACGATAAGGCATTCTGGAAGCTGTCTCTACATGTTGAAGCAAAAAGAAAAGAGATTTTTTTCTTTTTTAAGAAGAGTTAGGTCATTCTTGCACTGAATGGCTTTTCATGGTTGTGTATCTCCAGTAAGGCTATGATCCAATGTTAGAACTGCCATGTGATATGAAACATCATGTTTCATTTTCTGCTTCGGTCTAGAGCAAAAAATAGGGGTGTGTATCGTTACGATTTTAAAGACACTACTACTCTTACCGATACTGTTTATGGATATGGTATTTTAACAGTATTCTTATCTGTATTTTTGTTTAGAAAATCAACAAATTAAATTATTTTTTTTTCAAAATAAATGAACTTGTTTTGTCAAAATCAAATTTATGTACATAGCTCTTAATCACGAAATTGTCTCAAAAGGCTTCACAAGCCCACAGTTGACAAATATTAATGACATCTGCTGATCTTGACTCCACAGGAGGGCAAGGAAAAACTTAAATAAAACAACATCGGGAGGAAAATAAGCCTGTGTTGGAAATGTAAAGACATTGTGTAATTAATCAATAGAAATGAATGGTTTGAACAAATCACTATTATACTGCTAAACATTATATAGAAAATGACAGTGTAAAAGAAACCCGGTGTAGACCAACAAGGTGCATGCAGTTGGGATGCAAAAGAAACTTTGGTGGGGTGAGTTGCACATTTTCTAAATGTTTGCTTGCTTTTCCCCCTACATTTTGAATGATTGATTGCACATGTGGCAACATGCATTGTCACCATGAACCTTTGAAAAAGGTAACCACACTTTTGACTGTTTCAATCCCTCCTCCGTGTATGATAGTCAGGCTAAATCAGTGTTTTAAGTTCAGTGCAGTGATGACTTGTGGGAAGAAGCTGTTTCGAAGTCTGTTCGTTCTGGTCCTAATGGACCTGTCGCTCGTTCCAGAGCACAGCTGCCCGAAATCGGCGGGTTAGGTGTTGTTGCGTGTGACAAGGAGTCTGACAATAGCAAATGGAAAGTTCAACATACTGTATTCATACTGCATCCTGTTGTCTTCTTTAATTAGGATCGTGTTGCTGTTAATGCTGCTGGCGCTCAGGCCTCTGCTATGGGAAAGCTCTCTGTGAATGCCGGCGGCCTGGCTGACAAGCTCATTTGCCCATCATCCACAGGAAGCCCTGCGATCATGGACCCTAGTACACTCAGGTATGCCTGCAGGCTATCACTTAGTCAGCTGTTAAAATTGATCAGAAATATTGAGTGCAGTGTATATTGATTTCATTTCTAACAGCTGTAGGCCTATTTGGTTATATTGTAAGTCACCTATGAAAGGAAAATAGTTGTGTCACGATACCAACATTTTGACTTTGATTCTATACCTGCATAAAGTACCTCAATACCGATACCGAAGCGGTACTGCGACAGCAATCTAAAATCAGCAAAAGCAGCAAAATTATAACAAATAAAAGAACTTCAAAATTTTAAAAATGTATTAATTCAAAATATTAGGATGTGCTTGATAAGAAAATAACATTTTACACATTGTTAAACACTTATGAACACTCTCTACTTGATTATTTATATTTTAGAGACTACATGTAAATTAAACTTTAAGAAAAGTAGTTCTCATTTATTTATTTTTTTTTAAACGTCACTAGTAGAAAATGTGCACAGAGGTTAGTAGAGCTGTTAGTGTAACGTAATGTTTCTTATGTGTGTGCGTGTGTGTGTCTACTCTTCTCTTATCTTCTCCCAGCTAGTCAAATGCCTCATCAAATTATACAAATTGTGAACAAAATAATTCACAGTCTACATATTTTGGGGGGGAAGTGTTACAAATGCATCACAACCTGCTGCTCATTTAACTGCTGGTATAACTCTGGATGCCGGTCATCGAGGTGATTGGCCAGATTGGACGTGTTCCCACCTCGAGGCACGGTAGTTTTAAAACAAGCCTTACAGACGGGCTTTATCACGTTGGGCGCGAGGAGCGGAGGGGGAACGAGCTCTTGTGGCCCTGCTTGAGGCCATCTTCCTCTTGCACAGTGTGCTTTTTAAAAAAATGTTTATTTTAAATATAAATACCGGTGTTAAAAAAGAAAATTGTATCGAGCCGTTTTTGACGCAGAAAAATCATTGGACGGTACTGGTACCGGTATCCCGTGCTGCACTAGGAGATAGTGTAATATTTGACATTAAATCTATGGTTTTGTGACGTTTGCCTCCTAGTTGATGGAATTATCTTAAACCCTGTTTCAGTATTTGACATTTTTAATGTGAAAAACATGTACGAGTACCTTGACACTGTTGCATGAGCAATTTGTCCTTATTTTGTGGGTAACCCTTTCCACTGAAGCGTTTTGACATTTCCTATCTCTTCATGTGTGTCGTTCAGGCCATCAGGGCCCACCAAGCCTCAGGGCATGTTTCCTCGTCCACCGTTCGCTCCTCAGTGGCATGCTGCAGGACCAAGGAGATTCCCCCACCCTGGCATGGAGGCTATGGCTATAAGGCACAATCTGACTTCTGCTGTCAACATCCAGGGCATGGAAGGTATGGGTCACGCTCATCCCATCATACCAGGGCATGGAGGAGAGAATATGCAACCCATAGGCCAAGGACCCCCACCGCAGTTTATTGAATTAAGGCACAACTCACAGAGGCTGCCACTTAGACCCCAGTTTATGCCTCGCGGACCTCAGCCCAGACAGCGTCTTTTTGTCCCACAAGAGATGGCAGCAGCTTATGTTCAGCAGCGTCCCATGGCTCATGCCAGTGCTATGTCATCTGAGGGGGGTATTGACCCACAATTGAAATTACAGCAGAGTGAACTGTCAGCTTTATTACCTCAGCAGTCTGCAGTCCCAGGAACGCAGCAGCCCCAGGCAGTAGCATCGAGTCCAAATACTCCCGGCGCCGGACATCGGCCGCTTTCACAATCGAGTCTCGTCACAGAGCAAAGCCAAGCTGCTGTGGCAGAACACGGTGAGACACTACCAGAGCCTGATCTTGAGGGCCTTGGGGATGCCCCAGGAGACGGAGGTGTGGAGGATGAAGAGGATTTAGCGCTTGACTTGGACCCAGACAAAGGCGTTGATGAATTGGGAAACCTGGACAACCTGGAAACAAATGATCCACATCTTGATGACTTGCTTAATAGTGATGAATTTGACCTGCTGGCTTACACTGACCCCGAACTAGACCAAGGAGACCCCAAGGATGGCTTTTCAGACCAGCTGCGTTTAGTCGAAGCAGAAAGTGAAACCCCTTCATCAGCCTCTGGATCCGCACTTGTTAAAGTGGAAGAAAAAGCCAAGTTGGAGCCTGGGCAGGAGTCCCGCTCAACGAGACGAGCCTCGCCGGGCAGGTCATCCACCCAAATGCCGCCCTCCCCTAACACAGCTGCTAACTCCAAAGTCGAAACTCTCACGCCTCAGCTCCTCTCAGGACAGAATGTTGTAAAAGATGAAATGGTTGAGGCCGTCTCTTTGCTTCTGGGTGGGAACACAACTTCGGCCATGCCTGCACAGCAAGAACACCAGTCGGCTTCCCTCAGTTCTGTTCGTTTAGGGGGACTTCCATACCCACTACAAGGCCAGGATGGGCCCTTGCCTTTTCCTAGTGGTGCTGCGCATGCAGATATTGATGACGATGCACTTGACCTGCCTGATGTTGGAGGACAACACTCTGCTGCTGTGGATTTGGCAAAGGTCGAAAGCTCATTGGATGGCGAGCTGCCTCTTCTGATACAAGATCTTCTGGAACATGAGAAGAAGGAGCAGCAGAAGCAGCAACAGCAGCAACAGCTTAGCTCCCTTCACCAGGGGGCCATGGCGCCTCATTTTTCTTGCGTTCCAAGTCAGCAGTCAAACCCGCAAGCACCCGCGCCGCTAATTCTGCCGCAACACCACCGTCCGCCACCTCAAGCAGTGATGGGCCAGCCCGGCATGGTACCGCGTGCTCCGCACATGCTGCAGCATCAACAAAGGCTTTTGGGAACTGCAATGGCACCGGCACCTCACATGGCCATGAGCCAGCAGCAAGCCATGGTGAGGATGGCCCAACCAGGAATGCATGCGGCTCTCAATCATCCACCTCAGCAACCTGTGGTGAAGCAGTCACCCCTGGCCAACAATTTCTTCCCTGACAAAGGTAACCACTCTGGCTTGTATCTGTAATTCATCTGCAAAACCCTTTCCCCACCCTATATCAGCAGATGATGAGACGCTTTGGTGTTGTTTTGCAGATTTAGACAAATTTGCAACTGATGACATAATGGATCCCATTGCCAAGGCAAAGATGGTGGCTCTAAAGGGTATCAAAAGAGTGTTAGCGCAGGACCCCATGGTTGTGACCCCTGGCATCAACAGGTACTTAGAGAAAAAAAAATCCCCCCTTTTTTATCCATACGTTGGGTGTCTTGTGTTCTGTCTTGGTTTGTTTTTGTACAGCTATAGAAACCTGAACTAAACACAATTTCTACTACTCAACAAAGCTTTGTGCTTGATAGACAACTGCTTTATCTGTTGATATTAGGGCTGCACGATACTGGAAAAATGTGCGATATTGATGTGGACTACAGCGATATTGATATTATTGTGATATTAAACATGTACAGAAAAAAATGACATTTTTATTATCTATTTTAAGAAGTACTTGTTTTTCATGCCCCAAAATAAGAAGCTTGAAGTGTTCTTAGCTAATTAATTGTAATTCCCTTAGATAATGTCCAACTATTGGGTGGTGATGTGCATTTAAGTTTGCATCTGACATCATTCACATAAAAGCATACAATACCATTAGAAATGTATTGCATGTCTTTGTAATATGCATGCTGCAAAGGCGATTATCGCGATATCGGTCTGTTTTCGACATACAGGAAGTCCTCGATTTACAAACGAGTGCCGTTCCTACGCTGGCGATGTAACCCGAATTTCCGTGTATGTCGGATTTCACCGTTAAAGTCGCAGCAGCACAAAAGCACACTTTTGGAGTGAGGCGAAACTCGGCTGCTTAATTCCTGTGTTGAGTGACATGATTATTATTTCCTCATGGGGGGGCCTCCGCGTTGAGGGAGGGGTGGCTGCCCTTCCCGCGGGGGCTGTCATCGCAGGCACTCCTTGGGTCTGGGTGGCCGGCGGCCTCTACACTTTGTGTGGGGTCCGCCTGTCTAATCCGGGCTGGGGTCTCTGTGGTAGTGGCGCCCCTGTGGCCGTGGGCTGTCATTCCCCTCGGCGCGGAGAGCTCCCCTTGGATACCCTTTCCTCATATGGTTTCTCCGTGCCTTGTCATCTCTTTTTAACTCATTTTATCAGGTTGTGCACTTTGTGTGGGTGTGTGTGAATGAGTGCTGATTTACTAGTGGATATCTGTCTTGGGTTTGTTGGGAGGGAGGGCGTGAGCGGATTTGTTTTTGTTTTTTATAATGTTTTGCTTTGGATCTTTTACAGCACTTTGAGTTGCATTTTTATGTATGAAAAGTGCTATATAAATAAAATGTGATTGATTGATTATCAAGTGTTTTATCGATAGTTGAAAGTAACACATGAAAATGACATCCATTGAGTCACGCCGCCCGTCCGTCACCGTTCATAGTGGGTTATTCAATCGCCGGAGCAACTCTGTCCGCTCAATCATGCAAACGGGATATTCATAATGTTTCAGGGATTCGAATTTTCATCTTAACCCGAATATTGACTGCATGTACAGATAGTCACTATGGTGCAGGGGACAAAATGGCGGAAGAGGAACGGGCGTCGTAAAGTCGAAATGTCGTAGGTCGCATATGTCGTAATTCGAGGACTTCCTGTATTGTGCTGCCCCAGTTGACATCATGATAGCAATGTTGCCATATCTGTATGTTTTGCTTTTTTTTAAATGTTTTTTAGGCAACAGGTTTCTCTACTTGCTCAAAGGCTGTCATCTGCCTCAGGCACAGATCCAGGTCAAATTTCATCAGAGCCTCCAAAAGTAAGACGTTACTTTTGGCAAAGGAATATATTTAATATAATGTCATTTTACATGACTCATTTATTATTATTATTATTATCATTATCATTTTTTGTTCAGGAGGGAGAAACCAGTGATCCCACCCAGTCGAGAACAAACCCCCCTCAGTTTGTTCAAGGAATCGTCAGTATGTACTGCACTGACAATAACAAATACATTAGTTACGACATAACATGTTGTTGATATCTAGTTCATGTACTTTGCATATAGATGTCTAAGGTAATTGTTCCGATTGCAGATAATTCGGAACAGCACCAGTATGAGGAATGGCTTGTTCACACTCAGCAATTACTCCAAATGCAGTTAAAATTTTTGGAAGAACAAATTGGAGTCCATCGAAAATCACGCAAGGCACTTTGTGCAAAACAACGCACTGCAAAGAAAGCTGGCAGAGAGTTTGCTGAGTCAGATGCTGAGAAACTCAAGTTGGTCACAGAGGAGCAGAGCAAAATTCAGAAACAGCTTGACCAGGTTCGTAGATTGAAATATCTCACCCACCCTTTTATTCATTATCATCTCATTTTTCCCTAGATGTTTTTTTTCCCTTGCCCTCCTGGGGGTTAAGATCAGGGCATGGTGTTAATATTTGTCAACTGTGAAGCCCTTTGAGACTTTCTTGGCTGAATTATTATTCGTATTATTTTTAAAATATCTGTTTTGTTTTAGGTGCGGAAGCAACAGAAGGAGCACACCAATCTCATTGCTGAGTATAGAAGCAAGCAGCAGCAGCAGCAGCAGCAGCAGCAGCAACAAGGTTCAGGTCTTCTAGCTCCTGGTCATTCTGCACAGGGAACTCCACCTCATATGTTTCCCAAGTTACCTGGCCAGATGATGATGGGCCAACAGGGAAATCCAGTCATTAGCCAACACCCTGGTATGGTTGCCCAAGGTGGAATGCCCGTCCGGATGCCCCAAGGTCAGCCTTTCATCGGAAGAGCCCAACCTCAGCTTCCGGTAGCTCTTGGGGCCAACGGTGCTCGGCCCACATGCCCCCCTGGTGCTCCAACCGGATTCTTCCCACAGGGGCCACCTGGAATGCAGGCTGCTGACCCCAGGCTCCTCCAAGAAAGACAGCTTCAGCATAGGATTCACATGGCAAAGCTCCAACAGCAACAGCAAGCGATGATGGGCCAACAGCAACACCGGAATAATCCGTCGGCCTTAGTAACTCAGCCGCAGCCTGGTTTGATGGCGAACCCGCTTGGGTCCCAGCAACAAGCAAATCTTCAACAGGAGATGTTAGCCAGTCAGGTGAATCAGCAGAGCATAGCTCAGGTTCCACAAGTAATGGGTGCAGGGCAAACTGTGGCTCCCCCACCACAGAACTTTAGTGCTGGCCAGCCCAATAACCAGCCTCAAGCTATGGCGGCTTCTCAACCCGGCTTGACTGGGAACCAGCCAGTTACACAACAACAACAACAACCGAGAGCTCCGGTGATGGGTCAGCAGGGAATTATTGTACCTCCAGGTCATCCCGTCCTCAGGGGTCCCCAGGCTCAGCTGGCTCAACAACAACAGAACATTCTGGCGCAACGTGTGCTTTCCTCTCAGCAGCAGCTACAGCAGCAGAATGTCGCAAAAGCTTTTGCTCAAGTTCAGCAGCAACCATTGACACCGCAAAGGCAACAAACACCATTGATGATGCAAACCAGCCAAGAGCAAGGAAGGCTTTCCCAACCCTCGACGCCACAAATGGGCTCATCCCCTTCAACAGGCAGGACCACACCTCAGCCATTAGGAGCTCCAGATAGTCAAATGGCCGAGACTAAAGAGGGTGACATTCTCAGCCCTGATGCCCAAACTCCATCACAACATAGCGGATCCTCCACGCCCAATCACATGACCCAGGTCGGCTCTGCAAACGATCAGCAACCTGATTTGGGGCGACAGCCACTTCATCAGCAGCACCAAGACCAGGCTTATATGATGCCGCAACAAACATCACTGGCCGATCAACAAAGCAGCTTGGTTGTGAATCAACAGACTGGTGCGGTTCAGCAACAGCCACAACAAGTGCCCACTGCGCTCCAGAGACAAGATTCGGGTGCAACCGACAAGCCGGCTTTGATGGTGGTTAAAGAAGAAGGGAAATCTGTGGATTTCGTAGGCCAGCAGCAACAGCAAGGACTGCCGACGGTTCACAATGTCATGCAGCAACCTCAAAATCCCAACATCCAGCAGCAGATTATTGGCCAGCCACAGTCCGTTTTAATGACTCATCCTCAACAGCAAACCCTCATTGCACAGCAGCAAAAACAGCAGGCCATGATGGGCATGATCAGAGCTCAGCAGCAAGGCGTGGTGGCACCCAGGCCCGGGGTTCCACCTGCCGCTATCCGCGCCCCCATCAACCTCCAGGTGCAGGCCATCATCGCTCAAAATCCACAGTTGCGCAATCTCCCCCCAAATCAACAGCTACAACACATCCAAGCTATGATTGCCCAGAGACAGCTTCACCAGGGAGCAATGCTGCGAATGCCAGTGGGCCAAGGACAGCCCAGCCAGTTGAGGCATCACGCGTTACCAGGACAGGCGCCACACGCTGGAAAGCAAATGCCAAGAATGGAAGGGCAACATATACCATATGGCGCCATGGGGAAGCCAGCAGGTATGTGCGCTCAGCAACAGAGTGGTTCTCCTCAGTTTCAGCAGGGAATGATGGTGCCAGGGCAAGCACCGACGCAAATGGGAGAGGCAATGCAACATCCGCTCATGAGGGGACAGTTACCGGTGCCGCGGTCTCCTATGGACCACGGCCGTATGATCAGGCCCACATCACCACGTCAGTCGCTACCCACGCACCCGCCGAATCAAGTCGTAGGGATGCGTCCACCAACGCCTAACCAGCAGCAGCAGCAGCAGCAGCAGCAGCAGCAGGCACTCGTAGCAGCTGCAGCAGTCCGCATGCAGGGACCCCCTTCTCATGCATATTCTCCAAGAGGTTCTTTCGGCATGAGCCCCACACACCCCGCCGCCTCACACCCAGCCCACGTGGCTTCACCTTCGTTAGCTGACAATAGAGCTGGAAGGGGAAGTCCATTCAGTCAAGTCAAGGCGTCGCCACTCAGGTCACCAGGAGCCAAGACTCCGCTTGACTGTGCGGGGCTGAAAATCGAATCGCAGCCGTCGGCCGGTGAAACGTCTCCCGCAAACCCGCTGATTCCAAATGGCCCTCAGACAGGGTCCAATGTCCAGCAACAGTCACCGCAAGTTGCAGAAAGCCACGCTCCTCGCCCGCTGCATGGATTGACTGAAGGGGATCTCTGCAAGTTGACGCTGCAAAACATTAAACAGGAGCCGAGGGAGGTACACTGCGATGGTGCTGGACAAGCGCATTCTGCTGCTATCAAGCGAGAAGCGACGGCCGACATGATCTCTTCCGGGAGCAACTCTGGATTCATTCGTGCGGACGACGCCAGATCTGAAACGGGACAGCAATTGCTCCAGAAGCTCTTGAGAACAAAGAACCTTCAGCTTGCTGCCCAGAGGCCCTCTGATGGCATCCACAATGAGATCAATGGCCACATCAACAGCAAGCTGGCAATGCTGGAACAAAAACTTCAAGGGACTCCACGAAATATGGAGGTACGTTTTCTTTTAGTAGAGGGCTGAGCAGTATTTATTTGATTTGATTGAGTTTTCACTGAGTTCTTTGATGGAGAGAGAATGTATTATTTTCTCGCCGCTCAGGATTTGCAGTCTATAAGCAAAAGGGCTCCGGCACAAAAGCCAAAGCGCACCAATAAACCCCCTGCAGACCGTGGGCCTAATGCACGGAAGAAGAACAAGAAGGAGGAAGTTGGAAAAAGTGCCGAAGTACTCATAAAGCAACTAAAACAAGTAAGTGGGTGACAAATATACACATGCGTTCCTCAAGTAATTGATTTGTTAATGGGTGCTGATTGGGGTTTGTTTTCTAGGGTCTGTCTCTGCTGCCGCTGATGGAACCTTCCATCACAGCTAGCCTAGATCTGTTTGCTCCGTTTGGGAGCAGCCCAGCCAACGGGAAAGCCCAACTGAAGGGATCCTTTGGAAACGCAATGCTGGACAATATCCCAGACTACTATTCTCAGTTACTCACCAAGGTAAAGCCAAGCTCAAGCGTGCGTCGCCGCTCGTCCTGTTTCGGGATGTTCACGCGGGCCAATTGTCTGCTTCACAGAGCAACCTCAGCAACCCACCAACACCGCCGTCCTCGCTGCCACCGACACCTCCGCCTTCTGTACAGCACAAGCTGCTCAATGGAGTGACTCCTGGGGAGGAACTCTCTCAGGGTCAGAAAAATGCAGATGCGAAGAACAAACCAATAGGTACAAAAAAAAAACGTTTGCATCAAATGAGCGTTCATGTCGAATAATTGCTCAAGATCTCCGCTTCTGAATGTTCCCCAATTGTCCGTGCAGAAGCGGTTGCAGACGAGGCAAAGAGCGTCGACATTCTTGCGGCGCTTCCCACGCCGCCACATAACCAGAATGAGGACATCAGGTACGGCGGGGCTTCGCTGCCGCCGTCTCACGCGTTCCTTTGCGCTGAAGCAAGACAAAATTGGCTTTGTTTTTGACAGGATGGAGAGCGATGACGAGGATGCTCCCGAAAGCATCATTCCGGCGTCGTCCCCGGAGAGCAACGTTGGAGAGGAAACGCCGCGCTTCCCTCGCCTGCGGGAGCCAAAGGAAGAGGAGACGGAGAGAGCAATATCCCCCGTGATTCCCCTCATTCCTCGCACGGCTATCCCAGGTACAAACCGGAGAGCCATATTAGGCTCAAAGGGGTTCACCAGCCAAATATTTCAATATGTGAGCATCCAAAGGAGAAGCACGCTTCTGTGTACTTGTTACTGCCAGATCGTGATGATTTTTGCGAGGTAAAATCCAAGGTGGCAGAAATAAAACGTCAGGTGCTCTTCTATGCTAGCGTTCTCAGAGAGCAAACCCTTTGAAGCATGTGACGGAAGAGCGCTTCCCGCGAGCAATCACTGGGAAAAGGCCAAAAGTAACGAGGTGGCGGTTACCTTCACGTTGTCCTCCTTGGCGGCCAAGGTACGACATGACAAGACTATTGCTCGAACTTTCTTGTTCCAACATGTATAGTTGGCTGAAAAGCAACCTGATGTCTTCCCAGAAACTCAACCATGTGATGATGGCAATGGCCCAGCTGCTCAAGATAAGGATGCCAGGTTCATACGAGGTGACCTTCCCTTCCCAGAACCCCGACATGCCTGGAGTGGATGATCCTGGGAAAGGGCCTGTGCAGTCAGGTACAAAGAACAACTGCTGGAAAAGAATCGCATGTTACTGAGGTTAAGCCTCGTCTTCTCAACCCACCTGCAATTGGTGAAAATCCACAATTGCGAGTCACCCCGTAAAAATCATACTTTGAATAAATTTGACCCCCTTCTACATATTTTAAACAGTTTGAACTTATTACAAACACACAAAAAGGAAACTTGAGAGTAGGGCGGGGCGACATGGCTGAAATGTCTGTCGCGATATCCAATTAGTCGATAGTACTGGATATTCGTCGTGATTGATTTTTGTTTCTTTAACGATTGAAAATAATGACGATTTTCAACTAACGGCGTCTTCCAGGTGCCCTCTGTCTAAAGGACAATGCCTCATCCAGTCAGGACGAGTGGTTACGGCAATTTGACGTGTCTCTGCCTGGCTGCACATTAAAGAAACAAGTGGACATTCTGGCACTGATTAAACAGGTCTGTCGAAGATCTCGTCGATGCTCTGCTGACTTACTGCACCTTTTGCTTCTTCAGCAATCTGTGTGTGCATCTGCTTCCAGGAATTCCCCGACAGTGAAGACAAAACGGTCCAGCACTGTTATACCACCAATGTAAATGACTTGGATGTGCGCCACCTTCCCATCATACCGCTGGAGGAATCCCCGCCTCCGTCGCCATCCCCCCCTCCTCCTCCTCCCTCCCCATCCCCACTCGCACCTCATGAGGCCGAACCTTCCAAAAAGTCGTCCCTCTCGCCCCCCCTGCCTGCCACTCCGACCGCTGTCCACATCAAGACGGAGCCTGAGCAGGACGCTGCTGGTCCTCCTCTTGCCGTGACGCTGTCCACGGTGGCTGCGCCGGGGACGGCGGCCTCTGGTCCAGCATTTGACCCCGCGGCTCCTAATCTCGCCGCTCCCCCAGAAGAGCCCCTCCCTCTTGCTGCCAAGAAGGAGGAATCGGTCGGCGAGCCTCTCATGGCAGATTGTCCCAGCCCGCCGGAGTCCTCGCTCAAGGCCATAAAGCAACGCAGGCCTCTCTCTCCTGATGACGAGGTCTTACTCCCCAATGTGAAAAAATGGAAGGGCATTCGCTGGAAGCGGCTGCAGATCGTCATCTCCATACGTAAGGGCGGCTCCAAGAAGGAGAGCGGCCGCGAGGTGTCGGAGCTGATGGAGCGCCTCCGCATCACTCTGCGACCCGAGAGGCTGCCGCGGGACAAACGCAAATGCTGTTTCTGCCACGAGGAGGGCGACGGCGCCACGGACGGGCCCGCCCGCTTGCTGAACATCGACGTGGACCTGTGGGTGCACCTCAACTGCGCCCTGTGGTCGACGGAGGTCTACGAGACGCAAGGGGGCGCGCTTATCAACGTGGAGGTGGCGCTGCGTCGCGGCTTGCGCACCCTGTGCGCCTGCTGCCAGAAAACGGGCGCCACCAACAGCTGCAACCGCCTGCGCTGCCCGAACGTCTACCACTTTGCCTGCGCCATCCGGGCCCGCTGCATGTTCTTCAAAGACAAAACCATGTTGTGCACGCAGCACAAGCTGAAGGGCCCCAGCGACGACGAACTCTGCTCATTTGCCGTTTTGCGGCGGGTCTACATCGAGCGCGACGAGGTCAAGCAGATAGCCAGCATCTTGCAGCGGGGGGACCGCGTCCACCTCTTCCGCGTCGGCGGTCTCATCTTTCACGCCGTGGGTCAGCTGCTGCCTTCCCAAATGGCCGCCTTCCACTCGCCTTCGGCCATCTTCCCCGTGGGCTACGAGGCCACGCGCATCTACTGGAGCACGCGTGTGCCCAACAAGCGTTGTCGCTACCGTTGTCGCATCAGCGAGGATGATGGCCGCCCCTTGTTTGAGGTGCGTGTTCTGGAACATGGCATGGAGGACTTGCAGTACCGTGACATGACTCCGCAGGGTAAGACGTCAATATCTTAAGACTCTTCTTTGCCTTTGTTGTGTCGCATCGTCGTCTTTCCTTCTCAAAATAACGGAGCCGAGGCGGAATGTTTGACGGCTCGTGTTTGCTGGTAGGAATCTGGGAACAGGTGGTCCACAAGGTTGCCAAACTCCGAGAGGATTCGTCCATGTTGAAGCTGTTCACCGAGCACGTCAAAGGCGAAGAGATGTTTGGCCTCACCATTCATGCCGTCATGCGCATCACTGAATCGGTAAGCGAAAATTGCACTTAGAGCTACTTTCATGAATTGGACTTTATTAATGGTTGTGGCGGCTCCCAGTGGTTAGCGCAAGTGCCTCGCCCCGTTCAAATCTCAGTTGCAGCCTTCTCGTTTGTTCTCCCCTGTGCTCACATGGATTTTCTTTTGGTACGCCCGTGGTCATTAACAAGTCTCAATTGTCAATAGGTGTGAACGTGAGGGTGTTTCTCTATAAGTACCCTTCAATTGCCTGGCGACTGGTGCTCTCCCCCAAAGTCAGATGGGAGAGGCTCCATCACCCTCATAAAGATGAGGAGGGGAGAGAAAATGGACGGAGGACCATACTGGCTACAAGCTAAAAGGGCGTTTAACACATTTCTTGTGTTTTAGTTGCCTGGAGTGGAGAACTGCCAGAACTACCAGTTCCGATACGGCCGTCACCCCCTGATGGAGCTCCCTCTCATGATTAACCCCACCGGTTGTGCTCGCTCAGAGCCCAAAGTCCCCACGCAGTGCAAACGGTAAGGCAACATACTTTTACATCTTTGAGCTCCATTTTCAAGCTTTGTCTTGAAGCCTCTCCGGGGGGCATCATTGATTTTGGCCCGATTCATTTGCTGCGTAGTAGCACACTGGGGTAGTGCTTGCTCGGCCTCACAGATTACGGGTTGAATCTTGGCTCTTTGCATGTTCTCTCTGTCTATGTGGGTTTTCGTTTTTTTTAATTTTTTTTTATTATTAATGTGGGTAATCTGACTTCCTCACACTTTCCCCAAAACAGCGTCAGGCAGTACAGAAGAAAACAGTTCCAAGTACAAGCTGCTGATTGGTTTAGTACATAGGCTGCGTTCAGAAATGAATGGGAGCGGATCGCGCTGTGCGTCTCTGGACACTTGAACTCTTGAGGTCGCGTTGGCGCCAGTGCGTTTCCGAACGCACCGCAAGCCTCCCACTGAAGTCGGGAGTGCCACTTTGGCAAACGAATTTAAACTTTTCACATGGATGCGGAGTGGCTACAAATACTTTGCTTTGCAAGCACTGATTGACAAGCCTTTTTTTGCCTCATCAATGTGTTGGCGGCATGAAGCTCGTTGTAAAAATCCATACACGTCACGTTTTAAGCCACACTTTTCAAAGTGTGTGGGGGGGAAAGTAGCGGCCGGTATCGGAAAACTACAGATCCATAAACGATCGTTTTCCTTTCTTCAAATGGCCATCGCCTTTTTTTTTTTGCGGACCAGCTAAGGGTCTTGCTTCCCCGTGTGTCCTCAGGCCTCACACCTTGAACAGCACCAGCGTGTCCAAGGCCTACCAGAGCACTTTCACCTGCGAGATGAACACGCCATACAGCAAGCAGTTTGTCCACTCCAAGTCCTCGCAGTATCGGCGGCTGAAGACCGAGTGGAAGAACAACGTGTACCTGGCTCGCTCTCGCATTCAGGGCCTGGGTCTGTACGCTGCCAAAGATCTGGAGAAGCACACCATGGTCATCGAGTACATTGGCACAGTCATACGCAATGAGGTGGCCAACCGCCGGGAGAAGATCTACGAGTTACAGGTGTGTACGCCCGATATCGTCAGTCCACGGAATGGCAAAAAAGCCCCGGGACTCATCCGCCTGAGACTCTTTCCTTGTCTTTGTCGTAGAACCGTGGCATCTACATGTTCCGCATCAACAATGAGCAGGTGATTGACGCCACTCTGACTGGCGGCCCAGCTCGGTAAGCAATCCCGTATAACAAAATCATAATGAGGTCGTCGCCCCCCCCCCCCCCCCCCCCCCCATTTACCCCTACACGCTTTAAACAAAAGTTTTCCTTGCCACCTGTTCTCACTCGCCCTCACGCCGTTCTCCAAACTAGAGGCCAAGCGTGCTTGCTACAAGCTCTTTGTCACGCCCTGTTGACCGGTTACTGCAAAACGTACACAAAACAAAAGAGACTAACATTGAACATGCGCGCCTTGACTTAAGAGTGCCTGCACTTACAAGTTTTTCGATTCACGGGCTGTTGCTCGGGCAATTTTTTATGCTTTATCTTGCGAGCCCAAACTCAAGTACAAGTGGAGTTTGAAAGTACAGGTAACATGTGGTTTTTTTGTCACTTTGAGTTGTAGTTAATTGTAAAACTAAACACAAAATGAAGAATTATGTTTTAAAGACAGCCAACTATCTGATAAGCCAACTATCTGATAGCTTAGTGCTAGCACATAATGAGACAGTACATGGACTAACAAAACTAGCATTGACATGGTGGTATTTATGAACCTTGAAACAACTGATACTTGAGCACAAACGTTGGCAGCACATGCACGACAGCATCACAGCACTCATTGGCATTTATTATTTATACAGTGCGAAAAATGACTAATATGACTGCAGCTTAGTTGTGATGGTCTTCACGTTTCATCATCCAAGCTTTGTATGTTGTGCTTATAGATTGTAGTGCTCCTGGTGGCTAAAGTGCACACCAGAAGGAGCTGCGCAAACTTCATCCAAATGAAGCATGAAAAACTATTTTTTTTCTCATTAAAACACAGAAGCACAGTACTGTTTTTTGTTTTTGTGGGGCTGGAATGGATTAGAGTGATTTCCATTCATTTCAATGAGGAAAGTTGACTGATTTGAGTTGGCATGTTCAACCAAACCAATTTCATTCAATGGAAGTCTGCTAGCTTAATGCTAACATGTAACGCCTAAATTGGGCTAACGGAGCAGCAACACAGCCAAACAGAGCAGAGATGGGCACTTGACCCTTTTTTGCCCATCCGTGACCTGGGCACCCTTCCGTCATCGTCTCTGCATCCTTATTCATAAAAATAATTGTCCTCCGACCCGGTCCGTCCTCATCCTTTTAAAGCGCTTCCGTCCTTACATTTCGGCAGTCCGTCCCACCAAAAAAATCTCTGCCTGACACCGTGGTAGAGATGCTAATGGCAGAGATTTAATTTTAATTCCTAAACATTTAAATCTCATTAGGTGGCTAATTTCCTATTCACATCCACTTACCGGCAGGGAGTATCGTGAATGGATTGAATTGTTTACAACCAAGATAGCATTCAGCTGCCAGCACAACCAGTCGGTCACCAGACTACGGAGCCCGCCAGGGGACATCACAAGAATATTTATGATTGCTTTATAACGCAATACTATTGCTAAACCTTTGTATTACAACGCATTAAGTTTTCAATTTTTCTGGTGTTATTTTGCAACAGCAAAAAAAAAAAAAAAAGAATTATTGCGAAATAACACAATATTTTAGGAGGAGAACAAAAGACTTCCACTTCCGGGTTGCAGCTTTAAGTGTGCGGCGGCGCTTGCATGAGCATGAATTACGGTTACGAGAGTTTCTTTACGCTCTAGAGGCGTCCCAGACAAGGACATTCTTTGCATGCAAAGGGACATCCACCTTTTTCCTCGTCAGTGAAATGGGCATCCTGTGGCATAATCCATGGTATTACGTGTGTTGAACCACTAGAGGGCAGACTATGCCTGTGAGTACAATGTTACTGCAGGCAACGCACATAAAAAAAAAAAAAATTAAAAAAAGGTCTCAACTGTGTGGTGCAGGCAGTTAATGAAAGTGGCTCTGTGGTATCGCAGAAGAGAACGGTGGTCTTGCTTTGACTAGATTTGCAAAATTGTGTCATCGTTTTGCTCGTGGCCTTCCTGCAGGTTGTTTGATATTCACCTTGTCTTGTCCACCGCAGCTACGTCAACCACTCGTGCGCGCCCAATTGTGTGGCTGAGGTTGTGACCTTCGACAAAGAGGACAAGATCATCATCATTTCCAGTCGCAGAATCCCTAAAGGAGAGGAGGTAGGCTGCACATGGCACATTTCAATCGCTAGCACAGGAGCCCTTCTGGGTGGGTCGCACACAGGTTGGGAAAATCCGAGCAGTCCTTGCTTTACATCTACTACATGGACCCTAAAATGGAGGTCAAGGCTATAGAATAAACAATTCGAGGGGAACTTATTGAATGACTTTGTCTAGTAATCTTTAGTTCCACTACTGTGACGTTTCTGCACACTTGAAGGATAATTATGGCAAGTACAAAAACAACAAGTGGGCATTTTCAGCGTTTTTTTTTGTTTTTTCGTCTTCATTTCATTGCAAAGACCAGACAAGTCCAAGAAAATAATTTTAGTTCAAAAACAGACAAGTCCAAAACGTTCAGCTAACTCTAAAACGGTAAATCATCCCAAAAAAAAAAAAAAATCATCCCAGATGAGTGCTGGAGAGCTCCAACCCCTTCAACCTTGACCGACCAACTTGACACAACGATCAGATTTTAGGCTCACTTTCGAGCACAATTGAAGCTTTATTAACAGCCAGTTCACGACAAATAACACTAGTTGATGAGTTGGCATTTTTGTCCACGACGTAAACGCGGCCCATGGGCTGCTGACTGTTTTCACAATGAGGCCTCTTGTGCCGCCGGCTTGTTGTGAGCGTGCGTGTTTGTGCATTGCAGCTGACCTACGACTACCAGTTTGACTTTGAGGACGACCAGCACAAGATCCCGTGCCACTGCGGAGCCTGGAACTGCCGAAAGTGGATGAACTGAGACGGGAAGGAAGGAAGGAAGGAAGGCGGAGCATGGCCTCCTTTCTGCGCCAAAGCCTTTTTGTTTTGTTTTGTTTTGTTTTAAAACTTGACTTTGCCAGTGCATAAGCTGCTCTCCCCCAAGTGGAGGAAGGCTGGCCTCCATCTTGGGACGACTCCCGAGTGACAGTTGAGCGTTTAGCCAAAGGTTTGATGAGCATTAATCAACAACACCACCACCTCCACCTTCACCACAACGGGGTGGACTTTTTTTTAAAAAAAACTTTTTTTTTTTTCCCCCTTATCCCAATCACATTTTTTTGCTTGGCCAAAATCCTTTTTTTTTTTTTTTTAAATAATGGGAACAATCATGTCAACAAGCACCATGCATCAATACAAAAACAAAACCCAAGAAAGAAAGAAGCCATTTTAAAATACTACAAATGAACTACTACTGCATTTTTCTTGTTTTAAATTGGACCTACAGTACTTCCTCTCTCACCTGCGATCACACCCCCGCCCATGACAAAAAGGAACCCTCCCCCCCTCTCCCCCTCCCATGGAATCATCAATGAAGACAACGTGGACGTTGGCTAGCGAGACAATCTTGGTTGAAAAGAACTTTTAGTGACTCCTCTTGAAGCGTGCGCAGTCCTAAAAGGCTTGTTGGACCCGGTCTACCTCATTGATTGAAGCGGGAAGCGACTGCTTTGTATAGAAATAAGAAAAAAAAAAAAAAAAAGAAGAAAAAAAAAAAAAAAGACAAGACTGTTAACTGCTACTGTGGAATGAACGGGGGTCGGGAGGGGTTGTTCTTGGACAAGCAGGGAATCTTAAGCAGCAGGTTTGCTCTGTCTACTCTATGCTGAATGATCATTTACAATACGGAGCCAACCTGGTGATGATGATGATGATGATGATGATGATGAATCACGACTTATTTATGCAGAGGAACTCTATGAGCGTTTTTGATAAGCATTCAAACAAAAAGGCAATCAGAAGCTCGGCATCGCCTCCTGTCTGCCATCAAAACATCCATCTCAGTCTCTTCTTTGCCGCCAGTGGACGCATGACTACTAAAATGTCCTTTTTCAATCACGCTCTCGTCCTCTGTCGGATTTAGTGGACAAAACGTTTTACTGTAGTAGGTCTTCCTTTTGCCTGAGTGCAGCCTGAGGTCTTTCTACTTCCAGGTGCGTGTGTGTATGTGTGTGCGGGTGTGTGCTTTTTCTAGCGCCGGTACTGTCCTCCAGGCTGAACTGATGGCAGGGAAAGACTAATTGGATAAAAGGGCATTTGTTTCCTCGTCTACCTGAGAGTTAAAAGGAAAAAAAACAAAAAAAACAAAAAAAAAAAACAAGTCTTTAAAGGGAGCTTTATTAGAATTTCCCACACTGCTATATTCCTCCTTCCCCGGAAAAAAAACCCTAACACCTCACAGGATGAAAAGAAAAATGCAAACTTGTACAAATGTATATAACGGTATATGCATTCGGGGCCTCTGTACCCAGCAAGCCCCTTTGTAATCAATAAAGTGTAGAGAAATAAAATGGAAGAAAAAAAAAAAATCAACCACTGGATATCATTTTAACAAAGCTGTACATACGTATAAATATATGTAAAATGGCAAACTAATATCTTTATGTATATGAACCAGAGTGTTTTTTTGCATTAACCTGTTTTTCTATGAGTGTTTTTGCTATAAGCTCTCAGAGGCGAGTTTGTTGAAATAAAACAAAAGCGGTGAGAGGAGAAGCCGAGTCGACGACAAAAAGGATCTCTGTGTTGAATGCACATCACACAGCAGTGCAGAGCATTTGTATTTATGGAATTTGTTGGCTTGTTTTTTTTATATATATATTTATGCTTACCAAATCATGTCCCGTCTTTGCCTCCGATTGGATGAATATACTCATGAATGGAAGGACGCGTTTCTTCTTTGTGTCGTCATGCTTCTTTTTGTATCTTCCCTCTAGAAGTGAATGTGTTGTGAAATGGTTACTTGGCATCCCCAAATCTTCACCTGCTCCTGAATTGCACTCTCTCATGAATCTCTAGATCTAGCCATCTATATATATATATATTTATATATATTGGAGACGTTTGCTCAAGTGGTAGATATTGATCGAGTATCCCAAGCAGTGATTCTACTTGTGTTTTTGCTATGTTTCGATTTCAAGGGAAGACCATAATGAGACCTAACGCCTCTCACTGGATTTTAGCCTGAGACATTTTCAACCTTTCTGAAATATTAATTTAAGTTTTCTTCATATCTGATAATTTAATAAAAGTTTGCTCAAATTGAAGTTTTTTTTTTTTTTTTTTTAACCTCACCTACTTCTTAAAAAAATGTTGCATCTGTACAGCAGATATACTTTTAGGGACGACAAATAAATATATTGATTTTTATCGTAAGTGGCATGTTTTGTATGAATATTCTTTTGAATTGTACATATTTTTTTCAGGAAGCCAGAGGTTTCTTTATATAAAGCTTCCCACTCCTTCCCCCATGCCCTGTCATATTTGTCTGCTTTTGTTTCTTGTAAACAGAAATAAAATGCATTTTAAGTATGTGCACTTATCTTTTTTCATTCCACTGATAGTTTTGTTAACATACTAAGAATGATAGTACAGTGCTGTATTCATTGGCGGACTCAGCCAATCATTGGGACACTTCGGGTGACGTCATCGACGTATTACCTTGCGTCAGCGAGCTTGGCGGCACGGGTGGTTGTTTTGGCAATTTTGCTGTTTAAAATTATAGTAAAACGTCAGTAAAATGGTAAAGTAAAACTCGGCCTCGGTCTCTTTTGCGGCTCCTGCACGATATGCAGCGCATGCGCAAAAGATTTCTAACTACGGCATCTAAATTAGGACAAAATATCTCGGTAAACGGTAAATATAACTATCGATTGAAAGTGCACATATACAGATGATGAACAAGAGACATTTTCGGCACAGCTACAGGAGTCCCACCGAATGTCGTCAGATTTGACCGCTCTTTTTGTCATATCCGCAATGAATTGTGGGTAAAATGCTTCGGTTTAGGGGCCATGAATGCGGATTTCGCCGAAGTGCTGAGCACGGGCGCAAAAGAGGGCGGGGCGACATTGCACTTCGCAGAATTGGGACGCCCCACGCACTTGTATCATTCCCGGGAACGCGCTAGTGAAGGCACAAGTGCGCAAGTGCGGTTATTGGGATGGGGCCCATGGCGCCTAAACCGAAGCATGCTACCCACAATTCATTGCGGATTTGACCTAAATTTTCTACGTTTCATGCAGGCTCTCAGCCTTCACACGCAATTTCTTATAAAAATAAAAAATAAAATTGTGGATACAGTACAACTCAAAAGTCTGTTATCATCCTCAAATGTCGTTTTTTTCATTATTAAAAAAAAAAGAATTCCACAATTGCAGTTCAACATTAAGAAATATTCATGGAATTATTTAGTAACAAAATTGTAATCAAGACAATGTTTTATCATTTTTTTTCTTCAAAGTAGGCTCCTTTTGCCCAGATACCAGTTTTGCACGTCTTGGTATTTTCTATGTCAGCTTTGAGATTTGGATGATGCTTTATGACCTGGAATGATTTTCACTTCGCAGCTATGCATTATCAAGACTTAATACTTTGAATTCCTCGACCTCTTAATGTGGGAGAACAATTAATTTGAAAGCGTTTCATTTCTGAACCTTTGACTGGTATTGTGCATTTACACGCACGGGGTGTGTCTATTCCAGCTATTTTTATTAGTGTATGTAAAAGAATAAATAAAGCAGCATTAGGATTCACGAAGCTAGTCACTTAAGAAAAAAAAGTAATTTATTGTATATCATCTATATACAGTAATCCTGAAAACATTTGCACAACATGGATTTTTCTATCTTGAAATATTACACATGGACAAGATGTCTAATAGCCGCGTATGCATGACAACAAAACAAAACATGACAGGGCCGTTGTACTTCTTGCGTCGTCCCCCCAAACTCTCCGGATGCATGCATGACAGACATGAACCAACGCGGACACAAACATGGACACACAGATTCCTGATCAATGCCTAGGCAGGGCCAAGGACAACAAAATGAATGAAAAACATGCACTTTGGCAGCCATTCCAGGAACTACTTATGACATCATGCATCTTCTTTGTAATCAAACAGGGTCCAGGTGGCTCCCAAAGGTTTTCCAGTGTCAGTGAGAGGAGTTTGCAATCACATCAGCGTTGTTGAACGCTGAAAACGTCTCGCCTGGCTGCAGCAAACATGGGATCAGTAGTACCAACAGATGGGGGGCGGGTATTCGTAACAAAAAAGAACGTCCAGCAGATTTGTTTATTTAAAAAGAAAAAAAAGAAAAAAAACACACACACACACACACAAAGTACCATCACTGTTCACATTGGCGCTTACGGACGGTGGAGTGTTATTTAATTTAAGAAAAAAAGAAAAGGTACCCATCATCAGTAGTGTCGAAAGTCACAAAAGAAAACGCAATTTATGACAAACACGCAATATATAGATATATAGATATATATATATATATATTTTAAAAGAAAATCCAAACATTTGATACGCCACGCGGTCTGACGCGCCGATATCATCACGCCGTTTGGGCGACGCGCCGGTCGCCTCACAGTGTTTGTCCACATCAAGTCAAAAGTCACAAATAAATTAAAAACATTTTTCCCTGCCAGTCCAGTGATTGCCTGCAGGTTGCACAGAGGAAGCTACACATGGTCACTTTTTTTTTTTTTTTTTTCTTTTCTTTTCTCCTATTTCGAGTTAGTGATGGACACCGTGAGAGGATGTGTTTGCAGTCCTTTCACATGGGACTACAAACATGGCCTCCACCTAGCTCTAACATTCACAGCCGTACTGGGTTGGGATGATTTTGGAGTGAATGAAAAATACAAAAAACAAAGCTCAAATTCATGAAAACTGTACAATAGTAGTTCCTGCCATCTGGAAGGTGAAAGGAAAAGTGAGATGGTATTAACAGTGGTAGTGCTGCGGCCCATGACGACGGGAAGGGGTTTGGGGCTTCAGGGTGGGGAAGACACGAGGGCATGGGACAGGCTTGGTGGGTCTCAGTAGTTTTGGCTAAAAAGGTGAGGTAGGCCTTGGCTTGACAACTGGCAGGGCTTCGTTCACATCTTGATGTCCTCCTCCACGCTGAGCTGCGACAGGGTCTTCTTGATGCGCAGCGCCGTCAGACGCGCCGCGCCGTTGGCGTACCAGCACTCACGCATGATCTTGCCCATCACGCGCAGCGACTGCACAACGCGCACACAACGGGGGGGTGGGGGGGGGGGAACTTTGTGTTAGCACACGGCAGGCTTGTTGTAAATCCAGTATCCTTCTGTAAATATTCTCTTTGGTTGATGTTTAGTTTGGCAGTAATTGGTCGCCGTTTGCCGAAAACTATCTGCAGCAGCGCGAGTTTGCGCTCGCAAGTCACAGCAATCTTTTTGGGTCCAGGGGACAAATCTTACTACCAGGAGTACCTTGTAAATGCCAGCGGAATTTTAAATAAGTTACCTATTTTGGAGGGAAAAAAAAAAAAAAAAAGTGTGAATGTCATGATTTGTGTTTGATACTACTATGCCTGCATTAAGTACCTTGAGACTTGTACTGAAACGTTACCATGGCGAAAAACTTCAAACATCATCAACAAGAAAAACTGTGGAACAATAGCTTACATCTAAACAATTTCACATGTTTTGAGAATACTTTAAAGGTCAGGGTGCAAACACTGAAAACTTTTCTGTAGCCCTCCAGAACCTCCTTTACAATTCATCACTGTCATTAAAATGTGATTAGGTCGTTGGGAGACGGCAGTTTAATCAATGAATACAATTCAGAATGTGTCGTTTGGATCTGGCGCCCCCTCATCTTGGGCTTTTTCCGGAGACGTGACGTCACAGTAGCCGGAGGATTCAGTGACTACTAATCACGAGCGGTCTAATAACGCCCCCTTCTGTCGGCTCGCGCGTTCCAAAATCCTCTCATTCCAAAACATCGCTCGCCGTTGAATGTGCTGTGTTTGTAGCGCATGGCAATTGTACCGTCTATGAGCAGTTTAGCTATAATCTACGTGACTTCCGGTGGCAGGAGCCACGATTCCTCGAGCTTCGAAAAAACGCGGAATGAGTGAGTAAAACCCATTTTCTAATCGGTCTGTGGTTGACAACTTGCGGGAAGTGACTTGTGTGCATTATAAAACCTATTAACAATGAGAACGTGAGTTTTAACAGACTCCGAAAAATGTTTGCACCCTGACCTTTAATAATGGTCAACATGTTTGAACACGTTAGAAGAATTGAAGATGAATGAAAAATCATTTTTAAACTACCCATAAATGTAAATACAAAGCGGTATTGTACAAAAGTCTTTGATTTGTTGTTTACTATTCAAGCCTTCGTGGCAGTACAAAATCTCCTCGAATATTTCACATCGAAAGCTCACATTGTTGGGATTGTTAACTACAGTCGGGAAAAACCCGAACGGAGTGCGACTGTCCATTTGTTTACCTCGTAGCTCTGCCACCAGTTGGGCACGTTGGGCCGTAGCTTCTGGTCGCACACCACCTTCCTCATCTCCTCTATGGAGGGGTCAGAGGGCACCAGGTCATAGTAGGGCAGCTGGTACTCCTCGTGGATGCCTGCGAGACAAGCGGCGAGGAAGCGCTCGGATGCGTCCAGGAGCATTTGTGGAAAAGTGGCGCCTGCGTGCGTGGGTGCGCCGGCGTGCCTCACCTCCGGCATTGCAGCGGCGCGCGATCTCCCAGTACACCAGGCCAAGGGCGTAGATGTCGGCACACTTGAAGGAGTCAAAGTGCTTCATGTTGATGCTTTCGTCCAACACTTCTGGAGCCATGTACCTGCCAGAACGCACAGCGTGACGACGCGTTGCTCAAAATGGCACAGCCCGACGATCGTCGTACTTTAGACAGTTTGACAGGACAATTTATTTATTTGTTTGAAAGTCTTTCTTGGAGCAGCGTCAAGGCTAATTGTAGCGACTGATCCATCCCAAGCAACTTTTTTTTTTCTCTCCCCAAAAGTGGCCATCAACTTGAACGGTACGACCATTTTTTCTAATGTTTTGCGTACGACCAGAGAGGAGTCAGGCGGGAAGCAATCATTCAGCCAATCACGCTGAAAATTGCCAGACGTGTGGAGGCCATTTATTCGCCGGAGAGGTGCACAGATAACTAATTGAAATGAAACGATAAATAGTGATCGATCATTTCTTGTGTGATTTAAAATTGTCCGAATCCTTTGGAATCTCAGCCGCTCAACAGTCAAAGCTCCAATTTCTGTCGCCCTCCATGAAAGCAGGCTGAGGATCTTTGTGTCAACAACGATCAACATATTTGCACATTTTCAGACGATACGAACGAAACCCGGAATGGATTTAGAATTCATGTTTGCGCATGTTCAATTTGACATAATGTCCCGTTTTCGAATCAAGGGATGGAAATTAAATTCTGCTTTTTGCAAATAAGATTCAACAACAAAATGATCCACAGATTCATTGGCTAATAAAATGATAGTCAGTTGTAGCCCAAATTTGAAGTCAAAACTGTGACTTATTGACACAACGCTGAACTCGAGCTATCCGTTCCCCAAACGCAAGCAGACGTCTGCTTGTGCGAGAAGGTGGGCCGGCTTACCTTTTGGTGCCCACACGCTGGTTCGGGGCAATATCAATCGTGTCCGTGATGGACTCATGGCGCACGGCCAGGCCGAGGTCGGCGATGGCGCACATGCCGTTTTTCTTCACCAGGATGTTCTTGGACTTGAGGTCGCGGTGCGCGATGCCAGGTTTACCTACGGGGAGGCGCCAAACGCGCGCGTTGAGTTCGTTTCGCACGGGGGCGGCTTCAGTGACGCGAAGGCGGAGCTCGCCTCACCCTGGGTGCCGAGGATCTCCATGTGCAGATGTGCCAAACCGCTGGCGGCCGACAGCGCCAGCTTGATCATGCCCTCGATGGTGACCGAGTAGCGGTTTAGGTAGTCGAAAAGGGAGCCGTGCTCGTGATAGTCGGACACCAGCCACAGCTGAGTCCACGTGCCATTGTCTGAAGAACACACATAATACATTGCTTGGATAAAGGGAAGTCAACCCAAACATTTTTTTTCTCCAGAATATCTTCTATGCAGGCCCACTAGTTGAAACAAAGCATTCTGATTGATGTTGCTTTGGTTGCCACCCGTTTTTGTCCATCTCAGGGGGCGGCCATTTTGTCACATGCTGTCGACTGAAAATGACATCACAGTTGCTCAGGTAACGACCAATCGCGGCTCACCTGTTTTGTGAAGCTGAGCCACGATTGGTCGTTAGCTGAGCCCTGAGCAACTGTGATGTCATTTTTGGTCGACAGGAAGTGGCAAAATGGCCGCCCCCTGAGATGGACAAAAACGGGGGGGATTTTGCTGCTTAATTCATATTCCACAAACGCAAGGTCAATCCGAATGCTGTCTTTAGACTAGTGGGACTGCATAGAACATATTCTTGTCAAGAATCTTTTGGGGTGTTGACTACCACCTTAACAAGTATGTTTGATTGAATTTGTGTCTTTCATCTACACTAAAATTGCATTTTTTGGAAATTGACTTCTGTTCCAAGAAAATTGTTTTGAACTATATAAATAAAATTGTATTGCGTTGTATCTTCAAAATCAGGTGACTCAGACTTGGGTGCAAAAAAAAAATGTCATGGGGAGAAAGTTGATTTCAATCATCTTAACAGGTGTCTGTTGGTATCCATCTTCCTTTTCTCGTCCTTGCCTCACCTTTATTGTCTGCCGCAATGAAGCCCAGGATGTTCTCATGGCGCAACATGATTGTCTGGTAGATCTCAGCTTCTCGAAACCAGGAGCGCTCCTCTCTGGATGAGAAGATTTTCACCGCCACGTCCCCGCCGCGCCACTTCCCTCGCCAGACCTCGCCGAAGCGGCCCTTTCCAATGATTTCCTGCAGCACGATGGTCCTGGCCACAGTCCGCTGCACAAAGAGGGGCAGGCCTGTAGGGGGCAGTGGACAACAAATGAAAACAACATCAACAGCAGAACAGCTACAAAAAAAAAGAAAAGAAAAAAAAAAGAAGTCAAGCATGTTTAAAAAGCCGCTGGAGCGCCACACCACCTCATCTACACGGGAGTGCGCGTTCCCGTCATGGACATGTTTGCACACAGCCCGAGCGGATTACTGTGGAACCGCAAGGTATTTTTACTATTACCCATTGGACCGCAGAGAAAACAACTGCTGCCATGCAAAGTTTCCAGACTTGTAAGATGCCTTTTGACGACCACAAATCACTCTAAGTGTTTAAAATGGTGATAAGACTTCACTGATCTGTGGCTCCAAAGTGTTGCGTGAGGTCACCGTGACCTCCATTTTAAAATCGGCACATCTTTGGAGGATAAAAACGAAGGTGCTGCTCACAAACACATTTACTGAAATTAGTAACTACAGGTTGAGGAAAAGCAGTGATTCTCAACTGGTGGGCGAGTGACACCGAAGTGGGTTGAAAAAATGAATTTCTAAAATGATTTGCATCACAAACATGCAGGAGTTTAGAGGCAGAAGTGTATTTATGTCTCTACGCAGCTATGCTCGTGTTCTGAGGGGAGAAGGCAAACTCACCGCAAAAATAGACCATTACAAGGACGGGGAAAAAAAAAAAAAAAGACTTTTTTTTCTTTCCCGTCCCTCTGGTTTATCACCTACAAAATGGGCGTCCGTCACATAAGCGGAATGCCCAGCTCTGTTAATTCCATCAGACTGTGAGGAGTTGGAAGCTTTGTTATTATGCTAGCATTAGCCTAGCGACCATGAGTTAGCGCGCCGCTTTTCCCCCGTAGGCCGAAATGGTGCATGCTTAGAGTCCTTTATGTTATTGTGGAGCCAAAAAGTCGAGTAGCTGGCAGTAGATCACAAAAAAAAACACTTCGTTTGGGAAAATCTACAACGATAAAAAATGGATTAAACTTAGTCTGGTTTCCATTTTCATTATTTTAACATCATTGCGTTCTGTCATATTTTTTGATGATTAAAGCTAAGCGTGGGCCACATTAACACATGAAAATTATTAAGAACAAACGGGAAGGTTAAAACATTGGTATGCGATGTGATTTTTTTCCCGGTATGCATGCGATTACCAGAGCCTGAGCCGGAGGTAGACATGTCATAGATGAGGTCCTGCAGGGTCTTGTCCTTGGCCAAGTACAGATGGTCACATGACGGGTCCTCCACCTCCAGCCTCTGCCTGTGACTGTAGGCCCTCTGATGATACTGGAACAGGAAAACGCCCACCATGAGCAGCACGCAGAGCAGAAAGACGGGCCCGGCGATGACCGCCACCAGCTCCACGGGACCCCAGGAGCCAGCCGAGCCCGAAAGGTCCTCCTTGGTGGGCACTGGGAGGGGGGGGGGCGGGGGGGGGGGGGGGCGATCAAGCATTAGAGGACGAGGCTCGCTCGTCAGTCTCGCGCGTCGCAAACGTGTCACAAAGCCGATCCCACGGGGCCTCACCGGGGACTTTCAGGTCAATACTGTTGCAGTAGTCGACATAGCAGCAATGAGTGTTGAGTAGGCCCTCGGCACTCAGGCAGTAGAAGGGTTGCCCGGGCGGGACCAGGTTGTCCCTGTTGATGCAGATGCGGACGTGTTGCTCCTTTCCCTGGATGGTGTACGTGGAGGCCATGCAGGCGCCATCCGTCTCACACTCATAGCCCGTCTTCTCGCACGTCGTGCAGTTACAACGAAGAGCTGGAGGGGGAGACGTCAGTGAATCAAACAAGACGTTAGTTAAGAGTTGCCTTCCAAATCAAACCGAAGGCGGAGGGATGTCACGTGCGAACCAACGGCGCGCATTTGCACATTTCGCTTAAATGTAGCCTGTAACAAGGGATTTGACTTATGGGCTCTTTTGGACTGAATTTAAAACGGAGCAGGGATGTAACAATCTCCAATACTCACGGTTCAAATGTGATCACGGTACTCATCTTGCGATATGCTAATTGCTGCAATTGTGTGGTTAAACTCAACAGAGTTGCAGCGAGACTCACGGTGCTGCAAGAAGGTTTCCGGCACAGGTGGGACGCTGAGGAGGAGCTTGCCTTTTCTTACGAGTCGAGACCTTCCTAATCGGCTTCAGTCGTTTTACCACAGGTTTTTGTGAAAAAAATAAAAAAGGCATCTTCAAATCTTATGTTACCGTGGATTTCCATTCAATGTTCCGTTCCAAATGCAGCCCAAAATAGCGACTGTGTTCCTCCACTGCTCGTTGATAGATTACCAATTTGCAAACAATTTGCGAGCCTTTATTTCTGCGGATTCCGGTCAGAGGGGACACTACATCCTCTTTTGGACTGCTAAAATCGACTGGTGCCACGCCGCCATTTTTGGACCGCAAACTTGGGTAGTAATCTGTCCAATTTGAGGTTAATTGTGCTCGATAAAAAAATATGGACCGTCTGATTGTGTACTTGTATCGCTGACATGAGGAAGTGGAGTGCCTGAGTGCCATCATCCTCCAGCAGCACCATGATATCATTCCTTTGTTATCATGACTTTGGATAAACTTTGTGGGGACCGGGGAAGTCCCCGAAGAGTTTGGCTTGGAATTAGTGATTAGAACACCGGCCAAGTTGTGATTTAAGTTGTTCACATTGGACTGGTCTTGTGCACACCCCGTTTGTTGTTTTGCTATTTGCGTGTCTGCACGGAGGCAAAGGTTTTGCCGGGTGGGTCACATCCCCCAATCGTCCAGCAGCGCGGAAAGCTACAACCCGCCATCGGCGCATGTAAAGAGCTCAATTCAAACCGGAGACATTTTTGTCATGTCAGACGCAGAGCAGGACTAAAGTAGTAAGCAGCGGCACCCAGACGGCCATGAAATCAGAGCCGTCGCTGCGGACGGGCCCAAAGAGGCCGGGCGGAGACCGACCTGCCCGCAGGAGAGACAAACTGAAAGCCAACAAGGGCAGAGGGCTCCTGCCAAATCCCCAACGTGGCATTCGGTTTCATTTCTTGCCCTTCTTTGGACCTCCCTGACATCGAGAGAGATACAGCGGGATTTCTATATTTAATATTTACAACGCAACAAATGAGAAGACATTACAAACGTTGACAAGCCCATTTGTATTTCCTCGTAGCTTTTACAAATACTCTGTAGCTTACGCAGCAGTTGATTGCTGGTCACAAGTTGAGCCGTGCTGTACAAAAAGAACCGCTTACGATCCAGGAGGGCAGAAAGGCCGCCTTTCCGGAGGACAAACGTGCTACTGGAAATAAAAACGGAGGTCGGAGACAAAGCGCCCGCGCGCGTTCACCAGCAGTAGTGACGGCGGAGCTCAAGAGGCGGATTGGTTTTGGAGCCAAGTGGGACTTTGAGCCCGAGCTCACATGTTTTCGTTTAGCTCCAGTCAGCCCCAACATGCTCCAACCGAGGTTTGATGCCGGCAAACACGGAGAATATCAGGAGGCGAGTGGGCGCGGGGAACTCGATCCCCGCGGCAACAGCGTGTGGGTCTCGTGGCACAGAAACGAAGAGTGGATCCCTCAAGACTTGGACTGCGGGCCACAAAGCAATAACCAACCGCGACGAGAGTCATTCTTATCTTTATTCTTTTCCAGAGAAGCATGACAGTCAGTTGAAGCTTTAACAATGTCTGGCACAGAGAGAGAAAAGATTTAAGCGCGGCGAGCTTCCACTAATCTTCTGTCTTATCCGGAGGGTCTCTTTAAGCAAGAAGCTCTCACAAGTTGCCTGCTTCAAGTGCGGCTGAGCAGATTTTTCACAACAGTTTTCCAGCCACAGTTGTTCGACATGTGTCATCCATGCCAATGACTACGTTGACAACATGCCGTCAATATTCGGGTTACGGTCAAAATTTCGATTTCGGAAACATTCGGGATAACCACACGGCAAAGTTACTCCCGCGTTTGAAAAACCCGATTTAAACGTCAGCGCACAGACGCCGCGATGCAAACGGACGCCATTCCCACGTATTATTTTCCGCCGTCGATAAAAGATGTTGTATTCGTGCCGCTCGCCACAAGAATAGAGCAGGCGGTTTCTGAATTTCGCCACGATCGCCTCCCTCTTCTTGTGTATTTACTGCAAGTTTGGCACCAGACGTTGCAGACTTATACACGTGTGTCTGTAAACATACCGTGTCATTTTCGCTACAGGGACAAAATAATTTTGAAAATCAAGATTTTCAAGTTGGGCTCGCTACGGCGAGGGTGCCGCGCATACAAGTGCTTCCTCTTCTACAAAGACCAAGACGCCTTGCAGATGCCTTGCGCAGAACGCAAAGCAATGGCTCTTTAGAGTGAGGTAACCCGATCCCGTTTACATGATGCAATATTCAGGTTAGAAAAGGGGTGACCCCGGGGCTCTTAGTCGGGTTTTTTAAAAAAACAAAAAAAACAAATAAGGACATGTTCGGGTTTATGTGTGCACTAATATTGCCTTTAAACACCTGAATACTGGAAATATTTGGGTTTTAAAAGGGTCGTTGAGGACATCTAAATGTAGTCTATGTGACTAATCTATCCTTGAGGAATACTTCTGCTGCACTTTGCAATACAGAAGGTCAACAGGAAAAGGCTTGAATCTTAGCAAATCCCGCAGAGGAAATTGTGTCATCTAAACAAATCACAGCTGAAGAAGCGCTTGTTTTCTACAAGATGACCACTAGAAAGCCATCAAATGGTGTCCCTTTGCGCTTAGTAGTGCCCCCCCTCCCCCGTGGTAAAAAGAGCTTTGAGGTGGCACGCGCGGGCATGGGCAAACATGGCTGAAAGCAGACATTATTGCCTTAAGTCACTCGCTGATGGTTTGTGGTCAACCCAAAGTTTGTTTTGTGGAAGACTGCACTCAAGGGATGGACCGGTGTGGGGAAAAGACAGACATTGGTGCTAAAAGGGGACCAGCGAACCAAAAAGGACTAAAACCAAACGCCGCCGCTCCACAATGGATCCAAAGCAGCTCCACTCGAAGGAATCATCAACATCACAGAGCCAAGTAGAGAGGCCTGATGTGCCCGACCGGGCGTTTTTTTTTGGGGGTGAACTCTGCTCTTGTATGCACATTATTGTTGGTCTTTACACTAGTGCTTTGTGCCGAGATTAAGACGACATGAGGAGGGATTGGAGCGGCCCCGCTTGAACAAAGAGCCGGGCAGTGGAGGGGGAGGGGAGGAAGGGCGCCGTGCAGCGGACCGCCATGCAACAACCCCAATATTTGAGCGCCAGACAGGGTGGGGGGCAGGGCTGGACAATATAAAAGGAGGGGCGGGAGTAATGAGCGGGACTTTACTGGGGCCTCCAGCTGCGATGGGGGTCCGCCCAAGGGACCAGCTGTGAGCGTCATTAAAACCCAGTCTAGACTTTGACTTACCGGAGGGTGGGGGCAAGCAACAGGAACAAGGGAACAGTGAAGTTAAAAAAAAAAAAAAAAAAAAAAAAGGGGAGAACACATCAGGCTGTGTGTTTGTCAAGTTCCTATCATTCCGTGCATGCTGAGGCAGGAAATGACAAATGGAAGTGAGGAAGGGATTAATAAAACACGGTTGCCCAAACTAGTTCTGCCCCAATTTGGACCAGACAGCAAACCGCAGCATAGTTCCATTCATCTTATCGACACACAATGCGCCCCGTTGACTCCATTGTACGTAGACTGACGCGACTGCATTCATGTGTTGTGTCAAAAGTGAGACGCGCAAAGCACACCAACACTGAGCATGCGTGCGAAGAGCGCAGCAGCACCATTACCCAAATGTACCGACTGAAATTCAATCGCTACAGATACCAGACAGAGTTGATCAAGACAAACAGTCGCCACCCGACAGCGCAACACACAAAACACACACGCGCGCGCGCGCACGCACCATCACGGACAAATGCATCTGAATCAATGCTCCGGGAAAGAGGAAAGTCATTACCTTTGTCTGCATCTTGGACTCAAATTATTGATCAGATTCTCAAGTCGAGTCCCGTGACTGCAGCAACCTCCACCACACAACTATTACAATCACTACTACGTCGTCATTGTGGCTATCGTTTGCAGCTGTCCGTTCAAGTCAATCGGTCCGTCGTGGTACAGTATTCGACGTGCCAGTATCAAAACTCTCTCACGTCTCAAATGTACTGTATCTAAAAACATTTCCTTTTTGGGGTGAAGGCTTGCAACAGCGTCAAGAACAACTTAAGACGTTTGTTACTTTGTGTTCAGAGCAGACAACCTTTTGTTTTCAACAGTTTTTCGACAGACAAGTGTAAAAGTGCCACAGGGTACGAGTTGCGTCTGAAGGCTTCCCAGACGGGTCCCACAAAAGGCACATTTCAGACCCAAACTACGGCTTTGATGCCTTCTATGCGTTTGCTTTGACACCGATGCCCTGAGCGACCGACAACGTCGCCATCCTCGAGCAACTGTCCCGCTCACCCGATCGGCTTGGTGTAAATTGTTGTCGTCTTTGCCAAGTTCAAGGGGGTTGTCAAGGGGATCCATCTCCAAATATATCTTTTGTGAAACCAGCCCTGGAACTTTTACGACACGCCTAATATGTGTGATTGACACATGAGGGTCAAAACCGGGTCAAATTAATATTTACATAAAGAAAAAAGCAAATTTACAGTTGAATTTGAACAAGTTAGCTGCGGGCTTCTTTCGCTACCAAATTAATGATGGACTTTAAATTTTTAAGCCTCGCCGGTTGTCTCCCTAATTTGTCTAAATCATAATTTTTGGTTTGTTATGAGGAGTGGGTCAATGCTGCTAAACAATATTCAAGGCCGCCCTGGGTGAACTCGAAGTGTTTTCCACAGTGTCATAATCGGAAAACTGAACCATAGCCTTGAATCGAGACTTACAGAGTACCAACAACAGTTTCTTCCGATACGTGAAAGCAACACTGCTCAGAGGAATGAAATGCATGGCATGCTGCTCACCCCTAAACTTCAACAGTTAAATCGCCAACGCAGAAAGACGTCAAACCTCCCTCCGCCCATCACGAAGGTTCCCACCCGCGAGAACGGCAGCATCGGTCTACATGCCGACGAGGTTTGGTACTGTACAAAAAGTCGTTTAACGCAGGTGGATATTCCACATCAGTCTGTAAAATTCTATAGTTACGTAGCCGAGAAAAATTAGTCTATCACAGAACGAAAACAGATTGAACATCCCTACAAAGAGAATTGCAGGTGCCAAATGAAGACCCCCCCCCCCAGATATGAACTCCCATTGCTACTGGATCTATCTGGTCAATGTTCCGCATTTGAATTAATGGTATGGAGCAGAGGCTGCTTCTGAGTGAAATTGTGGGTCCTGCGGTGATAGTATCCCCTTGTGGTGCAGTTTCAGTAATAGCGGCGTCGGGTCAGTCACAGTGCACGCCGTCTGCTGCAGCAATTAAGGCCCAGAAGCCTCCGGGCCCAACGGAGGTCATTATTGACACTGGACTACCTCACACTTGACCTAAATCTGTGGCGCTCGTACAAGATCAGAAATCAGTGGTAAACACCAACTGCAAAAAAAAAAGGAATAAAAAAAAAAAAAAAGATGGCTTAAGACCATGCAGACATGTAGTTAACATTGAAACTGAAATAAGAGGCATCAACACTGGATGCACAGAATCATCATTGTAGCCAATAAGCTTCCAACTGTTCCTCAAACATTCCCTGTGTTGTAATCAAATGGGCAGCCGCTCCCATCTAACACACCAATGTGTCCAAATTTGAAAAATCGGCACGTAAAGTGAAGAGGAGTAATAATAATGGCAAATGTCAAGCTGTAAGGCTGCTCATCCTGCTTGCTTCCCCGGCTGGCGAAATGCTATGCGCTAGGCTAACTTGTTCCGCACCAGCTACCGGCTATGGCTAGCTAGGTAGTTCGGCTAAACATTTTTTTTTAATATTAGCTTGGCTAGGTGACTACAGTATATAACCCATTCAGACATACAATACTAAGTTTAATTTTATATCACGATGTATACTGTTGAGTCCACTACAAAGAAATATGAAAAGAAATCAAATATATATTTTTGCCAATTACCTATGACGCAGCCTACATTTCCATTCATTTGCAAATGATGTTGTTACACAAACATAAAACCAAGTAAAACAACCGTCTTGTGTTTTCTGTTAAAGAACGCACAAAAAAATGACACTGGTCAACAGCAAATTTCTTTCAATGATGGCTTTGTGTCCCAATAAACGTATTTTTGATACGGATCTAAAAAATGGCTTTATTTTCCATCACGTAGGTTTGAGATATTTTCATGTTTCAAGTTTGACCTATAAAAGCTTGCGCAATACGGATTGTCCCAAGTGGTTTAATTTAGAGCTATGGCATTGGAGAAAACAATTTCACCTGCTGCTGAACACAACCCTTCATTCATAAATATATTCCTATTTACATATATTATAAAAACCTAAATAAACAGCGCAACAACAAAAAATTTTTAGAAAAGTTTACTTATATCACTGATTTAAACATTTTAAGAAAATGTGCCGACCGGTGTTTTCTTTCGAGCGCTTCTGACACGCAGGAAGTCATTATCACGAGTGACCTTAGGAAACAAACGTAAACGTCGAAGTGCAACTCTGCTCAAGCACTGTGGCAGTGATATGGGAGCGAGCCACTCCCCGCCTCGCAGCTGTGTGGCTGATCGAGCCGAGATCGAATTGCAAGTGTGTCGAGTGCACACAAAGCGGACTGCGTCATGCCAGCATGCAACAAGCATAACTCGCTCCTAATCTGAATGAAGTCAACAACACGTCACTTGCCAAAGCACTCAGTGAAAAAATATTGCCCAAAAAAAAAAAAAAAAAAAAAAAAAACCACGACACTCTCACCATAACCTCGCAATCTGCTTGGACTGAGCGACTTTCAGGTTGGTCTGGTTTCAAACATTATATTGCCTAATTCTTTGGCGGGTGCGCTAACGAACCACACCGACTTGTGGGCCCCCTTTCACTCAAGACCCGGCCAGCTGGACAAACTAATCACCCCCCTTTTTCCACATCCACCCCCACGCTCACACGTCACTGTCAATGTTGGAGTGCCCATGGCCAAATAACATTAAAAAAAAAAAAAAAAAAAAAACACCTGACGGCTGTGACATCATTTCTGCAAAATGTGCAGCAACTGATCAAGCCTGTTGCACAATTGGGCGGGGGCACTTTCATCAACTGATCAGCCATTTCCAAATTTCAGGTCACAAAACAGGTCCTGGGTCAGTTTTCATTTCTGTGTGTTGTCAAGCAAGTACATTTTTTTTGGACAAAGCAAAGTTTTGTATGACTTGCTTATTTGAATTACGGTAGTTACTTGAAAGAGTCAGAAACATTCGGAACAGCTCTCAATGATGAAGAGCTTGTTGTACCACGACAAGTAGTAGCAGCCAAGTAGGGGTGAAAAAAAATCCTCCACAACAACAAAAAAATAAAAAAAACTAACAGAGGAAAAAAAAACTATTCTACTGCTCTTCTCACATTGCACTAGTTATTCGTTTTACATCATTTTTAGAGCAAAGGACGCCATTTCATGTCACGGTAATTTTGATGCATCCATTTGGAGAGGCGCTGGGAATTTCTGCCCATACGAGTTCAATATATAGTGGATATACAGGTGGATATTTTTAACTGTAATTTGTCAGCAAATCCGAGTAACATACAAAACAAAAGTGTGAATTTTGACATTAAATTATTGCACTCTAATTTGAAGGCGTTTTTTTTTTAACCAGATTTTCTATAGGTGATCTTTTTGCCGATATTGCTTGCCAAAAACATGGGAATGACTTGAGACTTGAAATCTAAGTGACTGGCCTTGAACTACTCGACAAGTCATCTTGTTTATAGTTTGAAATCTGAATTTTAACACAGTTTGCCTTTCAAGGAAAGAAAGCAAGAAAGAAAGGGGGGGAAAAAAAGTGTTTTTGTTTCATTCACACCAACCTGTCAAGTAGCTCCAAAAAAAAATGAAAAAAATATTTTATTATCACTCCAGCATTGTGACTGAGTAATATTTTAGGACTTAACTTACAACTTGCTTGAAACTTAGTGGTGACTTGACTTGAGACTTATATGCGTGTGACTTTCTCCCACCTCGGTCGAGCAGCTCTTTGAAAACATGTTTCAGATATCCTTCCTGTGTGTTAAGGTCTAGATAGACCAATCCGACGTCGGAGGTTGTGAAGAGTATGATTGCGCCGTCTGATTGTTGTAGTGACCACCGTCGTAGCGTCAAAGCCCCTCAGGAAGCGTCTGGCGGGCGTTTCAGCATGTTGAATCGGCGTCGTGAGTCGTGACATTTGGTCACTCTGATTGGCTGTTAGCTAGCAAATCAGCGCTCGGCTCAGCGCACCAGCGGAAAGTGACAAATGCGGATAAACAGTGAGCACGCCTTTGCTGCCTTAATCTTCTTTACAGGTACAAGAGCGAGGGTTGACAATGTAAGTGTTTCACGATACTGTGTCAAGAACGTGAGTGAGTGTTTACTTCGCGCGAAAAATATAGCTGAAGGCATTGTTTACGTTTTTATAATCCGCCCCCGGCCAATAGCTTTCCGGGTGGCTTTTTCTAACCATGAGGAATAGTGACTACCGCCGCCGATGGAATGGAAGGGTATTACATCTCACGCATGGGCAGAAGGTACTTTTATGGTCATCGTCGCTGTCTGTCTTGCGGTGCATTTTTCCAGTGTGATATGCCGACAGCCGGCCCGACGCCACAGGGGGGTAAACGGTTGGCCAACGCCGGATTGGTCTATCAAGCTCTTTAAACTTTGATGCCGGAAAAAAAAAAATCCCACAAGTCTCCTTTTTCAACAAGGGAAAAAGTTGTAAGGCTCACGGATCGCTCACAACAACAACGTGGGAAGTTCACGTAACTTTGCCTGCACTGACGGCTCCCTCAAAAAAATCCTAAATGTTCTTTTTGTTATAGTTGCTTTTTATAGTACAAATTCCTTGCGTGTTTTTACATACTTGGCTAAGGATAATGATTTGGATTTTGAAGAAAATAGTTAACGTTACAGTTACATTAGTCACATCTTGGAATATTCAACAGTTAAGTGACTTTTCTTATTTTGCTTTTCTAATCCTCCTTTGCAATGTTCTGATGCGGGTCATGTGGACATTTATATTTAGAATGTACAACAGGCACTCAAAATGAACTCTGGACTGCAAATGGTTCTCTAGCTAAAGCTCATTTAGACAAAATGCAAGATGCCCAACATGCTCATTTCATGATTGCACTGTCTTAAAAACATGAATAATAGCTAAAATTTGAAAATTTCCCCACTGTGGGATCAATAAAGGCATTCTTATCTTATCTTATAAAAAGGGGACATGAGACAAGAGAATATGATAGAAAGAGGATCTAGCTTCAAAGTGGAGAGGACGACACTGAAGTGTAGATAAAAACACCAGCACATGGGGTTTAAATATTACCATGATCAGTTTAGTGGCAAGTCGCAACAAGGGGAAACACCTTGCACAGATTAAACTCAGTATGGCGTTGCACAACCAATACATTGTGAAAACTTTGAAGAGATCCTCGCTTGTTTGCAGTGTTGGAATCGAGTATTCTTAAGATTTTTTAGATATTTTTCACATGACTTTTTATTTTTACTCCCTACTTTTATAAACAGCACTGTGCTTTCCACTCCTTACATTAGCGAAATAGGCTCAGTACCTTTTTCAAGGTTCGCGGATGACGGCGTGATACAAAAATTAAAAAAAGAAAACTAGCTTCTCTAACAATTGCGCCACTTATCCACATCGACCATGACGGAGCGACTGACGAACAATTCAAAGACCAAGAGGATGGCATAAATGATGGCTCAGCAGAGTCAGAGAAGCAAGATATTCTGCATATTGTGACTTGAGTAAATGAGTTGATTCAGTACTTGACTAAAGTACATCTGCCAGGCTGCAAGCTTCTGTTGTTAATGCTCACTACTTAAGTAAAGCGTTTGTGAGGGTTCGCGGTGGGCTTCTGCTATCATCTGCAGGCAGCAGCAGAAGGCGAGACCAGACCGGAGAAGCGCCTCTAAAGACCTCCACTTGCCACATTTCCATCACAATACAGCCAGACTTGAACTGTGACTCCTGTCTGGGGTTTGTGAATACACGGCGGTCGTCAGCCTACGCCAGCTTTAACCCAGCGGGCGAGCAGCCTTTTCACTCCTTTACAAATGGACACCAATGCAATAGCTGCCAGTGTTTACTCCTAAACAACACATTTCAGACACTTAAGTAGGTTAGGCCTCCATTCTGAAAACCCCTATTAAAGCACATTGAGCACGTGAACGAGGGAGCTGAGTCGTTAGCAAGCCCAACACACAAAAACACTTTGCCTTTGCGATTGTCTCATAAATAAGGCACGAATGGGAGGTAAACTCCATCTTGTCCCGTACACGTCCTACACACCACGTCCATGTATAAATAAATAAACACACGGTTATCTTGTTAGCTAGCAGGCGCTCCAACGTAAACAAGCAGCAGCACCATGTTGTTGGGCTTTAGCTGCCCGCTCCAGTTAGCACAAGTACTCGGGAAGGTGTCGGCAAACTAGCAAAATATTCCCAATCACTGTGAAGAGCAGCGCCCCCCCCCCTTTTTTTTTTCTTCAAAAATGTACTTTTATTTTTATTTTATAGGTCAGCGCTCGCTGATCGACGTGGTTAACCAAATCCCCTCCAGGGCACAGCGGCGGCGCCATGGCGAGGAACGAACGACAACACAAATATCAAGCACGCACACACGGTGGAAAAAGCGAGCAAGACAAAAGGCGAAACTGTGTCGGGGCTCGGCTCAAACTTACCGTTCGCGACAGCCAGCAGCCCGAGCAGGGCCAGCAACGCTCGGCCAGTGTGCTTCACAGCCATTTCTTGCACATTGCCATCGCTTCGCACGCGAAACACGAGAAAAGTAGACCGGCTGCAACGCAACGCAAAGCAACTCAACGCAACCACAGTCCGACCGCACTCGCCATACACTCCACACACACACGCACGCACGCGTACACACACGAACATCCACGCGCACAGCGAGCTAGGCCCGTGACGTATTTAAAGGGGCAGTGCCCGTTTAAAGGGGAGGTCCGCGTGTCCTCCTCCGAGGTCAACAGCAGCACGTTGATGACCGCCGCTCACATAACGTGCTGGAAAAGAAATGACATTATTTATTCATTGAAACTACGACTGTTTTTATTCCACCTCCGACAAGAAGGGTGCGTGTTCATGCATTTGTGACTACGTTGGTGTGAGTGTGTGTGTTTGGGATTGCATAAAAGCCGCTGAACTCATTTTCCCTTCGAGGATGGCGAGGGGGAGGGCAATGGCCGGGAAGGAACCCTCACAATAAGGCTGGCGCCGATATGGATCAAGCTGCGATCATTTTCCTGTGATCATTATGCAGGAATTCCAGGACCACCATTCATTTGAGTTTTTTTTCTCACATTTTTATTATGTTATATATATGATATATTCCTCATTTTAAAATCGGCAGCATGGTGGAATAGGGGTTAGTACGTCACAGTTCTGAGGGTGTGTGTCAGGTGTGTTGCAGCAGGTAGACATGCAAAGAAAGTATTCCTCAGAGGAGGTCTCACTTGAATCATTGTCATGTTTGGCCGTTTGATTCAACACAAATTGCCTACAAATCAAATGGGAAGCCAATACTAGATGATAATGTCATTCAATTTTCCTTCCAGAACATCATGAAGTATGATATTTTGGGGTTTGTTTTTGGTAGAGAATGTAGCCACACCTTTATATCATGAATTCAGGTTAATACACTGAGAGAAAAAGAGAGTGAATGGTAAAAGAAATCTGCCCGATGTAAACACATTCATTTAGAAATCATACAGTTTTTCATTAGAAATGCGTTCCTTTCATGCATTATTCAGTGGTTCGTAATTTACTTCCAGACTGAGCCCCAGGAGCATGTTTGATTTGAAAAAAAACCCAAACCAAAACAAAAGAAAACATCAAAATGAAAAGAGTTTTTGCCGCTAATTGTTCAACACTATTTATAGTTGGTGAAATTATGCTTTAATTGAGTCATTTATAATGTAAAAAAAAAAAAAAAACAACAACAACAACAACGATGGGAAACAGGAGAAGATTCAAAAACACTGTAGCAAATATATTAGACATGTAATTTAGTATCACATTTTTTTTCCTTCTTCTTTTGAATGAGTAGGATTGAAGGCAGCATGGGAGAGACTGTGACTGGCTGAGGCCTCTGATGGGGCCTCCTTGCCTCAGGTCTTGAGGCGACACTTTATGTTCTTTCGATCTCTGTGACTGATCATCAATTCTGCAGCTTTGGGCCACTAACCAACCAGACATGTAATCTGGCTTCCATCAGCAGTCCCTTGATCCAGTTCCCGGAGGACCAATTTGGATGGATAAAAAAAATAAAATAATGTTGCATCTGCTTGCAGCACCAAAGATGAAAATAACAAAGTGAGTATGCTGCTGCTTTGGCCATTGGGAACACGAGCACGAGAATGCAACAGAGCTCAGATGAGTCAAAGCGTGTGGTCAAACATAAGTCTTCTCGCATTGAGAAATTCTGTCCACTCTCTATGTCAGTGGTGTCCAAACTATGACCCGGGGCCATTTGTGACCCGCCATTCATTTTTCAGTGGCACTCGGCATATCCTAAAAATGACATTTGACATGGCCTCGAAAAAAAAATAGGTGCCACTACTATCAATAAATTGATTCACATTGGTTGCCAGCCAATCACAGGGCACACAGAGACAAACAAACATCCGCACTCACAATCACACCTAAGGGCAATTTACAGTGTCCAATTAACCTACCATGCATGTTTTTGGAATGTGGGAGGAAACCACAGAACAAATAAACTATTTATGACTAAAATAATAATTAAAAAAAAAAATCTTCAAAGTGCTGGCGAACGATCATTCATTTGTAGGAGCAAAAAATGTTTCTTCCACATTTTGCTGTGTCAAGGTCCGATTTATCAACATATCTCATTACTCATTGTTGGAGCCACTTTCTGAAAGCAGTCGTATTTTTGTGTGAATCACTTATTTTTGTTTGTGGTATGAAAGTACATCGTTTTGTTATAGTTGAAATAAATGAATGTAGAAGTTGTACCTTTGTTGTACTGTAGTTAAGTTCAGTTGTTGAAGTCTTGACCTTTATGTGCTCATTTTTGTTTAGTATGCCCCTAAATGGCCAGGTATGGATAGTGCATTTAGAGGTGTGCTCTCTTTGGTGAGGTCAAGGGTTAAAAGCAAGATGGCCACCTTAAGTCAGTGGTGTGTGTGTGTGTGTGTGTGTGGATGGATGGGTGTGTGTGTGTGGACAAAGAGCTAGGCATGCAAGCAGTCCTCGGTTCGATCAGGTTTTTCAAGTTCAGCATTATCTGAAAGCATAATTTGGACATTAGAAAGGATAATTTGGACATTTGGAAGCAACTACAACTTGACTTGGACCTCCTCGCCTGAACAATCAAATGGTGAGTTAAGCCTCGCTGAGACCTGTACCTGCCCTTGAAATTTATTGAAAAATGGCTCAAACGCTCATCCTCAACTGTTTTAAAAATGCTCATCGTAATTTTGGCTTGGTTTGCTCTTGTTTATGTTCTGAATGTGGGGATGGGATTAGGTTAAAGCAGGGGTGCTCAATCCCGGTCCTCTAGAGCCCCTATCCAGCCTGTTTTCCACCTCTCCCTGCCTGCAACACACCTGATTTAAATGATCCGCTCATCACCAAGTTTTGCACAAGCCTGATGACGATTGTGATCATTTGTATCAAGTGTGTTCAGGTAGGGAGAGATGGAAAACAGGCTGGATAGGGGCTCTTGAGGACCGGGATTGAGCACCCCTGGGTTACAGGGTGGATCTGTAGTCTAATGGGATATAGGCCACACTAAAATGTTGTTGTTTTTTTTAAAATCCCAAATAATTTTTCTTATCACCTTTCACAGAAAAGTGCGATGCAAGAATAACTTTAAAGTAACTAAACAATAGAGAAATGCTTGCCTGACTGAATTTAGTCTATTTCGTAAAAGTTGAAGCATTTTAAAGTGGCCCCTTCATGCTTGATTTTTTTATGAATGCGGCCGTCAAACAAAAACGTTTGGACATGCCAGCTCTATATGTTTCGACGACAACAAATGTCCTCACACTCCCGTGGGAGAAGCAAAACACATGAGAGGGGAACAGAGGCAGAAGTGAACTCACAGGCGGCCAGTCAGGCCTCTGGGACACTCCGATAGCCAAACCCCCCCTCACAGTTTTAAAAATAACCAGCTCTTCATCTGACTGACCAGACAGATGGGGTTTGACGGACTATTAAGTCTCTGGACATAGTTCAACAACTACACGCACTCGCATGCACACGCATAAATATGCAGACAACGCCATGGAAACTGTTACCAGAGGGTGAATTTTGTTGCAGAGTTTAGTCGCTCTTTATTGTCCGTCTGATTTGCTTCACATGAATTAGCTGCTTCATGCTAGAATGTAATGTTGACTCTTCAAATTGGTTGGTCCAAATGGAATTGAGAGGAAATAAGGAAATATTTACTGATAAAAACACAATGGTAAACCTTTGGGAGTATTCACGTGTGTGAAAACAAACACAAACAGGTAGATGACTTGCTTGAAATGGTTCTTTATTACACTTCGTTAATCCTGTAGGGGGAATTGATTTATTTTTATTTTAGACACAATCTAAAATCATTCACCCCCCCCCTTTGGCTTTGACATTCATTTTGAAATGTGAACAATGACGTTATGATCGCTACATGTTCATGGCAGTGATCAGTTGCATCTTGAACAACTCCGCACTAACCTGCAAAATTGAAATAATTTTGGTCACTATTATAGGTTGGTGACCCCTGGTGGTTGATAAGAGAATTACATTACATTAAAGCCTAGAAATCAAGACTTCCACGTAATGAAACAGATGTCTTTGTTTTTTAATGGAGAGAAACAAATTACATCAATACTTTATAGCAAATTGTGTTCTGTATACAGTGCATCCACAACTACATACTCAACGTGTCTGTGCAACTAAAAAAGTTAAAGGCGCTTTTATAGAACAAGCGTTGTGCTACTTTAGGCATAGTAATTCTTTTTCGTCGTGAAAGTCTCTCTCTGTTTCTGTTCTTCAGGATTTTCCGGAACTTTGGTCAGGGGGAAGACAAATAACCTCCGGTGTAAAAGAGTCTAGACAATACTGCTACTACTGATATTGTTTTAATAAAATGCAGTGAGTGCGTGAGTCATGAACTGAAAATATGCAAATGATATTCAGAGCTTGCTTGTGGCACAAAATCCCTCCAAGCTTCTTCAGTCTGCTTCTTGCTGATGACAGTCTAGATGTCCTGTTTGAGTTTCTTGACGCTGAAGTCACTGTCGTGGTCCAGTTTGGCGAGTGTCTTCTTCACACGCAGGGCTGTGAGGCGGGCTGGTGCGTTCTGGAACCAACACTCCTTCATGATCTTCACGATGGATGACATGATCTGGACGCGGGTACACAAATGTAACTGATGAATTGAATACCACCGTTAAGAAGGCGAGGTGACTTTCTGTCAGTGCATTGCCCATTTCACTGTGCCTTACTAAAATTGGGAATGTACTGTTCCCTTTTGCAAGGTGTGAACGGCACCGACACGGAATAAAATTGGTGCACGAGAGATGTAACAGTAGAGCAGGCATGATGGCCAGGACCGGCCCGGAAGTACCACGGCCGTTTGGGAAAATGTGAATATTTTCCCAAACATTTCCGATGGCCAAACTTTACACCCCGGCTTGACTTTGGCGTAAGCTACGTCTTCCCTTTCATACAGGTGTTGTCCTGCATCTTTTATGCCACCTCAGATGTCATCAAATGTATAGCTGAGACACAACGTCAACATGCGGCAAAAGCTGAACATTGCCGGCATAAATAGGGAGCAAGAAATGGGCTTGTGGCAGGATAGCTTTTGTGTGAAAGGGAGTCGGTGCTGTCTGACAAGTTTCCATCCATCCATCCAAAGAGCCTGCATGACATGCTTCAATTTCAGTGAGCGCTCATGTTGTTGCGCTGAAACAATGCAAGTGAGGAGGGCAATTTGAGAGGCGATGTGTACTGCGTTTTCATGGCCTACTGGGTGGGAGTGCAGCCGGTTGTGCAAGCTGGGCTTCTGCTGGTCCACGCACACCACTTTCTTCATCTCTTCAAAGCTGGGGTCGGAGGGCACCAGGTCAAAGAAGGGAGGGCGATACTCTTCCACAATCCCTGGAGGAAAAAAAAAACCAAAAATGTTTTCAACCGCATAACTTCTACCCCGAGAACTATTGCAACACATTCCTTGAGGGCTGAGTGGGAAACTGGGCTAAAAGTTGAATGCGCCGAGACTCATTATCACCCTTATGAGAAGACAAGTTGTGAACCTCCGATATCCATCTTTTTGCAATCTCTGCATGCATTTGGAAAACGTGGATGTCTGTGGAAGAGCAATCCTTGCTGAGCTGTCTTATGCTATGGTGGGAGCACATTTGATTACACAAGAACACAGGAAAAGATAGAAACTCCCAGGCGACTTGGCTGGGATTAGGGAACTGCGCACACATAACGGCATGGATGTGTGTCGGCATCTAGCGCCAGGGGGTGTGTGCGTGCGTGCGTGCGTGCGCGCGCGCAACTACGTGCATGTATCCATCCGCATGCTGGCACTCTGGCGTCTGGTGTATGTACAAGAGAGTGCTGACACCAGATAAGAGTGTTTATAATTACTGTAGTGCTAATCATGGGAGAGGATAGTCGAGACAGACACGGACAAGGGAAACAGCCGAGTGCTGAGAGACATGCGACGAACGGCCTCTAATGTACATGCAAGCAGCCAGACAAGTCTGACAAAACACAACACACACACACACACACACACACACTACACAGCCTATTGTTTTCGTTCTTTACATGACGTCAGACTGGGTGCTTACATATAAAATAAAATAAAATGTCATAATCGTAACCTTGACGACAATGTGTTGACAAATGTGCTGAAGGAGGATGGCTGCATGTCGGCCATATTGTACTGAGCAGCCAGGACATAGACTTAAACTTCAAGAGTCTTCCCCAACCGGGAGCTCACCACATATTTTTTAGTAGCTCACCAAAGAGTGACGGAATATGTACGTCAAGCCGCTTGTTCTTGTTTTTTTTGTAGCAATTCAATTCAGAGACCTACACTTAAAGTCCTTGTAGCATGGAAAATAAAACATGTCTTCTAAAATTGACATACAACAGAGAAAAGTGTTGTTAACATCACTGGCAAATAAGACTGATTTTAAAAATCGCCACGTGTATAAAACGAGGCATCAAAATTGTGAAAAATCAAGTCGTTCTCTTTCGAACACTAAACTGAATGCGCTGAAAGCACTCGCCACTCAACTGTCAACTGTCAATCAAATACCGCAATACGACCTGGGAAAATGGATGCTACTTCATCTAGCATCTTTCCGATTCCCACACAGAAGCACGTTTGAGCTGCAAAAATATAACCGCTTAAAGCCTCTGATGACTAGAATATATCCCACCGGGTTGTCGAGGGGCTTTTCCATGCCTTGACAACAAGGCGCTCGAAAGCGGCCGCGCCGGCGCGAGGCCCCTGCCCACACGCTGGCTGTCATGCACTCTAAAAACAGTTGGGTTAAAAATAACACTATATTAGGTCAAAAATGGACCGATCCACTACTTGGATCAATTTGACCCAACGTTCTGGATTATTTTGCAAATAACAACCCCAAAAATTGGGCTGTTTTGTACAAAACAACTCAAGAAGGTGGGTCAATTTGTGGATCGGTCCATTTTTGACCCAAAATGGTGTTATTTTTAACCCAAATGTTTTTAGGGTGTGTCGGACTTTCTTGTGCCCTCGCTCTTCCAACCTTCTCGCCGTGACATGTGCACAAGCACGGCGGACAAGGAGGTGCTCTGGAGTGGACGTGCCAGTGGGCCATCAGAAGGCAAGGTGCAATTTCACGGTGCAGACCAAGCTAGCTAGCTAGCTACGGCCGATGCAAACAAAGGCGCTCCGGTTCTTATACTGTTAATAGGCAAGGGGTGACTCAAGGTGGACGCTCATGCGGTGCCGTTTCAGCCACGTCCGGAAAAAAAATGTAAACTGTATTTCCCCCCACCCTCTGCACAATCAAGTACTACACTATACCATCCTCCATCTTTGGTTAAATTTGGAATGATTTGACTGCCGACCCGTTCGACTAATGCCTTCATAGCGTAGTTACCATTGACGGTTGTTCTGCGTGAAATTTCCCAGAAGACCAAGCCCAGGGCCCAGATGTCCGTTTGCTTGTAGGACTCAAAGACGTCCATTCGTATGCTCTCATCGAGCACCTCGGGCGCCATGTAGCGTTTCGTTCCCACACGAGGGTTGTGGCCCACATCCAAGTAGTCGTTGGACTGCGAGTGGATCACAGCCAGACCTGACGGAGGAGTCAAGCGGGGCGCCACCCTTTACAAGTGCTGCTGAGAAACTGTGATGGGCTGCGCCGCTAAGCGTTGAATTCTCACCCAGGTCGGCGATGCAGCACTGGCCGTTCCTCTTCACCAGGATGTTTCTGCTCTTCAAATCTCGGTGGGCGATGGCGGGCTTGCCCTGGGAGCTGACGATCTCGGTGTGGAGGTGGACCAGGCCGCAGGCCACCGACAGGCACATCCTCAGGCAGCTCTCGGGCTCCAAGCTGCTGTACTGCAGGAAGTCGTAGAGTGAACCCAGCTCGTGAAAGTGGGTGACGAGCCACAGCTGGGTGCTGGAATTCTTGGACGTCATATCAGAGGCTATGAAACCTGAAGCGGCAATAGAAGACACCTGGTTTTAGACTTGGCCTTTTGCCTGATGCTCCACATCTGCCGGGAGGAAATGTAGCGCAGCACCCAGTATGTTGTCGTGCCTAAGCTGCACAGTATTGTAGATCTCCGTCTCTCTGAACCAGGACTGCTCGTCTCTGGAGGAGAAGATCTTGACCGCTACGCTCTCCCCCATCCAAGTTCCCCTCCACACCTCCCCATACCTGCCTTTACCTGGGATGTCAACAAAGACAGATTTGTTACGTACAAAAATGGCAGAGAGCACCAGCAGCGGTGACGATAAGTCGGACTGACCGACACATTCCACCAGTGAAATCTGCCTGGCCATAGTCCTTTGAACCAGATAGGGAAGGCCGGTCCCACTTCCTGATGTACAGAACTCATCATATATACCCTGCAAAAACACACGCGGTCCAAACTGAATTTCTGCACTGCATCATAGCGCCGTACCAGGTGCAAGATGAAATCCCTTACACCATAAGTAGGGTCTTCTCCTTTGGGGACCTTGAGCATGGTGGCGTCATGGTCATCGGCGTTTTTGAGTCGGGAGTGTGCGCGGCGGAAGCGCAGGAAGATCAGCAGGCCGCACAAACTGGCGGCCATGAAAAAGAGCAGCAGAGCCACGCTGATCCACAGCTCCGGACGGGGCTGCCGCGGCACTATTGTGCTCGTCTCGCCGTCTGCATGCACAAGAGCCACGTTTCACTTTCGGAAGTCTTTCGTCGAGCACTTTGTGCTCCTTTTTCCACCGTCAGTCAACTGCAGCTGGTCACATGTCATCATTAGTGCGCGGTCGGCAGAGAGTCGTGTCAAGTTGTGGGCACTGACTGATGTTTGGTGGCGGCGTTGCAAAGGCATTGCATCGGTTCTCTCTGCAGCAGTAGACATGGAAGCGGTCAAAGGAGGTGAAGCACTGCTCCCTGTAGTTGTCGTTGGAGAAGCAACCCTTCTCCTCATGACCGTACACCCACGTGTAGAAGCAGATGTCGCCCCTGCATGTGTCATTCACACATGTGCCTTTGTCATTCTCGCACGCACACAGCAGCTTCCTGTCGTCCTCGGAATCTGCAAATGATGAAGAAGTCCTGTAAACGGCCGCGTCGGATTTATTACCAATTTCTGGGAAGTATTGTTTGGCACTCAACAATGTTGTATGGGAATTCACTTGCATTTTTTTTTGCCCACCAGGGGGCAGAGGAGCAGTTTGAGACGATCACAGTGGAAGGCTTGAAAGTTGTGGATTTGAATTTGTTTCAGTTTGGGTCTTTCTGCGTGGAGTGCTTGTGTTTTCCCTTGGCTCTCCTTTCTCTTACAAAAACATGTACCGTATGTCTGTCTCTACGTGTCCTTCGTGTGACTGACAGGTTCATGGAGACGCACCCTCGATTAGCGGGGAGAGACTCTAGCTTTCCAGTCATGCTGAACAGAATAAATGTAAAAGAAAATGGACTGACAGATGGATGGAAGTTCGGGAAAAACGATTAGCCAAAGAACTTAAATGAATAGTTTGCACTATCTGTAGGAGTGGATTGTGGATAGTTGCTTGTTGAGCCAATCACTGAATTTATTCAATTACGGCATGAATTTTTATCCCAAGAGAATGTCATTTGCACTCTGTGTGGCATGCTTTAAACCACACAAAGAACTAGAGCGCAAGCTGTTAGTGTTTTTTTTTTTTTTTTGTAACCAGAGATTTTAATTGTATAGTAAAGTGCAGACTATTCTTTTAAAGCGGAAATCAACCCAAACATATTTTTTCTAGCATATGTTCCCAGCAGGCCCACATGCTGAAAATGACATCACAACTACTCAGGGCTCAGGTAACAACCAATCACGGCTTAGCTTCAGAAAACAAGTCAGCTGTGATTGGTCGTTACCTGAGCCCTGAGCAATTGTGATGACAAAATGGCCGCCCCGGGAGATGGCTAAAAATGGGTGGTTTAACATTTATTCCACAAATGCAATATTTATCATAATGCCTTGTTTCAACTAGTGGCTCGCATAGAACATATTTTGGGAAAAATAGGCTTGGTTTGACTTCCGCTTTAAGACTATTTGAGATGAAGCCAAACTTGTTGCTTAGTAACCTCATTTTTCGAAAACTAACCAGATGAGCATGTGTGTAAACGACAGGCTTCATCTCAATACTAGAATGGAGACTGCATATAGCCGGAGAGGACTGCTATGCACAGCGTCCTCCTTCACTCACCTGCGTGGTGGGCCGAAATCAACAGCAACAGTCCAACTAGTACCACTGTGAAGCCAAGAGAGCCTTCCATTCTGGGGACCAGACACAGAGTCAACAAACACAGGGAATACAGCGAGTCAAAGATAGACACAATTCCAAATGAGATTTTCTTGACATTTCACTTGCTCTCTTAATGAAATCTAAAGTGGTGTCCAAAGCCACAGAGGAAGCAATGAGGTCCAAAACAACAGTCGGTGGGCCCAGCCTGTCTGCCTGTGTTCTAATTGCTCTAGATGGGGGGGGGGAAGGGACTTGGTGGGGGAAGGAGGCTAGAACAGCACTCCAGAGTGTTTGTATAAGTGGGCTGAGACTGCGTGTGGCGCTGTGCTAGCCAGGCTCCAGGCTCAGCTGCCCTGCTTGCAGAGTAAATATTGATGGCGATGCTTCCTGCCATTGAGTGGCCCCACCCGGCTGGCCGGCGAGACTCTGGCTGCTCATTGTTTAGGGCCGCACTGCCGGGGGTCACGCAAGTAGCACGGCCTTCTTAAATGCGGAAGCATGCTGGCGTTGGCTGAGTGCTCACATGCCGCAAGTATCAATAGGCTACCAATGCCTTGGAGACGTCGCCATCCCAACCCCCCCCCCCCCCTGAAAAGTTGACATTTTCCAATGAACTGCATGTTCATTGTATTGAGTAAATCATATCAGATCTTTGCATTCCATCTATGTGACGGACTGGCCCGTCTATCCGCTTATGACGGATGCCCGTTTTGCTGACGGTTGACGAATGACGGGTAAAATTAAAAAATGGATGGAAAAGCATGGTCGGAAGGCCATGTCTTTTGTCTGTAGTCCGTCTTTAGCCAATTTTTTCGCAGCGGCGAGGGAAAATAGTGAGTTGCTGTTGCTTGGGGACCAGATTTGAGTGAGGGACCAGGCTGTCCATGCCGCAGAGAGTCATTGTGAGTCACTCTTTCTGTTTAAATATTGGGTTGGGGGGGGGTGCTATTCAAGTTTGCAATTGGAATTGCTGACGGAAGCCCGTTTAAAATCAGAGGCGGACGGGCCTATAGTAGGGTACTGTGATCCCCACCACCGAAAGAAAGGCGAATGGATAATATGATGTTAGAAATGCTTACTGGTCAAGTTCCTACACTTAAAAAAAATATTCTCTGCAAACAGACAATGCAATGGCAAACAGAAAATTGTGTGAGCTTGCTGACAGGGAGGACATTTTTTGGCTAATGTTAGAATTTTGTGAGCACATGATGGACCTTCACTTAGTGATGTAATTCACTTAGCAAGCCGACTGGATACCATTTAACAAATATTTGAATTTCAGAAAGGTTTTTTTTTTAATTTTTTCATACCAATTGATATTTCACTATGACAGAGTGTTTAGCGGCTGGACAGCCATTTCTGAGACACAGGCAACATGTTCAATGCGGTTATCAAAATAGAATACAAGTGATCAAAATGCCCAGCACACTTTACTGTGATACTCAGTTATTACAAAGGTTACTTTTTTTTTAACAACGGGAGTAAACCAATTTTTTCTATCATATCCACTGACTAGCTACAACTTCCTTAACAATCCAATTAAACGTATGAAAGATCTGCCTCACAATGCCTGGTTTTATTGACACCAGAGGTTTTCCTTTGACAATACGTTTACTGTTGGAGTTAGTTTGCAGTGATGCACAACTGCAACAATCTGAGAACCGTTTCTAAATATAAAGCTATGAAGGAAAAACTATCTCTCACTTTAAGTTGCGAAGTACACGCGGATGCACACCACTTGCTGTTATAGTGTTGCCAGTACTAATACAACATGAGACATTTTTGTTTTGCTACTTAAATGTACATAGACTACTATTGTAAGTCATATGGGAAATCACTGAAATGCTTTTCATCTTACTGCAGGCCTGTGTAGATTAAAATGGTTTCAAAATGACTATCATTATTTTAAATGAGACATTTAAACAGAACATAAAAAAAAAAAACACATTTTTCGGTTATGCATAAACATACTTGTGTAAGGAGCATTTTCACATATTGTATATGCATTGGGACACCTATGCATCCATGCAGCTGATCATCACAGGAGCCTTTCCCAGCTGACTTTGGACGAGAGTCGGGCTATGCCCTTGACTGATGGCCGACCAATCACAGGGCACAAGGAGACAAACACTCACATTCACACAAAAGCACAATTTTAGAGACTTCAATTAACCGAAGGAGAGCATCTTTTTGGAAAGTGAGAGGAAGCCGAAATGCCTGAAGAAGACCCACGCAAGCATGGGGAGCGAGGCCGGAGCGTAGAGTCCAACCCCCAACCTCAGAAGAAGAGGCGGACATGCTAATCACTCGCTTACCATGCTGGATACGTCAACTGTGGTGTTTAGTGGGGCTGGGATGATTCACTTTTGTCCCAATCCGATAGGGATCCCGATACTTGGGTAGCGATCCGATACCCATAGCGATAGTTAAATATGCTAAAAATATCTATTTTTTTTTTTTAAACGGAGGCATGTGTTTCCAAAGTTTTAACTTTGCCATTTATTCAAGTGTTTAAAAATGCATAAACTGTTCCACTAACTGTTCCTGATACATAAGAGTGCAATAAATAAAACTCCATTCACAAAGCTCAACTTTAAGGAACTCAAATGTTCCAAAAGTATGTTATAGAACGTGTAAAACAACATAACATAAGGTATTGATATTGGCATCAAAAGTATCACGATACAATATTTTTTCCCCAGCCACAATATTTAATGAAAATGTAGTCAGGCTCCTTAAAGCGCAAGTCAGCCCAAACACATTTTTTTCAAGAATATGTTCCCAGCGGGTCCACTAGTTGAAACATGGCATTCTGATTAATTTTGCGTTTGTGGAATATAATTTAAGGTGCAAAATGCACTCGTTTTTAGCCATCTCTGGGGGTGGCCATTTTGTCGTCTGTTGACTGAAAATGACATCACAACTGCTCACCGCGACCAATCACGGCTCAGATTCAGAAAACAGGTCAGCCGTGATTGGTCGTTGTGAGCAGTTGTGATGTCATTTTCAGTCGACAGAAGACAAAATGGCCGCCCCCAGAGATGGCTAAAAACGAGTGCATTTTGCTGCTTAATTCATATTCCACAAACGCAAAATTAATCCGTGTTTTGGGCCTGCTGGGAACATATTCTTGAAAGAAATATGTTTGGGTTGACTTCCGCTTTAAGCCTCTTTTTACCTGAAGGTTAGTGATCGAATCAGTGATTCCCTGCTTAATCAGAGTATTTCAGATGCTCATGCATGTTGTTACCCCGCGACTGAGTCAAATCAAATGTGAAATTCCTGCTGGATGCCATTTCCACCTGACAACGAAAATCTGATAAATACCTAACAAACTATCTTTAGACTTGCCACCAGCCACCACCCCCTCCAAATCCGGTTCAGAGTCTCCCGCACTCCACTCTTAAACCACAAGCCATATTTGACCAAACATGTGCTAGCACTTCCTGCATTGTGTAGCCCGCAAGTCAGCGCTGGCAAATGTGAAAGTCTAGCATAAACACAACTCCACCCACTTGTAATGTCACTGGCGGGGCACAGCTGGGTTTGATTTATCTAGCGATCACTTGATCGCAATCGTGTCTTCCATCGTAGGCTGGTCTGACATTCGACTCCGGCATGCTTCCTCTCTGAGCCCTCTCCTGTTTGTCCCCGTTCTGTCCGAAGCTACACCCCTGTGACCCAAGGGGAAGAGATCCATTGTCATCTCTTCCTCCCATCGACAGCTTCGACTCAGGGAGTCAGATCTCTCATTCCATCTGGATGACTGTGTGGTTCGTGTGGTGGATTTGTGGGGCACGCAACAGCACAGCAGCCTCAGTGAGCCCCTGAACGGGGCCTCACTGCGCAAAATAAAAACCTCTCGGGGAAAATAAGACAAAGCCGTTTTAATGCAAGATACATAGTGTATATGTAATAATAGGCATTATTCTACTCATACGGTATGTGTACAATGTGTTAGTTCGTGTTGACGTTATACAACCCCAAAAGCCTGCATTTGGGACTTTGTGCAAATTACAGGGACAGACTGGAATGACTCAGTGTGTCTTCATCTGGCAGACAAAGCACGGCTTGGCGGGCGTCATGGCTCACTTATTAGCGTCTGCATGCTCTCACATGCACGAGTGCTACGGAAGTGAGCAAAGAAAGACACTCTAGAATTTATTTCGGTTGTCTGATGTGGAGACTTGAACATGGGTGGTTCTACTTTAATTGGACTTTTTATTAAATCAATACAATATATTTTTTCAAATGCGTATATTTGGTTATACCGTGCACACGCTATATACAGATGTACCCATCCATCCATTATTCAACAGCTTAACCTCACGTGCCAACATGGGCATGCTGGAGCCAATCCCAGCTGTCTTCCAGCGATCGGTGGGGTACACCCTGAACTGGTCGCCAGCTAAGGCCACAAATAGACGGCAAAGCATTCACACTCACACCAGTGGACAATTTAGAGTAGTCAATTAACCTACCGTGCAAATGTTTGGAATGTGGGAGGAAACCGGAGTACCCAGAGAAAACACACGCAGGCACAGGGAGAACATGCAAACTCCACACACGAAGGCCGGAACCCGGATTTGAACCCACGACCTGCACTGTGAGGCTGATTTGCTAACAGCCGCCACCATGCTCCCAGATATATATGCTGCGAAACCTTGGATCATTATTATAAGGCAGCACAGAACGTCCTTGGAGTGAAGGAGATCGTGTTTGCTGTAATGTCTTATTTGGTGGATCCAATCAATGAAGGCATTGATCGGTCGCCAAATTCTGACATAACAACTGATCACTGATTTTGCATGAATTGAAAAATATCTGTCGATCCGATTCAGTCAATCAGTTATGTGTAAAGTCTACAGTAGATTCCATCTAAATTCCCCAAACTTGCACGCTAACTTTGAAGTCTCTAAATTGTTCATACGTGGGAATATGAGTGGGAATGCTTACTTGTGCCTATTCGTGCATCTCCAAGCTGCGATTGGTTGGCGACCAGTCCAGGGTGTGCCGGATCACTCGTTCAAAGTGAGCTGGGACAAGCGGTGTGGAAGATGAATGGATGGATATATCGGGTGTTTTTTGTAATATTTCAGTTATCCAAACTTAGCTCCAAGGGACAGGAAAAACATCTCCCATGACGCCGAGCACTTTGACGCCATTGCAAGCTACAACTGCAATAATAAAGGTTACGTGTATGCGTCAATTAAAACTGCGGATTATCTTTGTAAAGGCAGATTTTTTCATGTCGCTCCCACGATGCGTTTGCATACCAAATGTCTATTGTAATGCGTGTACTGTATACAATATTATACATTATATTTCATATACAGTACTCACTAAAGCCTAGGCATGTACTTGTATATCGTTTTTTTTTAAACATTGGTAAATTATTCATGTTTGACAAACCAGCAGTGTCCAGTACAGTAGATATTTGGGGATTCAAAAACTTTGGATCAGCATATTCCAACACAAGAACCACTCAAATTTAAGCGACAAGTGGAAAAAGTATGCTCATGGCTACTTTTATTCTTGAAATAAACTCAATGCTAAATTACACGGGAGCAAATCATCTTTCTCCAATAAAGTTGGTGTTTCATTTTCAATCGGATTTTTAATAAATAATCAGTTAAAATAATCAGTCACACAAAGACATCATTTGAATGAGGGGACGAGTCCAAACCTTTAAACTGTACTATTATTACTTTGCAGTCACTTCGACAAGAATTGCGATGGCACTCCAATTTTCACTATAACAAGATTTTCTATGTAATTAATTTCTTTGTTTGAGTTAAATGTCTTAATTCTACGCTAACCGACAAGTAGCTATAACTAAAAACAGTTCGTGGATAATTGTCAAAACAGTACATCTCAAGTTGATCATTTGATGACACCTGTTAGTTCTCGGGAAACACATTTGTGATCAAGAACACTTCATGCCTAAAATAACAAGTCATCAAATTGCATTTGACGCCATTACCTGTTCTCAGCTCTCCTTTTAACGTGATGCGTGTGAACACCGCACGTATTCCATGTCCACTCCAAGTGCTGTTGTTTTTGAAAATGGTCCATACGTGCGACCGAAGAGAAAATAATGGAAGACGCAGCCGCAGCAGTGTGAGATTATCTCATCTCGAATCTCCAAATCTACGATGACACACAAACGAGCAGCCCGGAGCCAGACTGCTCCCAGCTAGTGAGGGTTGCTCAAACAAGTTGGCCCATAAAGGGAGGCCTTTTGTTGATGACTTTGACCGTGATCAAAAGGCAAGATTACATTTTTTTTTTTTTTTTTTTTTTTGCAAAGAACAGTTTTGTCCCACCCCTCATTGTCCCGCGCAGCTCAACTCTGCTCTGCCTGGAATGTTCTCATAGCGGTTTTCCTGTTGCTAAACCTCTCATTTTCCCTTTCCCCTGTGGACTGAGTCTGCACTGCACACTGGCAAGGAATGTGCTTCAAAGACCCCTCAATGATACAACAACACTTAGTGTGGTGCAAAAACGCCCATGCCATTGGTTTTATTCATTTCAAACTGTGGCAGTCACATTTTTTCGCCCTATAGAGAAAAATATCAGCTAGTTCTAAGCAACGAAGCAATACGTTATTGCCGGTCTCTCAGTGGAAAATCTGACACTTAAATTGCAGAGAGATTATTAGTCATAGTTTCAAGATGCTGCACACAGTCTGCAAAGGGAAGTGCAAAAAAGAAACACAGGTAAGTAACACGCACACAACCACACACGTTGGTGCTCACAACCACATAGATACAACATTCTGAACAGTCTATACTAGTATTGCCATTCAAGAGTTCAAGTGAAAGTCAAGTCAAACCTCCATTTAGGGGGCAGCCATTTTGCCTTATACTGCCACTTGAAATCAACGGAAAAGAAGGCACAAACTCAGACAGGGGGGCCAGATCTAGCCTGTTTTTAGTTTTCTTGGGATGCCATTCAAATGTTGTGCATTTTTAACAGTAGCTAAGATTTCAACATGCTTTCCTCAATTTGGATTTTCCTCATCATTCTAAATTGAGATTATTGAGCTTGTCATTGGAGCCCAATTGCTTTGTTGGACATCAAGAAAATTGATTCCATCTGGTGGGTCGGGACTCAATAGTGTGACGTGGAGCTGTTTTGATTCGGTCATGGACAGCTAGTAAATAATAGTTTCGATATGGTACAGAGGTGTACCGAGCACATTTTACTAAAATTTTCCGGTCCGTCACCCGTCAGCATCTTGGGTACCCGTCCGTCATCCGTCAAACCGTCATTTTTTTAAAGCCGAACCAAACTGTAATCGTCTGTCGGTCAGTCCGTCATTTTATTTTAACCGCGCTTCTGTCAGTAAACATCCAAGGTCCGCTAGTCCGTCTATCGTCCATCCGGGAGGGAAAAAAAAGGTCCAACTGATGAAAAATCCATCCATCCAACCTGAACTGATTTGATTAAAATGGTAAATGGAGTGCACTATGTACATCATAATGTGTCGGCTTAACAGCTCTACACTTACATACAAGTTTTACTTTAAAGTTTTGCTTACCTTAACCAGAATCCCGTGTCACATTGTTGCCAAAGGTACAATCCTGGTGGTCTTTATTTTCTTCTTCTACTTCCTCTTTTTTTGTAAGCGGTTGGCAAACAACTTTTGGTGCATTACTGCCACCTTCTGAAATGGAGTGTGGGGGGCGGCAAAATACCATTTCACAACCTCCTGACCCCACCCTCTCCAAAAATAAAAATAGAAATGTAAAACTTAACTCACAAGAACCTCTCTGTAAAATTGTATTTTTATTCAAAGCAACTTGGGTACTTTGAGGAACTGATTCTCTCTTTGGTGCATATCCCCACCTGCTGTACGTATACAGTCAATCCAGTCCGGGTTGCATTTCCGTCTCTCTTCAGCAAAACGGGCGTCCGTCAGAGATGGACTGTGAAGTCCGTTCGGACTTGACCAGGTTAGTTATGATTACACAGACGGACGGAAATCCACTACCGTCCGTGCTTAGCCCGTCCTTTTTTTTCTCTTCCCCTAAGTTTCCCATGTATCGTCTATCATCATCGAAACGGGCATCGGTCAGTGATGAACTGACGGACTTGTCCGGCAGTCTGACGGAATGCCCACCTCTACATATTAGGCTAAGGGACACACAGTGTACAGTGTTCCCCCGTGTAATCGCTACTTGCAAACTCACCTGTTAGCCAACCAATTTCTTGTCCTGAGATGAGTATAAATTTGACATAAGAGTGCATTTCAGACCCCCACCACTAGATGACGCCAGCAAATTTCACAACATCCTGCCACCATCAATTCAGTGGAAGGACAATATAAGATCCCTTGGTGGCAGTATTGCAAGGACTATAGATTACACATTTGTGCTCACATTTTCCATGTTTGCAGGTGATTGTGTGTTTTTATACAGTACAATACTATTGAGTGCAATTTTTTTCATTTGAAAATACACTTTAATAAAACACATTTTCGGTGGGTTTTTGGGCGACTGGAACACACAAGCACACATCACACTGTTGCACACATTACACACGTTAACCTTTTTTTTTTTAATTATGTTTTAAGATGGAGGGAAGCCGAAATCGAAGTCACCATTACATTTCAATTAATTGCCCAGCCCTATGCCAAGGTACTACATTGATGTCAGTTGAGGATCTTCAGGTAGTACTTGACCTCCATTGGGTGGCATTTTTTGTCAAAAATCAAGCTCTTGTGAGGGGCTTTTATTACTTGGCTATCCATGGTAGGGCTCGGTCCCTATACCCCACAAATAGCAGGGGAAAGCTGTTGCTGCCTCACACTCTAGCCACTTGTAAACAATTACGGTGGAGCTCAGCCTCTGGCTAGTGGACATCGTGGCTAGTTATTTGTTTGCAACGATAGGGAAATGCAGCTTCATGAGATTGTCACCAAAGAAGACGAGACTTGATGTCATGTCATTGCACACTTCTGTATTTAGCTGATAAGCTGCTTGATTGCCTCAGCTGTGTTACTGATGGCAGCGTCAGAGGGTGTTTTTAGTGGTCGAAATCCCGACCCTCTTGTGCTCAGGCAGCGTCATCGCTTTTGGACTGTAGACGCGGCTGGCAGCTCTCACTTTACTTGTCATGTAAAGAAGAGCACATTGCTTGTTGTATTTTACTACAGACAGTCATTTGCCTTCACTTCATCTCAGTAAAATATTCCTATTTGTTTCGTCTGGGAGTATAACTTGAGCTGTAGTCACATTCCTAAAATTACTGTCACTGTTCTAATTACTTTGTATGTCCTTCTTGGCCCAGGGCATGCCTTACTTAGTCATCTCATGTGCTCCTTCCGAGCACTCCGGAGATGTATTTATTTATTGCAGCTCTGACCTGAAGTCAGCAATTTCCCTTGGCAAAGAGGAAGTGAGCCATTATACTAATAATAATCTCACGTGACGCAACAGACTCAAAATGACCACATCAACAACGCCAATGTCTTTTTGGTTTTTAGCTTTTGTTGCACATTGAGATGAATACACAAGTAGCCAGTCAAAGTCAATTGTTATGTAACGATCCAACATATTGGATTAAAAGATTTCTCAGCTTCGCTCTTCATGAACCATTGCATGCCACTTGAGCGGGTAGATTTTTGGCGCCTTAAGATAGCTCCGTGAAACTTAATTGTCAGTAACTACGCTTACAGGTCTGATGAGGCAAACATTATTTCTAGGCAAGTAGTGTTTTGTGAATTTGCTCCGAAATCCACCTGTTTTTAGCTAGCTCAAGGGGCGGCCATTTTGTCACTTCTGTCGACTGATGATGACATCAAAGTTGCTCAGGGCTCAGATAACGAGCAATCGTGGCTCATCTTCAGAAAACGGGTGAGCTGTGATTGGTCGTTATCTGAGCCTTGCGCAACTTCGATGACATCTTCAGTCGACAGAAGTGAAGAAATGGCCGCCCCGTGAGATGGCTAAAAGTGGGTGCATTTTGCTGCTTAACTTATATTCCACAAACACAATATTAATAAGAATGCTGTGTTTCAACTAGTGGGCCTGCGTAGAACATATTCTGGGAAAAATATGTTTGGGTTGACTTCCGCTTTAAAAGAGGAACTGTTCAATTGCACTATTGATGAGCTACCTTTAGAAGGAAAAAAAGGAATTTACCAAGAAATATAAGGTTATGTCACCACATTCAACACACTATTGGGAAGTTTATCTAGCGGAAGAAACAATCTGAGCGATGTTTGGAAAGACTCTCTCGTGTGAGTGTTTAACTAGCGGCACACACAGCATATTTGATAAAGAGATTGTTGGGCACTCATTATCAAGACGATTTGTGCCTTGAGTTCTTCCACACCAAACTCATATGAGCATGCCTTTGTTGACCTTACTTTGCTTACTGTGAACGGAAAATGGCCTTTTCCCAAATTGTTTAATGGTCGGATCGAATTGTCCAAAACGTCTTGTTAAAATTCAGTGAGAACTAATGGAGACCGCTTCTTGAGGTGTTTAAGAAATGTGACAAAAGTCCTGTCATGAGGATATAAAAGGCATCTGGTGGATGCTACAGTACATGTTGCACATGGAGAGAAAGCTCAAGTGGCTCCTGTTTGGTTAAAGAAAAAGACATGTCCGGCATACATTCAATATATTCAATATAGCTTCCCATATCATTTGATATGACATATGATATCCAAGAGCTTTGACCTCGTAAAATGAATTCATAGATTTGTCTCTAAATCCATTATACCTGTTTTGAGATAATTACTGCGGACGTGAAAAGACTAAAAACTGCACTGTCGTGAATTGTGGGGATCTAGCTTTAGGCTGTTTTTCACCATTTCAGATTTACTGATGTTTTCGGGCGAGGTTACACGGCGTCCAGAGACGCACTTGGCTATCTAGCATGAGTCGCCCTCCCCCAGTGTATAAGAACTTGAGGCCAAGTGACGTAGTTGAGTTACTGGCATGAGTCTCCCCTCGCTCATTCTCTCATCTACCGCCGCAGCGTGCAGATAGCTAGCTAGGTACTACTACACCCCAAACACACCTTCCTTCCCCATGGTTGCCGCAATTTACAGAACGGCTCTGTGTTCTTGTTTGAATTGCTAAACGAGGAGGTGATGCCGCAGATGAGAGAGCAACCAAGAGGAGCCTGGAAGCCTGGTAGCTCATGAGCTAGCTGGTGGTTAGCAACTCTCATTGTGACGTGGAATGCGCCGCAACGACCTGTTGGGATATATTCCAGCCATCAGAGGCTTTAAGCGGATATATTTTTGAAACTCAAACATGTAGGCATGTGTGGGAATTAGAAAGTTGCTAGACAAAGTAGCATTTATTTTTCAGCAGGGCTTGTTTTCACGCTTTCAGAAGACACGCCCACGGCGCTTGACGGCGGTGACAGTGGCATTTTTTAAAATGATTTTTAAGCCTAATTGTACTGTATCGACTTGGCAACTTTTTTAATTATTCAAATTTGGCAGGATTGTTAACAACGCTCTTTTCTGTAGTGTGTCAAATCCAGACACACTATTAGTCAAATCTAATTTCCATTTTATAGGGACTTGAACTCGGTAAACAAATGCCAGCGCAGTGGCAGGTAACACGTTTACACCCCCAGTTAAACTACTAACATAAGAGCTAACAGCTAATTGAATGGAAGACCGGGCATGTTTTGTGAGCCCAATCAATACTGCATATTTACCGCGGCAGCTCGAACAAACTCTGTCAAGATAGTCTGAAAAGGATAAAAAATCTTCTGTGGAAACTTCCAATTTGGGTCATCTTTTGTCTTTATTTTTGGACCCCTTGGACATTCTGTCTTGCTCTCGTTCCATTTCCTTTTGCTTCTCCCTCTTCTTCTCCTCCTTGGCCTCCTTGTACCTCCACACAGGAGGCTCCAGGTAGCCCTTCTGCCTTTTCTTCTTCTTCTCTTTCTTTGGCGTAGGCTCGCCGGATTTGGTCACTTCAATTTTGGGGACACAGCCTGTGGGGAAGATGCTGTTCCTGTGCGCCATGCTGCGGGGAATGAAGCCTCTCATGCCCCCGGGTTGCGTGCTGCCCCTGCGCTCGGCCTCCTGGCAGCAGGACGTCAGGGAAACTGAGGCGACTGATGCGGCGCTGGGGGAAGAGGAGCTGAGGGAGCCGTTGCTGTGAGACACTGTGCACTCCTCCAGCTCCTTGCTGCTGTGCTTCTCGAGTAGCTCGGGAACAGCAAAGCGCCGCTTCCCAATTTCTGGGGGGCTGCTGGGACACAGTGGACGGCAAGCGGTGGCTACGAGGGGGCTGTGGATGCTCGTGGTCATGCGCACCATGTGGTCCATGACCCCGTTGTCTTGGGGGTCCTGAGGGAAGCTGAAGGTGAGGCTGTCCTTTAAGCGCTGCCGCAGTTTCTGACCTGTGGTTTTGGTGGCATTGGCCTTCGCCACCAGCTGTTTGAGCTCCGGCCACTCAGGTGTGTAGCGCCCACAAAACTGCTCAGCGGCAGGATGAGCTTGCAGGTACCGTATTCTGTTCATTGTCTCAAATCTCCCCGTCTTCAAGACCCAATCCTTCAAACCGCGAGCTTGAACATGGTCCATTGCATTCATATCGGCACCTGCGTGTGGCAAAAAAAGTCAAATATTACTAATGTAGAGGCGTATCGCACAATCAATTGCTGCTTCACCACAGTGGCCAGTGGTTAGCACGAGGTTTGTCGTTGGAATCTCAGCTCCGGCCTTCCTGTGTGGAGTTTATGTTCTCCCCCTTTTGTGGATTTTCTATGGGCAATGCGTCTTCGTCCCTTTCTAAAAATCTAAATTGTCCGTAGGCATGAACGGTTGTTTGTCCAGGTTAGGTCAGCAAGCTTTACAGAAGCCTGATAATGATCCTGAGCATTTGATTCAGGTGTGTTGGAGGAGGGAGACCTCTCAAACAGGCTGGTTATGGGCTATTGTGGGCCGGACTTGGGCACCTCTGGTACAGGGTGTACCCCGCCTCTTGCCCCTAAGTCAAGTGGGATACCCTCCAGCACACCAGCGACCCAGTTGATAATTAGCAGGACAGAACATGGATGGATGGCTGAACGTGCAGTCAAATAACGCCACCTTGTGACCACTTTTGGAACTCAATCCATTCAGTGGAAGAGCACCTCTCTGACTATCCAGCAAGACCTTTTCTATTAAAGACAGACCTAGGCAAAATACAGCCACATCCGGCCTGCCCACAGTCTCTGACCAGCCCTCACAGTGACCATGAAGCCAGTGAAGAAGAATATATGCAATGCTTTTATTTTAAAAGTTGTGCTTTTATTTTGTGCGCACACTTTTGGACATAATCAAGCACTTGTGTCTGCAGATAGCCAACTTAGCGATGTTTTTTAAAAAAAATTACATTTAGCGCCGTTTCAGCCCCGTACAGTAACTATTTTTCAAATTATTTTTCAAATAGAAAAATGACAACAGTGGTGCTAATGTTAGCGATATTTTTATTTCCAGCATGGTGGATGGAAGAGGCCCAAGAAGATTTGGCCTGATATTACTGTATCCGAGTCCACAGTTTCATATATGGTACATATTGGGTATATTATAAGTCATCACTTATATTATGCATCACTGTCAATAATACGCTTCCCACTTATCTATATATTTGAGAGTCGTGATGTGAGTTGGCGGTGGGTGCACAAATTAATTTAAAAAATGTTATTGTGTAAAGGTGTCATTTTAATGACCGCTCATAATTCCATTTAAAATGTGTATTTCCTAATTATAACAACACATACCATATTTATACACATATAACTCTATTGATACAAGACAATATGCTTTTCTAAATAATTGTAAATAATAAGTTGAGGCTTGCATGTTGGCGTGGCCCTTTTCAAGCGTTCCACTTTTTTATGTGGCCCCTTTGCAAAATGAATTGCCCATCCCTGAGTTAACAGCTAAACTGGAAATGTTAGTTATGTATAAATGTCATGTTATCTATTAAAATGTATATCTGTAACTCAGTTCTGCCTAGTCAGAAAGAATAGCTCGGATTAAACTACATTCTTCCGGTAAACAATTGTCATTTCCGAGCAGAAATGATGTCCCTTGCCGTTCATATGCATGACAGGAATCTACAATTCAGGTTCAAGCTGTAATAATTCATCAACAGTGTTGACTGAGATAGATGCAGAAGCTTCGATTGTCCGCCGATGGAGTAGATGGCGTGTGTGCCTGCACGCAAAGACAAAGGCCGTGCTTGAACGTACCATGCATGAGCAGGGCCGACACGCAGTCCTCTCTGCCCTGCAGGCCTGCCTTGATGAGGGCGGTAAAGCCACGAGGATCCCTGACCTCAGTGTCCACACCAGAGTAGTAGTTGAGGATGTAGTTTAGAATAGTGGTGAAGCCTGCAGGAGAAAGACAACATGGAGGCTTGTTTTTCCTGCCTGTGTGTGTGTGTGTGTGTGGTGTCTCAATTGTGGTGCAACATACCCGCTTGGGCTGCAATCATGAGGGCAGAGTTGCCATCGTTGTCTTGGTGGTTTATGTCGACGAGAGGGCAAACATGCAGCGTGGTGACGATGTCCACAAAACCTTTGCTCACGGCCACCATGAGTCCACTCTGACGGGCAACAATGTAGACAAGCCACGTAAAAACACTGTGGCCCAAAAAATGGACTCATGCTTTTACTCTCCGTTATTTATATAGTGTACTGTAACCATTTTTTTAAGGTTTCTATTGACATTGGCACAAGTCTAATGAAATTCATGAAAGACAATAACATTACATTTAAGATAATTTCATGGCATAAAATGTTTTTTTAATTTTTTTTTTTTTTTTTATTGAGTGTCCTGTATATTTACTACATGAATTTAAACTATATTGAATACTGGAAAAATAGCATTTGTCTCTGCTTCCTAAAATTAAACTTTACCATATAGAATAATTAGAAAAATCATACTTTTTTTTTTTTTTTTTTTTACAAATTTGTGTGACTCCATAAGAAATAAGATGCCTGTCAAAGAGTTGATACATAATCACATACTGTACACTTCATAGGGACCCATTGAGGACCAATACAGTATAAAATACTGAGTGACTTACATGGTATTGATTAGGTTGAGCACTATTGTCTTTGGAATAACCGTTACTGCATTGGCGTTAACTGCAATGTTTCTCACCCTGCCGTTAATGTCCAACTCCATGGCCTCTTCCTCGGTCACGCCTCTTTCCAGTATCTTTCGCAGGCAGACGGGATCATTGCGAACGCATGCCTCATACACTGTTTTGGGAGGCTCGGCGTACTTGGCGTCTCTTTCAAAGTTCGGAAGCACCGAGTCGTCAGAGAGGACGCTTGCGGAGTCGGAATCATCCGGGCTCATCTCAGGATCCTCACTTGGGCCAGCCCCCAAGTGGGGGTCGTCGCATGTCGAGGCCATGAGCCCCTTCTGCCGGGATCACACCTGAGCGTCTCGTCTTCGGCGTGCCGTTGTCATCTGAAACGGAAAGATGTTGAGCAGGACACACGAAAATCTGTTCCTTGTCTGGCTTCAGTGTGAACCAGAGAGCACCAGAGAAAGCGCATCTCATCCGTGATCCGTTTCCACAATAGCGGTGAATTTCATGGTCTTGAAATAAACTCCACTTTGGCTTCAGTGATAACAATCGAGCGGAGCATCTTTGTGGCGAAGGAACGTGCACGTTGCAGGCGAGCTGAGCTGAGAGAGCTTTGAGCAAGGCCCAAAGAGGATGAGACGCTTCACCTCACTTCAGCCCCACTTAGCTGTAAGGCCGATTTAGTTGATGTGTAAGCTGCCTGTCCAACATGGCTTTTGCCAAAAGAGGAGCAAGAATGACTACCTACACAAATCCTACAATCTGAATTTTGACTTGGACCGTCCACTGCGAAACTGGTCTGAGGGTCTGCTAGGAGAAATCAATGTTAATGTATTTGGGCCATTCCATTCAATTGGTTCATTTCTGGTTGTTATGCTCTCAAAATAAGATACTGACTATTTTTTAAAACTTTTTTTCTGTTAATAATGCACTTCCTAAACTATGTATTAGCCCATCTCATGCAACTTATTTTTTTTATGCAATCAGATCAATGTGCAGAAGACTTTGCTCAATGATTTTTTTGGTCATAAGTTTTAAAGTTAATTTTATTCTGCATTTCTATTCGACACCGATTGGGTGGAATGGCCCATTCAGGATTTGCGTCTCCAAGTGGGGATTTTAAGACCAGCCACAGAACACCAGCTGGCATTTGAGCTTCATCAAAGCTACACCAACAGATTTGGTGGGGAATTGTGAGTCAGATTGTCCAGCCCTCAGCCATGCTGCTAAGTGACATGTGGCAGGTCTGCTGCTGACGCCTCCTGGCAGCCTGATGGCAGTAAGGGCTGAGTCAGGGAAAGATCACATGCTGATGGGCTCTGATATTTAATAATGATCATTTTCATGGGGCACTAAACATTTACCTGCTGCCCCCGGACAAGCTAACGTCAGAAGTTGTCCTTCGAGGTGTGCCAGCAATTGTTTCATTGGAGGAGCGGACAAGACAGTGAAGCTACATTTATCATTTAACTTTCAGTGTATGTACTTCATCCATAACCAACATGTTAGGATAACACGTTGGATATGGATGAAGAGACTGAAAACGTAGTTTTAAAAAAAAGACAGATTACTCTTATGTGGACACGACTGAAAGTGTGTTTGTTAGGCTTAGGTTTCTTTTTTGTTTTAAACAAAGATGATAATTTATAATGTCTTAACAACAATAACAGATAATAATAAAAATAATAATAATGATAATAATAATAATAATTAATAATTAATAATGATATTATTAGTAATAATACATTTCCACCTGCTAGCAGTTATAGTGCAGTAATGACATTTTGTGGGTTAACTCGTTGACCCTTTAAAGTATTTTTTTTTTAGCAACTACCATACATTTTGTTTTCGGCACATTTTCTGTCAATCAAGCAGAAGTTCTTTACATTCATTTTTTTTCATCTTGAAATTCAACTTGTGTGGCGGCTTCAACTTCCTGCCAAGCGGTACCTTCCGCCTCACCTCCCCGCTGCTCAAGATTAACTTCCAAACTCGAGCCGCGCCTCCTTGACTCTGATGCACAAATGTAAATTATGTTCCCCGAGATCAGATCAAACATATTGTAGGTGCGAGCAATCATTCTCACCCTAAAAGAATCCATCCACAGAGAGTCCTCTTCGTTTCCCCTTGCGTTGATGGCTGAAAGCATCTTGTTGCTTTCGACTCCTTATCTTTCAAGAAACTGGTTGGTCTTAGGTTCCCCAAAGTGTGTGCGTGTGGCTCTCGTCTGCCCCCTCCCTCCATCTCATTGTAATGGCCACTTAAATTGTCTGTCCTCCTTGCAGGTCCCAACATAGGCCGTGCACTCCTAAATCAGGCAGCACGCTCCCCGCCTCTCATCCCGATTACAGAAGATTTAGGGATTAAGCAAAGCAAACAGACAGCGGCCACCCTTGCCCCCCTCGCAGTCTGCCGAGACCGTCCGGTAACCCCACCCCCAGCGCCCCCCCCGCCCCCCTTCCTTCTCGCTCTCGCCCATTTCTCTCACTTGTCTCCACAGCCCCGTCAGTCCACCCGAAGCCACCTCGGCCCGTCTGGTGTGTCATCAGAGCAAAGATGTCACTGGCCAATTCCGCTCTGTGATTCAGTCATCACAGGCGCTTCCCAGCTCCGCGCGTCGTCTCGGGAGTCACTCGAGTCTTTGCTTCTGTTTTCCCATATGCAAATCCATTTGCTGGGACAAACAAAGCCAACCTTGGTGTTGCGCTAAGGCAGGGGGCCCTGGCTGGTAATTGTTCCCATGACAGAGCTGACACACATGGAAACACATGGCCATGCTGTGGCACACGCACGCACGCACGCACGCACGCACGCACAAACAAGGCGGATAGGGAGGGTTGGAGTCAGAAAGGGCATCTGTCGTCCCGAAACAGCTATAAGACAAGACTTCTTAAAATAATAATTTATTGCATTTTCGATTCAGGCTGTAACATAATAAAATGTGGAAAAAGTGAAGCAGTGTGAATACTTTCCGGATGCAACAAACGCATAACTTGGATTTAGAATCTACAAGGAAACACCATAGACAGGCTAACAAATAGCATCTGCTACTTTATGTGGCAGTGTTTTTCAACAGAGATTGGAACACAAACAGTGCAGCAACACATGTCAATGGAAAATAGATTAACAGTCACAGGCATTTATCATTTATCTTCTGTGGAAAAAAAATACTGCAGTACACTGAGCCACGTACTGTAATTGTGAAACTCTTATTTATATACTGCCCCCCCCCGGCGGCAGCCAAATCGCACACGCCAGAGGTAGCCACAATTAATTAATCATGACGCACACACTGTTTTATTTTTAATATTGTCATACTATATGTTTTCTTTATTTCAAAACACGACAAACATTTTTTTGTGTGTATGTGCGGGGGGGGGGCAGTTTGGGAGGCCCCTAAGTATTAATGTCGTTTCCGTTGGTTTTCAACGAGGAAAGATGATTTGAGAAACTCAAATCATGTTTTTGAGTTACAAAAATTCTCACGGAACAAACTAAACCCTTATCTTAAGGCACCAGAGTTCCTCTCTTCATGTCTCATCTCAAAAAAAAAAAAGAAAAAAAAAGAAGAAGTTGCTTCATTTAACCTTTAACAGTTAGGTTCGTTTTTCACAAGCCGTCACACCTTGAGAAGTCTTGTTTGTTGCATCGAAAACTGCTGGTTTCTGTTTCGTCCAAGGCTGACACCAACTTTGCGAATATAGCGAGTTGTAATTCTCTCAGGAAATATCAAGATTCCGACCATTGTTCAACTTGTGGTTTTGCCACTGTTCTTGCTTGTGGAGCTGCTGACTGAACGTGGAGCAGAACATCACATGAACAAATTGATTGAAAGCATCAGGGCCTCGCTCGCATGCTGTCAAAGGCTGCTTGCGGCCAGATGAAGCGCCCCGTTTTATCTGGCGACCTTGCTGGTGAGCCTGCGGTTGCGCAATACTTCCGTTCGATTGGAGATCAAGTCGGCCTCCCTGAGATCAAACAGTGAAACGCAGCACTTGCCGGGGGCTAAAAGTCCAGACTAGATACTCATACCTGTCAACTTGTACGTTTTCCCGGAAAAAAATATATATAAACTCGTTTTTTTGCTAGACTGATCTCATTTTGCCCATTTCCACTCTAATTTCCGTCCGTTTGCGATTCCGACAGCAAACCTCGGCCGATTTTCACGAGCATAGTGCCCCCCCCCCACCTTTGAGCTATAGACACTGCGTTTCTTTCTATATAGAAATATCCGTTCCGTTTCCCCCACCTCTCCCGCTGAGCAATAAATACTGTGCAAGATTAAAAATAGATACTGTGTAAGATTATATACAGAAATGTACGGGCAAATTACAATTTTAAGATTCGGCACAGCCCGGAGTTGACAGGTATGGATACTGTACTAACCGCAGAGGTGGCAATTAAGTACTTATACTTTGTACAGATACTGGTGTAAAAAGACTTTAGCAAAAGTAGAAGTATTAATTCAACTTCTGCAAGTAAAAATATGAAAGAGTACAGCCATGTAGCTTGATGTCACACTTTTTACACTTGGAGCTATTTCTTGGAATCAATACATCACGTTGACACATAATGTGTACCCGATGAAAGACCCACGTCTCATATATTTTGTTTTCATGTCATTTTCATATTTAGTATCAGCGCAGAGTTAAGGAACCACATAGACAGTGTGAACATGTTGCCTCACCATCGGATATTTGTTTCAATGTATGGCGTAAGATGTCACGCTGTATTTTGCAACTGATAAAAAGAAGGAAAAAATTATTGCTGTTCTTTTTTTTTCTTGAAAGTGAAGATTGAAGTAACATTGAGTATCTATTTTACACTAAAAGCATTCAGGGAAAATGGGAGGGGAAAAATCCCGGGAAAACATGAAAATGAAAAATATGAAAAAAAAAAACACCCATTAGCCAGGTTCTGGTGCCGCCACTGGTAGAGGGAGTTAAATGCATAAAGATGCCCGAATAATAAATATTCAAATTACGTTCAATACCTGAAAAGTAACTAAATTCCCACCACTGTCGAAGTGTTGATCACGCTGAGTGATGATACCACTGATGATCACAATAATTTAGTTGCCACCAAGCCATGTTTTGAAAACATTGTTAACAAATGGACGTTTATTGAAATGTTGATGCAGACGATTTGCTATTGAAAGGCGAAAGCATCGGCATTCGTCAATATCACTTTTCAACGCAAGAGGGTAGCATGACACAAGCATTCACGCGCGCACACAAATGAATGAACTTTTATGCGACAACGTGCAGGCACGATTCCAACCAGCAGAGGTCAGTGTGAGAGAAGAAGACGTCCGCGAGAGCCTTGGGAAACGCAGCACTAAGTTTAGCCTGCTTGGTGACTGATTCTGTGTACGGCTATGTGCTTCGCTAATATTAGACTGTTGGCACTTTGTCCAGGACTGATACCAGCGTTTAAACTCAGATTTTTCCATGTAAAAGAATCCCAGTCTGCTCATCAATCAACCGAATGGGAGTTGGTCTGCAGAAAAAAAAAACTAACCCTATTCATGACGGGCGATTGAGGGAAGGTTATTACTCTGAGAAGTGGTTATTTGCGCTCGGCTCATGCAAGGACACATGATCGTACCACTTGGAATAAAGCAGCAATTTGGGGCCTGTGCAGTCTGTACAAGGGCGCACCTACTGCAGCAACTTGATCTGATCTAGTGCAGGCCAGAATGTTTTATGTCAATAGAGCAAAAGTGAAAGATGAGCCTGTGTCCACTTATTTGACTGCGATTGAGATTGAGTGACACTTTGGGAGATGCTCCCATTTGTCATTTGTCTCGTATTCGGGATGTAGAAGAAAGAAAAAATAGAGTGGAAAAAAAAGAATGATTATTTAATTGTGAATCGTCTATGCATGTAGCTAAGTAAGTAAGTAAAAATCCAAACGCACAATTTCTTTGTAGGAGAATCCAACAATTTATGCATTTTAATGGATAACTGTAGTACATACATCAAAACAGATGTTACGAATATGTTTTATATTATTGCTCTTTTGTTGTTGTGATGAAACGTGCTTTGTTACAGCCGTAGCATGTTGTGAAATGCGCTATAGAAATAAAGTTGTATTGTATCCAAACAGCTCAATTTTGCTCTCATCAGACCAGACTATATTCTCCCAGTATTTAATTCTTGTCCAAATGTTGCTCAGCAAACTTTAAGCAAGCTTTGACATGCTTCTTTTTTTTTTTTTCCAGCAATGGGGTCTTGCGTGGTGAGCGTGGATACAGGCTATGGCGGCAGAGTGCATTTCTCACTGTTTTCTTTGTGACAACAGTACCTGCAAATTCCAGGTCTTTTTGAAGCTCTCCACAGGTGGTCCTTGGCTCTTGGACAACTTGTCTGATTATTCTTTGCACTCCTCTATCAGAAATCTAGCGAGGAGTACCCGATCGAGGCAAATTTATGGTGGCATGAGTGGCTTTCCACTTATGTATTATGGCCACTAACATGCTCACTGGATCATTCGGAAGCTTAGTTACGCGCCGGTAACCATTGCCATTGTTCTGTTTCGCAACAAGTACTTTGCGATGGTTTTGCGACAGCTCTTTACTCTCACCCATTATGAGATGTGTTTTTACTCACACGTTGGCAATAAGACCTTTTTGTAGGCCATCAATTAGGACCGAACCATCTGGTGTTCATTTGCACTGACAAGGGGTTGGATTGTTGGATTTCTTGATGATTGATAATTAAAAAAAAGTGTTGTCTTGGCCTCCAGGCCTTTTTGCACCTCCCTTTCTTCATGTGTTCAATACTTTTTCCCTATGTCATTTCACATTATTACACACAACTTTCTAAGTTTCTAAGCTTATTTGTTTTGCTTTCTTTGCATGCATGGGTGACTTGGCTTGTTCCCAACATCTGGTGAAAATTTCATGTCAATAGCACCTTAGGAAATATATTTAGTAAAAAATGGTGACGTGTTAAATATGTATTTCAGCAGCTGTATATATATATATATATATATATATATATATATATATATATATATATGTATATATATATATATATATATATATGTGTGTATTTATATATGTGTATTTATATATGTGTATTTATATGTATATATATGTGTATTTATATGTATATATATATATTATATATATATATGTGTATTTATATATATATGTATGTGTGTATATATATGTATGTGTGTATTTATATATATATGTATGTGTGTATTTATATATATATATGTGTGTGTATTTATATATATATATATATATATATATATATGTGTGTGTATTTATATATGTGTGTATGTGTGTGTGTATATATATATATATATATATATGTATACGTATGTATATGTATATGTATGTGTGTATGTGTATATGTATGTACATACATATATGTATATATGTATGCATATACTGTTTTCATAAACATTTTCCCAAGAAAATGTTTAACATTTATTCTTCTTATTCTGAATTATGTGACTCATGATTTCCAAAGGATAAGTGTGATGAATCGCCTTCTTTGGAAAGAACACTTTATTGACAACAGCAGTGAGACTTGAGTAAGTCTGTTCTTCACGGACTCTCATTGTTCCAATGATGACTGTGAGGATTGACTCATTACAAATAAAGGCTTAATGAACTTCCAAACCGACAAAATGTGCACATTTGCAGAGCACTTCTAAACACATGGCCTTCCATCCAACTTGATATGTTCATGAATTTGCATCACAGAATAGTCAGGTGTTTGTCAACACTCTTAGCTTGTGGACATTTCAAGGGGTTGAGTCTGCAGTGGATCTTAGTACAATTGATGATAGTCTCATAAATAGATGGGCTTCAGGGGCAGCGTGTTCATACCTTATTTGGGGCTGCCCCTGCTGCTCAAGGCTTCACGCACTCCACGTGTCACTGGCTGAGACTTTTGTGGAGAGGGAGAGAAGGTACTCTTCAAAGAAAGGCGAGAAGACGTCGCACAAATGAAGCGATTGCGATACTCGGCGAGGAATCTATGTCATGAAGACAAGGAGGGGGAAAATCATTGAAGATGAAGGGAGGAGAGTTGGGGGGGGGCTAGGGGTGGTGATCTTGTGCAGCCAATTGAGAACTAGCCAGGAGGATTCCAGGGAGGGTGATGAGCCTCGGCTCAGCAATTGGACATAAAGAGAAGGACAGGAAAGGACAGTCGGTCAGCAAACTTAACGAGAGGCTGCCGACGCAGACCGAGACCGAGCGAGGAGGCCCGAATAAATCTTGCGCGCGAGTGTTTGCGCGGGAGCTTTTCATGACAAGCTGAGCTTGGGCCGGCCTCGCACATGTGCACGGTGGAAGAAACAAGAGCTCCTGCGCAAGCGCACGTCCCCGGATCCTCATCCTCATCCGATCGTTCCTTCGCTTGAAGTCTGCCGCACGCAGGCTCCGGACACTCCGGGGAACAAGAAAAGAAAAAAGACTTCAGGACGAGACCAAAGTGGCGGCGACTTGGAGGCGAATCTGAGGTGGCAAGAATGAAGGCGCTTCAGAAGAACCAGGGACGCACTGACCAGATGTTGGGAGCCATGGCTGACATGCTCACTTCCGTGGCAATGCCCAACCAACAGTGGGTGAGTTGCAAACTGCCGCCGTTGACATCTCCTTGGGTTTTTTTTTGCGGCCACATTGCTTTCTTCCCACGGTCCATAAACATGCACATTCAAATGTGTCTAAATGGCTCCTGGCATGAATAACGTACGCTTCGGTTGGCAGGTGATCAATGGATATGCTTCTGCCCCATTTGTGTTTTTGACTGCTTTTTAACGGGTTGCATAATATGACACTGAGACGGGAATGCATCGCAATGTATCTCCGGCATACTTTGCACCGTCAGTTGACTTGATGGCCGCAACTCAGCATAACTTAAACGTCGGGGCGGCGGAGGTGGACGTTTTTATAACTCGTTGCTCGCGCTCGCCCACCTGGAAAACGTGAGACAGGACTCAAACGTGTGATGCAAAATCAGATTGAATTGAGTTCTTCATCCTTGCATACACTTAAACACGTTCGACTCAATAAAGCAGTCGGAATGTCCTTATTTTATGATTGTGACCTTCCCTCTGGACGGCTGGGAGAAATCAGGCTTTTATTGCATTATGTGACGTGCGTGGCATTTGTCCATCCGTTTTTCCATTGCGCGCGCTCTCATCGGGGTCACGAGGAAGCGGGAGCCTACGCCGGCGACGTTGGGTGAGACGTGAGGTACACCTTGAACTCGTCGACAGCCGACGTACACCCTCAACTGGTCGCCAGCCAGTCAAACGGCGCACATATAGACAAACAACCACTCACAGTCGCGCTCACACCTCAGGACAATCTACAGCAAACTTGTCCAGCCCGTTTTAGATGTCCCCCCCCCCCCCCCCCCCCCAACGTACCTGATTCAAATGCTCAGCAAGCTCTGAGAAGCCTGCTAACGATCGCGATCATTCGAATGCGTCATTCTTGACTCAACCTAACGCGCATCTTTTTGAAATGTGACGCGAAGTTCCAAATATGGTTCCTTGCCGCGCAATTAATTCCAAATCCGTTCAGTCAACATGATGACATCACAATGATTGCGAGGAAGCATCTGGCATTATTTGACTATACGACATACGGCCCGGTATAACATTTTTCTGAAACGATATACACCTATTTTTTTGTAGGACAATGTTTATTTTTGTATTGTATTAAAAACTACCAGGACACTCTAAAAAGAGTTGAGTTAACCCTTTCATGCATTGTGGTCACGACAGTGGACAGCTATTTCAAAGTTGCTTTCGCCGATATTAATTAATCTAAATTGATTTTTTTTTTGTAACCCTTTCATGCATTAATTATGATTTAATGTTATTATTTAAAATGTAAATATTTGACCCAACTTTCTTGTTGTTGTTGTTTCTTGTTTTCTGCAAAAACAACCACCCAAAATGGGCTGTTTTGGACAAAACAATTCAAGAAAGTGGGTCAAATTGACCCAATTTGTGTGTCGGTCCATTTTTGACCCAAAATTGTGTTATTTTTAACCCAACTCTTTTTAGAGTGAGTGAGTTCTGGGGCTGCGAAAGACTGAAAACTTTGGCTGGATGACTGTGGCACTGAATCGTTGCTCATAGAGAAATGGAAGAAAGCCGTGCAGGGCATTATGGAAAAATAAAAGCACAAGTGTTAAGATTCTTGCGGTTATGTGAGCATAATCACTCGGCACTCTCGGCAAGACTTCTTCCAGGAGAGCGGGACTCGGTCTGACAAAGGAATGTCTGTGTGCAGCTCGCGGAGGGCGCTGAGGCCGACCTCCCATCAAGCCAAGAGGAAAGGGGGCCAGAGCGAGGCGGATGGGAGCCCGAGGGACACGACTGGGAGCAGCCCGGAGAAGGAACAGGTAGGACCTGAAAACTCCAGCCAGCGTGACGGAGCCCCGCCAACCCACAATGCTTGCGCAAACATTGGCCCTCACCTAACCGGTCAGGAGCAACAAAACCTCCGAGCGCAGCTTTGAGTCTTTACGTGACATGTCAAGGGTGTAAAAGGCCCTCCTCAGCCACTCACTCACTCACTCACTCACTCACTCACTCGAGCGGCACTGATGCGCTGCAGTCGGCTCGGCCAAAACGAAAAAAAATATTTTGGTCAGTTTTTTTCTGCATAGCTGTCGTGTTAAGGGACCTTCATTTAGTCACATTTGAATTTGGGATCTAAATCATCATAATTAGAGTTTGGGGTTAAATTAGATTAAGTTGAGTTATTTCAGTTTGACTTTTTTGTTAATTCAGTTTTATTTCGTTTTTTAGAGCAGGTTTGTTCTTTTTTGGGATCCGTTTTTATTTTCTCAAAAAAATGCTTTGTTTAGTTTGGTTTTTATTAGTTTTAGTATAAGTTTTAGATTTTTTTGAAACAAAGTATTTTTCAAGTGCGAGATTTAAAAAAGGACACTCCTGTGTAATAAAAGTAAAGAAAACTACAGACCTTCCTTCTTCTGTAGCGAAGAATGTTCGGCAATACCAAAATAAATACATTTCAAATGAACCTCCAATAATGGATGACATTGATCGACAAAGACGACAATGAAGGACATTTTTTGCTGTAATCCAAGTTGTAGTTTTATGAATGCAAACTGTACCTTCAGTGAGTCATTGTTTTTATTTTATTTTGTGAACAAAATGTTTTTTTCAATTTTGGTTGTCGTTATTTTGTTAGTTTCCATTAACTATAATAACCTTGCTCTAAACAGACCTGAGCTGCACTTGTGAATTTCTGATGGAGTGTTGGTGATCCGACGGCGTCTTTTATCCGGGCATGTCCGCTTTGGACGTAAAAAAAGGTGTCCCGGTGGCTTTGAAAAATCAATGGCTGTAACAGCAAGGACCGATTGGTCCTCAGGTCACTCAGTGTGTGTACAAGCACTTGCGTGATTCATATGGATTGTAATGGGGACCATTGTTATATTTGTTGTAGTTTTCTTCGTTTTTTTTTAGACTCCAGCTGTGCATTGAGAGCTGTCATGTGTCGAGTTGACTTACTTTGACGTGCGAGCAAGAAAAGTGAGACGCGAGCATTGTGTGGCGAAAATGCACTCGACTCATCTCACGTCACAAAAAGCCGCAGTTTGGCAGAGAGAAAACAATTCTTCAAAAAAGAGGCTTCAAGCCGTTGGATGCCACTCACGGTGGAGGTTCACTGTCAAACTAAACATAAACAAAGGGAGTTCCATGTTGTAAATGAAAAACGACACGACTTTTCCTTAGGAAAGTCTGCTTATCTTAATGCTAACAATGCAAAACTCCAGAGATGAGCTCCTGAATAACACCGTGTTGCAGTGTTGTAACACTTTCAGCAATCAATATTCAAAGTCAAACAGTGGACCAACGCATGTAGACAGACTATATCACAATACTCAGACATATTTTCTTTATCCTCCGCCAAAAATGATTCATATCAACCCATTTAAGCGAAGAGCGCATAACCGCGTTTATAGCACTACAGTCAGGAGAGCTGTTGTGTCTTTCTACCTTTGAAGCCGGGAGAGCGCCTACGTGACGCGTTTTCTTTTTTTAATCCAATTCTTGGTCTCTTATCCAATGAAATGCATCAGAATAGACATGTGACAGTGTCGTGAGCACGCGGAGGATTTTTTCGGATGCAGACGATCGCGGGAGCTCTGAATATAAGTGACGACAGTGATATCGCTTGTGTACTTTGAACCAGTGGAACCAGTCGAACGTGATATATGGTTAAGATATATGTTTGTAGACAATGACGATATCGGAATAACAGAATAGAGGGTGCTAATTACCACTTGATTTTTTGAAATTAAAAATAGTGCTTCTCTTGGACTGATTTATTTTTACAGGAAGAGACAAAAGTGGTGGCGACTTGGAGGCTAATCTGAGGTGGCAAGAATGAAGTTCGGATTGAAAGAGGAATCGGCATTTAGCACCGACATTCTAAAATCTGAACGAGAGGGTGCATGTATTAGTTTTGATCAGGTGGCCAGACTGAAAAAAAAAATCCTAATGCATTTCTGGTATTGTTCAGGGGGCCGGGCAAAACGTGAAGGCAGGCCGTATCAGGCCAGTGGGCCGTATTTGGGGACCCCTGATGTACAGTATATCAGAAAGTCTGCATTGTGCTGCCCCCAGGTGGCCAAGGTGCACGCAGCAGAAGGAGCCGGGGTGTGGGGTGTGGTTTGGGGGATCAAAACGTAACCCCCAAAATTCTTGAGAAACAAAGTAGGGTTAAACGGCCAATAAAGCGTTTTCCATGAAAAATGTGTCGGGGGGAACAAAACAAAAAACATCCAAAAATATTGAAACTACATAACCGATTATATTTGCTAAGTCACACTGCTCCTTTTGTGATAGCATGGGGAATTTCATGTCCAACAAAACAATGCCAATGACATCATTGCAATGCAAGTTTATTGGCACTAGCTCGGTTCGTGGTGATTTAACATGCCCAAGAAACGGGTTACATGTGTGAGTTGTCCTTTGCCTTTTGCCACCACACTGTTGCTTGCACTTATTCATGCGCGTAAAATGCGTGCCATTCCTTTTTCCTTGGGTGCAGTGGAACAAAAGGAGCTTTGTCGCTGGATCTGAGTTTGGATTGGATGCTGTGTGTCGTTTGTGAGTTATGGTGCTGTGGACCATATGAGTGGGCCACTAACTGTTATGGAAAGCAGTGCTTGGTGTAGCAAAGCCGCGCAAGGCAGGCGGCGCGTGAGGCCGGAGGAAGCTGTCAGCGATGCTTATCTCTAATGGAGGCCTGACTTGGATGGCTTGTGCTTGTAAAACTAAAGAAAGAAAAAAAAAAAAAAAAAAAGAAAATAGATGAAAAAAACGCAAAGTCACGTGGAAGCAAGGTGACCGGAAGGGAAATAGTTTCTTCCACGTCCAGACATCTGCCTCTGCTTGAGTGTTTTTGCACATAGGGCAGGTTTCCTCCGGACGGGAAATTGGCTGGAAAATGAGTGAAAGACAAGGCAGGAAGACGTCCAGACCACAACAACAAGAGGCAGACTTTGAGTAGCTCAGAGCTGTTCACTTGACAGCTGCCACCGCCATGTATTATTACAAGAATTTACAATCAAATTGGACAAAAAACATCCTTTTTTTTTTTTTTTAAACTTTGACTTGAGAGTGAACTCAACTCACTCCACAATAAGCAACTTTTAGCAGATAGTGAACAATTCTTTGGCTTTGGAGGAAACACAGGACAGCTCCAAGCAGCTTAATCTTTTCTTGAAGTGACTTTTTGCGAGTGTAGCCGTTATTTCAGTCCCCTATGTTGCTCTTGTAAGCATTGGACTTTCTTCCCCTTTTATTATCTGCTCTCACTTCCCTCTTGCCTTTCTGACACGAATCTCTACTTACCTCTGGGTAATGTCTTTCAGGGTGCTACCTGTGATCCTGTCCAACAGAACTCTAATTATTTCTTTCAAATCCCATCTGTATTTTTCGTACAACTAGGGGCTAAGGCAAAGGCTCCCAAAAACAGCATCTGGTGCAATCGTGTGCTGCTCAAGCTGCCTCGCATGACCAAAGGGTTTACATTGTTAGGAAAATAACAACAACACATTCAAACAGACATAGGTTATTTGGTGTCATCTTGTTTATGTCCAGTAAAGTTTTCTGACGCTTGGGGGGACTGGGACACACTCGCACCACACTGAGGGTGGAAGAGATTGTCACGTTCTATGCGTGTAGTAATCTCGATCGCGTGGCCAGACTGAAAAAAAAAAACCCCAATCATAATCAAGTTCATCACATTAAAATGACCATAACAATCAGGTCAACAAAATGACTTGATTGTTATGGTCATTTTGTTGACCTGGGCCAATGCATTTCTTAGAAAGCCTTCCAGCAGGGAGCTCTCCGAATCTCATCGTGTTATTGCCGTGTCTGATTACAGTTGTTTCGCTGGTATGGACTAAATGAAGAGGATCAAAAGAAAAGGGAGCATGACATCCCTCAGGGGGGATTTTGATGTTCAGAGTCGCAAGGCACAAAGTGGCGCGCTCTGGTCAGAGAACGCAAGCGCATATTCCGATTGATTCGTCGCTCTGCTACAACCAGGGCTGGGCACTTGACCCTTTTTTGCCGGTCCGTCCTCGGTCCGCGACCTGGTTGACCATCAGGCCTCGTCCCTCTGTCCTTATTCATAAAAGAGATTTTCTTCTGACCCCGTTCGTCCTCGTCCTCTTAAAGGGGTTCCATCCTTACATGCCCCACCCACGAAAAAACAAAAAACCCCAAAAAAAAAACATCTGCACATGACGCTGCGGGAGAAATGCTAACGTTAGAGGTTTATTTAAAGCTCGTTAGCTGGCTAATTTACGATTCAAATCCGCATACCTTGTGGGCACCCACTTCTGGGTTAACATTTTGTTTAGAGGACTACAACTCCCAGACGACTGTTCGACCTTCTCTTCTCCCGGCTAACGGCCGTGCAGTAATGTCGAAATGAATACATTCGAAATCAACCCCAAAGGCTCGCGTATTAAATGAATTGCCAAAGACGAAAAACGCAAGACATTAGCGGTATAATTTTCGTTTTTTTATAAACGTAAAATGTAGTGTCAGTTAGTTTTCGACGTTTTAAAAGCAGCGTTGTTGTTTTTTTTATTTCGTTAACAAAAATGTTTTTTCAAATGATAGTTTTGGTTATTCGTTAGTTTTGGGAAGCACATTTGCGCCATCAATTGGGCACATGGAGAAGCTTGGATGCATCTGCTCCCCGTTTCTCCACCGGCATTTGGCTGTGAACATGACTGGAGGGTCACCTGAGGTCAAGAGCGCTGTACTGTGATGTCACTCTCAGGCTAACATCTACATTATGGATGTGAAATGTTGGCAAAGACAAAGAAATGTGATGTGGAAGTGCCAGTGCACTAAAATCGAATCCCCCCCCCCCCCGAGGTGCACTTTCAAACAAATTTGAAAAATAATGTTGAGTGGTAGAATGTAGAGTTGTGTCAATGAATCCAAAAATGCCCAGAAGCAAAGTTCAAGTCGAATTCAGCCTTTGCAACTGCTCGCATTCACACAACTTGCTGAGCCAAGTCCCACTCTCTAAAAAAATGGGGCTGTTTTGCACAAAACAATGCAAGAAGGTGAATCGGTCCATTTTTGACCCAAAATTGTGTTATTTTTAACCCAACTGTTTTTCGAGCGCAGAGAGTCAGCAATCAGACGCCCACAAAAACAAAGTCAACCTTCAGCGCATGCACTCCATTACCAAGTGTAGATAATATTTTCCAGACGGACGTTTTGAAGCACAGAACTCAGCAGGTGGTGCGTGTCTGTGAAGTGCAGATGTGCCGAGTAGCTCGCTGCAACACCCCCAGCCCGCGCTTCCTGCTGCATGCCTCCAACGTCTGCCGCTGCTCTAATTGGGCGAGTCGTGCCGACGTCCGCGACAACATAGATGGAAACGCGACAGTGGCTCCTGCTTCACGATGGGACGTCAGCCAAACCGCCTAAAACCTCCCCCTCGAGTCGGCATGTCCAGGATGCCGGTTCTCTTTAATTGGCTCTCATCTTGGAGCTGAAGGAAGACAAAAAAAAAAGGGAGCTGAAGTAGACTAGACAAGGGAGTAGGAGAGGGAAAAAAAAAAATCTAAGTGAGCATATTTTGGCATGATTTCAGCTGGCTGATGGACTGAGGCGAGGCTAATGTTGGGGGGAAGGGGAGGGAGGGAGGGGGGGTCGGCGGTGACGCTGACGCTGAGGAGAAGTAACTGCATCTGCTGAGCTGACACTCGTGCTCTGGCTACTCGATTTAGCTTTAGTCAATCAAGCGCGCGCGTGGCATATTGTACAACACGCTGGGTACAAGGAGACGAAATGTGTTGAGCAGTCCTGCGCATCTCGGACTTTCATCTTGAAAGGCCTTGTAAAGTGAAAATAAACCTCTTGGCAATTTGACAGAGTTGCGCAGGATAGCAATTGCGAAAGAAGGCGCTCAGTTCTTCTGAAGTGGGGAATGGAGGGGGGCGGGAACTTATGGCGTTAGATCGATGCCACAATTACGTAAGCGTAATGTCAAATACCGCTCACAAAAATGTGTTTTGCGGGTATGTAATGAGAAATAAATACCGTGTCACAAAAGCATGTTTTGTGCGTTCCAAAATTTATTCCGCATGTCTAATACCAGCGTGATAATTGTGGCACAACATTTAACCACTACCACTACTACTGATTGGCTGTTTACTATCCAATCGTAACCAAGAGGCGGGGAGAAAGCGGAAGAAAAAAAGTGTGTTTGAATCCAGAAGAAGACCGACCCTTCCTTCGACTGTTTGTCTTTGAGGCTTCCCGACGCCGGACTTGCTGCTGTAAAATGCGATTGGATAGAAATCAGCCAATCAGAATTAGCCCTGCTGTCCCACTCCTGATTGGTTAAGAATTGTGGCACAATTATATCGCCTGCATCGCAAGCGTGAATCAGCGTATTGTAGCGAAGACGCGCGTGTGTGAGTGGACGCTTTTGTGCACGCAAAACAACGCGCACAAAACGTGCTTTCGTAGGCAGTATTTCACATTACATACACGCAAAACACATTTTTGTACGCGGTATTTGACATTACGCTTTCATAATTGGGGCATAATCTAACGCCATAGGGACTCATGTCGGACACCAAAGTGTGACACATGGGCCCTGTTTTAGCCACGCCCCCCCCCCCCCCCAAAAAAAAGAGGATAACTGAAATGGGCGGATAGCAAGTGAATACGAGTACAAATAGGTCTCAGTCGTTGCGTGTTTTCAGCATTTTTTTCTACATGTACTCCGTACTTTGTATTTATAAACTAATTTCTGAATTGGCTATACAGAATGTCTTTAAATGAGTTGTGTTTGTGGAATATGAGTTAAGCAACAGAATCCACCCGATTTTAGCCATCTTGTCATTTTGTCACGTCTGTCGACTGAAAATGACATCACACAGGGCTCGGATAACGACCAATCATGGCTCAGCTTCAAAAAACAGCCCAGCCGTGATTGGTCCTTATCTGAGCCGTGAGGGTCTGTGATATCATTCTCGGTCGACAGCAGTGACAAAATGGCCGCCCCCTGAGATGGCTAAAAACGGCTGGATTTATTTCATATTCATCATATTGCCTTGTTTCAACAAGTGGTCCTGCATCGAACATATTCTTGAAAAAAAATATATCTTTGGGTTGACTTTCCTCTTTAAAGCCACTTTGAATGTGGATGTGTCGGTTGCTTGCTCCGGAGCTGAACCGTCTCTTGTGTATTGCGCTTTCATGTTATGTGTGTATGTGTGGTGTGATGTGGGACATGCAGACAGAGAAGGTGTGGGGGAGTCAGGGAGAGAGATAAAAGCAGAGAGACGAAAGGGTGGCAATTGACGCCTCCCCAAGTTGGGGGAAAATCATGAACATGTTTTTCCATTTTTCTGCACAGCTTTTCGCCTGTGTCTGCTTTGCCAGTTTTGATGATTGCCTCCTGCCACGTGACTGATAAGTCCATTTGATTAGTACCAAGCGAGTCGGCTCCTTGTCATCTGTGTTTTGAACGCGCGTTCCGACTTCTACTCGGACAAGCAAAGCGCTTTTACGTGCAGCTCTGACGATCAAATCACCCGACACCATCCATACAGTATTGATGTCGGTTATGCAACAGGTACTGACGCCCCCTGCTGGTTGTCTTGTACTATCGCGCTTTGCCAGCTTGTGACTTCAGTCTCCCGTTGCGGAATGTTGAATGCATATCAGGAAATCCACGCCACGATCTCTGTGCTGCAGAGTTTGCCTTGACAGCCGTTGGGGATGTGCGGCACTTTGACCTCCCGTGGTTGTCGGGCTGTCTTCGCTTCATCTGCGGTTGAATCAGTTGTCTTGTCAACGTGCGCCGCCCCGCTCCTCTTGCGGTTTTCGGAGGCCAAATCAGCATCAGGCAAGTGGAGACGTCGGAGCGGCAATGTTCGGCATTGCCTCCGTCTCATCACAAGCAAAGAGAGTGAGAGAGCAAGGGGAGGTATCGCTCTTTGTTTGTTGAAGTGTCCTTCGCGGGCCTCAGAATAGATTTGGCGATCTGTTGCTGTCCCGTTTGCTGTTTCCTAGGACTTGATGTGTTTTTCGCCACTGGCAGATCTTTGATTCAGTTGAGGTTTGTGTCAACACTTGGAAGGAGATTGGGATCAGGCTTCTCATTTTTGTGTCGTTGCATACTGGGATGGATTTACTTGCGCCACATGTAACCAGGTTTTCTGGCATTTTCTGGTGTCTTCTCTATATAGTAATTTGTGTTTTCATTTATGGCTTTCACATGTTATGTTATTGCTATTTTGATATGGTAATGTAAAGTGCTTTGTTACAGCTGTAGCTCTTACTAAAAGCACTAAAGTTGTATTGTATTTAGGTGCTCGCTGAGCTGAAAGTCAAATTGTACAACCTTGATGCCCTTCAGTAGATCCATTAAAGTCTACTGATGAGGTTTTGCTCTGCCCATTTTATTTCTGATGAGATCTACCTAATGCCAGTTTACACCGTGTTTGGTACCTAGCGTAGCGCTGCCAACAAGACATGATCAGTCATTTGCCAAGTGCCTTTATTGATTTTTTTTTTTCCTAAAATTTCTTAGCCAGATGATACTCAAACACAAATAGAACTGGAGTGGCTTTGCTGCCGCAGCCATCGGGTGAAGTGATCGGCCTCGTCAGATTGTGGCCTGTCTGCGACATGCGAGGATGAGATCACACTCTGAGTCACACCATTCGGTCGTATGAAATGCTGTGCTTTTTTCTTTCCGCATAAAGAAAATCATCGATTGGATCTCTGAGCACATGCTGCGTCATAGTGTCATTAGCAGCCTCGTTCTTCTGCCGTCGTTTTTTTCTGCCTTATGTAGTCAGGCCTGCTCCTTCACTGCCGGCCATTCAACAAGCCGCCTTCATTCGCAAAGGTCGATGAGTCACGGCAATCATGACAAAGCAGCGCGAGAACATGAACTGCCGGCAGGCTGCCGGATGACACGACGCCTCCGATTCCTCGTCGATGGCCGGCGTCTTTTGTTGCGCCGCTTGATCGGACGCTAAACCGAAAGAAACCCTTCCGGGAATTGCGTACCGATCCTGAACATCACTTGTGGAATTGTTCAAATGTTTGGCCGCACTTTTACTGTGGGCAGCCAAAGGCAATCCTCTTGCTGTGCCGCATCTCGGCAAAGGAGAAGTCCTCACAAACGTACACTTGAGACAAACGGGCCTTTTGTGTGCATAAAAACACGTTTGAGCTTTTTGAGGAAAGCTCATGAAAAATGGGAGCAAAAACAAAAGTGTTCCATGAATACTCTTGTTCAGTGTTTGTCATCATCACACACTGCACCTGGAAAGCAGATCCGAAGTGGCTTGCTGGGCTCTTCTTTGCGCATGGGCCACATCTGGCATTTGCTTGTCTGCCTGCCCGCCGACACTCAACTGGAAGATGACTTTGTCATGTCGAATGACGCGAGACGCGTACGCGCGCGAAGAATGCCAACATTGTGAAATGGGAGACCCCGCCGCTCGCGTCGCCGAATCACAAAGACAAAAGAGACAAGAAGAACACAGACGCTGCCCGCAAAGTCAGCAACACCTACGCGAAAGCCAAAGCGTACTTGCATGACGCTTAGGAGGCAACTGAAGGCTTCTCATTTGTTCACGCGATTATGTGTCAGTCCACTTCATCTGCTCTTGCGTTTGGAAATGGAAGAAGCCCTGCAGACAGCAGACGGCATAAAAGCGAGGAGCAGAGGGGGGAAAAAAAACAGCTGAGAGGCAAACAAGAGCTGGAGGCGGTGGTTGTGCCTTAGTTGGTTGGGGGGGGGGGGGGCGGGGGGGGCCCTCGGGAAGAGTGAAAATGAGGGGAGTGGGAACCTTATCCTGGAATAGCCGGTCAGGAGAGCTTGCAAACTCCACCCTCCATCCTCAACCCTCCCCTTAGTCCCCCCCCCCCGCCCCCACCCCCACCCCGGTCAGTCTCTCTCTCTTCGCTGTAGCAGTCTGTCATTTGAGCAAGCAGTTCACAGAGGCGAGCGCGCTACTTGAAAGAGAAACTCAAGCGAGACTGCAGCACAATCCGCTCGGTGGAATCTTCGCATGGCTCTTGAGCGGCGACTCGCTGGATTTCCTTGTGGCGTCTTTTGTGGACTGTGGACGTGAACTGTCTGCGGTCAACTCAGGAGGGGGCCAAAGTCACCTGCTTTTTGTTTTTGTTGTTGTTTCTGCCGGGATTTGAACTTCGAGTGTGTGTGTGTCGAGGGGCGGGGGTGGGGTGGGGGTCGGTCAACCTCCAGGGAGCGTGAACGGCGGGCCATGCCCACCTCTGCTCATGGTCCGACAGCATGAAAGGGGGCCGCCATCGCCGTCGCCACCATCGAGGCTGCTGTGGCTGCCAACACTTGTTCCGCAAAGTCCTGACTAAGTGTGGCTGCTGCTATGCCCGAGTCAGAGGTCAGTGTCACACGCACGCGCGGACGCGCACACGCACGCAAAGTCCGTCACTTGAACTTGGTCTCCTCTCCTCCACATTCGCTTCTTGTCTCTGCTTCCCATCCATCTTTTGATTTAATAAGTGAAAGCCTCGCTCCTCCCGCGCCTCCCACTAAAGCAACAGGTGTGACACACACACACACACACACGCACACACACACGCGCGCACACACTCCTCGGAGTGCGTGAAAAATGAGGTCTCCCTCACACAAAGCAGGCAGAGAGGCAACAAAAGCAGGATGTGCATCACACATTCTTCCATTGAAAAGCAAGCGGGCTGAGTGTGTTTATGTGAGGCCAAGTTGCAAAGCGTCTTCCTGCTCTAGAGCGCTTCAGTCGGGAATGTGCGGCGCGTGGCTGGATGAAACAGGGGGCGGGGGGGCATTCCAGTGTACTCAAAACACTGACCCCCCCCCACCCTCCCAACCGAACTGTGCTGTATGTTGTAATGAAGCTCAGCAGGAAGTGCGGCAGTCCTTGATGATGCCACCGTGGAGCTCAAGTCAAAGCAGCGGGTGGCGATGAGTCCAAAGTGCGTCTTGCATTTTGCCACTAGTGGCCACGACGCACATCATCCATTTTGAGCGATGGCATCACAATGTTTATCAAACCACAATGTCTGCTGGCGACATGTGCTGCGCTGTCACGCTTGCGTGTTTGCGCCCGTTTACAAGCCGACCAACCAACCCGGTGAGGCCGCGCACATAGAGGGGGTCTCGCGGTGGGTGGGGCGGCTCATAAAGAAGGCTTAAATATTATCGGCTGGCATTCTTGGATAAATACCGGGGATTCCTTGACTCGAACCTCTTATGTAATAGATATTCTACTTTTCCGAAGCCTGCCAGGTCCCCGCTGCACCTCTTGCCTGCCATCGCGGCAAACGCGCTGCGGCGGAGATCATCATATGGCAGAACGTGAGCCAGACTGAAGATTATCCTTCACATTCGGAAGCCTGAACCTCTTGATGTTGTTTTACAGTCCGAGCAGGAAGCTTGTGCCGTGTTGCCTCCATTGGAAATGTGCAGCAGCCTCTTTGTTGGACTCTTCATGTGAGCCTGATGAGTACAGCCTGCTGATTGAGCATGTCAAGTACATTTCCACGTACAGCAGCCACCAGTAGGTTGGTAATGGGCACGCTGTGGAGATCATGTGCAGTTCCGACGGTAAAGCAGCATCTATTATTAGAATAGAGCTTTACGGTTATTGTTGGACGACTATAAAAGGCAGTTTAGAAACTCTCTAAACTCGATACAGAGATGCAGGACGTCGGCAGAAATCTGCTTCGCAGAGCAGAAACGGTTGCACTTGCAATGTAAACGGCATGGAATAAAAAAAAAAAATAACAGGGCAGTGTGTTACTCGGTGGCAGTGGAGTGCACAGATATTTTGGGGGGGCAAGTGCTCCGGGAAAAGAAGGACACTTTTGCGCATATGGAAAAAATTCTGAACATATTTCACGATGCAAGGCGCCTTAGTTGGCGAAAACAATCCACTGTATTCTATTGCTTTTGCCTGTGACTAGCATATAAAGCTTGCAGAAAATTACGCTTGTATGTTGTTGTGTGGTTAGATAGTCCAACCATAATATGATGGAAACTAAATTAGCTTTCCATATTACTGTGTGGACTCTGAACGTCAGAGAAAGTGGGTAAATGGAGTGAAGAGAGTGGAACTGGACGCTTTGGAATGGAAGCTAACCAAGACCACATTTGAATGAAACTTGCGTTTGTGGAATATGAGTTAAGCAGCAAAATCCACCCATGTTTAGCCATCGCAGGGGGCGGCCATTTTGTCACTTCTGTCGACTAAAAATGATATCAGAGTGGCTCAGGGCTCAGCTAACGACCAATCACGGCTCAGCATCAGAAAACAGATCAGCCGTAGTGAGTAGTTGTGATGTCATTTTCAGTCGACAGAAGTGACAAAATGGCCGCCTTGTTTCAACTGGCGGGCTTGCATAGAACATTTTCTTGAAAAAAAAAATATGTGTGGGTTGACTTCCTGCGTTCTCAACTGTGATCAAATGTACTGTTTTCGTTCCTGGATACATATTTTAGGCTTTAACCAGCTTGCGTTATTATATAAATGTAGTAAAAGAGTTTGTTTTCACCGACGTGACCACCATATTGACTTGTGACGTCCTTGTGACATAAGCCCAGAATTGTCAATCGAAGTATGCTTTGAGTTTGAGCACGTAGCGCTTTGCAACATCTCCGCTCTCGCCACTTGCGATTGGGCCCGAGTGTTGCCTCTGCTGTCGGCCCGCACCGTTCTTGACCTTTCTTCTCACACGCCGGCCATAAACTTTCTTCCATGGGCACTCGTGGAATCTTGCTTCAAGTCTTGCATTTTTTTTTTTTTTGTAAGGCCACTTTCGATAATCCATGAAGTTGATGATGTGCGTGCAAATCCCTGTGGATCAGCTGTTACTCAAAGCACCACAGCAGACCATCTGTCACCACCAAGCAGCCAAGAGGGGCGGGAGAGTTTTCAATTTGGAAAAGCCAATTTTCCGGAGAGATTTGATGATCGTCAGCATCATCGAAATCTTTTAAACTACTGATTTGTTTTTGTTTTTTTCCATTCGTTGCATTACTCATACCCCCTTAGCCATGTTTCTCTCGTGTGATTGGCTGTCGAAGAATCAGTATGCAAAGTCATTTTCCTGCATTGCTGTTTTTCATTTGTCTCATTTTATGGGGCAGGGGAGGCATGCAGTCCGTCAATCCCATTTATTTATTTGAACAACAGCAAAAGCCATTGACGTGGACACAGTTACAGTGCACAGCATGAGTCATCCCCGATTTAAGCATAAATAACATGTACTTGCGTGTTGGATGACACACGTTCACCATTATGTCACAATATGGAGCCTTCATTCCCCCGGTTGTGTTCCCATCTTTTTTGTCACTGCACAGGGCGTTGCATTCGCTTGAATTTATGCTATTGCTAAAGCCTCACCTCTCGTAACCTACCATTGCACTCGTAACGATTGGTTTGATTTACGGACTTGTTTCGCGGTCTTGTTTCAAGTGAGATCACGCTTAAGCGAGAGAAATTGCCGTCCTTCAGAAGGACAAGCAAATCATGACACTAATTCTCTGTAGCCCAGCTTTTATTTCTTTTTTTTTTTTTCCAGTACAGGAAGCAAAAAAAAAAAAAACTTGGCAGTAAAATCACGCTATATGAAAAAAATGTGTTGAGTTAACTTTAGTTTTATGGCCGACAGTGGCAGCGTGAGGGGAAATACAATGTCGGAACGTGATCCATCGGAAAATACATTGCATTGAGGAGGGATTATTCATCTGAACTCGACTCAACGGGACGGGGGCGGAAGGATCGGGAAGATGGACAGCTGGCAAGATTGTCAATAGCTACGTATATTGCAAAAGAAAATCAAAACATGATCAAAACAGCAACACGCAAATGAGCTGTAGGATACTAGCGCTTTTCTGAACGGCACATTAAAAACACTGGAAAGTGAAATCAGATGTTTGGTTTCAAAATACATTGCTGTGTACATGTTTGAAGGTAATTGTTGTGCTTTTCAGTTGTCCTGATTTTTTTTTCCCCCTGGCATCAGTGGCTATACAACTAGCTAGCTAGCTATGGCTACAGCCCAAAAATGCTTCTTTCGTGCGGATGACATAATTCACAGAACAGCTCAGTGTCGATATTTGAATTCCCGAGTATCGTCTATTTTGTGGAGTTCTGGCTACCGTAAAATGTTGGCGTGCAAAGCATTCTGTATAACAAACAGGAACTATGATTGGCTGTTACCTGAGCCCTGAGGAACTTTGATGTCATTTTCAGGAGGGGGGAGGGGGGGGGGGTGTCATATCAGTCTGTGGATTAAGCAAATCAGATCTGCTACAAATGCTTTGAGGAGATGCTTTTGGAACTGTATGCGCATGTAAAGCGCAGACTAATGCGGATAGCGACTGACCCAAACCAGTTGAGATTCCAAACTATGAAACGGGAGAAGGAATTCAAGTGAAAAACCTGCACAGACTCCCAGTGATGACATTAACTGTGCTTTCCTTATTCATACATGGTCATGTTATAAGCCTGATACAAATCTTCGCATCCACAACTCTTTCGCCGCACGCCTGTTGGTAAATGTTCAACATTCTTTCAAGGTCTATAACAACACAAATAATGAATGAGAAACCATGAGTACAACATTATTATTATTATTATTATTTATTATTATTATTATCATCACACTCATTATTATCCATGGCGTACATGTACAGTACATCCACTGGACACTTTGTTTGCACATGTCAATGACATCCAGCACAAAGGCTGTAATAACAGTAGTAATGATACAAATAGCCCGTTTTGAGTAACTTTTTAAAGGCAGCATTTTACAACATAACTCTTGCTTTGAATCTCCTTCGTTGATTTCCGCCCATACCCACCACTCCCCCACCCCACCCCCCCTTGATGAAGAAGTTTGCAGCTGCATCTTCGTCCCCCATTTAACATTTTCTTCCCAACTGTCATCTGCTCCTTTGCTTTTTCCTCATTGTTTTGCTTTTGATTTGAGATTCACTGAACGGAAGGCACAGATTGTGTTGACTGAGGCATGAAATAGGTTAGCACGAGGATACCCCCCAGCTTTACACGCATGCACCACTGCTTGTGTGTGTGCTCCATATAATGACAACAGTACAACTGATCTTAGGTTGCAGTATTAGCCATTAAGCCTGAAAATGTGTTGCGTAATCCTGCATGGACAAAACAACCTCCCAGGCAAAGGTTCTAATTCAGTCGAGCTATAAGGGAAATGTAAAAACAAAACAAAAAAAAGTTGTGTTTCGAGGTGATTACTTCCATCACGGGTTCATCGTAGATCAAGGCCAACTGATTATGTCGTTTATAGAATACAGAAACTTTTGATGACTCGCCCCTCGAATGGCTTGGTTCTTGGTTGCACGAGGTCACATAACCGTTTGCCTTTTTTTTTTTTTTTTTTTTAAGATGCTTTTTGTTTGTCGAGCCCTTTGCCTCTTTGTTTGCTAAGCGCCGCGGCTCATTTTTTGGTCGTTTCCTGGCACTTTAAAATCAAATAAAGCCACTTTGTCAACGTCCTTGAGCAGAGTTTCTCAGCGTCGAAGCCTAAAGACACTCGGCTATTTTTTTTTTCTTTGTGAAAAATCGATTGAGACTTGACAGAAAGCAGCCCTGTTGGCAAAAGCGGGGGAAAATTGTGGCGACAAAAGCAGCGTGCCTTTTTATGTCTCAGCTGGGAGAACCTGTTTTTCCCATCAGCTTATAAGGCAGACTTGAGACATTATGGAAAAAGCAACCAAAATAGCTGAATTGAAGGTATGCTGCTGCGCTGCCGCGGCCCGACCTCGTGTACTGTTCGGAGATATTTTTAATCTTTGCCCCCGAGCCCACCCTGCACCTCGCCATCTCCCACCCGGCCACGCAGCTGTGCGACCAGCCTCCATATGACTTTGTGTCATTGCCTCGTGCGTGCAGGCAGAGGAGGGAGGGAAAGGACGAGGTGGCAACCGGGTGATCCAATCTTGAATTTTGAGATGAGTGTTGCATGATTTGTCGGTTTGGAATTTGAATAGCAAGTGGAGCATCAGGATCCTTGCATTAGCTTTCCCGTTTGGTCTCCTCCTCCTCTTCTTCCAGACTGTCCGGCAAAGAGCCAGTCAGCCGGTTATTAATGATGTCCTCCGCCCCCCCCCCCCTCTTTTTCACGATGTTGACTGTCTCCCTCTTTTTTGCTCAGCGTTTGCTTTTGCTCTCTTTGCCCTGACTTATTTCCACAGCTCCCGCGCAGCCCTCCTGCAAGCTCCTTTCCTCTCCCTGCAGGCTCTATTTGTTAATGTGAAAAGGAGGAGAACGAGGGAACAAATTATGAAACACAGGAGTGCATTCCATACCTTGTTTAGAAAGAATTCTCCCACAGCACAAGCGCCGAGAGCAGCCGCTTCTTTCAATTCTGACCCCACGTTGGCTCGCTGGATGTGAACGACTTTTATTTTATTTTAACTTTACATCACCGTTTTCGACTAAACCTTTTAATCAATTTTTTGTACAATGAGCAATACAATTTCCAACACGCTGAAAGTTACAGCAGCAGGTTATGTGATGACGTTTCACGCTTTGTACCAAAGGAATCCAACCTTGAAGAAGAAGAAGAAAAACAGGCACGATTAAAGTGTAGGCGCTGCTTTTGAATGACCTGATGGCAAACTGTTTTTTTTTTTTTCCTAGAAGAAAATTCATTGTTTCAAGAACTGAGGGTATTAGCTCAAAATCATGAAAGGCAGCCAGAAACATAAAAGTGGATGATCTTTGATTGGGACATTAAGGGCCACGTAAAAGGAAACAAGTAACATTACAAGAAAATAATCTTAATGCTATGAGAATGGATGTCATGTTACAGGAGAAAATATTGTCATTGTATAATGATACAGTCAATGTTCAACTTACCATATGAGAATAGTGTGAGACTAGTATACGCATTAAGTACTTCAATAGTTTTTTTCCCTTAATGATTTTTTTTCCTTTTAAGATTACAACTTTAATCTCGAAGACGAGGTTACTTTTTCTTGTCGGTGGCTTCCTTATATTTCTCCATACTGTACATCAAATAAACACGAATAGAAAAAAGAAGGGAAGAAATCGGATGTGCAAAGTTGCCATGAAAATATTTTGCTTATAAAAATCCAGTTTTAGGTAGCAGCACCTTGAAATCGTTTTGCGAACCTTAGCGAGCGAGCGCACCGTAGCGATATGAATTCAAGACTCAAAATACAAGTCATCAGCTCGCATTCAGTTAGTGCGGCGAGCCTTAATATGTAAGGCTTGACTATGTCATATTTCAATTCAAAATTCAGGTCATACTCAGTGTGGTGTTTGCGTGGCTCCTCCCCATGAAGGATTTTGTGCATTTGTATGACATCGTCTTCATGGCCTGAAGCAAAAGCGCTCCAGTGCCGGATTTGAAGTGAAGCAGTCAAAGGCTGACAGGTGCAGAGGATTTAGAATGTGAAACCAAGCCTTCTTTTGTGCTGGCAGTATTATTTCGCAAATAACAACAATCACGGCTGTTTCTGTATGAATATTGACGACGGGTCTATGCTAACTACCACACATAAAAGTGCCAAGTCTTGCGTTTGTGTCGGTTGTTATCGTTGTCTAATATTTTGTGCGGCTGTCCCTCACGTTCTCCTTTTGGGGCTTTGTTGCTATGGCGATAAGCAGGAAGTGAAGGGGAGAGCCATGGAAAGGAATGACAATATTTGTCTGGGAAGCCCATCATGTCTGGCTGAGAAGCGCACCCGCAGCGCAGCGGGGGCACATCTGCGGGTCGGTGTTCCACGTGCGGCTCTGCACCGGTGGTCTTCTCAAGCTCAGCTCGCTTCCACTGTGCACGACTTCCAAATTTGCGCCGGATGCTGACACCGCCGCAGGCGTCTGCTTCCACGTCATCGGTGAGCCGCCTCAACAATTAGACCTCAAAGTCGGCAGCCAACCCCTCCACATTTCGATGGCAAATTCCATCGCAGCCGCTAGAAAAATAGCAAAGTCGCTGAATACGAATATGGCAGAGGTGGGCATTTTTTACTCAAGTTTGCCGGTGCGTCATCCGTCAGCAGCCTGGATACCCGTCGGGTCACGCAGTGGCTAGAGGCCTTTCATGAATCCCAATGGGAAATATAATTCTACTTGCACTCCTAGCATCCATGAACAGATTGTGTTGCATTTCAGAGGTTCCTCATTTTAGTGGTGCGAGTGAGTCTCAAGTTGATAAACGTGCGCGCAAATACAAATGGGAGAAGTGCGAGTGAAAATCTGATAGCGCCACAAAGGCGGAATGCCGGCCGCACGGCCGCATGACCGAGTAGGCACCGCTCGGTCCCCGGCCTCAACACGCCCGCGTCCTGACGACCGCGCTTGCCGTTTGGAATCACAATCACCTTTCATTTTGCTCTGTGTTCTCAGCCCTCTCGGCCTTAATGGCAACCTTGTTTGCCAACGTGTGAGTCATTCGCGTTTCCTCCTGTCGTGTGTGACGGGATAATCATTATGGTGATCAACGGGACTGTGAGTAAAAGTGTGTGCGCGCTACCAACTGCTTCCCTTGCCTTCAGAGCAGAGCACCCCTGAGTAGTGTATTGGGCCCCCATCTGTTCTCTCACAAACACACAAGAGCTGCGACACCGATTTTAAAATAAGTCGAACAACAGCCGAATGACAGAACAATGCTGGAGTTGCATTTTCAAAGTTTGCATGGTTCCGATGTTCTTGCTCAAAAGCCTCACAATCCTAGAGGGTGGGGGGTGGGGGGGCGGGGGGGTTTAACCTATGTGCTCAGGGCTTATTATTCTGCTGCTTTGTTGGTCGCACAACGACACGAAATCGTCCGCCGACATATAAACACGTGTTGCCGCATTTCAAATCATCAGCTCATCGGCAAGCTCTGCAGAAGCCTGATCACAATCCTGATCATTTGACTCCGGATTGTTGGAGGAGGGTAACATCTAAAACCTACAGGATAGCCGTCCTCAAGGACCGGAGTTGTCCACCCCTGCTATAAGTCAACCTGTATTTGTTGACCTGTAGTCTGTAAATATGTTTTCTCAAAGGATGGATGTGTGTTTTGGGAATTAGATAGGCGTTAGGGCCTATTGAAAAAACAAACAAACAAACAAAAAAAAAGAAATTACTGGGCCATGTCAGCCGGCAATCGGGCGGTCGTTTGGGAGTTGTCACAAATTTGCCAATGGCCACCACACATCCTGACAGTGTGAGTGTCTTCGTAGACAGAGGGCCTCATGCAAGACTCTCTTTGTTGCTTCCCATTGCTGCTTTTCTTGCCCAGTTACTTAAGTGTGACCGTGTGCTCCTGGAAGCATGGCAGTGTGTCTACTCCAAAAGTGGGTCAGGAGGAGGACAGGAAATCTCGGTTCCCTTGTCTGTCTCTGTCTTGCTTATGCACAGACTCTCACACACACACACACACACACACATACACACACACACGCCTTCGTATCCGCAAAGGCAAAGTTTATTATTACATAAACAAGCATATGGCCATGATGAAGGGAAAAAACAGCGTGTTGAAGTAGGTTTGAAAAGAGCCGTGAACCCGCCGGTACTCTCCCCTTTTTTTTTTGCTCACTGATCCGAAATCCCCACTTAAGGTTTTAGCTGAGGTCATGACTCATATCCACACGTAACTGGAGTCAATCTATTTCTTTTTTGTTTTGAAAAAGTTTCCCGTAAACATCAACAAATGTGTGGGTGTGGGCGTGGGCGTGGGTGTGTGTGTGTGTGCGCGCGCACAGCTGACTGGGAGTCCTGCGGCGGATTGGAGAACATGTGGAATATACTGTTCGCCATCTCTTAATTGTTGACGGCGATCATTGAGGAGCAGAAGATGTTTCCGTGTGTGTCTCATGAAATACGGAAGCAAATCACGAATAATCATTTGTCGTCTCTTCACCTCAACATCAGTGCAGATTTCATTGACACAAAGGCGGTCTAATAATGCGGCGGCGGGGCAAAAGGATTTAAGGGGGGGGGGGCATGTCCAGCGCTGGCTGGGGTGAGGGGAGTGGCCAAGATGAGGCGTGAGGAAAGAGGAAGGGAGGGAGACCGCCCGTATGTATGAATCACAGGTCGACATAAATAAAACGGAACACACACGCACACTCCCTGGACAAAAATATGAGGTCACCCACTCCTGATAGATGCAGGAAACATTCGGAGTGTGTCAGTTGGGAATTTTCTTCCGTTCATCCACAAGAACATTTTTTTCAACAAAGCTCACCGATCCCGAACTTGAGGGAGGGCCCGCTGGCTCACATTCTCTCTTCCCGTTCATTCCGAATGCATTTGATGTGGCCGAACTCGCAAGTCATTCCACACCAAACAGGAAACTCTTCATACTTCATTTTTTTACCCCAAAAATGTTGGCAGTTCTATGCTTACGGCTTTGTGGGAACAGTTTAGCGGGAGCATCCATAAGCGCCTGGTAGCGCTCCGTTTAAAATCGGCACCGCGTTGCAGAAACTTGACATTAGAGTAATGCAGTAAAGAAGCAGCGACGACGTTATCAGCGAGTGGCACTGGCTCTAGAAAGAAGATCAAAGCCACCTAAAAAGTCAGTCAGTCGGTCAAAGTTCTTTCTCTAGTTCATAATCACAGAAACGTCTCAAAGGGCTCTCTGATCTTAGCCCCCAGGAGGGCAAGTTAAAAAGAATCATAATTTTTTTAAAAGAAACGACAATGACGTCATTGATGAGGTACTGCGATATGTATTACATTACAAAAAGTGGTGAGTGTGCAAACAGCTTCGGCCTTCAAACGCGACGGCTGAAATAAAATGTGTCACACATCATCATCCACTAAGCCAGTGTTGTCAACCAGTGTGCCATTGGAAATCATCCAATGGCAATTATTTTGACAAAAATACAGATTTAACTCATAAAAAGAAAACTTTTGTTAAACTTTTTTATTCCAACAACGTTTAGTAAATGTTCTTCCACTCCATGACAGAAGGTACATAATGACCCCCCCCCCCCCCCCCCCCCCCCGCATAGCCACTTTTTGTGAATGGTTTTGCTAAGTGCTGTTCCGTGAGATTTTCAACGATGTAAAATATGTACCTGGGCTCGATAAAAATTGAGAAAGCACTGCACTAAGCCATGCCAACCCGCTTCAAAGGCTCCTGCAACCTTCCCGGCGTGAGCTGGCTGATCAATTAGTCTGTAACCAAATGGAGACAATAGTTACCATGGTCCAAAGCCACAATTTTCTCCTCCTACTTATCATCTAAATGACATTCCTGTAGTCGTGTACTTTCGCCTGAGCCAGTCAAAGGTACTGAAACATTGTGGAGCAGTCAAAGTACTACAAATCGTCTTTTGCTTGGGACTGACAGCTGGTAATCTATAGAGTCCATCACAATAGCGTGCTGCTAAGTGCCTTGTTGTCTCCCATCCAGTCTGCGCATCCTCCTTTGCTGAGTGTCCATTTCCTCTGAGTGGGTGAAATGCAGTATAGCAATAAGTTGGCGGGCCGATGTTGTGTTACGGCTGAGCCTGCCATATTGCTGCAGCCCCCCACTTGTGGCGCGCAAGCGCTGCCTTTGACAGGCAGCGGCCCAGCCGGCCACGTTCGCAGCTGTGATGACGAGCATCTGCTCGCTTTGCTGGCCGCCCGGCCGCCCGCAACGCTGCCTTTGCCACGACGCAGACGTCCCACGTGGTCTTGCCGTGGACAAGTATGCTCCATTACCGCCGACGCTTTTAGCCTAATTTGTCCGCTCAGCAGCTCTCTTGGTCCAAGTGATCGATAATAAAGGAAAAGTGGGATCCGACAAAGCCGAGCGAACGCTCGCAGTCCATCCATCTCCATCCGCTCGCCCAAAGCTGTTTTGCTTGTGCGATTTGATGTTTGCTTGCTGTCCACTTTTCTAGCGCAAAACACGGCAGCTTTGGTTTCTTCAAACCTTTGTGACCCTCTGGGGAATATTCCGCCAGATATTTCCTCTCTCTTACATGACTGGGCAAGTCACTTGTTGATTAAATTGAGCACAATAAGTGGTTCTTTGACGCCACGGTGATGCCTGCTCACATGGAGTGACAACAACACCCGTGGTCCACTTTTGCCACGACTCCATCACACAAAACGCACTTCTGTGAAAAATGCGTGTTAGAAGTACAAACAAACTTCTGCTTGTGGTGTGCATGCTGACAGTGAACACAATGAGATGGCAAGTTTCAACTTTTGCACAGAAACCTTAACAATGTCTGGAAAAACATTGTTGTGTAATGGGAGTCATAAAATTGTATTGTGTAATACAAATGAGAGATGGGGACCAGACTAGGCATGGCCAAGAAAATCAAATAATCAATCAATTCATTGTTGGAAAATCGTGTCATGAAGCACCTGAGGCAAATTAGCCTCTCCGTTTTAGTGTCGAAGGAAGGACGGCATGATATCACATGTGGGTTGATGAGCGACATTAACTCCGCGGCGCAACTCTTCCGAGCGCCATCATCTGTGCTGACTGCGCTAAGCGCTAACTGATCAAATGGCCATCCCGAAACCCAACGTTTGTCTCTTGACGGTTAGCATCTCACTTGCGAGCGAGCGAGCGAGTGGGCCACAGCAACAGTCTTCATATCCAAATGAGACAAATGTTTGCAGTTTGGTGCTTGCCCTGCTGCTTCATAGCTGTCGCAGACGCTTTGGCTAAGCTGCCTTTACTAAATCACCGTGGCTAAGCTTTGCGTTGAAGCTCCATTATCGCAATGAATAGCGCTCGGCACTGCAGGCGGTATCAGCACACAGCAGGATCGATGGAGAGTGGGAAGCGCAATACCCCGCCAGACCCCCCCCCCCCTCAACCCGCCAATGTGGGCGTATAATGTAAAATAAGCAATGTAGCCACGTTGTCGGGGGAGCATGTTGCTGCGAGGGGGCGCTTGTCATTTCCCTTTGTGCTTTCCCGCTGCCGTGACTAAAAGCCTCCACAGACCTCACCACGGTACCGAAATGAAGGTTTCATAACCATACCGAGATTGGGCTTTGTCGGGTCAGCTGGGAAACTGCAGTTGCCATGGTGACAGATGTTGATGTGATGAATCGGGCCCATCACGTGCACGCCGTGTGTTATTCTGCGGTTTGGTTGCGCCGAAGAGCTTGACGCGTTCTCTCCACTTTGTGTCAATGGCTCGTTGAACAAGTGTCAGCCTCTCTTCACCTTGTCTGCTCTTTGGAAAAGCTCTCCGCCGATAGCTGGAGCTGTTTAGGAAAACTGTCACTGTTGTCTGTGGATCGCGACCCTTTCACCTCAGACCGGATGAAGCCATGCAGGGAAAGGCAAAGCTCAGGGCCCGGCCGGCTCATTGTTCCAGGTGAGAGAAGTGGTGGGCTGCTGCGAGGATTCATTTGCCACTTTGATTTGCATCTTTTTCCCGGGGACCCTCACCGATGGCGCTCGCTTCGCCGTCGTCTTTCCTCACCAATGACTTTGCTCAGATTAGAGAGGAAATGATGTCATCCTTGTGGAAAGATGCTGCCGGCAAACACAAATGATGTCTTATCTGAAATTGGGTACACTTTTCGATCATTGCATTGGGCCAAATGTTTCATAGATACTTCGATTTCATAATCAGGTGCGGAAAAGTTGTTATTTTAACTTGAATCGACTACTCTACAGTATGTATCCTTCCTCACCGTTAGGGCTGTCGTGCTCCAGTCCGGGCTTGTACTCTAATCCACACTCGACACGTTTTGTTGTGGACTCAAATTTGTCTCGGACTGGGCCATTGGTCTCGCAAAACATTTTTATTTATTTATTTATTTATTTTTATTTAGTTTAAATGTGTTTTTATTTCTGAAAGTTATAGTCCTCCTTCAAATCAAACTTGAAATAAGGTTTTTCTGCTGATCAAAATCGGTTAACCCGACTGTGAGCGCCAAAACATGCAATCTTTTTCTTTCAGTCAGCAGGTTCTATGAAATGTGATTTTTGCCAACCATTGAGAACTGGTGTTAGCCATAACATGTGAAAAAAAAAAAAACCACACACACACACACACATAAAGCAACCTGCAGATTCTGTAAGATGATTTCGGACACAAACGGCATCATGCCATCAAAAAAAGATTGTTTTTGGTGTTTATCTGCATTCACAGTTCATAAAGAAAAAAGGCTTCCATGCTGTCTAAGAAGAGTGTTGAGCATAATGACATTTCTCTACTTTTGTGGTTGTGAAAATAGTATTTTTCTGTCTCAAGGTTTACTCTTGATCTCATCCGGACTTGGATTTGGACTTGAACTCGGACCTTTGTGACTTGGACTTGACTTAGACTCGAGAAAGGGGGACTTGACTACAGCCAAATGTTTTTGGCTTACTGTTAAGTGTGCGGAATGCATCGGCAGTTCCATCCATCCACTTCTCCCGTTAGGGGGCGCGGGTGAGCTGGAGCCTTTCCCAGCTGAATTTGAGCGAAAGGCAGACGGCAGACGCCAATCAGAGAAAGACAATCATTCACACTCACATCCACACTGAGTGGGAAGTGAACTCACGCCGCCTAAACTTAAGTCAGCAAACCTCCACGAGGGGATGTCATGGTACTTTCTGGCATTTGCATACTTCACGCGCCAACTACTTGATCCACTATCTAATTACTCTACTGGAAATTTGAGTAAGGAGTTAGCCCAGCTTAGCTTGATCAAGCTCCTTTTCTCGGGCAACACACACGCAACAGCAGGCCCTTGCTCTAACATCCACGAAAGAATGTGATGTACTTGTATTGTCAAAAGGAGTCTTGACTCTGTGTTTGGACTGAAAAGATAATGGCTAAAAGTTTGATCTGCTTTCAGAAATCCTTAAAGGGGAAGCCACCCAAACATATTTTTTCCATGCAGGCCCACTAGTTGAAACACGACATTCCGATAAATATTGTGTTTGTGGAATAAGAGTTAATCTACCCGTTTTTAGCCATCTCTGGGGGCGGCCATTTTGTCACTTCTGTCATCTAAAAATGACATCACAGTTGCTCAGGGCTCAGGTAATGATCAAACACAGCTCACCTGTTTTTTAGAAGCTCAGCCATGATTGGTCGTTATCTGAGCCCAGAGCAACTGTGATGTCATTTTCAGTCGACAGAAGTGACAAAATGGCCGCCCACAGAGATGGCTAAAAACGGGTGGATTTTGCTGCTTAACTCATATTCAAATGCAATATTAATCAGAATGCCATGTTTCAATTTTTGGGCCCGCAAAGAAGATATTCTTGAAAAAAGAAGACTTGGGTTGACTTCCCCTTTAAAAAAAAAAAAACCTGCTTCAGAAACAGCTGGAAAATGTTTCTTCACGTGTAGGGCGTGATCGAGGGTCAAATCTCCGGTCAGGGCCAGTAAGATGGATGTGTGGCATGCTTGAACACACGCGCGGAGGAGGAACTGATCACATTCCGGCAGTTGAGTTTGGAGGGAATGCGGCAGGATGGACGTGGGGGACGAGACAATCAGAAAAGCAAACAGCCCGATGCAAACATCATTGTTGTTTTTTTGTTTTTTTTCCTTTGAATGAATCAAAGTGCAGTCGATGTCCCCTTCCCCGCCAATCTCAGGGTCACTTCCTTCGTACGAGTGGCATCACGGTGTCTCCGGCGCGTTGTGGTCATGGCACTGCATGTCTCCCGGGTTGAACTCAGCAAAGCATTCCTTCCCTACCTTTCCTCCCTCCGATCACAATCGGATTCGAGCTGAAAAGGCTCTGCTTCCTGTAAACAGCGGTCGGCTCACAGGAGCACAGCCGTGTCTTCGGGGGGCAGCCTATTTTTATATATCCACTCTTTGTTTTGATTTCTCCCTCACTTCCAGTCCTCCGGCCACCCCCGAGCGGCCGGCACCACTGCCCCGGTTTTTGCTCGAGTGGGCACTCGTAAAAAAAAAAAGCTCGTAGCGATGCCGTCTGATTGATTTACCGATTCGCGTGCGGTCAACATGGAGAGTAAGGTCACGTGCTGCCGTACCTTTGTGAACTCTCCGAGGCCCGGCGTGATTCACGTCTGCTCTCTTTTGCTCTTTCCACAGACTCGTACTCGGCAGCGGGCAGCGAGGCTACTAGCATCTCCACCTCTGTGGCGTCGCTGCCCCCGCTGGCTTCAAGCGGCTCGGCGCCCGGCTCCCCCGGCTCCAAGCGCTCGGTCAGCACCCTGAAGAAATGGCTGACCAACCCCGTTCGCAAGCTCAGCGCCGGGGCGGCGGCCAAAGGGGAGCGTCAGATTCGCAAGCTGGAGGGAAAGCCTCCTCCCCGTCCGTCGCACAGTCAAAGCCAGGATGTCGGCAGCTCCCTGCGGCCTGATGAGCCTCTCGCCATCCTGCCTGTCGCACACACACAACTGGTGAGCAGTCAACATGTTTTGTCTTTTGTGCCGTGCCCCTTTGGTTCAAAATATCGAGATAGGCACACTGGAGCATCAAGGGGACGATGGAAGATGCAGTCTGCTACTGATCGAGGAACGAACGAGCGGAAATGTAGAGTGAAAGGTTTCGCAATACCTCGCTGGCCAACGGCAATGGTCGTATGTGTCTTTCCCCTCTTTTCCATCTCTTGTGAGAATTCATTTGAACATTGAGCACATGAACATACATACATGGCGAATGATTTGTGCAAAGCAAGGTTTTGTCCGCGCAAAACACATTTTTGTATGGACCAAAATACGCTTTTGTGCAGAATATTTGCAATTACGTTGAGGTAATTGTGGCACAAATCCAACGCCATACACGGAGAGAAAGACAGCATTGTCCACATTCATGTTTTTTTTCCTTTTTGCATCATGTTGTCATGTATCAAAAAGCTGAACCTTGCTCCCAAACTCTGGTGGTTACAATGTGATGAATGATGCAGTAGGCTGTCTAGCTCCCCCCCCAAAAAAAGCCCATCTCTGTCTGGAATATTTCAATGCTGATTGCTGTGCTTGGCGAAAGGTCAATTGTGGTGATATTTACTGCGCAAGGGAGCTCAACTATTTTTTTTTTAATTGGCTTTGTGATTGTAGACCTTTGAACAAATACATTTTATGTGATCTTAACAAACATATTTCATATACATTAAGATCATAGCAGGCACGCTGGGAAGTGAGCTGGAAGTTAAACCGCCCACGTACACCTCAATCGACGGTGCCTGCTGAGAACCCGCGACACTGTTTTGTCTGAGCCGCGGATGCGTGTGTTTGTGTGCAGCAGGAGTGGAAAGATGGCCTGGCGAGCCCCGAGGATCTGTCGCCGGCGACGCTCCAGTCCCCCGCTTACATAACCGATTCGCTGATTGGCTGCACGTCTCTGCCTCACACGCAGGTCTGTCTCGGGGAAGTGCTCCACCTTTGAACACTTTGTAAACCAAACCAAATCAAAGCAGAAGCTGCGCAAGCGGCCTGCACGGGTTTCGGCAAACAGTTGCAGACTTAGCGTTTGGAAGGTGGTCTATTCTGAGCGAGGACACAGTCAGGCTCTTTGTCTCCATGGGCCTCGAGTAAAATGTGCAGTGACTAACGCCATCGCTGGAGGCGGCGCTCATTTATGAAGCAAAAACAACCAGTGCGGCACAAAGGCGAACGAAAGACAGACAAATACGCGACCGCACTGAAAATGTTGATCACCAAAGACATGAGAAAGTCTGAGCAAATGAATGCAAGGCTCTTGCCACAAAGAGACGGCAATTGATGACAATCTCGTGACGCCGATTCCCTTACCGATACTGCTTTTCAATTTGATTCCTGATCGATTTTCATCGGGTGAGGGAATTCAACAATACAAATGTTTTTCTTTTGTTTGCTTAACTCAACTTTGAACAGTAGATTCAGCATATCCATTTCTGTATTGTTAAAAAAAAAAAAAGAAAGGCAGGTAACTTAGTTTCTCAAAGTATCTCAAGGGACCAAAATGTTGAATTCAGTTTTTGTGTACCTTACAGTATATTAGGATAAATTTGGAAATTGTCCACTTGCACTCTTACTGGGCCAGAGAAAAAGAATATTTTCAAAACCAACAACTTGAAACTGAGAACATTCAAATGAGAGCTTCTGAGTTTCATCATTTCCGCTAAGATATCAGCTCTCTCTTTTAGCTAGTGGAGAGATGATTTCCACTGGATACATTTCCCAATATGTGACACTTTGCCCACTAATATTTGGGAATACGTACACAACTCATTTTGTATTGCAGCAGGTCCAAAACGAATCGACACATAAAACAAAGAATTTTTCTGTTTAAAAAAAACAAAAACAAAATAAAAGAACATTTGACCCGCTTTCGCAAAATATCTTTGCCGTTTCATCACTCTGCCCTTGGTGTGAGGCCCAAAAAGGCGGAGAATGACGTGCTTTAAGGGGCCACACCAACTGCCAATGTTAAAGCATTTTTTTTTTTCCGAAAAGGGTCGCTAAGGAATTGCTAGTCAAGCAAATCCACAATTCCTAATAATGGAATTACCGGGAACTGAAAAAGTAACCCAGCAGTTGTCGATGCCACACACAGGGAGGGCCACGGGGAGCAACGTTAGGGGGCAACCGTGGGACGCGTGACTCAAATTCACAACGTTCCCAAAAATTCATGCGGATAGGTGAATAGGAAACAGCACAAAAGGCTGAAAAATGACCCCGCGAAGGAAAAATGCATGCGCAACAAGAATGCTTCATGTCTCCATCAAACATGCCAGTCCACAGTGCCTGCTTGCATGCAGCCAGTGAAAAAACAAAAAAGATCTGAGCGCCGGCGGCATAAAAGACTGTAATTTATGTCTCAGCAACACTTCAAAAGACCCTAATAAGATTACATCAGGAGGGTGAGGTCAGTGCTTTGGTGTGTGTAGTGCCAATCTTTCAAGAAGGAGAGAGCGGGAGAGGTGGAGGTCGATTCAATTATGTGCCGCATCCGTCATTTTACGGCCGCGCTTTTCTTTTCGGTCTCTTTTCCTCTCCTCCAGTGAACGTACATGCAGCATGAACGCATTGTTGCTTTTGTTCTTTTCAACACGCTATTGTCTCTCTAATCTAATCCCTCCACCTCCCCTCACGCACACACACACACACTGCTCGGCTAGCGCGTGGGGTGTAATGCTTATTGTTTCTCGGTCAGTGGAACATTCTGCTATTGGGCTCTTAAAGGGGAGGTCAACCGAAAACATTATTTTTTTCAAGAATATGTTTTTTGCAAGCCCACTAGGCATTGTGATGAATATTTTGGAATAAGAGTTAAGACACCCGTTTTTAGCCATCTCCGTGGTCGGACATTGTGTCACTTGTGTCGACTGAAAATGACATCACAACTACTCAGGGCTCAGATAACAACCAATCACGGCTCAGCTCCAGAAAACAAGTCAGCTGCGATTGGGTACCTGAGCCCTGAGCAGTTGTGATGTCATTTTCAGTCGACACAAGTGACAAAATGTCCGACCCCAGAGATGGCTAAAAACGGGTGGATTAACTCTTAATCCACAAACGCAACATTAACCAAAATGCCCTGTTTCAACTAGTGGGCTTGCATAGAACACATTCATGAAAAAAAACACGTTTGTGTTTATTCCCCCTTGAAGCAGCGTGAGCAACAAAAACCCGGAAAGAGGAAGTTGTCACAACGGATGACGAATCTTGAATGGTTTCCTGAGGAACAGGCTGTCCAGTCATCTTGACCCGCATTAGAAGACATCAACAATAGAATGTTTCACCCGGAAGAAAAAAGTGTCACCGTTATCGGGAGATATCATCGGAGTCGCCTTTGGCTCGCAGGGGGTGCTGACAGCAAAGTGGCATCAAAAGACATTTTTGCACACTGTGACATAATGAGAGCATTTGAAGCCAACGTTTCCTTCTGACAGGCTCGTCTTTCTTCCAAGGGCAATTATCGGTGCTACCACCAACCACCCCGAACACAGATATTCGAATGACTTCATCCTATCTGGACCGCATGCATGATAAACGCTTTAAAAACAGACTGAGCCAGGACCACCTACGGGACGGTACGAGCACCGCCAGCCAGACATAACAGTCGCCATTGTCGTTATTTCGCCGTCGCACAACTTGAGGGGAAAATGGCCGTTTTCGCATCAACCTTTAACGATTTCAACACGCTTATGGCGAAGGAAGTGTTGTAAAGGTTTGTCTCAGCGGGTAGAGATTCAACCTTCCTTATTTATGGGCTTCCTGGCTGAAAAAAAACAAAACACGCACCCAAGAGGGACGGGGATTCTTCTTCCTGTGGGCTTGGCCACAGCACATCTGGATGTGATCAGGGCGACCTGTCAGCCTGGCTGAAGCGCTCCTCGCGGGGCAAAATCAGCCAGGGGAGTCCACGTCTCCGTGGAGCCTCTCTGTCGACCCCCCCCACCTCGCATCCCCCACCCCCACCACACACACACACTCTTCAGAAGAAGCTTATGCGCGAGAGAACTACACAAACAGTGTCCTGTCCTTCTTTTCTTCTTAAAGAGCCACATGTATAAATGATTTCCAAGGGATTAGTTGTGTATTTCTGGCAGGAGGGGTGTGCGCAGGTTTGTTTGTGTCGTGTTTACACTTGGGAGGCTCATCTTGACTCGAGCGATGGTTCACACGGATTCGGGCGAAGACGGACAGCTGTACATTTAGCTTTATGACGTATAACATAAACAAGCCCGTGTCTAAAAATAGAGGAATCATTTTGTAATCGGATCATTTCTGTCGCAGAGAAACAAGCAGTGTGCGGTGTTGAGTTCACAGCGATTTGCACATGCTACTCCTGGCCTCTCTGTTTTGCTCCAAAGCATGCAAAGGAGGCGCCAGGATAACAATTACAGCTGCGATCAAAAGTTTACATACATTTGTAAAGAACATACTGTTACGGCTCTCCCGAGCTTCCAGTTATTTCTGCAAGTTGTATTTTTCTCGGATAGAGTGATTATATCAGATCCTTCTTTATCACAAAAAAAAAAAACATTCATCAAGTTCTATACCCGAGAAATATCAGAGTTGTAGAAATAGCCGGAACCTCGGGAGAGCCAAGACATAACGTTCTTTTCAAGTGTATGTCAACTTTTGATCACAACTGTAGCGCAGTCGATCACTTCAGCTGCGACCTTAGTTCCGCTCTCGGTGCATTTGCGGCCGAGGACGGGCGTGTTGTCGCCAATGCCGCATCCCAAATCAAAACGTACACTAGTGGTGATGCATGGCGTAGGGGCTGCAATTGTAAACAAGAAAATCACATTTATGAAGTCATCAATCGGCAGCGTTGTGCTCTGCTGTGATTGTTTGGCTCGTTCTCCGAAGTCCAAACTCAATCAAGCGCCTTCGCGGCTTCATTTGTCACCTGCGCCGCTCACTTTTCATGCTTATCGCCTCGTCCTCTTCCTTCCATCGGGATGCAAGCGCTGTTGACCGATCTATGAGAGCGACTATCTGCGTCAGATCTTCTCATCACTCAATTCCTCATGTGTCGCCGCTGCTTCCCGTCACCTTAGCAACCGGCGTCATTATCGCGCACCGCCTGCTCTCGGTCGCCCGCTCGTGCGCATTATTTGCCACGTGATGCCACAATAATGGGGCGCCGGCTTTCGGTTTCCACTTCTTCTGATTGTTTCCCTGTGGCTGCGTCCTCAGGACACTCTGGACACTCAGTCTACCTCTGTTGTGCCAGATGACAGCGGCTCCATCCTAATGGACGACACCTGCAGTCAATGGTCGTCAGCGGCTGACACGGAAGAGGAACGGAGGAGCGCCCTGGAGAAAAGCTTGTAGGTCTTCCATTCCAGATCCAAACGCAAGTTGGTGTCACGACTCAACGGCAAATTTTTCCCCTCATAAGTGTCTTTTATTTTGCTTATCGGCAAAAACAGCATTTTACCAGATAATAAGACGTCTGTCAATGTGACCGTTATTTCAAGACAAGCCTTTGGAATGGTAAACTGCCTTTTATTCCTTGACTAATTGTCTACACCTGACACATTTGTGTCATCTTAAAACATGCCGAGACCTAAACAACAAACGCTGCTTGTGCAACATGGATTTTACACGTGGATCGATTGGTCATGCCTGCACGCCACTCTGCAGGCACGAGCAAGCGACCCACGCTTCATCCATACGTTGCATTCGGCTCGGGAATCGAAATGTCACTGCAATATGTCCGCCGGTGTTTTCATTAAGTGAGCGAATCACACATGTTCCACCACTGAAGGGCTGCAAATCTTAAAGCGAATGTCAACACAAACATATTTTTTCCAAAATTGTTCTATGCAGGCCCACTCGTTGCAACACGGCTTTCTGATTAATATTGTGTTTGTGGAATATGAGTTAAGAAGCAAAATCCACCGGTTTTTAGCTATCTCAGGGGGCGGCCATTTTGTCACTTCTGTCCACTGAAAATGACATCACAGTGTCTCAGGGCTCAGATAACAACCAGTCATGGCTGACCTGACCTGTTTCACGGCTCAGCTTCAGAAATGACAAAATGGCCGCCCCCCTGAGATGGTTAAAAATGGGTGGATTAACTCTTATTCCACAAACGCAAAATTAACCAGAATGGCGTGTTTCAACTAGCGGGCTTGCATAGAACATATTCTTGAAAAAATCATGTTTGGGTTGACGTCTCTTTAAGCAAGAAATGCTCCCACCGCACGGCTTCTTTTCTTGTGTTGATGCCAAGTGGAAATGTTGGTATGTTCAAAAGCTGTCACTGGTTGTTTTGCTGCTGTTCCCCTTTGGAGTCACTCAACTGTCGTGTGTCCTGCAAGTGTTATATCAGGACACAAAGGCAGGAGAAGCTTGGTCATATTGCTCGTGTTTCCCGTCCGTCCAAAGTTGTCATCTCTGGTCGTGCTATTTAACAGTGAAAGCAGAATTCTTCTAATCACGCTCTGATTTGCATGGAGTCGATTGCCACAGTTGAACCTTCGCTAAGATGCATTGTGCTAACCGTGTTAGCTCCAGTGGCTAGCATTAGTTACAGTTTGGAGCAGGCAAAGGTGTGCCTTTTGATTTTTAAGGTGGATTAAGTGAAGATACGGCTTCATCCAGAGAACAAAAATAACTTTTCTCTGAAACGGAATAATGTGTGCCGCTACTTTACTGTCGGCGTAACATGCACAAGTGAAAAAAAGGCCACTTTGTTTTCGTGACATAACAATGTATTCTCCGAACAGTAATACTCAGAATTCTTTTAATATCAATGTTTTGTTTTTTTCCAACTCACATTTTGTCTTTTCATGATGGCTCAGAGTGGAAAATTCTTAAATTCAAGCAACTGAGATCAGAATGAAATTACTACTCTAGTGAGATGAAAACGCTTTGATGGTTTGTCGTGAAGCTAATCCTTCGTGATCATTGAAGTGACCCTTGAATGACGTTTCGGGGAAGTGCATTTTGTCTGCACGGACGCTTAAGTTCTAATTGAAGCAATGCATTGAAGGCGTTTTTCCGGTGGGCCAAGTAGTTCTGTGTAACAGACCGTGTTGAATGCAGTGCTGAGATCCAATCAAATGAAACCGGAGCAGAGTCTCTGGGCAATGTTGTGGTCAAGGCTTGACTGGAAAGACTCACTTGCATCATGCCAAGGATGTACTGCGCTGTGTCACTGCCACAATTTGCGTATAATGGCGGATCTTGATCTATTATTAGTCATGTTTGAGGTCTCAACATTGGTGATGAAGTAACAGCAGCAGATTCTGAAGACTCCATGTTGATTGTTTGCCGAGATTAAGAGAATTTAAAGTGAAATTAACACAAACATATTGTTTTCAAGAATATGTTCCCAGCAGGCCCACTGGTTGAAACAAGACATTCTGATTGATATTGCGTTTGTGGAATATGAGTTAAGCAGCAAAATCCACCCATTTTTAGCCATCAGGGGGTGGCCATTTTGTCAATTCTGTTGCCTGAAAACGACATCACGACTGCTCAGGGCTCAGGTAACGACCAATCACGGCTCAGCTTCAGAAAACAGGTCGTTACCTGAGCCCTGAGCAGTTGTGATGTCATTTTCAGTCGACAGAAATGACAAAATGGCCGCCCCCCTGAGATGGTTAAAAGTGGGTGGATTAACTCTTATTCCACAAACGCAAAATTAACCAGAATGGCGTGTTTCAACTAGCATACAACATATTCTTGAAAAAAAACATGTTAGAACGTATTCTTGAAAAAAAATATGTTCGGGTTGACTTTGTCTTTTAATAAAATGCAGGCTAAATATCAAGAAAGGGAAACTTTTTTTCCCAATGCGGACAGGTCGCATTATGTAACTTGTGATACATGCTAATGATTTCATTCATTTGTGATTTTTCACAGTCTTTGCTTCCCCTCTTGTAACAAAATGTGTTTATTTGAACGCACACACACGGCGTCGTTCTGAGTTCCCAGAATGGCTCAAGATAAACTCAGCATCCATCCACCGCAATCTCTGTCCATGTTCAGAAGACCAGGACGGGATTTAGAGTTGTTCTAACCAAATAGCTTTCTGCTTTCCAGGAAACAAACTGTTGCACAAGTCACGTTTTTAGTCAGCCTATGTGTAACCGGAGAGAGAGCAAGTCAAGGTTTTAGCACTGTGAAAAATGAACTCGGACTCGCATTCTTATCTTTGAACATTTGTCTCTTTCCAGGTACGTACTGAGGGAGCTTATTGAGACGGAGAAGCATTATGTAGCAGACCTGGGCCTCATAGTGGAGGTAAAGCGAAAAGAATTCGGAATCCTTATCATTAGAATTTTGACATTTTTTTCCTGCCGGCGCTGTCTCCGGTTTGAAAGAGATTTGAGGAATTCTGAACTTGGGAAGCATGGAGGCAAGCGATGCCTCTTCTGGTGCCTGACGTAGCATCAAAAACGTCGGTTCATACAGAAGTCTTCGGAATATATCATGTCGGAATGAATACGCTGATGGATTATTGCCGCTTTTTTGGGTTACTTTTTTTCCCCCCATGTTCACATACATGCAGGAAAAAGAAATGCACTCTTTACTTTTAGCATGACAAGTGTTTTAGTTTTAATGAAATCGTCTGGCACGTGTAATTAGTGTTTAGGGGTGAGGATTAAAGTTAGGGGGTTACAATGCGGGTATAAGATTTTAGCCGCTAACATCCACCATGTCGTAACCAATTCCACTCCCAGCTGACTCTTGTTTACCAATCATATTTCTTCTTCTACTCATAAACGCTGCAATGACAATGTCACTACCATCACTTACAGGCCAATACCAGCTGCTCACAGTACCACCACCCTCACTAGCTCCCCCTGCAGGCCCTCATTATCATTACCACTATCGGACAATTTTCCCATTGAAACCATCACCGGCAGACGCTTCCCTTGCACACACAAACAACGTGGTTTTAACAGTGGTAATCTAGTATATGTTAATACTGCTCATTCGTACCACCATGAGCGCACGTCCAGCACAATAATTAATCTGGCCGTGCTGAACGTGCGCTCCCTTTTAAACAAAACTTTTATCATAAACGACCTGATTCTAGACAATGATTTACATGGTATACTTTTGTCTGAGACATGGCTTGGTACAGATGCTCCAGTTGCTCTCAACGAGGCTTGCCCACCGAATTTTAACTTTTTATTTTCTACAAGGGATGGCAAAAGAGGAGGCGGGACTGCATCAATTTTTATTAATACTCTTTTATCAAAGGAGATCATTTTTAGCAGCTATTTATCGTTTGAACACCATGCCTTTGTTTTTAGCAGTCCCCCTATTCTCTGCATTACCGTCTATAGACCTCCCCATCATTCCACTTCTTTTATTACAGAATTTTCAGAATTCTTATCCATTTTATATTCCAGTTATAACAGGATATTAATAACTGGCGATTTTAATATACACATGGACAACATCTCGGATCCACTATCCAGAGATTTTTCAAACCTTTTAAACTGCTTGGATTTTAAACAGCACGTCTTGCAGCCAACTCACAACAGAGGACACACCCTGGATTTGGTTATAACCTATGGCTTGTCTGCTGGTGTGTCCTCTGTTGTTGACTTGGCAGTGTCAGACCACTACTGTGTCTATTTTAACATCGCCAGTTTTAACCATCTAGCAGTCCCGGTCAGAACAGTGAAGAAACGCTACCTATCTTCTGAGGTGGCAGCAAATTTTATCGAGATCTTAAAAAACACTCCTGCTGACATTTTACCTGCACCCTGTGATCTTATTGTTGACAATTTTAACCTACATCTTAAATCATCATTAGATTCAGTAGCTCCACTTTTAATTAAAACAACAAAAACAAAGACTGTACCCCCGTGGAGAAACAATGCTATCAAAATATCAAAGAGAAAATGCAGGAGTGCAGAGAGGAGGTGGAGAAAAAGTAAACTTACAGTACACTATGAAATTTTATGCGAACAACTGAAATCTTACAATAAAACAGTAAAACTGGCAAGATCTTCCTATTTCTCAAACCTCATTACAGTCAATAAAAACAACCCCAGGGTTCTCTTCTCCACCTTTGAACTTTTAACTAGTTCTGATTTTAATAAGTCCCCACAGAGACCAACAGATGCTCTCTGTGAGGACTTTGCAGACCACTTCAGAAGTAAAATCGATGACATAAGATCCAGTCTTTTAGCCCGTCAAAACACAAGTTTTAATAAACCCGGACAATCATATTTACACGAGGAAACACTGGAAAGTTTTGCCCTGGTTGATGCAAGGACACTTGTTCGAGTTTTCTCCCAGGTAAACCCAACAACCTGCCTTTTGGATCCAATTCCCACATTTCTTTTTAAGACATTTTATGGATTTTTTGAAGAACAAATTTTAAATATAGTCAATTGCTCTCTTCAGACAGGCGTCTTCCCCGCTGCCTTTAAAACGGCGGTGGTGAAGCCCCTTCTGAAGAAGAGCGGTTCTGACCCGAGCGTTTTTAATAACTACAGACCCGTATCCAACTTACCGTTTTTAAGTAAGATTTTAGAAAAACTGGTTTTCATCCAGTTGAATCATTTTTTAAATACAAATAATATTTTTGAGAAATATCAATCTGGTTTTAGGATGAACCACAGTACGGAGACTGCTCTTTTAAGGATCTTAAATGATATTAGGTGCACTGCAGACGTGAGAAAACTCACAGTCTTGGTGCTACTGGATCTAAGCGCTGCTTTTGATACAGTAGATCACCAAATTTTATTAAATAGACTTAAAAATCTAGTGGGCATCTCTGGTACTGTTTTTGACTGGTTTTATTCCTATCTCACAGACCGATATTTCTTTGTAAGTATGGATACTTGTTCCTCTAAAACTCATGAAATCAAATGTGGGGTTCCTCAAGGTTCGATTTTAGGCCCCTTACTTTTTAATCTTTATATGCTTCCCCTCGGGGATGTCATCAGGGGACACGGCATCAGCTTTCACAGCTATGCTGATGACACGCAGCTGTATATTGCCGTGTCTCCTGATGACACAGGACCCATTGATACCCTTTTAAATTGCATTTTAGATATCAAGTCATGGATGGCAGATAATTTCCTACAGCTCAATGAGGACAAGACTGAGGTTTTAGTTATCGGTCCCGAAGGTCAGAGAGAGAAGCTTTTACCAAAACTACACATTTTTAATCCCTCACACTGTGTGAAGAACCTTGGCGTCATTTTTGACTCTGAGCTCAGTTTTATTCCTCATATTAAAAATGTAACCAAGATTGGTTTTTATCACCTTAAGAATATCGCCAGAGTCCGCCCGTTTCTCTCTCAGGCTAACACGGAAGTGCTGATGCATGCCTTTATTTCCTGTCGTTTAGATTACTGTGATGCCCTGCTCTCTGGCCTCCCGAAAAAGAGCATTTCACCACTGCAACTACTGCAGAATTCAGCCGCTCGGGTGCTGACGAGAACCAGAGGGCGGGAGCACATTACGCCAGTTTTGAAATTGCTGCATTGGCTCCCTGTGTGTTTCAGGATCGATTTTAAAGTACTTTTATTAGTTTATAAATGTGTTAATGGTCTTGGGCCATCTTATTTATCTGATTTGCTTTTATCATACCAGCCCTCGCGGATCCTGAGGTCCTCTGGCGCCGGCCTTTTATTTATTCCAAGGGTGAGGACCAAAATGCATGGCGAGGCTGCATTCAGCCATTTTGGTCCTCACCTTTGGAATAGCCTGCCAGAGGATGTCAGGTCTGCAGAGACTGTTGATATTTTTAAGAGGAAGCTCAAGACACACCTTTTTAGTTTGGCTTTCAACAACTTTTAAATAATTTATCTTTTCTTTTGATTGAAGATAATTCTATGTTTTGCTTTGAATGTTTTAAAGCACTTTGAGTTGCATTTTTATGTATGAAAAGTGCTATATAAATAAAATGTGATTGATTGATTTTACTTGGCGTACCCAACGGGGCAACTTGGCCGACTGTTGCCAGAGTGCGCTTGCCGTCTCCCCGGTGAAGTGTGTTGCGGCACAGCTACTGGAGTGTAGGGCACAAGATTTTTGCACACAAGCTTTTGCTGGCTCAGCGACTGCATGGAAAATAGTCAAGTTCACTATTTGGGTTTGGTGGTGGTTAAAAAGTAGTAGTCATGGGGAAGCGAGCTTTCCAGCTAATGTCCACTTTCCACACATCATTGTGATTGGGAAAAGTAGTGCGAGGACCACATTTGTGAGCACTTTGCACTTGTGTCATTCTCTTGCAGGGCTACATGGCCACAATGAACTCTCAAGGTATACCGGAGGACATGAAGGGAAAAGACAAGATTGTTTTTGGGAACATTCACCAAATATTTGACTGGCATAAAGAGTAAGGCCTCCATTTTGTTTCCCGCTGCCTGCTGCGTCGTGTTAAGTGCAGTCCAGCGGCACAATGGCTCAGGAATGATTGCATACATGTGTGCATGCTTGTGTTTTCTCTCTAGCTACTTCCTGGGAGAGCTGGAGAAGTGTGTGGCAGAGCCAGAGCGACTGGGTCAGCTTTTCATTAAACACGTGAGTAGTGCTGCAGTGCGCACACACACACACACACACATATATTTAAAAAAAAAATATATATAAAAAAAAATATATATATATATACAGTGTTGATATTATAGTGTATAGTTATTTGAACCGTCATCATCTCAAAGGAGCGCACCTCAGTGGAGCACATTTCAACCAGCATCAGTGGATTAACTCTGCTTGTGTGCTTGACTTTGTGAGGCGCTTTTTAGCGAAAGTAAGGCACAGTGGCACGATGGAGAATACCCACCAAAGGTTATCCTTGAAGTTAGCAGATGACTAAACTGAAGCAAAGTTTAGCGCTGTTACTTTTATTTGGTTGGCGTTGTGCTTCCTGTTTTTGTTCCATTGACGTCGACTTGATTGGACAGTCATTTCCATACTTCGATATTTGGCATTCAACAAAGATGTTCGCTTCAACTAACTGAATTATTAACACATGTAACAGTGATGTGCAGTGTAATGTGACTTTTGCCTTAATCACAAAATATATTTTGTGTTTCATATAAGTGTTTGGACTGCTATGGAGTCACAGGGCTAACACGGGCTTCCAAAATTCGATTTATTTGTATTGGTTAAGTGGTAACACATGTCGACATGACTAATTCGGCCCTGTCTGATGTTGGATGAAGTCGCATCTCTGTAACGCTTGAAACAAGCCGCTGAGGCTCAGTAGGTGAGAAAATGGAGGGGCGAGAGAAACTTGTAACTCAATCTGAGTCTGGTGTCACACTGTGAAAACAAGCAGAGGGGGAACTAATCCAAAGCAGACGATCCGTCCAGTCTGCTTTCAGCAAGAGCGACGTCGCCAAAACGCGGCACGTGGGCATGCGCGAACACTCGGCCTTACAAATGTAAGAACAATCCAGGCCAGGCCAGGCCAGTGTTGCAAAATGTCCATAGTCAGGTGGGGCAGCTCAGCGGTTTCTAAGTAACCGAGCTTGTTGCTAGGTACAGCCTGCTGCTGCTGTCGACGGCCCCGGAAAAGGCTCCGGTTACACGTAGGCTAGCCTGGCTAAATTATACATAACCTATGCGCTCCATTAGGACGCTCAGGACAAACGCCCCCCCCCCCAAACAGTCAATTAGTCACAGAAGAGCGGCTGCCAACTTGGCTTCATTTCTCTGAAACAAATCATTCTCACAAAGACTACTTTTGTCCCAAAACAAGCGCTTTCAGCACTTTGACATACCAGATATCGTTTCAGCGTTTGCACTTCAATTGAATAATTCCTCTCCTCTATCAAGGCGAAGCATTGGGAATCGCTTTAGGTTCCCTTTCAGAGAAATTCAGACACTCAGGTTTGCCCCACTCACCCAATTGTTTGCCCTGCAGGAGAGGCGTCTGCATATGTACGTGGTGTACTGTCAGAACAAACCCAAGTCGGAGCACATTGTCTCAGAGTACATCGAAAGCTACTTTGAGGTGAGCATCTCGCACTCCTTCAGCAAAAACTGAAGGCTTACCGTCTGCAAGCTTCACCGCACATTTGTTGCCAATTACAATTTCTTCCTTAGGGAAGAGTGGAAATGATCATTTTGTTGCCTTCATTGACCTCTACAGGCACTTTTCGACTTTCTAAACTGGTATACAAGTGTACAAATGCATTATTAGTCAAATGATTTGTGTTACACCTCGGGGGTCTCACTTTTTCACATTCTTGCTTGTCACACAAGTTTAAAAAGATGTGAAGCACGGTAATACATCACAATTAAACATTTAATTTACCTTAAAGCGGAAGTCAACACGAATATATTGTTTTTCAAGAATATGTTCTACGCAGGCCCACTAGTTGAAACAAGGCATTCTGATTCATATTGCGTTTGTGGAATAAGAGCTAATCCACCCGTTTTTAGCCATCTCTTAGGGCGGCCATTTTGTCACTTCTGTCGCCTGAAAATGACACAAAGCAATATGAATCAGAATGCCATGTTTCAACTAGTGGGCCTGCATAGAACATATTCTTGACAAAAATATGTTTGGGTTGCTTTTCCTTTAAGTAACAAATGAACGCTAATGCTGGAGTCGTCTGAATATGAGTCCGCTTACGTCACCTCAGCATGAATGAGTATGCCGGAACAGAGCTATTAGAAAACCTTGGATTTTCTTTTTGAATCAAAATTACTGATACGGCATAAACTGCATTGCAAATAAGTCTCACAAATGACTTGTCAATGTGCACGCTCAGCAATACATTTACCGGTAGTCAAACAAATTCATTTGGAAAAATGACAACACAACAATGAAGTTCAGGCAAAGCGACACTTTAGATTAAATAAATAAATAAATAAAAATCACAAGAAATAACCGCGTCCGAGTCTAACCATCGTGAGAATTCATCAAATTAGAGCAAAGCTAAAGCTAAACAGCTATCCTTCATAATGTGACAAATGTGAGACAAATGCATCATAACACATGAATCGCCATATACATTATTATTCTTACAAATGATTCGTGTTTCTGCTAGACGGATGAAAATCCTCTTTTTCAATGTCAATGTACTCATTTGTCCCGAGTGTTGCAGAAAAGACACACAAAGCCCCCTCACTCGTCCGCTAAAGAAAAGAAAAAGAAAAAGCAGAGTACCTGCAAGACCAACATTAAAATAGCACTTGCTGCTTTGTTTACGCGTCGCGCTCGCGGGTGTCACCGTTGTTGTGTCCACTTTGCTTCTATACGTTTCTATTTTTCGTGCTTCAAGGAGCTGCGTCAGCGGCTGGGTCACAGGCTGCAGCTCAATGACCTGCTCATCAAACCCGTCCAGAGGATCATGAAGTACCAGCTGCTGCTCAAGGTGAACAGAATTCCATTCCCATGGGAGAGCGATATCAAATTCCTCATCAATTGCGGCACACAGAGCTCTTGTACCGTACCGCATGGCTCTTAGTAGACTGCGCACATCTTAACACCAGGGCCATTTCGTCGACTGTCGTTTGGTTGTGACGAGAAGTCTTAAGCTAAAAGCTTGTGCTTAGAAAACAAATGACAGGTCCATTGAGGACAGATGAAAACGGCTCCACATTTTTTCACCTCTGCGTCGCAAAGCTGAACTATTTCCCACGCTGTCTTTTATTGGAGCAGGACTTCCTGAAGTATTACACCAAAGCCGGGATGGACACAGAGGAACTGGAGGTGGGAGTAGCGAGCTTTGAAGCTTAAAGTCTTTCATTTTTTTTTTTTTTTGCTTTCACCTCACTTGTTGTTGTTGTTTATTGTTTGCGTTTGAATCAGAAAGCAGTAGAAGTGATGTGCTTTGTGCCAAAACGTTGCAATGACATGATGAATGTGGGCCGACTCCAAGGCTTTGAGGTGAGTCCCGGGGCTTTTCAAGACAAAAACACGCGGCTCCTTGTGCCAACTATAGCGCAACCGCTTCCTCTTTTTGTTGTGTTTCTCTTGTGCTGCACGTACCAGGGGAAGATCACAGCCCAGGGGAAGCTGCTCCAGCAGGACACCTTCACCGTTACAGAGCAGGACAGTGGCTTCCTGTCCCGAGCCAAGGAAAGAAGGGTCTTCCTGTTTGAGCAGCTGGTCATCTTCAGTGAGCCCATTGACAGGAAGAAGGGCTTCTCACTCCCTGGGTACATCTTTAAAAGTAGTATCAAGGTGAGTGCCTGCAGAAGAAACAAGGCCTCATAAAGTACGTACACGCGCAACAAAAAATGGTCTGTTGAATTGTCTCATCTGGATACATTTTTCAGTAGACTACACATCTACTTAAAAAAAAATGATCTGGCTCCAGATGATTTTATTTCGTACAACCTCTTGACGAAATAAAATGAACATATTTCCAAACTTTCCATTTTTTTTAAATCAAGTCAACTGTGTTTATTTAGAGCTTCATCACAAAGAAGTCTCAAAGGGCTTCACAAGCACACAGTTCACAAAAGTGAACGACATTCGCAGGTCTAAAACTCTCCATCTAGGTAAGAGAAAACTCAGAAAACGCTTTTAGGGGGGAGGGGGAAGAAAACGTATCACAGCTGACTTGATCCCTCTTCCAGCTTGACCAGGCAGCAATAAATGCCAAGTGGGCAACATTAAAGCGGAAAGTCAACCCAAACATATTTTTTTCCAGATTATGTTCTATGCAGGCCCACTAGTTCAAAACAAGGCATTCTGATTAATTTTGCGTTTGTGGAATAAGAGTTAATCCAACCGTTTTGAGCCATTTTGTCAGTTACTGGCAACTGAAAATGACATCACAGTTGCTCAGGGCTCAGGTAACGACCAATCACAGCTCACCTGTTTTCTGAATCTGAGTCGGAACATAAAGGCAGCAAGCGCCAAGCCAAGTAATATTTCACGAGTAAGAAACCAAACCTTCAAATCACATGTGAGCGCCAGTGCGAGTTGATTGGCAACAAGTCAACAGGACGGAGTTCTCACACGGTCTGCGTTGCAGGTGAGCTGCTTGGGGGTGGAGCCCGCCGCGGAAGGTGACGACGCACGTTTTGTGTTGACATCGCGCAATCCCGATGGGAGCGTGGTGCGCTTCCAGTTGCTGGCCTCGTCCGCGGAGACGTGCAGAGCCTGGGTCGACGACCTGCTGCACATCTTGGAGACGCAACGCAACTTCCTCAACGGTCTGCACTGTCACTTTCATCCATGGCCGATTAGGCAGGCTAAATATGTCACACTCGCTCATGTAAAATTTCAGGCTGACTGTGGAAACATCAGCATGTCATCAGTAATGATGAAATGATTGGACTGAAAAAAAAAATCAAAGTAGAGCAGGGACCAGAGAACTAAAATGGAAAATCTATTGACGTAATCTTTATTAGTCATTTTTTTACTCCACATTGGAGGAGACAGGGTAGCTTTGCCTCACCTGCCAGGTTGTAGCCCACCATCCGTCCGATTAATATTGTTATCTACTACAGCAGCTGTCCTAATACCTTTGTCTCTATTGTATATAGAAATAAAACATATATACATATACCGTATGTATAGAATTATGCAATTTTACATTATCCACCCATCAAATCAAATCAAATTTTATTTATACAGCACTTTTCACACATAAGATGCAACTCCAAGTGCTGTACATGAAAAACGTCAAAATACAACATGAAAAAGAGAACCCGCCCCCGCCGTCCCTCCCTCCCTCCCTCCCTCCCTCGCAATATACACAAAGACAGACATCCACAAGCACACCTGCACGCACACACACACACCCGCACACACACACATATATAACCTTATAAAGAGACATGGCAAGGCACAGAGAAACCATATGAGGAAAGAGTACCCAAGGGGAGCTCGTCCACGCTGAGAGGAATGACAGCCCATGGCCACGGGTAGCACCACCGCCAAAGAGCCCCCCGGGGCAGACCCTAAACATAGCGCATTGGAGGCCAGCCATAACTCCCAGCGCGGAGGCCCCCCTTGAGGAAACACTGGAGGTAAAAGCTGGATGAAGCTAAAAGGCAATGACAATGAAGCTAAAAAGACAAAGCAATAAAAGAAGCTAAGAACTATAAAACAATGAGATTGGATGAAAATAGTAAGAGACTAAGAACGATTATCTAAAAGCCGAACTAGAAAGGTATGTCTTGAGCTTCCCCTTAAAAATAGCAACAGTCTCTGCGGACCTATGGCAGGCTATTCCAAAGTTGAGGACCAAAATGGCTGAATGCAGCCTCGCCATGCGTTTTGGTCCTCACCCTAGGAATAATTAAAAGGCCGGCGCCAGGGGACCTCAGGATCCGCGAGGGTTGGTATGGCAAAAGCAAATCGCATAGATAAGGTGGGCCAAGACCATTAAGACATTGATAAACGAATAAAAGTACCTTCAAATCACACACACACACACCATCCATGTATAGCGCTAGTCCACAGTCAAGTTGCAGTGAACTGGAGCCTATTTCAGCTTTGGGGTTCACCCTGGACTGGTTGCCAGCTAGGCACACATAGTAAGAGCAACCTTTCCCAAATTTCGAGCCGAATGTGCAAAAAAACGCTCATACGGCCAATTTTTCCCATCAAGCATTGACATGTCCCGGGTCCTGCAACGTATAATCAATTGTCTTGACTTACTCGCTGTTTCTTTCAGCCTTACAATCGCCTATTGAGTACCAGCGGCGAGAAAGCAAGTCCAACAGTTTGGGCCGCTGCATGAGACCGCCCGTGTCCAGCGGCAGTGCCCTGAGACCCCACTCGTCGGCTTCCATCGACCGCCACAAGCTGCCCTCCCTCCATTCTCATAACATGTCCCTGCCCGCCCTTCATCTGCCGGCCGGTGGACCCAGTGAGACCTGCCTACCGCAAGATGTCGGTTGCCTCCAAACGCGCAGTCACCTTGTTGGGGACCGAGCAAATGCCCCCTTGAACACAATCTTTTTGCATTTGCAGCCTGATGTGGTGCGGCCGTGCCCTGCCGACTGCATTTCTCCATCGCGCGTTCAGCTCAACTTGTCTGATTCGCCCAGCTGTGCCGCCGTTTCAAATGGGCTGCACACAACTTCCACACAAGCTACACAGGTAGGGCCATTTTTTTTTTTTTTTTTTTTTTTTTTTTACTCCAAAATGTTGAACAGATTCGGGAAGAGATTAAAGTCACTTTAGGCCTCAAACCCAGTTCAACTCATGAATTAGTGGGACTAATACAGGCACAATGGCAGATAGTGATTTGGTCACACTCGCACACCTTGAGGGCGCATCCATGACAAGACTCACACAAGTCGCTAGTGAGGCATAACAGAAAGCATGCGAGTTCAAACCTCTCCCTGGTAAAATACTTTTCCACCCAAACGTATTTTTTTCAAAAATATGTTCTATGCAGCCCCCCCTTGTTGAAACAAGGCAATGTGATTCATATAAAAGATGAGTTAAGCAGCAAAATGCACCTATTTTTAGCCACCTCAGGGGGCGGCCATTTTGTCACTTCTGTCGACTGAAAATGAGATCACAGTTGCTCCGGGCTCAGGTAACGACCAATCACGGCTCAGCTTCAGAAAACAGGTCAGCCGTGATTGGTCGTTACCCGAGCCCTGAGACGTTGTGATGTCATTTTCAGTCGACAGAAATGACAAAATGGCCGCCCCCTGAGATGGCTAAAAACGGGTGGATTTTGCTGCTTAACTCATATGCCGCAAACACAATATTCATCAGAATGCTGAGTTTCAACTAGTGGGCCTGCATAGAACATATTCTGGAAAAAAATAGGTTTGGGTTGATTTTTAATCCAAGGACCTTCTATTCTTAACATTATTCATTTATGCTTCTCCTCTGGCATTGTACCTGAAAGACAGCCGTTATTAGATCCTAACTCAAAAGACCCAACCTTCACCTGAGCAACTATGGACAAGTGTCAAATATCCCCTTCAGCTAAAAAATAAATAAATAAATAAATAAATAAATAAAAAAATCCTAGCTGAACTATTTCAGTCCACATTCAGGAATGACCACTCTGAGAGGAATGAGATGGCCTTCACAGAAGCCGCTAATGATCTTTTACTAGCTAGGGACAGCGATACCTCATCGATAGTGTTTTTGCCTTTGAGACCATCAACCATAAACTTGAAACGTGTATCTGTGCTAAAGGCTAAGCTAGTTTAGATCTTATCCCTCAGAGAGGACGCACAATGTGACAACCGTGCTGTCGTGTCACCTAGCAGTTTTGGTCCGACACTGAAAAAAGTTGTTATTGAATTTACTCCATTTTATTTTGTCTTACTCAGTCTTACTCAACCTTCTTTGTCTACTTAGAATTATTATTTATTGCACTTTCTATTCTCTTTATGGCGATTTCTACAGCACTTCTGTAAGTGACTGCACAAGCTTTTCTGAAAGCCCTTTTTCAAACCACAGAGCCATTCGCCGTATTATGAAAGCCTGTATAAACAGACCCACCTTGGCGGAAAGAAACAGTGAACAGAGCCAAGACGTGGATTCGCCGAGGGCAAAGTGGGCTTGAGAGAGCAATGCGCGTAAACATTGTGGAAATTGTGATGGACGGATATGCGATCGTCAAGAGACTGAAAAAGTCAGTGACACATCAACAACATATTTCAGTACTCGAGCCACAGAATCCCGCAGCAGCTGGTGAGTCTTTGGAGACTTTTTGCAGCAGCCTGACCATATCCGGAATATCAATTTTTAATCACGTTATGCAAAGCAGGGGAAGATTTTTCTCCAAATATCAGGTTAGTCTGATGCATGCTGCGCTCGAGTCTTACTTGACTCTCTGCAGCTCCGTGGGGCTCGCGTCTCACAGGGCAGCAGTCGTCCAAGCGCTTTCTCATTTGACTCAAGCTGGAATGGCTTCGTACATAACAAACAGGAAGCGGGCTGAGCCACATCAGGAAGTGGGCAAGCGATGCCTATCAAAAGCAGATCAAAATTGTCGGCTTTGGCTCAATAGGAGGAACTTCACATGGAGACGGCAAACAAACGCCGCATTGCTTTCGTTCGCGTCGATATCAGCGTGTTGATGAGCAGCGCTTGTCTCGTGCTGAAAAGTCAACGGCAACTTGAACAAATGGCGTCGAAAAGCTTTCCGTGGGTGTGACGAGTATTCCCTTACTGCCCGCAGAGAGCAGGCGACGGCTGGCGCCGGGGACAAGCGGCGGATTGCGGAAGCCAGGCTCCATTTTCGGGTCCCTCGGCTGGCCGACGGCCGAGCAACTTGGCCCAGCTGGCCGAAGATGACCTTTGAACTCTCGGACGCTTTCGCTCTGGTGAGCCTGAGGAGAAGTTCACGTCTGTTGCTGCACCTTTGAGCTTTGAAGGAACTTTAGGCAGCACCTGTAAATGACTCCTTTTCTTTTTTAAAACAACAAAAGTGGTGGCGAGCTGTGGCCACTTTGTCTGCACATGAACACAAATCAGCCTGCAGGATGTCGCCGGGCACTCCAAGGAAGGACAATCAGTGTTTATAGGAGGGCTTGGACTATCAAATGTTCATTCCTAAATTGGGGAGGTCACTGGATTGTGCCTTTCAGTTGCTATGCGCCAATGTATGAACGTTTTTGGTTTTTTTTGTCTTGTGCATGAGAGTGTGGAAGGATGTGCATGGGCTCTTCCTGTACTCTCTGGTAATACGACACAAGTGCAGTTTTACACCTGGCGCTTGCCCCACAGGAAACACTTTGATTGCGAACATGACACCAAATTCAAGAGAGAAGGACTTGCTCTCTGCTCTATGCTTACAACTCGCATTGTGTGCATGGGCATATTTTGCTTTTCCATTCTTTTCAGTAAAAAAAAAAAAAAAAAAAGAAAAAAGAAAAGAAATATTAATAGAGTTCCGCAGCTGAAGGCCAAGTGTGAGCAGCGACGAGCACGCAGTCTCTTCAGACTCATTGCTTGGATTGTGCTTTTGCAGGACCGAAAGAGACCTCTAGAGGGCGCCAAGCGTCAGACACTGCTGCAGTAGCCAGGCTGTGTGCTGGTTTGTTCACCGCAAAATTCTCTGGTGTATCTTTTATTTTATTGTTGTTGTTGTTGTTGTTTTAAATAATTGTTTTAAACTTTCCTCCAACGCTGAGAAGTGACTTTTTGTTTCAGAGGACAGATACATGACAGTGATGTCCAAGAATTAAAAACCTGTAATCATGATTTGCTCTCGTGATTTTTCCGCACCTTTTGCTTACATTAACCGGTGGTAGGAATCATTGTACCTGAGTAGATTTCATAGATACATTAACTGTATTCGAGTATTTTTTTCCGACATCTTTCCCTGGATTTGTAAAGCTTGACTTCCGAATAAGCAAGTACTTTTTTTTTTTTAAAGCTCTGATGACAACATGATGGCACAGATGAATTAAGAGAAGTCAACTCAATAGCGATTGAGATCTTTATTCACTGACTGCGATTTTGTGGTCTTATAAGGCAGACGAAGAAGAAAAACAGATTAGAGCAACGCAAGAGAACGTGAACGACGACGGCAACAGATTGGGAGAGTGAAGTCATTCGCCATCTATGGAAGAAAGTTGTTTGATGTTGTGGGACGTAAGAATGGGTCAGAGTGAATGTGTTGTATTGTGGCAAGTGCAACACCTCCAGCGTCTGTTGGTTAGCACATTTCTCGAGGTTTGCATTGTTGCGGGGCATGTAGCCTTTTTTTTTTTTTTTTAACCAGTTTCCAAAACGGGTATTGTTCATTATTGACAGTAAATATATACTGTATATATTTTTGAATTTTGTACTTGAGTAAATTTATGTCAGTATTTTTTACTTTTTCTTGGGAACAGTTGAATTGTTTCTTTCCGACTTTTGCCAACACTGTCATGAACATCCATACTCTATTGAATTTGTTGAAGCTGCGAGTAGAGGCGGCTGCAGCTTTTCAATGCAACAACAAAGAAAAAGTCCAACAGAGCCACCTAGAGGTGGTCTTTGGATGTCCTATAAACGGAAGAAACAAGCAATTAATACAGATGTCGCTTCCGTCAATATGTCTTCTTCATTTTGACCACTAGAGGACGACAAAGCGCTTCCTCTTCAAATATTATCTATTTATCTATCTATCTATCTATCTATCTATCTATCTATCTATCTATCTATCTATCTATCTATCTATCTATCTATCTATCTATCTATCTATCTATCTATCTATCTATCTATTTTTTGGGGGGGGCAGTAAGAATAATGTAATTGTTTTCATGAACCATAGCGGGATGTTCCTTCAACGTGTCCCTTCATCAACGGTCAGTGATGGACATACCCTATTTTGAAACCCTAACCCTACTATGAAACCCTAACCCTAGTTTCAAACCCTACTTTGTAACCTTAACCCTAATTTAAAACCCCACTTTGTAACCCTAACCCTAGTTTTAAACCCTAGTTGGAAACCCTAACCCTAGTTTGAAACCCTAGTTGGAAACCCTAACCCTAGTTTGAAACCCTAGTTGGAAACCCTAACCCTACTTTGAAACCCTAACCCGAGTTTGAAACCCTAAACGTAGTTTGAATCCTTAGTTTGAAACCCTAACTCTACTTTAAAACCCCACTTTGAAACTCTAACCCTAGTTTCAAACCCTACTTTGTAACCCTAACCCTAATTTAAAACCCTGCTTTGAAACCCTAAACCTAGTTTATAAACCCTACTTAGTAAACCTAAACCTAATTTAAAACCCCACTTCGAAACCCTAACGCTAGTTTCTAACCCTACTTTGTAACCCTAACCCTAATTTAAAACCCTAATTTGAAACCCTAACCATAGTTTCAAACCCCACTTTGTAACCCGAACCCCAATTTAAAACCCCACTTTGAAACCCTAACCCTAATTTGAAACCGTAATTGGAACCCCTAACCCTAGTATGAAATCCTAGTCTGAAACCCTAACCCTAGTTAGAAAACCCTAGTTGGAAACCCTAACCCTACTTTGAAACCCTAGCCCGAGTTTGAAACCCTAACCCTAGTTTGAAACCCTAACCCAAGTTTGAAACCCTAGTCTGAAACCCTACCGCTAGTATGCAACCCTAGTCTGAAACCCTAACCCTAGTTTGAAACCCTAGCTTGAAACCCTAACCCTAGTATGAAACCCTAGTCTGAAACCCTAACCTTAGTTTGAAACCCTAGTTGGAAACCCTAACCCTACTTTGAAACCCTAACCCGAGTTTGAAACCCTAAATGGAAACCCTAACCCTCGTTTGAAACCCTAACCCTAGTTTTAAACCCTAGTTTGAAACCCTAACCCTAGTTTGAAACCCTAGCTGGAAACCCTAACCCTAACTGGAAACCCTAGCTTGAAACCCTAACCCTAGTTTGAAACCCTAACCTTAGTTTGAAACCCTAGCTTGAAACCCTAACCCTCATTTGAAACCCTAACCCTAGTTTGAAACCCTAATCCTAGTTTGAAACCCTAGCTGGAAACCCTAACCCTAGCTGAAAACCCTAGCTTGAAACCCTAACCCTAGTTTGAAACCCTAACCTTAGTTTGAAACCCTAGCTTGAAACCCTAACCCTCATTTGAAACCCTAACCCTAGTTTGAAACCCTAACCCTAGTTTGAAACCCTAGTTGGAAACCCTAACCCTAGTTTGAAACCCTAGCTGGAAACCCTACCTTGAAACCCTAACCTTAGTTTGAAACCCTAGCTTGAAACCCTAACCCTCATTTGAAAACCTAACCCTAGTTTGAAACCCTGAACCTAGTTTGAAACCCTAACCCTAGTTTGAAACCCTATTTGGAAACCCTAACCCTACTTTGAAACCCTAACCCGAGTTTGAAACCCTAACCGTAGTTTGAATCCTTATTTGGAAACCCTAACCCTAGTTTGAAACCCTAGTTAGAAACCTGAACCCTACTTTGAAACCCTAACCATAGTTTCAAACCCAACTTTGTAACCCTAACCCTAATTTAAAATCTCACTTTGAAACCCTAACCCTAATTTGAAACCATAGTTGGAACCCCTAACCCGAGTTTGAAACCCTAGTCTGAAACCCTAACCCTAGTTTGAAACCCTAGTTGGAAACCCTAACCCTACTTTGAAACCCTAACCCGAGTTTGAAACCCTAGCTGGAAACCTTAACCCTAGTTTGAAACCCTAACCCTAGTTTGAAATCCTAGCTAGAAACCCTAACCCTAGCTGGAAACCCTACCTTGAAACCCTAACCTTAATTTGAAACCCTAGCTTGAAACCCTAACCCTCATTTGAAACCCTAACCCTAGTTTGAAACCCTAACCCTAGTTTGAAACCCTAGTTGGAAACCCTAACCCTACTTTGAAACCCTAACCCTAGTTTGAAACCCTAGCTGGAAACCCTAACCCTAGCTGGAAACCCTACCTTGAAACCCTAACCTTAGTTTGAAACCCTAGCTTGAAACCCTAACCCTCATTTGAAAACCTAACCTTAGTTTGAAACCCTAAACCTAGTTTGAAACCCTAACCCTAGTTTGAAACCCTATTTGGAAACCCTAACCCTACTTTGAAACCCTAACCCGAGTTTGAAACCCTAACCGTAGTTTGAATCCTTATTTGGAAACCCTAACCCTAGTTTGAAACCCTAGTTAGAAACCTGAACCCTACTTTGAAACCCTAACCATAGTTTCAAACCCAACTTTGTAACCCTAACCCTAATTTAAAATCCCACTTTGAAACCCTAACCCTAATTTGAAACCATAGTTGGAACCCCTAACCCGAGTTTGAAACCCTAGTCTGAAACCCTAACCCTAGTTTGAAACCCTAGTTGGAAACCCTAACCCTACTTTGAAACCCTAACCCGAGTTTGAAACCCGAGCTGGAAACCCTAACCCTAGTTTGAAACCCTAACCCTAGTTTGAAACCCTAGCTGGAAACCCTAACCCTAGCTGGAAACACTAACCCTAGCTGGAAACCCTAGCTTGAATCCCTAACCCTAGTTTGAAACCCTAACCTTAGTTTGAAACCCTAGTTTGAAACCCTAATCCTCATTTGAAACCCTAACCCTAGTTTGAAACCCTAGCTGGAAACCCTAACCCTAGCTGGAAACCCTAGCTTGAAACCCTAACCCTAGATTGAAACCCTAACCTTAGTTTGAAACCCTAGCTTGAAACCCTAACCCTCATTTGAAACCCTAACCCTAGTTTGAAACCCTAACCCTAGTTTGAAACCCTAGTTGGAAACCCTAACCCTAGTTTGAAACCCTAACCCTAGTTTGAAACCCTAGCTGGAAACCCTAACCCTAGCTGGAAACCCTACCTTGAAACCCTAACCTTAGTTTGAAACCCTAGCTTGAAACCCTAACCCTCATTTGAAAACCTAACCTTAGTTTGATACCCTAAACCTAGTTTGAAACCCTAACCCTAGTTTGAAACCCTTGTTGGAAACCCTAACCCTACTTTGAAACCCTAACCCGAGTTTGAAACCCTAGCTGGAAACCCTAACCCTAGTTTGAAACCTTAACCCTAGTTTGAAACCCTAACTGGAAACCCTAACCCTAGCTGGAAACCCTAGCTTGAAACCCTAACCCTAGTTTGAAACCCTGTTTGGAAACCTTAACCCTACTTTGAAACCCTAACCCGAGTTTGAAACCCTAACCGTAGTTTGAATCCTTATTTGGAAACCCTAACCCTAATTTAAAACCCTACTTTGAAACCCTAACCTTAGTTTGAAACCCTAGCTTGAAACCCTAACCCTAGTTTGAAACCCTAACCCTAGTTCGAAACCCTAACCCTAGTTTGAAACCCTAACCCTAGTTTGAAACCCTAGTTGGAAACCCTAACCCTAATTTAAAACCCTAACCCTAGTTTGAAACCCTAGCTGGAAACCCTAACCCTAGCTAGAAACCCTACCTTGAAACCCTAACCTTAGTTTGAAACCCTAGCTTGAAACCCTAACCCTCATTTGAAAACCTAACCCTAGTTTGAAACCCTAAACCTAGTTTGAAACCCTAACCCTAGTTTGAAACCCTATTTGGATACCCTAACCCTACTTTGAAACCCTAACCCGAGTTTGAAACCCTAACCGTAGTTTGAATCCTTATTTGGAAACCCTAACCCTAGTTTGAAACCCTACTTTGAAACCTGAACCCTAGTTTGAAACCCTAACCATAGTTTCAAACCCCACTTTGTAACCCTAACCCTAATTTAAAATCCCACTTTGAAACCCTAACCCTAATTTGAAACCATAGTTGGAACCGCTAACCCTAGTTTGAAACCCTAGTCTGAAACCCTAACCCTAGTTTGAAACCCTAGTTAGAAACCCTAACCCTACTTTGAAACCCTAACCCGAGTTTGAAACCCTAGCTGGAAACCCTAACCCTAGTTTGAAACCTTAATCCTAGTTTGAAACCCTAACTGGAAACCCTAACCCTAGCTGGAAACCCTAGCTTGAAACCCTAACCCTAGTTTGAAACCCTAGCCTGAAACCCTAACCCTAGTTTGAAACCCTAACCCTAGTTTGAAACCCTAACCCTAGTTTGAAACCCTAGTTGGAAACCCTAACCCTAGTTGGAAACCCTAACCCTAGTTTGAAACCCTAACCCTAGTTTGAAACCCTAGCTGGAAACCCTAACCCTAGCTGGAAACACTACCTTGAAACCCTAACCTTAGTTTGAAACCCTAGCTTGAAACCTTAACCCTCATTTGAAAACCTAACCCTAGTTTGAAACCCTAAACCTAGTTTGAAACCCTAACCCTACTTTGAAACCCTAACCCGAGTTTGAAACCCCAACCGTAGTTTGAAATCCTTATTTGGAAACCCTAACCCTAGTTTGAAACCCTAGTTGGAAACCTGAACCCTAATTTGAAACCCTAACCATAGTTTCAAACCCCACTTTGTAACCCTAACCCTAATTTAAAATCCCACTTTGAAACCGCTAACCCTAGTTTGAAACCCTAGTCTGAAACCCTAACCCTAGTTTGAAACCCTAGTTGGAAACCCTAACCCTACTTTGAAACCCTAACCCGAGTTTGAAACCCTAGCTGGAAACCCTAACCCTAGTTTGAAACCTTAACCCTAGTTTGAAACCCTAACTGGAAACCCTAACCCTAGCTGGAAACCCTAGCTTGAAACCCTAACCCTAGTTTGAAACCCTAGCCTGAAACCCTAACCCTAGTTTGAAACCCTAACCCTAGTTTGAAACCCTAACCCTAGTTTGAAACCCTAGTTGGAAACCCTAACCCTAGTTGGAAACCCTAACCCTAGTTTGAAACCCTAACCCTAGTTTGAAACCCTAGCTGGAAACCCTAACCCTAGCTGGAAACCCTACCTTGAAACCCTAACCTTAGTTTGAAACCCTAGCTTGAAACCTTAACCCTCATTTGAAAACCTAACCCTAGTTTGAAACCCTAAACCTAGTTTGAAACCCTAACCCTACTTTGAAACCCTAACCCGAGTTTGAAACCCCAACCCTAGTTTGAAATCCTTATTTGGAAACCCTAACCCTAGTTTGAAACCCTAGTTGGAAACCTGAACCCTAATTTGAAACCCTAACCATAGTTTCAAACCCCACTTTGTAACCCTAACCCTAATTTAAAATCCCACTTTGAAACCGCTAACCCTAGTTTGAAACCCTAGTCTGAAACCCTAACCCTAGTTTGAAGCCCTAGTTGGAAACCCTAACCCTACTGTGAAACCCTAACCCGAGTTTGAAACCCTAGCTGGAAACCCTAACCCTAGTTTGAAACCTTAACCCTAGTTTGAAACCCTAACTGGAAACCCTAACCCTAGCTGGAAACCCTAGTTTGAAACCCTAACCCTAGTTTGAAACCCTAACCTTAGTTTGAAACCCTAGCTTGAAACCCTAACCCTAGCTGGAAACCCTAACTTGAAACCCTAACCCTAGTTTGAAACCCTAACCTTAGTTTGAAACCCTAGCTTGAAACCCTAACCCTAGTTTGAAACCCTAACCCTAGTTTGAAACCCTAACCCTAGTTTGAAACCCTATTTGGAAACCCTAACCCTACTTTGAAACCCTAACCGTAGTTTGAATCCTTATTTGGTAACCCTAACCCTAATTTAAAACCCTACTTTGAAACCCTGACTTTAGTTTCAAACCCTACTTAGTGACCCTAACTCTAGTTTCAAACCCTACTTTGAAACACTAACCCTATTTCGAAACCGTACTTTGAAACCCTAACTCCAGTAGAAAAACCCACTTTGAAACCCCATCTCTAGTTTAAAACCCTACTTTGAAACACTAACCCTATTTTTTGAAACCCTACTTTGAAACCCTAACTCTACTTTAAAACAATACTTTGAAACCCTAACCTTAGTTTAAAACCCTACGTTGAAACCCTAACGTCTAATTTCTCACCCTAGTTTGAACTAAACCCATCGCGGGCAAGCGGTTTTCCGCCCGGGATAAGTGGGCTCATGCGTGTGTTAGGATGCAACCGTCTTTGTATTCCCCTTTTTTCCCCCCAAGCAGTCATGTTAGACATGATAAGCCACTAAAGTTTCTTCTGCTCCATTTTTTTTTTTTCGGCCAAAATGATATTTTTCACCACAAATCATTCTTGTAGCCGACAACACCAAACAATTCTGTTAAGTCCATGGATGGGAAACATCTCGGCTTTTCAGAAGCCGTTGCTGTCGTCGCTTTCGCTTTCTTGTTTTTTTTCCCAAGATCCAAGAGCTCAAGTCGACATCTCGACCGCTGTTTACTCTACCTGGCAGCGGTGACGACGTTTTGTCATCGATCTGGGCCAACGTCGGCCGAAGGTTGCCTGCACCACTGCGACCTCTGAGCGTAGCGCTGAAAGGGCATTTAAACCAGATGGCTCCTCATCAAGACCATCAAGCCACATGCAACTGAGACAAGCTGAAGCATGAAGAACGAGAGTCATGTTGAAACAGGTCATAGTTGCTTTTTACAAGTTTATCTTTTACGAGTAGCTAAAACATCGTGTTCTTGCCTTCACTTTTGATAACAGCTCAACTGCAGTCCAAGTCAAAGGACCTAGAACAGAACCCCTCTCATTGGCATCCCAAACATGCCCACCAAATGAAGGTTTCAAAAATGCCCAAAAAAAAAAAAGCCCCAAAAAAGAGGGCTGTTTAACCCTTTGGCATCTTCTGATGTGCTTTTTTTTTTAATTGTGTGGATGGTGTCAGTGCAGAATTCCACCAAGGTGTGACAAATTTCACAAGAGAAACAATGAAGCACAAAAACACAAGTAAACAGTCAGGAGATGTGATCCACATCACCAGAATTTATTTTCAATGTGTTTCTTCATGTAGCCATGATTTTTATCTACATATTTCTACATATAGAGACAGGTTAGAGAACAGGTTATCAAGAGGAGCCAGATGGAGGAGATAAGTGTTTGTGTGTGGGCAGGGGGAAGCTGGCGTTGGACAGTGTGAGCAACAAATACACGCATGTGTGGGTGTGTGTGTGTGTGTGTGTGTGTGTGTGTGTGTGTGCGTGCGGCAATGAACTGTTAAAACGTCCAAAATAAATACGTCGAGTTTTACGTGCCAAGGAACAAGTCGCACAAAATAACAGCACATTGGCCCGCAGGAAGGCATGCGTTAATGTTGGAATAAACTGTGACTACATCCCAATAGATTCCAACCAAGGGACGGAATGAATTAAAAGAGAGGAAGAAGACCAAATGTTAGGTGCACATAGAGGACTTTGTGAGGTTTTGGAGTCAAAAGGAAGTCACTGGGGGGAGGGGCTCGAGCTCATGCAAACATCTCGTACATTCATCCTTGGCTTTTACGAAAAGGTTAAGACTCTCTCTCTCTCTCTTTGTTATTATTTTTTTTACAGAAATGATACCATTAAGGGGATCTTCACAGCCTTATCTGCCCCATACTGATGTATGTTGTGGCACAACAACAGAACGTGGAATGTATGTGACCGAAAGCAAAGGAATAAACCTCAAGTCTCAAGATGTACGAAAAGTGTCTTGAAGTGCTTGCAGCTATCGTGTAGTAAGGATTCCAACTGCATTGGTGTGCCTGAAAGGTTTGCTGTGGGAAATGGTCCAATTTCAGGAATTGGACCCTAAATTATTGTTCATTCACTCCAAATAATGCGGCTTTGTTCCATCAATCTTTGCCAGTGACATATAGTGAGAGGCAGATCAATGAAATGCTCTTCCCTTCAACGATAGAAGATCAATTTATCCACCTGCTGCCATTCACAAAACAGAATAATGATCAACTAAACGGGCCCACATTTCACAGTGTAAATTGTGATCAGATCATCCTGACTTTCGTCGTAATCGCCACTCCATCGCGGGGTTGCGTTCCAATCTCCACAATAAGTCAAATTTGTGATATAGAATTACCCTATATATATATATATATATATATATATTCTTGAGGCATATTTTTATAGCATGTATGGCACTTACACTTTTGAACTTCTTTAAACACACTGAAAATAATACAAACATATACAGTAATGTATTGAGAGAGAGCAAGAGCAAAGGATAACACAAAAATATTGTACAGTGCACCAATCCCTCAATGTGCTTACGGCAAACAAATCCTGTTTTTTTTCCAGGCAAACGTATCATCTCACAATATACCAAAGATGTACATTATAAAATTAACCTCTAGTCATCGCTTTCTGTAGGCGCAAAAAGCAGGATTACAGCACGACATTCATTAACACTGGTCAACAGTCAATTTTCATCAGAGGTGGCTTAATATGTCCCGAAACGTATTTTTGACACTGATCTCAAAAATGTCTTTATTGTTTTTATATATATATATATATATATATATATATATATATATATATATATATATATATATATATATATATATATATATATTTTTTTTAATTTGATCTATAAAAGCTTGTACAATACAAACTTTACCAAGCGTAGTCATTTGGAGCTATGACGTTCCCGAGAAAAAAATAAAAAACTGATAAATCAACCGCTTGCTGAACCCAACCCTTAATTTATAAATATGACTAAGTATATTACTATACTACATATGATATTATAAGAATTATTATAATTATTCTGAAAATCCGAATTTAGAATCAGCACAAACAAATAATCTAGAAAAGTGTACTTGCATCTCTAATTCATGAATTTAGTCAAAAATTCTTGGCCAGTGTAATTTCCAACAAAAACTAGACTTTGATGAAATACAGTACTTCCTGTTTCATTCTACTTCTTTCAAATATGCACATTCTCATACTAAATGAACATAGAGCTATCTAGTGATCACCTAACGAGAGTTAGACCAAAATATGACATACTGTCGGTAACTGTACAAAAACATCCGTGAAAAAGCGGGACCTGGAATCGGCGATGGAGGGGCTTTACTGTACACTACGTTTGGTGACGTTTCTGTTTGGTGTTGCGCTGCTAGATTTTTCTGATGTTAAAACAAGTGCCCGGGCACAATTAAGGTTGGGAAACAGGTCGAAATGATCTTTGAAGTTCTGATGGGATTGTGGCAAGATGGCACTGAATGCAATCGGCAACAAAACCGGCACGTGTGCTGGGAGAGCTGTGGCGCGCTGCCGCTATCCGTATGGCTTTCTTTCTACTGCTGCCGTCGGCTGAACGTGCACGCTCGCCACAGGTCCGGGCGTGGTGAAGACAGCGAGCCGAGCCCTGAATCAAATGTCACCCTGTATGAGCACCCAAAAAGTGGCAGAACAGCCCCCCAAAGTCGCAGGAGGAGCAAGGCACCCGTTACAGCAAATTCCGCCTGACAAAGACAAAATGGTCCAGCACCGAGAGGGGGACAAAAGCCCATTTGAAAGTTGGCGGATGGAACCCAGATGGCGCCGGGGGCCTGCAGACTGGAGATCATTTGTTGTGAGGATGCCCGTGCCTGAGGTGAGTCTGCTTTCTGATCCCTGATCTGATCTGAGGCGCTGATGTCGCAGATGTCGAGCCATGACAAAGTAGCTGCTGCGTGCGTGCGTGCGTGCGTGCGTGCGTGCGTGCGAGTGTGTGAGATCGTGCAGTGATGCGTGGGTACAACTAGCACGGGCGGGCACACACAGGTGCATGTAGAGCAAGTGTGTGCCTCGACTGAGTCCGGGTGACGCGTCAGGCTCGTAGCAAAGGTCCCGTGGCCCCGGCGAGGGGCGCCGTCGAGTCGTAGCCCAGGTCCGCCGCGGCGTGCGGCCCGCCAAGAAGCTGTCCCGGGAAAGGCTGAGCCTGCACCTGCCGGTCCCGGAAACTCTGGATGTAGCTCTGCATCACAGCATCATGGCAAGGGAGTTAAGCCTCGAGTGCGAAATGGACCTCAAGGTTTGCTCATTTTTCCAGGGGTGTCCGACTACAACCTGGGGGCCATTTGTGGCCCGCCGACCGCTCTTTAGTGGCGCGCACGGCGATCCCCTGAGATACGAGTGAGCTGCCTTGCAAGTTTTCCTAAGAGGCTTCAAATTTAACGGCACTCTAAGTTGCGGTTCAAAAACGACAATTACAGCCTGTGAATTCAAAACAACCACAAAGTTTAGCCTTTCGTTACACTAGCTTAATGCTAACACTAATAGCATCGACGGTGCAGGGCTTTAACGCTTTAAGCAACAGACTGAATTACAACCGCGGCAACAAATGTAGGCAGAAAATGTAACGGTACTCACAGTCATATATTCTTTATCGTCTGTGTAGATCAACTAATATTCGTGCCGTACTGATGAGCTGAGAGACGAGTTGAGACGTCTCAATGAAGCCTGATTATGAATCCCACTTGAGTTTTTGACAGGACACGACCCGCCGCAATACGATCGGCTGTTTCATCCAGGCCGGCCTGACTAGAACTCGAGCGGGATTCATAATAACGTATCAATCAACAAAATATGCGTTTGTCTGTCTCAGACTGCCCCCAGGTGGCCAAGGCGGACACACCGGGAAAAGCAGCACAATGGACATTCAATTGATGTCATCTGACAAAAAAAAAGATTGAAAACACCGATCCAAAACTCGACACAAATCGCTGGCCAACCAGCGATTGGGAACGGATTGAAGTGGATCCCACACTTTGCACTCTACTTCGCGGCCGCCGTTTCAACTCACCGGCGAGAGGACGTCGGTGTCATAGCGGCGAATGGGATTGGGCTTGCGGCGATAGGCGGGTTCCTGATGGAGTTGCTTGGCTTGGTTTTGGCTGGAGGAGGAGCCGACATGCTTCTTCTTCTTCTTCTTGTGGCGGTAGCGGTCGTCACGTTGGCGAATGCGCATCACCTGCATCCTCCTCTGCTGCCGACTGATGATGACTGGGGAGGAGAAACGGGGCTCAGTTATGTGGTTGACATGACGACGTCGTCGACGCCGTCGCGGCGGTGACCTCCGAGAGAATCGGCCCCCCGAATTAGGGCACGGCGAAACGGCACGTCTCCTCACCCTTGGTATGCGAGTAGCCCTCAGCGGTCACTTTCCACTGGACCACCACGCCCAAGAGGGTGAGCGCAGGCCACACCCCCAGCACCACCCACGTCAGCCAGCAAACCGGCTTCCCGGGGACGGCTTTCATCCGCTCGTACATGTACAGAACGAGCGCAAAGAGCTCCACGAAGTAGTCCAGCGCCACGGTGATGACGGCCGCGCCGAAAACGGCGGTGGACAGCGTGGTGAAGATGCGCTGCCACTGGAGGGTGAGCACGGCAAAGAGCATGCCCAGGCCAAGCAGCACGCCCAGCGGCACCCAGACGGAGCGCGGCGGGCTGTGGGAAAGCTCCTCCATGCCCACCAAGGTGGCCACCGCCACCAGCAGGCCGAGCAGCAGACCCACCATGAAGAGGCCCACGCTGCGGACCAGCATGGTGACCAGGCCGCACAGCGTGCCGATGCCCAGGCCGATGCCCGCCGAGGCCTCCGCGCTCAGCTGGGTGTCCAGCACGCGCTCCTTGTAGCACAGCATGAAGATGACCACCGAGCCGAACATCAGGCCCGTCAGGAACATCACCGCCTTGAAGCAGCGGTAGCCTGCGGGGTGGGGGGAGGGGTCAACCACAAATGGCTTACTGTACGCAAAACTCTTGCAGCCTGCTCGTGGATCAAAATGGATTGGTGGTCGTTTATTCGCCCTCAAATAGCACGACTCCAAAATGGGCCTGTCCATGCAAGCGCCATCACATCCAGTAATCCCCCCCCACCCCCCCCCCCCCACCTAGTCGCTGTTCACAAATTCACCTATTTACCAATCCTGTTATTCGCCGGAAAATAAACTCAGCAATATGCGTTTTTGCGTTGCACTCTAAGACGCCAGGAGGTGGCGCCAAAAGCCGTATTTAAATAGGAATTGATCTCACTGACGTATGCTGAAGGGACAACACATTTCCAATGAGAGGCAAGCTTTGTATATTTTGCCACAGTTAACTTGAAAAGTAACCTAGTTATTTACTGATTACTGGCTTTTAAAAGCAACTTATTATTTTACTAAGTTAAATTCCAAATTACTTTAATAGTTACAGTCAGCAGATGCCAACAACCCTGCTTAAAATAAAGACGACGCGCAGTTTATTGAACTATTTATCAACATCTAATTCAATTACTTGCTGATTTTTGTTATTCAAGGTAGGGCTCGGTAACACACAACACAAAATGTGTGGTTGCAGAAGTGTGAGCACCCTCTTGTAACTGGGATGTGGCTTTCAGAATTGACCAATTACACTCAAACTCAAGTTGAATGAGAATACGGTTCATCAGGGGCACTTTAAATGGTGGCAGTTGTGTGCTGATTCCCATTTTATATGAGTTTGATTGCTTAATTATGAACCCAGTTGCATAACAGTAATAAGAGAGTGCATGTGAACACTTGTGAAACCACAAAGTTGTTTATTTTTACTCCCCCTCTAGAAAAGATGAAAAAAAAAAAAAAATCACTTGAGTTGTACACGTCACGTTAATGGTGGAAAAAGTTTTGAACGTTTTTTTTTAGCATGATCTTCTTTTTTAACCGCAAAAAAAAAAAAATGTCTTGTGACTTAAATATCCATGCAAGTGCAAATCCAGAAAAAAAGTGTGGCGAGCGTGAGGGGAAGCCAAAGGTTCAACTCACCAAAGAAGCAGTAAATGACGCCAAAGAGGCAGCACATGGAGCAGACTACGGAGGGAACCACCTTGTAGCGGCCGGCCGAGTCTTGGCATCCGGTCAGCAGCCGGGGGCTCAGCTCCAGTTCGGGGCGAGCCAGCAGCGGTTCCAGGGTGGTCGTCATGATGAGCGAAAAGAAGAATGGAGCACCCGGGGAATGGAGGATGACAGGCGATCAGATGAGAGGCCAGGGAATGGGGAGACTATGGAGCACCGGCCGGCTGCATGCCTTCACCTGCGGGAGACAGAGGTGCCTGTGACTCAAGTCGACCTGGAAAGGCTGGACCCCCACCCCCCCCCCCCACCCATGTGCCTGCTTTGTCCATGTCAAAAATGAGTTGTCTGTCGACACTGTCAGTGCGCAACTGCCGCATTGAAAGGAAATCGGAGGAGCTGCTCGATTGGCCATGTTTTGAGTTGGCTGTGTACACTCCCACAGCGGCGCAGACCTCAGATCTGCCAGCCCGCACAGAGGCCGACAGTCCGGAAGAGCAACCATCTCACGTGTGGCCTCTGCTGTCCCCTCGCCTGCCGAAAAGTCAACCTTGGCTGCTTTGACTTGCTTTTACAAGTCCTGATACAAGGCTTGTCTCGGTCTTCCGAGTGGAATTCCCGGACAGACTAGATGTCATAACTGCACAAGTTCATAGCTGCACGCCATTTGTCACAATTGAATGAATCCAAAGTCAATTGAAAGTAATCAAGTTACATTACTACAATATGATGGTACTTGGATGACATTACTAACTACATTTTTTTTTTTTTTGCATGTAACAGTAACTTAACCAAATTACGTTTTTAAAATAACCCTCCAATCCAAACAAAATAGATAATAAATCAACAAATGATTTACTATAACATTCATGTCCTCTCGCCTCTGAGAGATTTCAAAATGGACCTCAACTTGTGTCGTGTAGTCACTCCAACATCGGCGCAAAGATGTCATTAATAAGCATATTTGGTGAAGGATTATCAGGCCAGAGAAAAGCATGCACCAGACCGTCTGTCTGTCTGTCTGTCCACGTGTACGTGTGTGTGTGTGTTAGCATTAAGCCATTTCGCGCCGCAGATGTCAATGTGCATCATCCTCTTACACGAATAAATCAAACAAAATCTCACGGACCAGTTTTGATCCTGATCTACGGCATAAACACTGACGCCGCCCCCCCCCCTGCCCTCTTCCTGTCTGTTGCTATGACAACGACGGAACGCTGACAGACAGTTGTTAGACTTGATCTGTCGCCTCCAAATGACAGACCAGCCACCGCCATAGGCTCCATAGCAACAGCATGAGAGCCAATCAGAGGCTTGGCAGGCAGTCATGCACGGACACACTGTCTATGCGTGCGCGCGTGCGAGTGCGCGTTGGCTACGGCTCTGTATAATGCGCACATGCTGATCAATTATGGGATAAAAACAAACGTCCGTCCATCCAGCTGCGCTCTGGTGAGCGACCGAACTACTCCACACACACACACGCAAGTGCACTTTACGTGGCATAATGTCAAGCAAGTGGATCCGACTCAAGAAGACTGCAAACCAAATCCGGCAGACCAAATCAATGCAGTTGGAAGTGAACAACCGAACAAAAACACGGCGTGGCAATTCAATCCAGTATGAGCCTTGAATCTACTCACTCTGGCCTGACGAGACGCCCGAGCTACGCATCTTATCCTTAGATGACTTAAAGGCACGCAGCGACCTTTCTTTGTGCTGTTCAGTCGCCATCTGAAGTCACAGACGCACAAATGCTGAGTGGCTCTGTCAGTTTCCTGCTGCTCACGGTTTTGCCCAGAGAGCAGCTGATGTGGATCGATATGCGGCATCTGCGGAAAGCGTGGCTGTGTGCTATCACGTGTACGACAGGCCTAAACGTGACGCAGACGACATGGTGGTAACAACGCGGGTGGCAAAATTCAAAGACGGAAGCAAAATGAAGAAGGAATTGACAACGGTTAACTGTTCAGGGAACTAAAATATGGCGTTACCCCTCCTCCATTAGCGCGTTTGCGGTTGGCGGTCCTGCTATTTGACGGTGTAAAGAAGAAAAACAGGAAGAACTTTGAGCGGAAGATTACACCGGCCAACAAATGCTTTACAATTATTTTTTTTAATTCAGAGATGCAAGTCAACTTTTCTAGGTTAATTTCTGTGCAATGATTCCAAATCTTGCCTTGTTTTTTCCTTCCTAATAACAATAATATAACAAGTAATATAGTAATAGTAAAATTGATAAATTGAGAGTTAGGTGGATTGTAAATAAAAAATTGCTGTTGAGGACAACTGTTATTGAATGTCAATCTACTTCAGTCCTGCTTTTTACGCCTACAGAAAGTGATGGCTGTATGTTCAATTTGTAATGTATTATTCATGTATGATAAGTCAAGTTTGTTAATTTGGAAAACATGGGATTTGTTTCCTGTAAATAGAGGGATTAGTTTACTTTTACGCTATTGGTAGTTATTTTTGTGTATTTTTTTTGTGCGCTCCCTCAACATATTCTGTTTAATGTGTTTTCATTATTTTGAAAGTGAGTTTAAAGACTTAAAAAAATAGCGTCATAAATGCTATAAAAAAAAACAACATTTATTTTCTATGAATTCTCAGGGAAAGTTTCCAATCTGAATCATTCCCAAAATCCCACAGTTTAACTTCCCATGGAAATTTACGGGAAACTTTCCAGAAATGTACAGAAAATGTTCCAACTGTTTGCAACCTTAGCTACAATTGGAAAAGGGCAAGCTTTTCAACTATCCGACACTGCTTTCTGTTGACCATGTGACTTCTGCCTCCAAGCTTTGGACTTTGCACAGCTGCAGGTGGTTCTCAGGCCACACACCTGCGCACGCAGCCACTCATCACGCCGTTAGCGGCAACCTCCTCCGACAAAGCCCCCTCTTTTTCCGTCGCCTCCCAGCCCGGGCGAAAAGAACCAAGACGCCTCCGTACAGCGTGAGCCGAGGAATGTCAATGATGCTTGTTGCCACGGACGACGGCTACCGTTCTTCAGAGGGACTAAACAAACAGACAAAAGCCGCTTGGAGGTGTTGCAAGGAGCTCAGGCTGGGAAGTGGGAGTTGATGACACATGACCGGATCGAAACTGACGTGTTGTGCATTTCTTTGCTCACAAACTCTCACTGAGCCGCAGGGTTCAACGATTGTGGTGATATTGTGGCCACTTGCACACAAGCCTTCGCCTGTCACAATCGAACAGGGAGGGCGACTCGGCGGAAGCTCATAGCGGTCAGAGATGTTTCTATTTATGGGCCAAACTACAGAATGACCTCCTGGTGTGCACAAACTGTGCACTAGTTGACAACTACATGCTACTAGTATTGCAAGTGACGTTGTAAAATTTTACTAGGTAACCTCTAGTGCTTCATTAGTGGTACTAGTGGAGCGCATGTCAACAAATGCATAGTTTTGCCTCACTAGTAACATAGAGTTGTTCTACTAGTGTGCAGAAATGTCACACAGCAGTGGTAAAAAAACATCCCTAATAAGACTGTCGTTCTACTAGTGTGCTATGGTCATTCTACTAGTGCCCTGAATAGTCAAGTCCAGTAGTATGTTCTTTGTCCTCACTAGTAGGACAATTAAGAGTGCCAACTATAGTGATGTTAAGGTCGTCCACTCATTTATGACATTTATGTGCACTAGTAGAACGACTAGGGTGGGTAGTAGTACATATTACTACTAGTGAGGCAAACCTGTGCAATCGCTGACAACTACAAGTGGCATTATCAAATTATACAGTTTAATATCGAGTGCACTATTAGTAAAGTTTTGCCTCGCAGTTGTTAAACAAGTCAGCTCTGGTCATTCCATTAGTGAGCAGAAATGTCATACAGTAGTAAAAGGCAGTAGTATAAAAAAGTTACTAATGCGCCCTAGTGGTGTTATTAGTGTTAGTGGTGAGAACAAAGATTGTAGTAGTACATGGACATTAAAATGAGTATCAAATAAACGCTCCAACGGCTACTAATCGGCCAAAGGTGGCACTAGTATTAGAAATAAGTTACTGTACTAGTAAGATGGTCATTCAACGAGGTTCCCTTGTTCTTTCTACTAGTGACCTGACTTACTAGCAAGAAGAAAGAGTATACTGAACTAGTAAATAGAACTTGGGCTGATATCCAATGAATGCTCAAGCAGCTTTCCAAATGCCTACGAGTTGGGCCTTGTGGCTAGTGCAGCACAATAATTGACTATTAAGGTTTCTTTACCTACTAGTTGGCCAAAAGTGGCAGTAATCGTGCAAAGAAAAAACCGTCTGTCTAGTAAGACAGTCCTGTTCTGTGAGGACAAAGAGCGTACTAGTAAACTGACAACTTAGTGCACTAGATGTCTAGAGACATTGGTACACCTGCGTGTTATTTTTTTTAACCTGGATATAATGGACATTAATATTTTAGTGTTACTGTGTATCGTTTTTATGTCTCGGTCTCGAGTTTGAAATGAAGCTGACTGAAATGGAATTAAAATGGAATAAATGCTCAAACGGCCTTCGGTTGTGGCGTGAAATGGTCTGTGCTGCTTTCATGGACCGCTGGGAGACGTCGGTGCTTCTAAAGCCCCGTTGTTTGTGCCTCACGTTGCACTGCCATCCATCCGTTGAGACTGTCGACGAACTCATCGACCGCGATGCGGCCATCCGAGAAACCCGGATCGACCTCCCTCCTAGACTGACCTCAATTCAATCGAGAACAGTCCGACTCTTTCTCACGAATGTCCTCGGAGCATCCGTCGCCTGACAGCAGGTGGTGCAAAACACGACGGACGGGGGACTCACCATCATCAGCTGCCACCGGGTGACGCGCCACCCCCGCGGCGTCCTCATGACTGCAGAGGCGGCCACCGCAGCCCGAGAGCCGACCATGCCATGAACACCCAGCCCGCCAAAGGGTGTGTTACCCCCGTCCGTCCGTCCGTCCGTCCGTGGGCGTGGGGCAAGACGACGCCTAGCTCTCCCGTGTCGGAGGATCCGGATGGGACTAGTCCTCCATGACGGGCGCTGCTTCAAATAGGATGACGAGGAGGAGCACCGCGGGGAGGTCGGGAGCCGAAAGTGGAGCGGGACCCGAGCCCGGATGGACTGACGGACGGATGCGGGATGTCGTGCTTCCCATGAAGGTGGCAGGCAGGCGCTCGTGCCCGCGTATCGCTTGCTACACTGTCCTGTGTATAGGTCATATGCGCCACCTACAGGCTGACAGTCGAAAGACACCCGTGTTATAAAAAGGACGTACAAAAACAACCCTCGCCAACAACAGGGCCTACAAAAACACTCCCCTACCAAAAACTTAAACAAAAAAATAAACCTCTCCTATATAAGGACGAAGAAAAACACCCGCCCTAAAAAAGACCCACAAAACCTTCTCCGAAATGAAGGAAAAAACATAAAAAACATTTTTCTTTAAAATAAAAAAAAGGAAAAAGGGGAAAAAGACAGTCCTCGCCTAGAAGAGGACTCAGAAAAACTCACTAAAAAAAATGCACAAAAAAGGAACTACAATGGAAGACTTGCATGCATTATTGTTATATACTATGAATGAAGTGCCCACCCATGTTTGCATAATAAAGCATAAAAAAGACAAAGTGCAAACGACATCAAACTATTCATTAATCTGCTGTGAAATTGTGAAATTTAAATTAGTTACCTTTGTTAGCGGTTGAGTAAAAATTGACTTTGATTTTATTTGTGCAACCCTTGTCACTCACGTTTAAGCGTTTCTTCACTTGGCCTAACATGCTGCTATTTGAGGCAAACCGGGGTTTAAAAGAAGAACAACAACAAAAAGGCACTAAGTGCACGCTGGTAAGTTGTCCATCGACAAATCTCTTTCGACATTCAGTGGAAGGTAATGTTCGCTACAATACCAGAATCGTCCAGAGGAGGGCGACTGACACGACTCATTTTGCATTACTAGTTTCGGCCATGTTCAGATAACAGTGGCGGGAAGGGGAGTAACGTAAAAAGGCTACTTAGTTACTGTAGTTAAGTAGATTTTTATTCAGTGTGTTTCTTCTTCTACGTATCATATACTACACAAGTTAATAAAAGAGGGTAACTGATTTGTGTGCAGTTTTCTTTTTTTTTTTCACTGTGTGAAGTGATAAATATAATTGACAGGTAAATATGTTGAAGCCAAGTATGTTTGAGTCACCAACAAAGTACTGTAAGAAGAATCAACTCTAAATACCAAAGCAAAATTAGTCATTTGATATTGCGGCAGAAGTTATGGATTAAAGGAGCATAGTGTAGCGCTGACGTGCCAAAGTCTAACAAACAATTTCAACAACTTTTTTGGGTGTGTTACGATGTATTGTGGTGCAGAATACATACAGTGTGTGACGTGGATCTTGTTTTATAAGGGAAATGTATTATTTTCAGATACTGGAAAAAGTCCTCTGTAATTGAACCAGTTATATCGGTATAATTAAGTAGGTGACAAATAAACTTGAGTTGAACAGACTGTATTAAGAGTAATGAGAAAACTACTTGAATCGAATCCTTTGCCTTAAGCACCACCTTCTTCACTTTGCGCTGTGTGTAGAGTTTCCGATTTTGCCGCCTCAGGCTCTGTGCAGGAAACGAAGGTTGATGGGCTTTGCAGGAATGAGCAGCGTCCGCGTTTTGGCCTGGACGGTGGCGAAGTCGTCTCCCCCCGGCCGGACCTCGTAGTGCTGCATCAGCTGCCAACACAAGTTGGTATTCCCGACTAAGCTCTACAATGAGGCACTTCAAATTCCGTCCGCGTGATGCGAGGCAAACGCGGCGCCGCTCACCCTGCACAGAGCAAAGTACATCTCCATCTCGGCCACTCTCTTCCCCACGCAGGCTCGCACGCCCACGCCAAAGGGGATGAAGCTGTACGGGTGGTGCCGGAAAGCTGGCGTCACCCTGCCGGCGCGAAGCCATCGCTCTGGCGCGAACGCGTCGGCACGGGTGAACTGTGTGTGGTCGCGGCTGACGACGTAGTGGCACAGGTGGAACTGAGTCTGGAAGCAACATGGTACATGTGTGTCTTTTGGAAAAATAGGACTCTATAAAAGTGTCCTTATAAAAACATACAGAATGAAACTACATTCATACATATATTTTCTACATTTTTTTCTTCAATGCAGTGAACATTGTGTTGCTCCTTTTGGGGTGTGCCTACTGGCCACCTGGTGGCCAAGCCATGTCAGTCACCAAATACAGTGTTGAAACACTTACCTTAAAAAGTAACTTTACTTTACTGATTACGTCGTTTTTTAAGTGGAAGTCAACCCAAAAGTGACAAAATGGCCGCCCCCTGAGATGGCTAAAAACGGCGGGATTTTGCTGCTTAACTCATATTCCACAAACGTAATATGAATCAGAATGCCGTGTTTCAACTAGTGGGCCTGCATAGAACATATTCTGGGGAAAAATATGTTTGGGTTGACTTCCGCTTTAAATTGACGTGGTGTGATTGAAGCTAGATAACACTCTGTTTACAGCACAGAGTGTGCAATAAACCTTAATATTTTTGTTTCGGCCTGACAGAAACTCAAAATAGTGAAGTGAACGTGAATATCTCACTGAAAAACGTGCCAGGACGCATTCATGGCATCGCTCCCTCGGACGGGAATGTGAAGTTGAAGGCTCCCACAATGGTGTGTTCAAGCTGGAAATACCACCACTTCCCTTTCTTAAATGTTCCATGATGTACAGTTATTTGTTGAGTGCCTTGAGTGAGTACTACGGTGTTAGGAATCAAGTCTCCCCCTGTATTTGACAATTCATTAACTAAAAGTTTTGTAGCACGCTCAGGCTGGCACCATGGCTGAGAAGTGTGTGCCTTCGATGGTGAAACGTGCTACTCTTTGAAATAACTGACGTCGCCTTCAAGTAGAAGCAAATACGATCTGCGTGGTGAAGTAAAGGTCGTCGGATTACTTAAATGGAAAAAGTAATGCATTTGATTTTGATGTTACGTGAAAACGACCACATTTCTGGAGTGTTCGTCAACATCACAACACAAGCGCCCCCAATGCACTTTCCATACGGAGTAGGCCTCGATGTGCGCTCCTCGTACACGACGAGACGCGCGCGAAGCCCGCAAGAGCAAGCACTAGGCAACAGAGGCAAGGAATCCCTCCTTGTAAGGAAGAAAACCTCGAGCGCACCCCTGACTCGGTGTGTCTGTACCTTCTTTGGGAACCAGTAGTTGTCCACCACCACCTCATTTTCTGTAACAAAGCGTCCGTTGCCAGGAACAACAGGATACAAGCTGCGGGGAAAGAACAGATAGCAGAGTCGGCTCGCATGAGGGACCAGGACGATCAACGTTTTGGTGTGCATCAAATCCTGGTCCAAATAGGCGGAGCACGCGAGTCGGCTCACCGTAACGTCTCCTTGATGACAGCCTTCAAGTAGGGCATCTCTTTAAGGTCGTCCGTGCTGGGCACACGTCTGTCGGCGCACACGGCATTCACCTCGCCATAGAGTCGATCCTGAGCCTGCGGGTCCCTCGCCAGGTGGTACAAGGCCCAAGACAGCGTGTTGGAGGTCTGTCATCATCACAGCACATCAACAGGTTCCATTTGGATCGCAGTAGGAGACCATTTTAGCATTGGACACGGCCCAAGGTATGCTATTTTTGAGAGCGGGTGTTCCGGAAAGGAAAACAAGTCCCGGCCTGACGCGCTAATTCGTCAAGGTTCACACAGCCGCTCTCGGGCACAGCAAGTTTAACTGTGCCTGAAAACAAGCCATGTCCTTTGACAAAAAAAAAAAAAAAATAACAACAACAACACTGCGCAAGTCCAAGTGTATCTGGCTGCACCACTTTGTGTTCACATTCCACAAGTTCAGCCAGCCATCCTCAGGTCCTAATGGTGGCCAAGAAGTAGAAACCAAGTTTCAAAAATGTTACAAAATGCTAAATGTTGACAAACTCTCAACACATTTACAAAGCGCCAGACAAGCAGTGAGAACATGTTTTGTGTAGTGGCTGACACAAGTGGAATTGAAATCCAGCACTTCCACATTCCGCCGACACGGCGCAGTGAAGCAGAAAGGCAGTCATTGGCAGTTATGGTCATGACAAAGTGCAGGTAGCCTTCGATTATAAACGGAATGTTTTGATCAGAATTGGATGACATCTAACTTTGGGGAAAGATAGTGGATTCTTCATGACTTGATTTGTTCCATGACCAAGCTTTTAGCTAAACACTAAACGCATTCACAAATGTGTACGTTTGCTCTATTGAAGTGAACTGAAATACGATTAATCCATTTGAGTGCCCGAAAAACATTTTTTAAGGTTTTTTTTTGTTGTTTTTGTTTTTTTTCAATTTTTACTACACAATACTTACTATGATGTTTTTTAATCTTGCACACAAGAGATACACAGAATAAAATAAAAAAATAAAACTAGTAAAACCTAAACTAAAACAAAGGATTTGGGGGACGAAAATGAAATTAATAAAAACTAACAAACCCTATATAAAAACGAATTAAAATGATTTTTTTTTTTTTTTTAACTAAAAACGAAATAAAAATTAACAATAATGAAAAATCTGAAACTATTCAAATCTTGCTCAACTCACAGTAACATAGTTCCCCGGCACCAAGATGGCGACAAAAACAGCACGCATTTTATTAGCAAAAAAATGGAGGGTAGGTTACCCTCCTCCAAAATACACAAATATGTGAACTGGAGCCAGACCAATTGATTGTCTGGTCGATTTTTTCGCTTTTAATATAGGCAAGAATAGGCTAATTTTTTTCAGATGAGTTTCGTCGATTTTGTTTGTTTGGTTTTTTTTGCACATTAGGACATTACAACGTAAGACAAAGATTACATTCAAACAGCCCATCCCCACCCCCAGCCCTGAAAAAGTGGTCGATTTTTGCTGATTTTTATCTCTGTTTTAAACTTTAACAAATACTACAGGACAAAATATTGTAAAACAGTCAAATGTTCTTCCTGTAATTCTGTAATGTAAAATGTCTTTATATAACAATAAAGTGTTACGCAACCATTAACCTTCATTTTATAATTCATTACATGTTTTAAAAATCAACCGGCCAATTAATCGGTTTGCGGAATGCTGTTCTTCCAAATTTCGGAATCGGCGTGGACCTCCAAAAAAATCCATATCAGTTGAGCTCTGATGTGAACAGTGAATATGCGTTTAAGCACTGTCTGTGTCCTGTAAACGTGTTCTCACCGTGTCGACTCCGCCCAGCAGCAGCTCGGTCACGCTGATGTAGATCTCAGATCGGGTTATCTTGTCGCAGGACAGCAGGTAGGTCAGGTATAAGCCTTCAGTCAGCTCACCTCGCTCCGTCTGGGTTTGGATGTCCACCAATCTTCTGTCGATCAGCCTCTGCGCTACAGCGGCAAAAGTCATCATCAGCTCCTTCAACTCAAAACCCAAAGAAATTTAGAGCCCGGCGATTCTCAAAGTGTGGTATGCCGTAACTGTGCAAAATGATAAAGTAATATCCAGTGTAGTACATTTGTTAAGTACAGTTCAGTGTTTAATTTTAAAACAAAGTACGACCAAATATCGGCTGGGCCGATTATCGGCTTCAATATTCAGTGCTTTGAAATCTGATGGCTGATAATAAATCAATTTAAAACGGTGTTAAACTTCAAGGATCTATTTATGTAAATTTTCAGTTAACTTTATTAGAGCTTCCACTGACCCTGGTAACACTGTGCACTTTTTGTTTTTCAAACAAACAAAGATAAGTGAAATTTTAACATTTCTGTCATTTTGGAGGACTTTATTTACTGCAGAAAATGATATGGAAATATTGTTAAAGTATTGTTGTTGGGTTTTCATCTAACTTTTGAAGACATGTTGATGGCCCTGGGAGCTCCCTTTTTGTTAGAATTTATGTATATTGGCAAACAATTATAATAATAATAATTTTAAAAAACAACATTATTCAAATCTGGAAAAATTGTTCAATTAATATATGCTTAAAGACGTTTCAACAAAGTTAAGAGTTTTATTTTTTTTTAGATTTTGACACCAAAATCTTTTTTCTTTTTGCTGAAAATTAATATCGGCTCCAAATATCGGTTATTGGCCCCCCTGACTACTAATAATCGGTCTTGGTATCGGCCCTGAAAATAACATATCGGTCTATCTCTAGTATACAACGTGCTATAAAACAACATTTTTAATGTGTTATTTAATGATATGTAGCAGTCTACATTTTTTACTTTATAAAGACACAAGAAAAACAAAAACAACAATTTGAGAACTACAGTTTCAGCTTACCGGTGTCATAGAGGTCATCCCAGGCCTGAACAAAGCGTTTCCAGAAAGGCAGAATGCGGCGGGTCCAGCGTGGAAAGATGACAACAACCTCAGACAGCGTCAGCATGTCGTTGACGGCAGCGATGAAGCGCTCCGTGTCTTTTGGAATGTCCTCCTGGAGGCAGCCCAGCCTGGTCTCAAACAAAATGGACGAGATACCTGCATGAGGGCGTTCAGCGGCGCTTCTGCAGCGCCTCACCACCAACCGCTGCCTCCAGCATCGCCGCAGCGCCGTCTCACCTTCAAAGCCAAACTTGTAGAGCTCGGCGGTCACGTCGGAAACGGAAACCCGGTCCGGGCTGCGAGTGCGCAGCAACTCGATCCGTCGCAGGAGATCTTCGACCACCTGGTGGATGATGGGAGCGTAGGCTGACACTTCTTGCAGCTTCAGCATCTTTGGGTTCAGAGCACTGCGGATCCTGTACCACTCCTGCCCTTTGCTAAAAGGTCCAAGTAATCAAAAGTACGGCATTCAGTCTAATTAACCAAAGCATAAGCTCCATGTTTTTATTTTCCTATATTCAAGTGCAGTTGTCATGTTCAAACTGTGCATGACATTACAGTGGAATATTTTTTTTTTTTTTTTTCCATCCAGTACATTTCATGAACAGTACAGTACGTTTTATTAGTACAGGTCAGTTGTATTTAACTTTTAAGTCCAATACATTTGAATTGAATGTTTGTTTTTACACATTTGTTTCGGTGCAATATTTCCTTAACTGTTATGTGCAATACATTTGAAGTGAATCATTATTTAAAGACTATATCCTATATCCAAGTGCAGGGGATAACATTCGAACTTTGCATACTGTTACAATGGCTGAGGAGATGTTTGTCGCCCGAAGGTACATGAACTCACTCTACATGCAGGCCGTAGGCTTGCCCCCTCAGGTCCCTGTATTCCTTCCAGTGTGGCAGCTCTGCTCGCACAGGGTAGCGTCCTTCCTGATGGATCACCTGAGCGATGAGCTCGGGGCTGGCCACATTGACCAGGTCAAATTGGCCAAACTTGGAGCGCCACATGGGCCCGTACAGATTCTTCTGCAGACCCTGGATAAAAAGGTCAGGTGAGGGAAAAATGCAGAGGCTCCTAGAGGGACGACGGTTTCGACATGTGGCATTTCCAGGTTCCCCTTGGCCTTAGAATATGGCGAATTGAATTCTTGAATTGATTCTTAGCTCTAGTGACAACATCGAACAATTCTCTAGAAAACTGTAAGGCGCATGGAGGGGGATTATTGCTATTCTTCTCTGAATATGCTGCTTCAACTTAAGATCTAAATCAATCAATCAGTTAAAGCCTCAACCACGGTTGACTTTACCTCTCTCTAGTTATCTTTTTTACTTTTTTACACTAGCCTGTTTAAAAAAAAAAAAACAAGGGTGTTTTTAAATGTAGGGAGGAACAGTAAATAAAGACTCGAGGACGGAAAACAGATACCTGAAAACTACTTCAGCGGGGTAAAATAACGAAATATGTCATTCGTGATAGTGAGTAGCGTTTTGCAGTCGCCATCGTAAAACGAGCGCAACCTGCAATGGATCGTCCATGAATGCAAAAATAACAACCATGGAGCTGTTCTGAGTATGATTTGTTTGTAACTAAATCCACATTTAAGCATTTTTGAAAATATGTAACACACCTTCCACAAAGCTTGTACAAATACATTGAAGCACTTTTAATTAAAATAACTCCGTCGAATCATACCTCCTCGAATCGAACCCCGCCGGCTGATGGTTCGACTGGTGGTTCTGCCTACCTGCAGCAAGTGGCTCTTGTCCGCATAGCCTTTGACAAATAACCAGAAAAGTGTTTTGGACAAAGTTGGTCCGGGCAAGTCATCGATGGTCTTCAGTTTGACCGCTTCAGCTTCAGCCCTTGCATGGACGAGTGTTCTGGTCCAGAAGCCGACCGAACCTCCGCGTCGGCAGAGTGCAAAGAGGCGAGGCGGAGAGGCGGACATTTTTCTTAACTTCTTGTTGTGGGCTCCAACTTGATTTCGTGTTTGCTGTTCTGTTGCTGTTTGTTTGGGTTTGGGCGTCAATCTGTTGTCACTCGCGGTGTTGCATTTAATGCCACTCAGTGGACACTATGTGCAACTACATCTTAGGAACATTTTTTTTTTTCCTTTCTTTTTTTTTCTTTTTCTTTTTTTTGCTGTTGTTGTGCATTTTTCCCCTCACTAAATCTCCATTACGTGAAAATAGCGACAAACTACATGCGTGGGGGCCCGTCAGGATTGACTCTTTCTTTTTCTTACACTACCGAAACACGGCTGTTTTGGGGGTTTTTTTTGCACACACGATGCTGAATTGCTCGATCACATGCACAACAGGCAACAATACATGCATATATTTTTGTTGTATGACAGCTCATATAGCAATATAGCAAGAAAAATAATTAGAGTTGTGTTTGTGAGAGGCAAGCAAAATGAAGGCAGTTTTAGCCCATTTCATACACAAGGTAACTCAATGTGCTTCACAGTTACAAAATATTTAAGGGCAAACGAATTTAAGATGTTTAAAAAACATAATAATTTAAGGAATTTAAATGCAAAGTGGAGAAATAAAAACATAATCATAGCTACGAGGAAAGCATATAGCTAATGTGGATTTAAAAGCATTTACACTTGGTGCTAACTTCAGTTCTGTTGGCAATTCATTCCATTTGCGTGCAGCGTAATAGCTAAATGCCGCTTCACCATGTTTGCTTTGAACTGCTTTTTTTGTACGTGGGCCGCCTCTGCTACTTTTATGACTCCTTTGTGACTACGAAAAAAGATGTAACATGCACACAAAACACAAATTTGTGGGTTATTTATGTCAAAAACTAAGGATAAGTAAATCTTCTGAATCACCTTCACTAGAAACCGCAAAGCCAGTGTACTTTTTTTTGTTGATGGCCTGAACAGCCAGGTTTTTCAGAATGCCTTCGAAGTTTATTCACAGTCTGAAAGAAAATAAAGACGAAACACACACACACAAAAAAAACTGTGCCATAGCCGAAACTGGATGAATAACAGTTTATTTATGGCGTGTGGCTTCGACAAAGCCAGCCTCAGAGACTGGAATGTTAATACAGGAGTTCAGTTAATACATTGGGTTACATCGTCATCTATGAGGTAGAAACAAGGTTGCAATCACTTCTGGGTAAAACAATGGCATACATTTACTGTTTGAAGAAAACCATACATGAGCTGAAAAGAAAAACGGACATACTATGTCATCCAAAATGTTAGCTCGAGAATACTCCAACCACAAAAATGAGAAAAAAAGAATGAAAATGTCTTCCAAAGTGGGCGTGTTCATAGTAATATGTTAAAGCCACAACATTTAAATAAACTTTTTTCATACAGCATTTATTAAAATGCAATGAGCCACTTCTTCATGCGCAACGATGCACTATAAAATGATAGTTAATGAGGCAGACAGCATAGACATTATAAAATTGCTTAAAAACAACATGCACTCATTTTAATGAAATTACATGTTTGTACATGTACAAAGGTAAGTTCCCGCAAAAACCTTTACAAACAGTCTCAAAGAGTTTTAAACCCAAACAATACCATTCATATGTATTCGAACTTATTCAGATTGCCATTCTCATTCATGGACACATTTCCTGACGCATCAGACAAGCAGGAAGCAGCTGCATAAAGTCTTCAAGACAATGCAATTGAGACTGGCTTCTAAGGATTATTTTTTTGTCTTTTCTTTTTCGTCTTAAAATGAGGGAATCCTGCCCAAAATGACTTAAGTACACTTAGTATGCAAAAAAAAAAAAAAAGAAAAAAATTGTTCAGAACAAATTGTAGTTTTCAGAAAACATACAAAACGCAAAGAGTTCAGTCAGGATGGACGTGGAAGAACGCCACAAAAGCCGACCGATGTGCACTGAGCAAACACAAGCACAAAAACAGTAGCATAGCTACGCATAAGCAACACAGGCTGTAAAAAATAAATGATAATTTTGATAAATATACAACAACAAAAAAATAAATGAAGACAAACAGGCAAGAGACAATGACGGGACAGGAAATAACAAAATCATGATTGTCATAAAGGGAAAGGTGATGAGGTGATTGCACGGGATACACTAGCCATGAATTCAAGGCCAGCAAGAAGTGTGCATAACAAAAGCACTCACTACCTCAGGGATGTCATCCAGCAATAAAAATGAAAACAGTACACAATTCAACCATTTGGCCAACTGCGTGAAAGAAAGCTAGAGAACTAAAAGCTGGAATAAATACGTACATACTGTAAAGGATCTTATCAATCAAAGCACTTTGCTTGCAGATTTAAATTTGAGGTCTGTTGTGCTGCTATGACATGAGTACACGTGTGAACCTGATAGATGCTCTCCTTCCAGTTGTTAGTTGCATGTATTCGTAGTGAAATACAAAATAAAATAAACTAGAATGAGGGATTAGCCATCGCAATGCATATTTATATTCCATAACATGTGGAATTGTTTCGGCTAAAAGCGCATGACCCGGTATTAGATACCAGTTTGTACCGCAAGGCAACTCATACGTATTAAAACATACAATATGAAATGCAGGCAAGGGGGGAATTTAGATATCATATGTTTGTTTATATACTGTATTTAGTCGCATTCTTTATTATGCGTCAAATGCAATTTCGAACGATCGCGTGGTCACTCTTGTGATGGCACACTAAAGGCTTCTTAGCACATATGCCTCCAAAGCCTTCAGGATTTGTACATGGTGAGGCCACTGCGGGATGCTCATCACCGTTTCAACACGAAACCTCGAGGGAACAAAGAGTACCTGAAGTGGGCATGTGGGTACGTTTTTCTCGTCACTCGTCGGGGTCGCCGTCCTGGCTGTTATACTCGGCCGTCTCCATCTTGAGGATGTAGGGAATGATGCTGTCAATCGAGACGTTGCCTATCAAGCCGGTGAAGAAGAGCTCCTCCGTGATGTTGGAGTTCATGAGGCGCAGCGCCGGGAGACGAGTCAGGATGCGAGTCAACCTGGAGATGCACACACACACACATGCAAATAAATGCGCGCACACACACACAAACACAAAGAGACGTTTTTGTATTTTGGAACTCTTCAATTCAATTCAAGCTTTTATTCCAGTATCCTCAGTAAGCCACAGTATTTTAGTTTTCGATGAGGATAAAGAATATATGCCTGTCTGCATGGGTATGATCAGGTGGAGCCAGATAACAAGGGTTGGGCACCGGGAACCGGGACAAGAACTTCGGTTCTCGCGGAAGGACAGTAGGAACACCTGTTTTGTACCTGTAGGTGTCATCTGGATATGTTTTCTGTACATAATCCTGCAGCTCCATCAAGGCTTTCTCTTGAAACTTTTCCACCTGTCCGCCGCAATCCACACCAGGGTGATCTGACGACATCAAATGAATGCAAATGTTTTTTAATGCTCTTGTATTCCTCATTATTTGACTAAACACTAGGTATGTCACGATATCCAAATATCACGATACGATAATGACACGATGCGATAATTATCACAATATTGTGGGGAGGTTGGCGATATAATATATATAAATATAAATATATAATCAATAAATAAATATTTGTAAAAAAAAAAATTCTTTAAAAGATCATCAAAAAAAAACCATCACAATATTCTGTTTTTGTATATAATAACAGCATTCACAAAGAAATAGGCTTGGCCAGTCATGTGCTCCTATAGGCGATGAGCGTGTGTCTTAAACATAGGTGGCATCAAATTAAACTGCACTAATAAACTAACCACAGGAGAGTGCTGGAACTGCACGAATGGAAAACAACTTGGGCTTTGAAACAGATTTGCTGCTATTCATATCCTGACATGACGACGACGATATATCCTGTCGATTTTGATATGGCAATATCACAATATTGCAGATATTGTGACATCGTTACTATACACAGCAGTAATGAGGTATAAGGACTCACCGGGACTGAACAAGACGATGGCCTTCAGGTAGGCGTACTCATAGTTGTCTGTCTCCAACCTCGTCATGCTGTTGCAGAACTCCTGGAACTTCCAGATGTGCTCCATCACCTGCTTCACTCTCTCCCCTGACAGCTTGTCTACAGGACAACAAGGTCTAAGTCAACCATGCTGGATGGATCTCTATCAATAGTTCTGGGTGATATGGTGGTGCCTTGAAAAACAAGTGACCCGTCTTCAGAGTTTTTTGAGGTAAGCGCTTTATTCGGTGGGTGGAGTTTTTTTTTTTTTTTTTTTGCTTTGACTTGCAAGCAAAAATTTGAGATATGATTGCTGTATGGTGGCAGAAAATTTAAATCACTTCACTGCAAGCGGCAGTTTTGCAGAGAGTGAATAATTATTCAAAAAAAGACTAAGTTGTTTGTAACTTGATTTGAGATGGCGACCACTTGTCACGTTTCTGCTAATAGCATTGGGGTCGCATTGTTATTCCGATTTAGCGACAGATATTTGAACACAAATGGTGGAACAACACATGTAGACACAGACTAAATAAATAGTCACAGGCATTTATTCTTTATCCTCTGCGAAGAACAAAGAACTATTACTGCGGCTTACTGGGGAGCTCCATGTACAGTACATCTGTATAATAATACATTTTATATATAAAGCGCTAGCCTGGACACTCAGAGGCTTAACAGTACAGGGTTGAAAACAGATACAAAAGAAACAGGAAAAAAAATGCCACCTCTATTATACTGCCCACAGATCGCCAAGTCGCAAACACCAGAAGGAGCAGCTCAATATTCATTGAACTGTGTAACAAAAACTGTTAGTTTATGTCTTACTGTATGTTTTTACAAATTAGAATGATATCGAGTGTTACTTTTCTTCTTAAAAACACATTACAAATATTTGGGGGAGGGTGTAACGGATTAATGGCATTCCATTCATTTAAATGGGAAAAGACGATTTGAGAGGAGTGTTTTTGAGTTACGCATGTGGTCACGTCACTGATGAAACTCGTATCTCAAGGCACCATTGTATATCCATTTTAAACTGACATGAAAACACGCCACCTCTGCGAGCATCAATGACTTTATGAATGTTTTTTCTTTTAACTTAAATTGGAGTATCAGATTGACAGAGCAGGCCAGACAAGAATATCGGTGGACTATATAACGTTTGCAGATGACATTGTGATCTTTGTGAAGCCAGATCGAAGGCAAAAAGGAAGACCAAGGAGAAGATTTTTGGAGGTGGTACGGCAAGACTTGCAGATAGCTGGAGTTGGAGCCAAAGACGCAGAAGACAGGGAGAGATCAGTCCCTCCAGGATTCCGTGGGCATTTTTGGTGATTGTTGCGGTCTAAAATGCTGGATTTCGTGGGCAATTTTCCTAGCAGTTTCAATAAAACTTGTGATAAGTTTTCTTTTTTTTTTTTGCTCAAAACCTCATTTGTTTACAACTAAGCAATCTTTTTCCACAAATTTGAAGTGGATTTTTACAAAAGATGTTTGAAAAAGCAACAGATATTTACAAGCATGTATATTCTTGATTGAAAATGATATTTAGCACACATCTCCTCTCTGCATCTGGAGTTGAATCAAATATGACGTCTTTTTCTCGCTGTGGCTCCTCAGTGCTTCTTCTTTCTGGGAGACTGCAGCTAAATATTTTTGTAAGCTGATAATAAGACAGAAGGGCTCCTCCACTGATGACTTTCTCTCTCTGGGATCTTCTCAAAGCTGGGTGCTCACTAACAGACAGCGGGATGTTGAAAGCTTCACAGATCTGACAAGAAAGTGAAAACTTTCAGCACTCTTGGACTTTTTCCCCCAAATGCGTGCTTGATTAAATGTAATATCACATCATCAGCCAGTACAGTGAAATAACTAAAGGTGGGCAGTAAATCAAATTTTCGAAACAATTTGTGAATGTTGTTAGGGGCATGTGAAAACATGTAATAGTACATTTACAATCATTGTTCGTGTGATTATAAGGTTTTGTACGCAAGTAATATTTTGTACACAATGGAGTTTAGTGCTACTTCTTCAGTTGATAATTTTGCACATATTTCAAATCTGTCTCATGATTAAACTTCAACTTACACATTTAACGAGAGGTTTAATGATTGATCCACGTCAGTATATTGCCCAACTCTTGGCTTAACACACATTATTCACAGACACATTTTATATAACTAAATTCCTCACCTTAATTTGTTCGCTTCGACCGCCTCCGTGAGGGTTTGTAGAGAGTGCAAGTTTCTTTCGAAACTTTTCACGTGTAATCAAGACGATATGGTCGTGAAGTGCTTGTCGATGGATGACTTTCTTTTCAAATCTATTATTATACTGCTTTTAGAACTGCCGTCAACGTCCCCCATCGTCTGAAACAGGATGTGATGTAGGGATTTTCTTTCTCCTCTATTTCCAGTAGGGCGCCCATGGAGCCATTTCAGACAAAATAACCCCCAAATTTATGCGAAATGTTCATTTTTAAAACGTAGTCGTTGCAGGAAAGTTGCGGCGTTTGAACAAAGTTGTGGGAAAATGCGATTTCGCAGGATGTTCTTGATTTTGCGTGAACAGTTGCGATCGCAACTTGGCGAAATCCCGGAGGGACTGCGATGCAAGAACAGATGTCAACCTGTCGAAAGACCGCTCGTATTTATTTGCTGTGGCGAGCCGTCAAAAGCATTAAGACCCAAGGGAAAGAAGAGGAAGGAGTACATTGTACGACTCAAACATTGGGTGATCCTCGCCTGTGAAATGGGCATATTTTCACACTACAGATGCTGTCGTTTTGTCCTACTGTGAGATGAAGATGCCGGTGGTCCATACCATCCTGGATGCTGCTCTGCAGGTGGTTGACGATGGCAGCCAGGATGGTGGACAAGTTCATCACATGAGCGCATTGAGCGAGACCCAAAGTGAAAAGCTCGTTCCAGCAGGCTCGCACCAAACCCGTGTTTTCTTCCTGCCTGGTAACGAGACATGACAATGGAACAATGTGCTTCATGTCACATGCATGCTTGGCTCCTATAGTTGCCACCTGCGTACGGTCGCTTACTCAAAACGTGTGCCTAACTGAAGAAACTTTAGGCCAGACTATATGCCACACACTGAGCGATGCAACCAAATAAACCAAACTATAAAATCGCAAACTGTTGCAACAGAAAAACTGCGACCTCTGGTGTCCATAATGGGGAACAATGTTTTGAGGCTCCACAAATATGTACTGTGTAGAAAAATTCTCATAATAGTTACAATCTATCTATATGTATGTGTGTATATGTATCTATCCGATATAATATATATTTTAGCGCTTAAGCTCTATTAAAATAACTTATTTTTCACATATTTGTTAGAATATTTGCCTGTGCGCACTGATATATTACTTGCCTAATTGTATTTCAACAGCATTTGTGTGTGAATCTTTGTTATTCGAAGGAATATCAGTCCCGAAAGTTGATGTTAATTTACCGTTAGCATGTCAATGGGATTTTAGAGAACCATTATGGCTATAGCACTGGCGATATTTTCAAAACAAAGCATGCCTTGGATTTAAATACTGTACACAATGTGTGTATTTTTATTGTTGTTGTGTGTTTAGTGTTAAGGAAACTCCAACTGGGACGTCTTGAACAGCTTCAAGCACGCTCAAGGATGGCAGAAACCACGTACACGTCACACGCTTGTTGCGCGAGCATTCAGTGTACTTTCACGTCACTCCACGAGCGGCAGGGATTGTGGTCATATTCCATTGCGATAAGCTTTTGAAAGCACACATTGAACATGTAACTCACTCCTGCTTCCCCCCCCCTCAAAACTATTTGTTATCTCAATTCATTGTTTGTCGGAAGAGCGTGTCCTTACCCAAGGGCCAAGAAGGCGGGGATGGAACGTGCCCAGTGCATTGAGAGGAAGAGAAGCCTGGAGGCCGACTCACAGATGTAGTGTACATTCAGGTACTCAGGCATGGGGCTGGGCATGGTGAGCTACAAGGAAGACGTGAAGGCAACATGTGGGTGTCCAGGTAATTCCAAGGAGACGTCGCCATGTCATTCCGGTTCCTTCTTTGCGTCAATACTGAATGCTGTCATTGCAAATGACAGCAGTTGATAGCCGTGATTGCCTGATCGCACCCACCTTAAATTTAACATGGCCGTCTGTGAGCAGCGGCCCTTCCACCTCGATGATTGGGATCTCCTGGTCTTGGCCAATTAGCTGAAAGGTCGTTTCACTGACACACTTGTCGGTTATGACGCCCGCTTCAGGTGGATTGAGTACTTTGGCCAGGGTGTCAAAGGCACTGTGAACAACACATTCACAAACAGGCGCGCACACATCAGTCCAAACATTTGTCAATTCACAGAAAACTCCGGAACACCAAATAGTAGTATAATAAATAGTAATGGATTCTGTGCTCCTACTTAAGTTTCAGAGAGTGAGTACTTTTGCCACTTCTGGAGTCATGTCCGTGAAAAGCTAAATCATGAAATCCGTGGTGCTTTGCTAACTGACCGTGTTATCTCTTTAGTGTTTTTTTCCGTATATTCGCAGTCGGATGAATCTCCATTTTTCAAGTTCTGTTTTAAAGAGTCACTCAGACTGGCCAGCGATGTCACCACGTTGGCCAGCGTCCCAAGGTCACCATGGCCAGACTCCATCTAGAGACAAATACAACAGGAAAAGCTTCAAATTTTGTCTGTCGTGGTCCACGGCAGTACAAAGCCTGCGGAAATGTTCCATGTCGATTTTTGCAGAAGGCAGCACAATGAGAAACAAAAGGACATGTGACAAAACTGCCGTATACAATAGAAATGTGCATCTGAAACAAACATGCACTGCTCTCATTCGCACAGCAACACATGAAATAGCCTTGAAAGGGAAAACGACACACAAAAAAAAACCCCCAAAAAAAACAGGAGCTGTACCTTCGAGTCCGTTGTCAGCACCAGCGTTCCATCACTGTGCATGACAGGCTGCTGGATGTTAACCAGCATCCCCTGGTCCAGCAGACTCGATCTGCACACCACATGCAGCAGTCATAGGACCTGCACATCAACACGCCAAGACTGGGAGGTTGTATTTCCACTAACCTGGAGCCATCGGTCTCCGAGTCCGAGATGAAGGTTGGCGCGGCGATGAGTGGACTGCTAATGTCCTTGCGGATGTAGATTTTTTGGGTGGAGGGTGCACAGTTGACGTGTTTCTCTCTGGGCACAACCTCGGCAGGCTTCCTCTCGCTCTGAACGGCTGAGGAGAAAGAGCAAAAAATGTTCTCTATCCCACTCGTAGTTGAATTCTCCGTTCTCCAAACCGCTTAGCCTGTTTAGGTTCATGGCTGAGATGGAACAAGCTGAATTTTGGGTGACTGGCAGGCACCCAGGATAGGCTTCCAGTTGTACGTATGGTACAGTCATGCAGTCACTACTACTGTAAGTGACTCAGTAAGATGATGACAGATTAGCCATTTTCATAGAGGATACGCCTGTGAGTATGGTTTTATACATATGGTTATCTGTCTGTGTCGCTCCACTGTTTGTCTTCAAATATCTGTTGCTTAATGGGTTCTAACACTGCAACTATCGACGCTATAATCGTTAGCATGTCAATTCTGTTTTCCACTCTATGTTAGCATTAAGCTAGCAGGCCATCCTAAAGGCAATGTTGTTTGGTTGTTTTAAATACAGTACACACTTTCTGACAAAAAAGAAACCTGACTTGTAATTCCAACTTTGTTTTGGGCGCCGTTCGGAGTTATTGACTCACAGTCAGTCTTCATCCCCATGTTAAGGCATTTCTTCAACCGACAGAACTGGCAGCGGTTGCGGTGGTGCTTGTTAATGACGCAGTCCTGCTTACTGCGGCAGCTGTAGGTCAGGCTTTTCCTCACACTCCGCTTGAAGAAGCCTTTGCATCCCTCACAACTCATCGCTCCGTAGTGACGGCCTGAACACAGATGACATGACTGTGAGACTCCCTTTGTGTGTGTGTGAGGGCAGATAAGCATGATCTTGGACTGGCGATCTGAACGTTAGACAGGCACAAAAAATCCACGACATTACTGTCAAAGTCAACTCAAGCACCTGAAGCCTTGTCTCCACACACCACGCAGTACTCCACCGTCTGCGGCCGACTCAGATCGCCCGACTGGCTGAGTAACTGCTCCATGGACAGTGGATCTGTGACAATCTGAGAACAAAGTGATATGGTTATTAATAAAAGATCAGTATCGGGATAGATATTTGAACATATTTTCTTTATGTAGGTCTAGAAAAGTGAGCGTGTATTGCCCTTGAAGATGTAAGCTATCAAGAGGGAGCACCATCTGTATGACTGAAGTTGAGAAGTTGAGTTACACACCTCCAAGTGCTTATGCTGTCTTGAATTTCCCTCACGAGATTATTATTAATTACAACGAGCCTCCTTGATAATCCTAAATTCATTGATTTTATTTTTTTTGTGTGGAACCCATCCTGCGCTTTTCACAAACTTCCCTTTTATTTTCTCTTTGTGGAATGCCCTAAGAAGCCACAAGATGGCACCAAAGCCCTGCCAATTGGAAAGTAGTAAAGTTTCAGGTTCTTTGTATGGTGGGGAGGAAATGAGTTTTGCCTAGGATGTGAGCGGAAGTTATGGAGACTCTTTGGTGGATGTCCTTTGCTCTGCTAAGTGGCAATTAACTATATCCGGAACGTCATGTGATCAAACCCGGAAAACCAAGTCCTCTGCTGGAGGTTTCCGTCATTTACCCGTGCTGGAAGGAAGGGGCTTTCACCTGTGTTGCCGAATGTAGACGATGATTGCACATAGACAGGTTAATAACGGTCAAGCTAACAAACCATGGAGGTCTCCTCGATGGTGGGAAGTCACAAAGTACAGATACTTTTTACATTAATAAATGCCTATCCTTAATTCACTGCCAGACATTTTCAGACCCTCTTTTACCCTAACATTTGAAAAAAAATAAAATAATAATAATAATAATAAATAAATAAATAAATACACACACGGTAACTTCCTGGGATTGGATGGCTGGACTGTGAAAAGACAAGTAAATTCTCCAATGGCAGTGAATGAGTTAATATTCAGAGATGCCAGGTCACATTTTTGCCAGTCACGTCAACATAGAGAGGAAGGTGATCGTGTATGTATTGTATTGTTGTCACCTGTATCCTTCCTGGCATCAGGCTGTCTGCAGACGTAAAGATGAGCTGCTTTGTGTTGTGGTTGTCCGGAGAGGTCAGAATAACCTTTCCTGTCCCAGAGCTGTCTGCCGTGGTCAGAATGAATTGCTGCTTGGGAGCACTGGAGGGGTTCATGGCAGTCACGATCTGAATCTTTGGACCCCTCTGCCGGTCAGTTACAAGCTGAGGAAGGAGAGCGACACTGAGTCAGACATACCAACACCAGCACAAAATAATGCAGGAAAAGAGTAGAGAACACTAGAGACAGAGAGAAAGATACTGTACCTGTAACTGCTGTGATGTTGCTGGAGCCGCACTAGACACAACTTGAAAGCGCTGAGGTGACTGACTCATCGCAGAGTCTGTTGGGGACAATGACACCTACAATTTGAAAGATGTTTTATGGATCTTTGACAAGAAGCCAAAACAAACACACAAATGCATGGCTGTGCATGTTTACAGAGGAGCCTGTAAGCAAGTATTATAAGAACAGAACCGACATTTCAACCAATAAATAAAAAACAGCATAGGGGAGACCACACTGGAAGTCACTCACCTCTGCCTCGTACTCAAAGTCCGCTTTCTGCTGAGAGAGCAAATTCAAGTTGGCCGTCATGATGATGATGTTAGGTCATTAGTGACGACTGTTTGGAACAATGCAAGGTGCGTGATTAATCACCCGCAAAAGGTGCATAATAAGAAAAAGAGCTGATACAATATTTGTGTTGGTGGAACATGAAAGATAGTCATGACTTTTTTTTTTCATACTAATGTAGCGTTTCCCGACCTTGCCAAGGAACATATTTTACATAAGAAATATCTCACAGCACACAAAAAAAAAGAAAAAAAAGGCCAGTCTATGTCTCAATTTCTATCATGTCTATTTTTGAGTCAATTTACTGTCAATGTAAATTATGGCCAGATTTTCAACAATTTACAATTGACTGGGCCAGAACAAATTTCATCAATAAATATGATTAAATCAACACTTTCTTGTTTATTTTAGTATTAAATATTCCATTTTAAGTTGTATCTATTTAAATTGATCAATCATCACTTTTTTTTTCATTGCGCTGAACACAATTTTTACCCGACAAGTTAAATGCTTCCATGAGGACTGGCTTGAACATGATAAAAAGACCAGAAAAGTCAAATGTTGAATATTTAGTTAGGTTTGATATGACAAAAAAAACATAGCATACAAAAAAAGTAACTACACAGAAATAACCTTTTCTTAAATAACTCGTTACAAACATGCTAAATATAATGAATATAAAAGGGCCAGTGCCGGTTCAAGCAGGGTAACCACAACATGAATCATGACGGCGCGACGCCAAAAAGTTTCATTGTAGGACCCTGCAGTCCCTCAACTCTAAACTGAAAATATTTTGCACTGGTCACTACGCACTGGAACTGACACCCCTATTTTACTTGTAGTCAAAAATAAAAGAAGACTTATTATACACTAAGGACTATGATAATATTTTTCATCTATTAGTAATTCAGCATGCCTGCTTACTTTGTGCTGTTTTCAGTGTGGGGACTACTGGAACACTAAAATTCCATTGTGGATGAATAAAGTGTCTATCTATCCATCTGTCTGACTGACTGTCTGTCTGTCTTTCTGGGTTTGTTTATGATGAGAGCGCTCAAGCTTTGCCGCCCGGAAGTGTGTATGACGTCATGGTGCGAGCAGCTCCACGCGCTTTAGCGATTGGTCCATCACTCTTCCATCAAAACTGGCTTTCCCTACCACATTGCGAGTCACAACACAACAAAATGGAGAATTTGGCGAGCAGCCAATAACCCCAGGGGCAAATCTTCACGACGAATAGTGTCAGCACATTATTGCTCACGCGCACAACATTACTACCGAGGATGTGTTAGTAGCAAATAAATACTTGGCGATTAGGCAGGGGATGGAGGGAGGGGGAAGTCCCACGACATTTCCGCCCCATTTGTGTCGCCGGGGAGGCAAAGGTAAAAAGGTCGCGTTGTCTACGGTTAGCTGCGTAAGCTAGCATAACACGACCACAGCCGCAGCGTGTTCGTCATCCCTGCTTCAGTGACACATTAACAGCTCACGTTAGTAACACTCTACGTCATACATACGTATATGTAAACCCAATTCAGAGGCGCCACTGTGGGCCACGGCCCTTCTCGGCCGTGTCTCGAGTCGCGTCTCGGCTCGAGCTAGCATGCAAGCCGGGAGATTAGCGCCGCTATTTTATCATGCGCAATGTCTCCAGGCTTTTTTGTGCTTTTCAAGCCGTGGCCGAGCCTTACCTCACAGAGTGGACGAACGAAGATTTCGGCGCTATCTAGTATTTTATAATATTAATTGTTTGGTTTTTCTGCTGTTAAAGGTCATAGTTCGTGACCCGTTGGTGTTTGGAGGTTTTTCTTTTTTTTTTTTTTTTGCCCCCTTTCTTCTTCCTCTGTCGCGTCCCCGCGCTCCTCCTCCGGGCGCGTGCGAGCCAGACGGAGGTGACGTCATCTTGTCTACCAGTAAAGAGGCACGTGTACCTCCGTGTGAATCCAGGCATCGTTCGTTCTTTCACCGGTCGATTGGTAATCGAAAATCAAAATCTAAAAAGTGACTCGTTATTTTATAAATGTTTTTTATACTCCTGTCGTGTTCAAACCCTCCCCTTACTCTAGTGTTCCCTCAAGTTTGTCTGGTCTGTTTTAACTACATAGGGGGAGTTTTACTTAAAATATATATAACTTCTAAAACTGTCATCATGGCTTGACAGTAGTACATGATGAATATGGTATCGGTTAAAAAAAAAATCTGTCGTCTCTGGCCCTATCTTATGCCTCGAATTGATTTCAAGAAACCGCAACACCCGAGGAATAACAACCGCCCCGAGAGCCGTGACTCACGAGGTTTAATTCATTTTTTACACACTTGCACACTGATTGTGGTTACGCCCCATGGCCTCATGCTGGCCATTACCTTGTTACCCATCTTCTTTCAAGCATCTTCTTTGGATCTGTTATCATTTTTTTCCAGATAGTGAGGCTGCAAGTGTGTAACAAATGTTTGACACCTCATAAATCAAGCCCTCAGGCGTTTACTATTTGGTCTGGCCAGACAAAATAATGGATAAACGGACGGCGGAAGTTTGGAAAAAAAAATTGTAAAATGCCCAACTCTGTATATACATGTATGTATGTTCACAAAGAAAGCTATGGAAATTGCTGTACGTTTTAATTTTTAACACATTTCTGTATCAAATTTATACGAAAATCCGAATTGTTAATGCTCACTGCTCACTCACTGTGACACTCATAATGTTCTTGGAGAAGGCCAAGCATCATGGTTTTCCTCTGATATTGTTTGTGGTTATTCAACTGTGCTGACCATTTTCCACCGTTTTCGCAGACACCCGACAGTCTTTGCTGATAGGAAATGCCAGCTCTTGCACGGAAGAGAAACATCCTCATCCTGTGGTCATTGTCATTAATTGTGAAACAAAAACAAAAAACTACATATAAAGGAATCGCCATTATTTGTATTTCTCCACTTGTATTCCCTGTTTGTTCTATAGTACACATAGATGCAGATGTCACACATGCAGCCACAAATAAATCAAATACAATCAAGTCAAACAAATGTGCAGGATTTTAGAAACATGATCTCCTTTACTGCAACAGCCGAATCGAAAAGAGGGTCGCCAAACACACAGTTACTCACACACCGTTCGCCATCTTGACAAAAAATTTAAATTACATATTATCAAGACCCCTTTTATTGATTTAAAGGGTCCCAAAGCAAAATAAAATAGGTGTCTATTGCTAACAAACCAAACACTCTTCATATGGGTTCTACTATAGTAGGCCTGTCACTGAATAGGATCCAATGTGAGAAGTGTGTCTGTCTAATGTTTAATGAATGTGATGCAATCGAGGGAACAATACTACATTTTGACTGACTTTGTCAATTGACAAACTGTACTTTAGAGCCAAATAAGATAACGCTATTACTATGAACACAAAGCTAAACTTCAATTAATATGTGTGACAGCGTCAATCAAAACTGAGCTTGATTATCTTAGAGATATGTATACTGTTGAAGTTGACAATGACTTTGTTTGCTGTTACTAGTAGGGCTTACATCCCCAAATGAATAAACCTTATTGCCAAACTCAACACTGCGTATTCAATTTATTTCGGATAATCAATAAGACACCCACGCGGAATTGCAATTTGTTCCGGCTTTTTATCTAACCGGAGGTCAATAATTGCAGGAAGGTGATGATGTCATCAATTTTCCAAGTAAACAACGGTATGGTCTTATCTTGAGCCCCATGTCATTTATTCAGTCGTGCAAAAGTCCCGAAGATGTGAATGTTTTGAAGAAGTGCGCAAGTGTTCTTGACATTTAGACAGGAAATAAGGTGATCTTGTGGTGAGTCCCTTGTGTTTCACATCTCATTTTGGGTGCGCAAATTGCAGACACATGCAAAAGCAAGCATTTTTTCCTCAAACACCATTTTTATATTTGCCCCAGCAATAATATGATAGATAGAATATGTGATTATACACTAAAGCACAGGTGTCAAACTCTTGGCCCGGGGGCCAGTTCCGGCCCGCAACCTCATTTTATGTGGCCCGCAAAGACAAATCATGCGCGTCGACTTCACGTTTCTTGCAAATTGTTTTCACTCTTAACAACACTGAGATATGAGATACTGCAATGTCTTATTCGCTACCAATCCTCCCCTATCAAATAAATTGAAATATAATTGAACAATTACTTACTGGCTTCTAATTTCAAAACTAGCTATCCATCAATTTGTTGTGATATATGGGATCATATAAGGCGATCATACATTTATATATGTTCACAGTCATAACGGCCCTCCAAGGGACACCATATCTACAATGCCCCCCCCCCCCCGACAAAAAGTGAGTTTGACACCCCTGCACTAAAGCATGTGATCAAATTGTACTGCAACTAAATGTGTTTATGGAAATCAAATCAAAATGTATGACAAAAAATAACTGGATATTTGATTAGAGTGAATTCTAATAAAATATAATCACTGTTAAATGTAACTATTATAACAATACACATATTTTCATACAGCTCTTTGCTATGTGCTGGTGTTTGTTTTTGTAGCTTTGAATGAATTATTATCCTATGAGGTGAAATAGACAGCTCTTCAACATGCCACAGTGGCGGAGATCTAAGGTGCCGGCCGGGCTCAAGGTTTGATATTCATTCCTCAGCGAAGTTGTTCTTGTTGTTGTTGTTTGTTTGTTTCCCCAGACAGGTGCTTGACTTCAGTTGCAGATTGGCTTCATCAGACAGACACTGTGAGCATGTCATCACACACAGTGAAAACCAAGAACAAGTGAACACAACATCCGTTCCAAGATCATGACAAAATACTGTGAATAATATAACTGTTGTTGTTTTATAAATAACTACCTGATTTTGCTTGCCAAGCAGCTACCAGTAATCTAAGATCGAAGACCTCTGACAGACGGTTGATACTGTATTGGTCTACTATATCAATGAACAAACTCTAAAAAGTTATTACAACGTGACGCGCTGGAGAGCCCCCTATGAGCAGGCTTGTTGAACAGATGTCAGGGCACTCAAAATGAAGGAGAACAAAACAAGATGATGAAGAAAGGAAGAAAGAGATGTTAGTAAGTGTTTTTTTTTATGTTACATAAGAAAATTAGTGTTGGTAATTTGTCCCATATACCATCAACCAACCATCACAAATCACAATGTTGACTGCATATTACTAGCTAATATTAATCAGCAGACCAGCAGATGCGACAGAACAATATAGCATCTGTTTGAATGTGTTTATATAGATCTAGAGTTATGTTCCATTAGCCATGCATCTATTAGCAGAAGTATCCTGTCAAATGCTCAAACTGATACCAACATCATTTTTTTCTGCCAGCTTGGTCTATCCAAACCAGTACTAATTGTGGGGGGACAGAAAGATATCCAGTGGAATTTTCTGGTAGAGGCTAAATGTTACATTAAACACAATGTTAATGTTAAGCTTTGGAGTTGTTATTGCAAATGGCTGTTCATTATTCCACTCAGATCGTACAATTGGGAATTTGGGTCACAATTTCTGCTCCAGAAGTTTTTTTTTGTTTTTTTTAAAAATGTATCTCTGCGACCTGGTAGTGGGAGTGGTCCGCACGCCAATGGTTGCGTGCCAATGGCACTACCCAGTGGGCACGGTGACATCAATTTGATGTTGAAGATTGGTCAAGATTTTGACCAGCATTCGTGAAAAATGTGAGCAACGTCCTGAAAAGGTTAGTCTCTTTTGAGCTGAGCTGTCTTTAACAGTTTTTGACACTCCCCTGAGTCCCCTCACCGCATCAGAAAAGTATTTCATGAATAAACATAACATCTACCTTGAACGTTTCTCAATTTGCATATATATTTCCTCTGTATTTTGGACGGACCTAAATTTAATTGTGTGTACGTGTTTGACTGAGTCCTTACAAATCAGCTGATGTCTTTCAAAGAATGTTGCATTGATTGAGGATTAAAAGCTGATGAAGGTGCAGCGAGATGGAAACGACCTAAATGAAGCCAATTTGCAATACAAGACACTGCAGGATCTTTCCATCTGTGCATTTTTTCTGCTAGTTTGACATTGAAACAATGTCGAAATCCCATCAATGCCATTACTTGGGTGGAATTTCAAGGAAGTTTGAGATTGAAGTAATGTCAAAATAACATCAATAAATTCATGATTTATACATCAAATGGATTTCAAAGGATTGTTGCCCTGTTGATTGACGTTTTTGACCAAAATGATGTCAATCTGATATCAGAGGTTGATGTCATATTGATGTTGCATATCCATCCGATGCCCACTAGTAGATAGGGAGCCTGTGCCCCATTAGAGCTTCATGCCTTGCGACGTCCCTGGTATGATGAATGTTACCGCATGGGGACGACACAAAGACGTTCCACGAGCATATCCCAAGATCAAGGTTGGCATCCGCCTCAATATTACAGCGTTTCATTCTGGTATTTTTTTTTTCTCCCGTGCTGTTGAACTGCATTGCTTCTATGAAGGGTGGAGGCGTTAGAGTGGAATGCGTACTCTGGCACATTTTCATGAAATGTGTCGCAATCGACAGTTTCTTCGATCGTGTCGTGTGCGCAGCTGCGTAGCCCTTCAGTGCTGGCGGTGGGCGGCCGCAGCATCCGCAGGACCGGCGCAGCGCCCGAGGAGTTAGCGGCCACCCCTTGGAGCAACGATGGTCGTCCGGGGACTGTGGATATGCACGCCCCGGTTGGGAAAACGAGGGGGCCGTTCCGGCCTCTTGTCGTGTCTCTGCGCGGCGACCGTGAGCGCTGCCGTTTTCGCGTTGCTCTTTGTGGATGTCATCGAGTACTGGATCACGTCCATGGGGATGAGCGCCGTGCCGGAGCCGCACCTCGGCATCTCCCCCCCGCAGAACGTCCCTTCCACCAGACCCGAGGAGTTCCTGCTCATGCCGAGTCCGCTGGTGTGCCAGCGTGCCAAGCCGTACCTCATCACCATGGTTTCCTCGGCCCCTGCTCACCACAGCGCGCGCCAGGCCATCAGGGACACGTGGGGCGGGGAGAGCAACGTGAGGGGCCTGAGGGTCATGACCCTCTTCATGCTGGGTGTGCCATCTGACCCGGGACTGGCCAAAATGCTCGTCGAGGAGGCCAGGGAGCAAGGGGACCTGGTTCAGGGGCGCTTCCTGGACTCGTACTCCAACCTGACCCTGAAGACTTTAGCCCTGCAGAGCTGGGTGCGCCGCTTCTGCCCACAGGCTCACTTTGTGGCCAAAGTGGATGACGACGTCCTGTTCAATCCCAGCGCACTCTTGCACCTGCTGAACAAAAGCCGCAGCCCGTACGAACATGCCGACTTGTATCTCGGCAGGGTGCATCTCCGCGTGGCTCCGGACCGGGACCCCGACAGCAAGCACTACCTCCCGAAGGAGGCCTACTCGCCATCGGTTTTTCCAGACTATTGCAGTGGTACGGCTTATGTTCTATCCCGCTCCGCATTGCTGAAAATATCCTTGGCTGCCTCTGTGTCGCCCCTGTCCGCGGCTCAACCCCCCGAAGATGTGTTTGTGGGTGTGTGCGCCCGGGCGGCTGGCTTACTGCCCACCCACTCCCCCCTGTTCTCCGGTGGCCCACCTATGCCGTATGGGCGCTGCTGCTATCAAGCCATGGTGTCAGTGCACCACATCCCACCGAGGGATATGCTGCACTACTGGGCTGATATCCACTCATCGGGGCCATGCCTCTGGTTGAGCACGCGGGCGTCGCTGTGGATGTGCAAAGTCGGGGCCTTGCTGGGCTCAGCGTTCGGTCTGATGAAGGAGGTGTGAGTGGGACTCAATTCTGTACTCCCACGGTAGCAACTTGGCAAGATATCCCCAAAACAGCAGTCTGTCAAAAGGCTGATTGGAAAGGCCACTTCAACCTCAATATTATGCAGCAAGAATTTTGAAAATCAGATGATGGGTTCTGGAGAAATTGAGTTTTGTGTGTGGCCTTTTTGGGGGATGTTTTTGTGTGAAAATACGGTGGGAAAAAACACCTTAAAATTTCAGGAAAACAGTATAACTTGATTATTTCATAAAAGTTCTTCAACCCTTTTGTTTGCAGGGGTGTTCAAACTCAAGGACACACATTTGAAAATAAAGTGGGGTTTTTTTATAGTGTAAGTGATGACACTAAAGGGACAAACAGGCACTTTTGCAAGAAAGTAGACTTGCAGGAAGTGGGAGGATCAGTTTGTGATCTGAGAATCTTTGCACTGGCACAAAATATTGTCAGACTGGTTTCCCAACCTTTATGAGCCAAGGTACATATTTTAGATTAGAAAAAAAGAATTGGGCCTGTTTAGTTGAATGCAATGTGTTGTATGAATGTAAACTGGAGGACATGCATGTTAACTGCACCTTCTGCCTATCTAGTACAAGAACATTTAATTGTGCAGCCTGTCACTATGTGTAACTGTCATCGATAGATGAACCAAGTAAATCAATTAATGGAATCACACGTTTTCTACGGAGACTTGACTTATAATACTTGGCAACAGCCAGCTGTAACTATAGTCCTGAGCAAATCATTGGCGCTTAAGGCTATCATCCCGTAGGAGAGCAACTTATGTAGTTCATGTAAAAAAAAAAAACCAAACACTGACCTGGTAGGCAATATTAGCTACCACATTTGCCATCCGGTCACTGTCCTGGCTTATAGGTGCAGAGCTGCTCAGAAAAATCAATACAGTACAATACTATTTACACACCTGTTGGCTGCATACATTCACATTTGTATCACATTTACTGAGCTCATTTTACTGTATTTTTATTTTTTTTACATCACTGGTAGTCAATTAGAACCAGAATGTTTCTTGGCAAATGAAACATCTTACGGGTACAAATGTGATGCGTGATTACGGGTGGAGTGCGCTTTTCATCAAACGGAAAGCTAGGCTATTGTAGTTTCAGCAACTAATGCAAATTAGAACATTGCAACACATACTTGTATGTATCGCACAATATACATGATGCACTGAGTCCGTACTGTTCCAAGCAGTATTTATTGTTTTGTATGGCGAGAGTAAACACTGAGGCGATACTAAGAAATGTACAGTTCAACCTCAGCTTGTCCTGCTACACTCCTCAATCCAATCCAGTTTATTCCTAAAAAATAACAAATGTGTTTTGTTTTTACATTCAGGAAATTACTATGAATGCAATGTCATCATTCAATAAAGGAGTCTTAATCATTCCGCAACTCCCGATTTTATTTCAACCCGCCACGTTTCCAAAGAGTTTTGTCACGAGTCAAAGTACAATGCTTACACCAGCACTGTCTGTATGTTTGTGTTAATATTTAACCAGCACCAGGACAACGTCAGGAAGGAGGTAAGCAGATAAAGTTGTGACTGTCATTTGACTTCCTTCTTTGTGCCATTGCCAGCAGGCCTTTCATTTCAATTTGTGACATTGTTTTGTTTGCATTTCGTTGTGACCGTCAAATATTTCAACTGCGGAATACATGCACATTGTGAACACTGCATAAGAAAATAGATGTGATCGGAGATATGTTCGATGGGGATTCCTTTGTTTAAATTCCTTAGCTGTACTGCATACTTCTGGCCTACAAACAATTCCAAAGTACAAAGGCAGGGCTCGGCTATTAAATCATAATCCATTTGCAAACATACACAACGTCATGGTGCGGGTGGGGGCCAAGCCATAAACTACACTGACGCTCCGTTTTGAGCCAATCAGGCTTATAACTTTGACCTCCAATTATCAGTTCATCTTTGTAATGGCATGCTGCGTCGGCTCAAGCACTTCATTTGCATTTAATTGGACAAATGGTTGAGCTATGGAAGCACATGAGTAAGAATGGAAGCATTTCCCAGTTTTCAGATGACCTGTGCAGACAGGACGTGCTTAAGGCATGAACACGCTACCCTGCCATATTGATCGCCGTGGATCACAAATGAACGGCACTCATCAGAAGTCATTTCCCCCTTCCGAGTTCGTGGCATGGCGCTTGTTTTGCCCACACACGCGGGGTGCTTCACTCTGAACAAGGATGTCACAGTGTTTGAGGAGTACAATGGCTCGTCTTCTATTTTTGGAATCTGCCCAGAGCTGATTTTTGGCTGGCCATGGCTGCCCTCTTCTTTTCCTTTCCTTTTCTTTCTTGCTCCAGCTTCATTTTGTCCTCCATACTTGTCACTATAAGATCCTGGATGAGGAAAGCAACAATTTGTTGAGCCCCGGCAGATGCAACCACAATGACATCAACATTTCATTGCCGAGCGGTTTTAAAGTCATCACACTTACCCTCTGGTCAATATTAGCGACTTGCCGCTTCCGCCTTTCCACGTTGCCCGTTGAGCTGCGACCTTTTTTCTTATACCTGGGGACAAATTTCTCTTTGGCAAGAGGATCAAATCCCTAGGAAGACAAACAGGTTTCATTAACATTCCGCAGGGTATCTTCAAAACTTTGAGCCTCGATGACACAAATTGTACAACTAACCAGGGCCTGCACTCTGTCTTGGTGCCTTTGCTGGAAGGTGCCAAGGTCAACCTTCCCGAGTTGAGTGGGGTTCAGACTGATAAGCTCCGGCTGGATCTTTTCCAGCAGGGCCTTAACTTCCCATTCCTGCCTCTGTTTGGCACTGCGGTACGGATTTGAATCCAGGCCGTCAAAGTTTGGCTCGCCCGCTCCTGGAAATGAAAATGATTACAGGTGTTATGTTTTCTTTGCACCATTCAATCATGTTTTAAAGATGCAAGCACAACGTTGCCTTGACATATGAGTGACCCAACTTGGGAGTTTTTGAGATACGGGCCTTCATTCGCATTTGTTTTGCTTTTGACTTGTTTAAGATACGAGTTGTATGGTGGAAATGAAACTGAGCTCAATTGACAACAAACAGCAGTTAGTGAATTGTATTGTGAACAACTCTTAAAAAAAATAATCTTCAAAGTTACTGTTTGTTGTCCCTCCCAGTTGAAGTTTACTGTCAAATTAAATATAAATCAAAGAGAATAACCACCATGAACACACGATTTTGCCTTAGCAAAGTCTGCTTAGCTTAACGCTAATGAACGATGCAAAACACCATTGACGGGCTAACAAATAGCATCTGCATCGCTCTGTTATAATTATCCCTTCAAGCGACCAATATTTGACCACAAATAGTGGAACAATGCACGTATGCACACTAGACAAAGTATACTCACAGGCTTATTTTCTTCTTCTGTGCAAGAAAATACTGCTTAACAGTAGAATTTAATGCTCATTTGAACGCTTTCACACACAACACACACAAGTTCTGTGGTTTCCTATGGTCTTCGGGGGGGGGGGGGGGGTAACAAGAGAGGGACTGGAGGGCGGATGGGAGGGAAGGCCGAAATGACACCATAAGCCGTTTTAGCGAGGTTAGAGCCAGCAGTCATTATTTTTGTTCTCTTTAACTCATTCACCACCAAGCATTTTCAGACCCTCTTTCACCCTAACATTTGAACAAATATAAATAAGTTATTTTGATTGAATGGCTGGTCTGTGAAAAGACAATTAAATTCGTCAATGGCAGTGGATGAGTGAGAGTTTGATAGCTTGCCAACTTGGCCTGATTTGTTCCACAATGCAACAATAAGTCTCAAATACTGAGGCAATACACGCGACAATATGCTACGGCCCATTCTGACTCTAATCCAAAAATTCGGATACACATTTGTTTTTAACGTCTACTTCGCTTCTCTATTCACCACCGTGCACAGCCCTAGTTGCTATGTTTTTTAAAAGTACATTATGGAGTGATACTTTCCATATTAACAACACACAAATGTTTTTGTTGTCGTTGTTTTTGGGGTGGGGCTGGAACGCAGTAATTGCATTTCTAATCATTTCAAAGATGATTTAAGATGCATGTGTTTTGAGTTACAAGCACAGTCACTGAACAAACTGAACGTGAAGGCACCTCTGTAAAGAGCCAAATTTGGTCAGACCTGGTACGAGCATGCTGGTGAAGCCTTGTCCGTGGCCGATGCCGAGCACATCCTCGAAGGGGCAAAAGCGTAGCTCACATGCTGCAGCCCGGGCTCGGTGGGCCATGTATGGTTTTCTCACTGGAGAGCTCCACACATCTCTGTATACCTGCAATGGATGTTTACGTCATCAGACAAAGAAAAAATGAAATTGATTTACAGTACAGCTTTTCAACACTGAAAGCACTTCGGGCCTGATTCAATAAAACAATTATGTGTTTGTGCTAACAGTCTGCACACGCTGTTGGTAGGCGTGTTTGCGTGTGACTTACAAAGAACGCCATCGTTTAACAAGATCCCAAGCAGTGGGCGCTATATTTCCTACACTGCTGACAAGTGTAAAAGTGGTGGATATTTAAAAGAGAGTCTTGTCCTTTAGAAAGTTCTGATGTTTTTCACGTTGGAAAATATGGGAGAGCACGGCAAGCACAAAATGAAGGTAGAAGTGATGGAATTGGAAGTATTAGTGGAAGAGGCTTCAAATTTCAAATCGCTGAATAGATGATATGTAGCGCTAACTATTACACAATCGGAAAGGTTCTCCCCACGACCTCTATTTATTTTTGACGGGACCACGCTAGTCCCACCTTGCATGTTAGTGTGCACCTGCCCTTCAGACATGCTATTCAAAGGGGCAAAATCTGCGCAATTTGGTGTGATAGATCCCATATGGTGCTAAGTTGATCTGTTTTTGCATCCGTTTTCATGCACAATCCAGTTTGGTCCCATGTTTGATTTGGCAAACCATTATTAAATCAGACCCTTAGTGATTACCATAAAAGGAATCCTTGTTCATCAAAGATGACATGACTGACCTGGACGACATCCCCCGTGGCTGCAGACAGCAGCCCCCGCTGGCTCAGTGACAAACAGGAAGCTCCAGCAGGGAGGAAGTAAGAATTGAGGGGCTGGAAAGTTCTGACGTCAAACACCTTCAACTTTTTGTCCATGCCTGACGTCACCATATATCTGCCAGAAAACGTAACATGACAACAGTGTCCTCTGGTGGACACGGCAGAAATAGCAAAAAGACGCTTACAAGTTAAATGGAATCTTATTATTTTAAAATACAGGTGGTCCTACTTTCACATTAGTCAGGGCTTTGCCCTTTGACATCTTGATGCCAATGAACTATGTTGAAGTAACATCTCGACTGTGGGACAAGCTACAAAGAATGGGGGGGGATTAGCTACGTTTTGCTCAGGAGGCAGAAGAAGAATGTCACGGGAATCATAGGCCCATTAACTTGTATATTTTCTAAAAAATCAAATAGTCTCTAAGCCATTATTATAATTAAGGGCAATTGAAGATGAGTTTGAAATGATACCAAACTGTTTTGATCTGTACTGTGGTATATTTATTTTTGAAACTATCTAACTAATTAGAAACCACTTCAGGCATCACTTTTCGCTATTTGCTGAAGGGCTCAGGCCGCTATCCCCCAAATACATTCACTGGACACATCATTAGATACACATGCTGCATCTAAGTGAATAAAAAAAAGACCTTACTAAAGGTTATAATGTTCAGTTGGAAATCATACTATGCAATGCAATTTATCCTGTTTAAGGGTATTATTTTAAGGATACATAATTATTTAAACACCAATAAACAATTTTCCCCTGCCGCCATCTTGTGGCATCAGTTGGCATTTATAAACCATTTTGAGGGCTGACAATTTGTCGTTCAAAAACTATAAATATATAAATAGGTTCCTGGGTTTGAATGGCTGGACTGTGAAAAGACAAATAAATATGTCCTTGGCAGTGAATGAACATTCCATGTTATCTTCAGTTTTGACTCACGTTCCCGTTTTGTCCACGGCGACAGAGCGCACTCCACCCTGGTGACAGAGCATCTTGACGAGGGGCTCTTTCTGACTGGGCGACCAGAGGCTGACTGTGCCGTTGGGGTGGCCGAGGTGGATGACGGCGTTGTACGGGTTCTGGCACATCACGTCGAGCCGCCCCTTCTTGGTGCAGATGGCTGCGACCTCTTTTCCCACGGATACGTCAAGATATTGCAGAAAGCCTGTCGTGCTCTAAAACAAGAGAAATTAACCATGCAACGTGACAGCAGAATTTCAAAATACGGTGAACCCCGCGTTTATCGCAGGGGACATGCTTCAGACCCAGCCGCAGTCTGTGAAAATCATGTGTAGTGACAATTTAAAAAAGCTACCCTATTTTCGGTATGGTCGCCCACTACGATTGCGTCATTCTACCTTTAGAGCCGGGAGAGCGGATACGTCGGTGTCTTTTTTTAATCCAATTCTCCGTCTCTTAGCCAATTTAACGCATCAGAATATACGCGTGAGGGTGGCGCGAGACCGCGCAGGATGTTGTGGAATTTTTTCGAGCCGTAGGTAGGCTAATGGCGGATGCCGCCGATCGCCCGGAGCTCTGATTAAAGTAAGTAATGGCAGCGATATATAGACGACGTGCACGACCAGTGGGACCAGTCGAATGTGATATGATATGGTTTGTAGACAATGACGATATAGACGTCTTTGTAACAGAATCGAGGATGGTAATTACCACTCGATTTTTGAAAAATTAAAATGGTCCTTCTCTTGCACTGACACATTTTTACATCATCGATTGAAACAGTAAATACTAAATTCTGCCTATGTGAAAGCCACATGTCTAAAATCTTTAATTCTTTTGGAATTATGTTTCTGTCTGCTACAGGGGCCGATATATTAATCATTTTGGAAGCGTTGAATTTCTGGGAAATCTTCAAGTTTTCCAGGGTAATTCCAAAGGCGACCTTAGGTTTTGGGGAGCTGTTGAGCGTGGCGCTTTAGGCCATAATGGGTTAACTAAGGTAGGGGGACACTACAGATTACCGATGACATCATTAAAAAGTGTTTCCAGAGTTAAAAGTGTAAATGGTAGTTATTGTGTTAGTATTTATGACACAAACGTAACAAATTATAAACTTACAGCGGTGGCCAACAAAAAGTGGTAGGGCAGAAACTGCATGCGAAGGACATCGTTGAACTTGCGGATACAGTGAAGCTCAATTCCATTTGAGTCGTAGATGTACAGCCACTTCTTCTGAGCCACTGCAAACATGGTCTCAGTGTGAAGCCATCTGAAATGTGCACATTCATGTATGAGGGCATGATAAAATGAACAAAATACCAGCCACCATTTTACCAGCTTTCTTGCCTGAAGCAAGACATAATGCAAAACGTTACAGAGGCTAATGAATAGCAAAGATGTGGCAGTAAACATCGCAACGCAGAAAGATACTTTCACAATACTCAAAGGCGCATATTCTTCGTACTCTGTGGAAAAATGATTAATACTACAGCAATGTTCTTCTGATGTTTTCAGGAAATCTATGTTACAGTATCTGCATGCGTGCGCAACGCTGCCCCCTTGAGGGCCAAGGCGCACACAACAAAAGCAGCACATGTGCTATACCTGCTGTAAAATATACACATGTACAAAAATGTAAGCACTTCCACTTATATATCATCTGAAAAAAAGTAGTATCAGTGATCCCCTTGTAGTCGGTGCGTGTGGAAGGCTTACCGAACATCACGGATGGCCTCCATCACGTTTATCTCACACATCAGCTGCTTGGATTGCCAGTCCACACAGGCGACATGTCCTCTCCTCCCACCCAGCAGCAGGTGACTAAATCAAAGCACCAGACAAAAATATTGCCATATACTATCCCCCAAATTATTATTAATCATCTGTACTGTAATTGAAACTAAATAGGTTTTTTTTTTTAACTACAGGTATCTTCTCGCTGGAAATGATCAAAGACAAGAAAAGATGTGGTAGAAACATTGATTACATGTATGATCTTGGTCTTACTGGATTATTCTGAGAAAGTGTTTTGATAATTAACTGACATTCATAATCAATAACAACACGATAAAAACTGGGACTATAACGTGGGTCACTGACCGTCCAGTCTTGCTGTAATCCAGTTGGTATGGTCCAAATTGAGACAGATTCAGGTCAAAATACTGAGGATGATGTAAAGAAAAATATGCATGTCAACAAAAATAATAAAAACTGTTTCTGTGCCTGTTTCATATTCAACAGGAATAAATGTCATGGTAATTAATGAATGGCACAAATTACAATATGTTAAACTGAATTTAATTTGCACAATTACAACTAGGCATGGGCCGAGGTAAGATTCTGATGGTATGATAATCTATTTTGTTTTTTAGAAAATTATAGAATACTTGGTACATTAAGAGATGTGCACCATGTTTTAACTCTTCTTACTAAGTCACAGTGTCCCAACACTGGTGAGCTATCTATTTAAGGATAATGTACATTAATCAAAAGACATCTGTGTTGTTGGAGTTTGTCCAGTGCCACTTTTGTCCCCCTCCCTCCTGTGTGTAACTGCTCATCACTCCCCTCTCTGCTCACTAAGAATGAGAGAAGAATACAAGGCACTCATTCGTTTAGCCAGCTGTGCAAGTAGCCAATCATATTTTGCCCTGCTTCGAAGTCCGCTCAAAATAAGAGAATGGGCTCATTACCAGTGGCAGGGACTTTTCGCAGTAATTGAAACCGTGACCTCATAAAACCACAGTAAACCGTCAAACCGCTAATTGGGGCATGCCTACTTACTACAGCTAACCACTGGCCAACACTGACACAATGATTGCTCACCTTGGTCCCAGACGTTATATCCACCGCATCTGCGATATCTTGCTGTGAGATCGTACACGTGTCCTCATCTTTGTCTCCCTCTAGAAACCTGCGGAAGTCATCAAATGAGGTTCAAAGAATGTGGAATTTTCAGCCAATCTCTCCAGGCCAATAATATTTTACCCTGCTTCCTCTGGGAGTAGAAGGTCACACCGGGCAGCTTGTTTTTGGGCCATTTCTGAGGCTTCATCTGAACGAGTAATGGCTTCCTTCAGCTTTAAGTGGTGCTCGCTGACCTGTGGGGGCGAAAAAAAGTATGTGCTCCGGCCAGCAACTCAATTGAAATACTGAACAGAAATGTCAAATTACTGACCTTCTCTTTTGTTTTCCCTTTTCTTGTGAACTTCTGCAGCCTGGCTTTGGGAATACAAGCAGGTCCTTCGAAAGCATCCCGTTTCTGAGGGAGTGCCAATAATTGGGTCAGTCGACAAATAAACGTCATGTACAAGTTCAGAGGGGAAGTTTTAAGATTTATTAGGAGATTTATTTACTTATTAACATTTTGCGCACCACTGCTCTAGTTGTAACATTAAAGAAGTACATAAACCAACTTAATTTGTTTAAGATTTTACATTTGTCTCACCCCAGATATAAAGCGCATTTCTTGTCCATCGTCGTTTTGTTTCTTCCTCTTCTTTGCTGACGTTGTCTCGCGCTTCTGCGGCTGTGCATCAGCTTCAGCAGTATGCTTTCCATCGTTGCTTTCATCTTTATTCTCGTGCCAGTAACGAGCTGTAGGCTGTCGGAAAGAAGCCATCGGTACTGGTCATTTTAGCAGCAGGCATTTTTAAAAATTACTGAGAACAACTCTGCTAGCACGCGTTGATAAAGTAGCTCAACGTCACGCTACTTTTCGGTCTTGTCTAGACCGACATTGTCCGACAACCCACATAACTGTAGTCGTGTGCAATCATCTTTAAAATAAGTTACCTTTTTCGTTTTCCCCACGTGTGAGCGTTTCGCTGCCTCCTCAGTGGCCGCCGCCATTTTTGTTGTGTATGCTTCCTTTTCTCGAGTGACGTCACTTCCACAATGAAGGCCAACGCGAGATTAGCGCCCTCTCCATTGGCTTTCTTTCAAAAGAAATGTTTACAAAAAGAAAGAAAAAAGCGTTGTTTAATTAACATAACATGTCACCAAATTTTAAATAAAAATAAAATCTAAAGTAATTAAATTATTATATATTTTTTTTAAGAAATGCATATTATTCATTGATTATCAAACGCAAAGAATTAAACTTCAGTTTAATACGGCATACAGTATATGAATGCTGTTATATTACGAGTACTACTACAGCACTGTACTACTAGTATGTTCCATAATGTACAGTTGTTTGTTGTATGACTGTTGGTTAATAAAAGAGTGTGTTTTAGCTCCTTTTTATTGATTGTTAACAATTAGCTTTGTTGTATATGCAAACCATGCGTGTAGCAGACTGTGGCTGAATTTGGTTTGGTGAAAAATAACTTGCCCCTCTCTTACTCACGTCTGCAATGTAGTGGCAATTGCTATTAGTTTTCCCTTCTTTTTCTGAGCATACATGCTCTACAGTTGATATTTTCCAAACTTTGTCTTTACACAAAGTACTTATTTCACAAAGGACTTATTAAAGCGGAATTCAACCCTAACATATATTTTTTTCAAGAATATGTTCTATGCAGGCCGACTTGTTGAAAGAAGGCATTCTGATTAATATTACGTTTGTGGAATAAGAATTAATCCACCCGTTTTTAGCCATCTCAGGGGGAGTCCATTTTGTCACTTCTGGTCTAAGGTAACCAATTACAGCTCACCTGTTTTCTGAAAATGAGCCATGATTGGTCATTATCTGAGCCCTGAGTATCTGCGATATCGTTTTCAGTCGACAGAAGACACAAAATGGCCGGCTGAGATAGCTAAAAACGGGTGGATTTTGCTGCTTAAGTCATATTCGACAAACGCAATGTTAATCAGAAAGCCTTGTTTCAACTACTGCTCCTACATCGTATTGTCTTTGTGGAATAAGAGTTAATCCACCCATTTTTAGTCACCTCAGGTGGTGGCCATTTTGTCACTTATTGACCTTTTTTCTGAAGCTGAGCCGTGATTGGTCGTTAGCTGAGCCCTGAGCATCTGTGATGTCATTTTGAGTTGACAGAAGTGACAAATTGGCCACTCGTTGAGATAGGTAAAAGAGGGTGGATTTTGTTGCTTAACTGATATTCCACAAACGCAATATTAGTCAGAATTCCGCGTTTCAACTAGTGGGCCTGCTGGGAACATATTCTGGAAAAGAATATGTTTGAATTGACTTCCTCTTTAATGGTCAGCGTTGCTGTCTGTCGTTGCGGTGTATTTTTCCAGCGCGACGTGCCGACAGTCGGCCCGACGTCACACGGGGTACCCATCGGTCCTAGTTGGCCAATGTCGGATTGGTCTATCCAGGCCTTTAGTTTCACGTCTTCATATCACTTGCTCTTTTGCAGTCTTTACATGTGGTTCCAGTCCTGCTTGGATTACAATAGGACTGTGAAAGACTGGCTGGTGGCTGAAGAAGCACACTTCAAGCAAAGTAAACTCTGTTACATGTTCTTTGAAGATCTGATCAAGAGATCATGAGAATAACCTTCTGCCATAATTACTAAACTAGTAGTGGTAAACATTACCTAATCACCTGTAAATGTGAAGTGTATCTATGTGGATAAAGCATATTCGTTCTTAACTAATAAAAACACCATTTCCATTACTAAGAAAATCATATGTGTATTAATTTGTGCATCACATGGTGTTTTGGAAGTGATGCTGGGTTTTCAAAATGTTCTTTCTACAATTGTAATTATCATCCACTAGTGAGTGTTATAAAACAGAGACAGAGACAGAGACAGAGACAGTGGTATAAAACAGAAACATCACCCTCTCACATGATAGACTGCTCCCCTTCCATAAAGATGTCAATAAAACAATAAAACTCTGAGTTAAAGCACACAGTATATACAAGACAGCACAAGTAGCTGGATAGTAAAACACCAATGGCAATACAAAAATTCTGTTCAATGTCATTGTTGCTTAGCAAGCCTATTGCACCCAAAGTGGAAGGGAAATGAAAAGGTTTTGAATCATTTTTGTATTGTTATTTTAAAAGGTTAAAATGCTGGGGGGGCACAAAAGTCGGTTTCAAGTAGGTTGAAATCCAGCTACTGCACCCTAAAACTTGTTTTGTTTTCTCCTTAATTGAGATAACTGTTGTTGTGATTTGGGCTAAACATATAAAAGTTTATTTGATTTTATTTGACTTAGAAGACATCCATAACTGCACAGTATGGACATGCAGGTTTCACGCCCCCCCCCCCCCCCCCCCCCCCCCCCCCAGGGTAACGCCCCTGCTGTATACATTTAAGCAAGTACATACGCGCAAAGCCACCTGTCTACCGGCATGTGATTAACAAATGTATCTTACTGCAGACGGAAGACCACGGTACGGAACGCGCCCCCGGTACGGAACACCCCCTTGACAAAGCGCACCACCGGGAACGTCACGCCCCTTGCCTGCCCAATAACGACACACCCCCATCCCCCCGACAGGATGTCTCAAAGGACAAAAGGTTGATCGGAAATGCCGCATGTGTCCTAAATGCTGCATGTATTATTAACTCAAGAAAACCATTTTAATCTGTTTTTAATCCTGTAATCAAAAGAGCAAATTCTAATATATAAACCTATGTTATGATTTTGCAAGACGTTATTCCACAGTTATATCCCTTATGCAGTTAAGGCTTACTATATTCGTATAATTTGCCAAGCTTTTCCTGAACTGTAGTTACCTTTAATTTTAAAAGTTATTTTTATATCCAAAACTGTTTGTAAAAGGTATTTCATTCTCATTTTGTTCACAAAAACAGGCTGTTTTTTTTTTTGTATTATATTTCATTGTCTTTTTTACAAGTTCCTCTACCAACAATGTAGTTGATACCTTTGTAGCATTTATTGAATGTAGATGCTTTTATCACTTCAGATATCCATTCCAAAAAAATTCATCAAAAGTACATTTATTCATTTGCAGATAGGATGAAGCAATCATCGCTGCAGCATCTGCGAAGATTTTAGTCAGAAGTAGTACAAGGCCGTGTCAAGGGGACGTTCCGTACCGGGGGGCGTTCCGCACCGGGGGGCGCAGGGGCGTTCCGTATACCGTGGTCTGCGGTCTACAGTCAGACCCCTCTCTGTGATTAACGCCTCAAGTGGCACGCCTCCTGCATGTGTAAGGAATTTCCATGCAGAGAAGCGCCCGCGGCTTCTCCACTCCTCGTTGGAAAGAATGACGGAAGAAGTGCAATATGGATTTTTTTTGCATACATGTCCTTGAGCCATGGCAAGCCAACCGACATGACCGTTCTGTTATAGAACGACCGTGTCTCGAGATGGGAACGCTTCCAACATGGCCAAGCACCTCGCTGACCAGCATCCAGCCCAAAAGTTTAAAGAACGAGTAGGTTGTGATACATTTCTAACACTTACCTCGAAAACAAATCGAGTGTGAATTATTTTGGTCAGAATTTGTTTTATTTGATGAGGCATTAAACACCAAAAATCTCCAAAATAGCCCAGAGATTGGAAAACCCATCTGAAGCGCCGAGCCCTCTCCAATAGAAACAAGGCTCAAAGCACCACTTGACAATCACTTTGAAGGAATCCAGACTTAATGGTCTGTGGTTTTTTTTTTGTTTTTGTTTTTTAATTACAGCGCTCTTGGCTTGAAAATTGCATTGCTATTGTCCTTAGGTGTGACTGTGAGTGAGAATGGTTGTTCGTCTATGTGTGCCCTGCCATTGGCTGACAACCAGTTCAGAGTACAGTATACCCCGCCGACTGCCCCAATTTGGGGCCCAAGCCAGCTGAGCTATAGGCTCCAGCACGTCTGCAACCCTCGTGAGGATAAGTGGCTCGTAAAATGGATGGATGAATGGTACAGTATTCACATTAAACCTGCCCCCCCCAACCCCCCCCCAAACTCAGCTGTTGTACAGATGTTGTATGGATTGTACAGTACAAATGGAACCATTTTGCCTGTACTATTTTGCATGAATTGGTTTGTACGCCATCCTTCCACAGGGAGTCATGTGACATGTGACCACATACGTAATTATGCATGATAACATGCTCTCGCTTGCTTGAACAGCATTTGTACTTCATACAGACACTCGGGAGGAAATAGCACAGTGTGAGTGGCTCTATGCATTCTTCTTTACTGTGGCTTTTGGATTGCTGAAAAAGAGATGTTAAATGTGTGTGTGCTTCTATATTGCAAGCGGGTTTTACTTTTAGTGATGTTTTTTTTTTGGTATATTGTGTGCATTGCTAAGTTAGGTTTCTTACATGACTTGATGGTACCTGGTCAATTTGGAAGTATAGGTAATATAGGTTCACCCAAAAATTGAATGTAATGATACAGTGGTAATGAATGGCAAGTTTCTGTGATCGTTTGAGAGAATAACAAGTGTGTTGTCATAAATCCCAAATTTGGTATCATTCAAATTATTGATGCATACTTGCCAAGTGTGTCATGTAGTTAAATGAACAAAAAAAAAAAAAAATGTACAGCATGAAATTCCTGCTACAATCTTGCTGTAGCAATTTTGGCAGACTACTTGCTCAATCCTTACTGAGAGAGGGCACAAATTTGACGTTCACGGAAAACCTCCAAACAAAAATGTCACTGAGAATCAGATCAGATTATTTACACATTTACACCGTGCCGCCCTTCTAGCATTCAGTCAAACACAATTTCATTGTTCTGCCTGTCACTCTATATATCACAGTCATCACAGCGGAGTAAAAAGACATTATTTCTAGTAAACAAATATGATTTTTTTTAATGAAAAAAACCCAAAACAGGGCTTTGGTGGAAATGTGATCAATTCATCTGATGATCTCTCACCACGCAATGGTTGGGAATTGCTGTTGTAGCCTTTCTCACAAGAATCAAGTAGGTAAAAGTCTCGACTTGCATTTAAACAGAAGAGCAGATGGAGGCGCAGGAGCAGATGGAGGCACCACCTCGACCAGAACTGTTTGACTTCCATGGGGTCTCCATGACAAAATTCTTCACTGACAACTGGGAAAACGTCAAGAACTTCAAGGCCAAACCAGATGATATTGTCATAGCCACTTATCCGAAATCAGGTCAGGTTATGAGTATACAATTCTCACAAAACCATTGATCATTCTTGCTTTGCAAGAGCTGTTACTTATTGTGTATTTTGATGATGACCTCAGGAACCACATGGGTCTGCTACCTCCTGGATCGCCTCTTCTTTGGAAAGACGCATCCAGAGAAAGACACATCCCTCCCTCTGTATATGAGAGTACCGTTTTTGGAGCTCTGCATCCCTGGTCATCCCAAAGGTTACAAGAATAACAGATGGTCATATCCGTCACAGATGGATTAGATACAATCGACCTTTCGTTAAGACGTCACACGCACTTTTGGGCGCTCTTAGCTGTGAATGATGATGCTCACTCGTTTGTAGTGACGGGACTTACAGCTCTTTGAAGTGGAAGTCGACCCAAATATGTTTTTCACAGGAATATGTTCTACGCAGGCCCACTAGTTGAAATGAGGCATTCTGATAAATATTACGTTTGTGGAATAAGAATGAATCCACCCATTTTTAGCCATCACAGGGGGCGGCCATTTTGTCACTTCTGTCGACTGAAAATGACATCACAACTGCTCAGGGCTCAGGTAACGACCAATCACGGCTGACCCGTTTTCCGAAGCTGAGCCGTGATTGGTCGTTACCTGAGACCTGAGCATTTGCGATGTCCTTTTCAGTTGACAGAAGTGACAAAAAATACGTGTCATATGTTTGAGTGATGGGATATTAAATATCGTGTTCATCTAAAATAGTTTTGATGACGTGGGCTGAAGTCATGTCACAGTGGGGTACGACGCCAGGATTTTTCCTTTCTGAGATTATTTGTCCCGTTTTAGCGAAAACTCTGTCCGAAGGCACTGCAGAGAGGGCTGGGAACCGGGAGGGAAGACCGGACCCTTGGATCTCAACAATGACTCGATTTCCCTCGTTCATTTTGAAGAGCCGTTCAGAAGACTCCATTCACTCGTGAACCTCACGTCACTACTCATTTGTCCTCATCTTTCATAAGGAAAAGACCTGGCAGACCAGCTCACTATCACTCCTCGTCTCATCAAAACTCATCTGCCAGTTCAGCTTGTACCAGAGACGATTTGGGAGCACAACTGTAAGGTAAAAAGTGCGCCAATGCATACAACCGCGGCAGGTGAAGAATTTAACGCAGCGATACGTTGAGGCAGTTGTGACTTTCTTTTGTGCAGACAGTCTACGTGGCTCGCAACCCAAAGGACGTTGCAGTGTCCCACTTCCACTTTAGCCGCATGAACAGCATCCACCCTGCACCAGGAGACTGGGATGGCTTTCTGCAAAGATTCACGGAGGGAAAAAGTGAGGTCAAAGTGTAAACAGTGTGCGTTTTTTGTCAAAGAGGCACTTCCATCCTTCTCCCCTTCATGAATGTGCTCTTGTGTGTCTTCAGTGGCGTATGGAGCTTGGCACGAGCATGTGGTCGGCTGGTGGGAGAAGAAGCAAACGTATTCAAATCTGCATTATATTTTCTATGAAGACCTGACAGAGGTGAAATGTTAGCAGTGTTGTTTCCTTGCAAACGCACACAACTCCCAAGTTTGATTGGACATTTGGAGTACCTGTAAAGTGAAAACAAACATGTCTTGTAAATTTGCCAAATTTGTTGATGTATATAAAAAAAAAAAGCCTTGTATGACAAGTAAGTTTTCAAAATCATGAAAAATCAAGTGACAAAACCGGCAGACTTTCCAAAAGAAAAATATATTTTTGGTGCGAAGGCATAGCTAGCTAGCTAATCGCGCCGGCGCAATCGCGCCGGATAACCACTGCTGTGAATGAAGTCACTCAAGTTCTTATATAGGACCAAGGGGGAAACGCATGCTGGATGCCTTGTTTTAGCAAGGCCCCCAAAATGTAGGAAAAACAGTCTTTACAAAATCATGTTCTATGAGCCTCCACTCGTCAAAACCCGGCACTCTGATTAATATTGTATTTGTGCAATATGAGTTAAACAGCAAAATCCATCCGTTTTTAGCCATTTAAGGGGCTGGCCATTTTGCCACTTTCTGTTGACTGGAAATGACATCACAGTCGCTCAGGGCTCAGGTAACGACCAATCACAGCTCAGCTGTGTTCTGAAGCAGAGCCATGATTGGTCGTTAGCTGAGCCCTGAGCAACTGTGATGTCATTTTCAGTTGACGGCAGGTGACAAAGGGTGGATTTTACTACTTAACTCATGTCCTACAAACACAATATAAACCAGAATGCCGTGTTTGAACTAGTGGAGGCTCATCGTTTTTGTAAAGATTTTTGGGGGGTTGAAAGCCTCTTTAAAAATAATGGGACATATCAAAGGATTACAGCATTCTACATCAAAAGGTCAATATATTTGGCTTCATGTAAACCAAGCGTGCTTCACTTAAACAAACAGCACTGCTATCAAATGGTATGAAACTTGTTTTCTCATCATCTGGAACATTTTTTAAGTGTGGCCCCTAAAAAAATACGAACTTGATTTTTAAGGCGCATCCTAGCGACACGCACATGTACGTGACAGCACTCATGCTATTTGAGAGTGTTAAATTCAATATTTATTTATGTGAGTAAGGACGCACATGGCGTGACTTTTTTCAGTGCAAACAAAGAACGCAACGTCAAGATCGCTGAGGACATATTGTACGTATATTGTCAGAAAGGCAATTTCTGTTCCTCGCAGCAACATCTACAGTAATGCAACCTCTGAGGCTAATTATTAAGTTCAAGGTCATTGTTTCCATTTCGAACACCATACATGACCATTGCAGTGACAATCCAAGCCTAAAAGTCACAATGTAATAATAATAATAATAATGCATCAAATGTATGCACAGTTCTTTACATCATTATCGAGCGTGAAGTGCATGTTGTGAATTGAACGGCAAATCTTTTGATAATGTCTGAGCAATCCATCCGCGTGTGCAGAACTTGGGACGTGAGCTCCAGAAGCTGTGCACCTTCCTTGGCAAGTCTCTGTCAGCCGAGGAGAAGGAAAGCATCATGACCGCTGTGAAATTTGACAATATGAAAGACAACAAGTTGACCAACTTCACCAATGCCCCCTTGATGAATCTGAAGGTGTCTCCCTTCATGAGAAAAGGTATGGCGCCAGATAGCCGTGAGCGTTTTGCCTGCTTGTAAGAGGATCAGCGGGAATGCCTTCTGAATTGATCTCTCTGCCTTTTGAAGGGAAAGTTGGAGACTGGAAGAATCATTTCACTGTGGCCCAGAGTGAACACTGCGATGAGCACTACAAGCAGAAAATTAAGTCCCCGGGACTGCTGTTTCGCTCTGAAGTTTAAAGCTTGAACTGGTAAAACAAACCAGATCTTGATTACGCTTACAGCCTGAGATCTCGTCAAACTGCCCGAGCAAGCCTTTCTTGATTTCCTCTCTTGTCGTCATTGTCTACTTTAGGCACTAACTCGTTTGGATTACGGTAATAAAATTCACTGTTGAACAGAACCAACAGTGTGATGTTGTGTACTTTAACTACTTTGTGGTCATTAAACACATGAAACATGAATTACATGTTGTCAATTTTTTAATTTGAATCCACAAATGAAATTCGGTGAAATGAAATAACAAAGGTTAAACGACCCAAATAAACAGCGCTAATACTGAATCTCTGCACTCAGACTACACAGTGGGGCGGTCACATGGATTCATTTTCTATGGCACGTATGCTTTGCAGAGGGTGCAACACTGAACACACACTTGGTGCTTTCGTTCTGGTCTGGAAGAAAAAAAGAAAAAAAAAGAAGAGGCAACAGCAAGACAGCAACATCTTACAAATCCATTGGAATGTAGACCACAACACAAGGCCATTGGACGAAAATCACTAAACAACTTAAGCATCACTCTGAAAACTGGTCGCCATCTTGTCATGGTCTGATAAGTGAATAAAGGTATTGACTGGAAATCCTCCCTGTAGTCCAATAACGTAAATGTATCACGACTTTATGTATTTCTTGCACATGCTCAACCAAGCTCCGCTTTGTACACTTGAAGTATTTTTCATGAAAAATACTTGTTTTCTAGTATCATTTTCAAAGGGAATCTTTCTGCGCCGCCGAGAAGCTCCCGATATCAAAACAACAACAAAACGGCACAGTCAGCAAGAAGCACTTTCGATTGTCTTTCACAGTGGCAAATCTGACTATGTTTCAAATATATCTTTATTCAACATAAAAATAAAACTATTTACATTGTTGCTTCTATATAATCTATTTGAAAGATACTTTTATCTCAAGTAATAAAATACTTCAGTCTAGTGCTTTGATGAAAAGTTAAGTGCTGCGTTAGTGAGTTCATGCCAAGTCGAAAAAAGGTTTCTTGGCGCAGTCCTGGAAACCTGTGGCAAGTTAAAGTTCAACATTTCTATTTAACACCTGTATAATGTAATTGACATCACCCAAGACTGATAATCACCTATAGCTAAGTGTATGTAAGCACGTACTGCATGTTGTAGCAAGTGCAACTGTGGTTGTAGTTTACTCAATCCGTCATCAGTTCCAAAGCAGCCTTCAGAAGCGGTCGCATATGATTAAGAGCTTAGAAATAGTTGATGAGTCACCACGTTCATGATAATAAGCTGCGGGAATACAGAAGCGTTATAAGCACAGAACAAAGTACAATGATGTATGGCACACCTTTACATGACAGAGGAAAACTGAAATGAAAATGATTCCCAGGATCATATGAACAACAGAACTAAATCACCATTGCTGATATGCACACAGAAACAAAAAGCTATGCAACCGACAAGAGCACAGTTTTGTCTTTCACCTGAAACAATTATGATGTTTAGCAATGACGATCTAATTATGTTTTATTAGGAAGCTTAAAGAGCCCCCATTGCAAAGCAGCACAGGCGCACTGAGGAAGCATCCTTAGGACCGAAATGTATGCATGTCCTACGATACACAGGGTGTCCCCAAAAATGAGACATCGTTTCGCAGGCTAATAATTTGGGAAAATCTTGTTGAAATAACCTCACTTTATTACAGATTGTGGAGAAACAGATCAAGATTTTAAATTAAGGTTTTATTTGAACTGGTCTCTGCACCCCCTCTTTCCCGCTGGCATTGATGAACTCAGGAAGCGAATCAATTCGGTACAGGATAAAGACACCAGCCGGAGACATCCTACAGCGTGCTTGGCAAGAGTTTAGCTACCGACTTGACGTGTGCTGTGTCACAGGCGGGGCATCCACTATTGAACACTTGTTAAACCAGTCCCAGAGTAAACTTATGATCTTCAACACCTTCAACAGTTCAATTTGTTTGAGCTAGACTTTTAAAATGATGTACACTTTTTGAGACACCCTGTATGTATTTTTGGGGTTGTGTTTATTCTCCACGTGCTTATAGCCCAGGTACTTTCCACTTTTTTTTTTTTTTTTTTTTTTAACAAGGAGAAAAAAGTGACCGTCTTTTAGCTTTCATAGTTTGATCGCACGGTGGTCTACTGGTAAGCGAGTTTGCCTCAAACTTCAGAGGTTTGGGGTTCGAATCTCGGCTCCTGCCTTCCTATGGTCTTCAGAAGTGAATTCACATCTCACTTTGATAAAAAGGACATGATGAAGCCAATGTGCAAGTTGGACAGGGTGGATATTACTACGGCTAAGCCTCAGACTTGCACCTAAAATCGTCATCCGCGATTCTTACATTAGCGAGCGAATGACCGAATCTCGAATGGGTTACTCATTGCCCCAAAACACGGTGTAGTCCAACATCCATCCATCCATCTATTATCGATACCGCTTATCCTCACAAGGGTCGCGGAGCGTGCTGGAGCCTATCCCAGCTGTCTTTGGGCAGTAGGCGGGGGACACCCTGAATTGGTTGCCAGTCAATCGCAGGGAACACAGAGACAGACATCCGCACTCACAATCACACCTAGGGGCAATTTAGAGAGTCCAATCAAGTTACCATGCATGTTTTTGGAATGTGGGAGGAAACCGGAGTACCCGGAGAAAACCCACGCAGGCACGGGGAGAACATGCAAACTCCACACAGGGAGGGCGGGGCCGGGATTGAACCCACGACCTCTGAACTGTGAGGCGGACGTGCTAACCAGTCGACCACCGTGCCGCCCAATCATCTAAATCATTATTTATTTTTTATTTATTTTATTTTTAATTGACAGAATTGACAGGTGCCCCCCCCCCGAGATGGCCAAAAATGGGTGGATTTTCAAAATCCAATTAGATTATAATGGTAAATGGAGTACACTTGTACTTGTATGTAGCCCTTTACCTTCGTCATACGTTTACAAAGCCATATTCACTTTTCTCATTCAAACGTATCTGAGTGTAGCCTACACTGGTCAACCCATGGAAATATTTTCCTTTTTAGTTTAAAATAACTTACTTTAACATGTAGGGCCCAACGCCATACCCTGGCCAACGGCGGACTGGATGTTTTTTCTCATTGGTCCCTCTCATTTTAACTCCATCTACGTCTTGTTGTATTAGCCTCATCCTAGCTTAGTGCTAAGCTAGTTCTTCTCTCAGGTCCGGCGTAAGTTTGCAAACTCCCTTTTGTTTTTTGCTAGGATGGCGTTAGTCGGCTAACAGCTAGGCAAATATTTTTAATGTAGCGTGTGCACGGCTTTTGACGCGTGTGCACTCCCCACGTAGCTACGTCGGACATGCCCTCTGACGACAACATGATATGACCGTTCAATCGCAAAATTCTGATTCCAGATTGCTCAGATGTTTTCCATCCTGCCAAAATGGTGGCGTTTACATTTACCGCGGTGATGCGTGTCGTCAACGCCAGCATGACTATGTGGTGTTCGTTTGGTCTACCCGCGCTTGTGTGGGTTTTCTCCCACATTCTACGAACATGCATGTTAGATTCATTGAAGGTTCTAAATGGTCCATAGCCGTGTGAGCGCTTGTTTGTCGGCATGTGCTCTGCTATTGGCTGGCGACTGCCAAAGTCCGCCGGGTTAGGGTGCAGCCCACCTGATACCCAAGTGAGAACAAGCGATACAGAAATTGGATGCACGGATGGATGCTTCATAGTTCCATTTAAAATGTGTTTTTTGTCTCTGCATCTGTCGAAACTTTAATGTTTGATGTGTGCATGCCTCTGGTTCTTATGTCTAAGATTCATTTCACAAGTCAATAATTTCACTGCTCACACTGGCAGAGTCGTCATGTCGGCTGACTTCCAGGTAACTGCGTGAACCGACGGGCCTCGTAGCCCTCGCCCGCCCTCGCTCAGAGTCTGGTGTGATGAAGGGTCGTGTGTCATCCACTCCATCCTCCCCCAGATGTCCCATTGACGTTCTGGTCGGGTGAAGCGACGCGGGGCAAGACACCGATGAGGGGACGTTTCCCACATCGTCCCCGGCCCACCTGTGTCCCTGGTGGGACGGTGTGGGCGGAGCAGTCACCTGCCTGCTAGGCACACTGCTGAGAACGCTGCCCCCCAGGGGCATGGAGGACTCTGTCGGGGCCTCGCTGCTCTCAGAGAACTGAGGGTCACTGTTTCTGCGCAGCCAGAGCCCCGGACTGACCGCAGATCCAGGGGAGGGGGATTGGTTAAAAGGATGAAATAAGCTACCCCCTTCGAGTAGGTGTTCTCGGTGCAGGGCCTCATCAATGCTGCGGGTGAGGTTAATGGGAGACGGGGGCCGAAGATCAAACTCGCACATAGAGAGAGAGGTGTCCCTATCCGGCTCCAGACTTCCACTGACCGAGCGCTGCGGAGTCGGTCCGAGTGCATGCAATCTCAGCAGGGAGCCCGCGGAGCCATCAGATATGCCCCGCTCCGCAGAACGGCCCCTGTGGTTGCGTACCCGGTTGCTATCTTTGACGCACGGTGGTTGGGCCGCTGCTTGATCGTGATTATGGTTCCTAATGAGACTCTTTGTGATGTCGACTCCAGAACGTTCTTGGCCAGCCCAATTGTTGGGCACCTCTGCTTGACCTCCCGCTCCAACACCGTTACTATCGGACTTTCTGCAAGGTTTCCCCGTCAGGCTCTGGACTATCTTGGACCAGCACGTGTGTCTTTGAGAGGAGCCTCCAGAATGGCCAGGGGAGGGCATGTCTCCTGTCGCTCTTCCATCTCCTGCCCCCCCCTCGTTTCTTCCTGCGCAACACTGAGGCCTCCAGAACACCCACGAGGCCAACAGAAGGAGGCATAATCCCCAAGCCAGCTCCAGGAGTCTGGCCCAGAAATGAACCAGCCACCAGCCCCAGTTGAAGCTCATCCAGTCCCCAAGAAGTCCATAGAGCCAAAGGGTGGCATGAACGTGCAGCCCACAGCACAGCGCTCCAAAAACCGCACAAACCGCCAGCACCTTCCCAAGAATCATCCCTTCTCTCCCGCTGCCCGTGCAAGCCTTTCTCCTGGCCTCGTCGGCGACCCCGGGGTGAGGAACGGGAGGGCAACGTATTCGTGGAAAGACGTAGAAGAGGAATCCCAGACAGAGACCCAGACCCCAGCACAGGGAGAGAACCTGCAGTGTGACAGGCACCACGGGCGACAAAGCTGGCGAAAACAGATCGGCTGCCAGCAGCAGAGTGCACTGCAGCACAGCCAACACGGCCACCAGGGGAGGACGCTCCAACGTCGACGGTAAAACTGTCACTCCGGCCACCTTCAAGACCAGCAGGGCCAAGGCAGCCTGCGTCCACACCAGCAAGTGCAGCGGCAAATTGTAAATAGACGCAACTGCCGAACGAGGGAGGATTTTCTGTGTCCCGTAGGGATCAATCAGAAAGAGAGATGCCCTCAGTCCCCCGACCAGAAACAACAGGGCGTTGGCCAGAGCGAGGGCCCCCCGATGAGGGCAGTTTGAACCTGGGGACAAGATGAGCCCGAGAGCAGACCCGGCAAACAAAAGCAGGAAAAGGCTTGCTGAGCCGTAGACATGCAGCTCCCATGCAAAAGTCAGATTCCTGCTCAGGTCACCCCAGTAGATGAAGCTTCCATTTGGGGAGGGCTCAGCGCTGGCAGGAGGGGACGACTTAGAAGCTTGATGAGGATCCGCTAACCAGGTGGAGCGATTCTTCTGATCAGTGAAGCTCGTTTGGCTGACCGGCGCAACGCTGGTCGTCGGGAACGACGGGTTAGCTGGAAATAGAAAGAAAGAAAAAAAAAAAAAGATGAAATACATGCCATTTCAAAATGCAAATGTTTCTGCAGTACGATGAGCTATGTAACACTTACGACTACACGAAGTAAAAGCTCCACCAGAGTACACATTTGAGATGTGGTGCTGCAGCCACTAGGGGGACGTAGCTCACCATCACGGTAGCCAGCTCGGGCCATCTGGTCCAATCCAGTCTCATTATATTGCTAATTATGCTGCTAATCATCCGAGGTCCAAATATGATTGCGACTAAGGAAGGAAGTAATGTCATGAAACCTCTAAATTACCATTATGAGGATCTCCATGTAGGCCGCAGCACTGTAAACACCTCCTACGTGAGGCCCGACAATACCAGTTCACGGGGTCAAGAGAACACATTTGAGCCCCTGCAGGGACGACTGGGATGTTACAGTCAAGTCGTCCCTTTGTGTAATCCAATCAGAATGGAAAAACATCAGAAACACAATCTCAGATATCATGATAACAATGTTCATTAACACATCAGACATAATACAGGGCAGGTCATATTTTGGAAAAGTAGCAATTACATGTCTTGATTAGATTATGTAAGTAATAGGAAGGTGTTACATAACGCCATACAGCATTTCTGTACCTAAAAACGCTGCGACAGTTTGCAGGATTATATTACGTCCTAATCTGTCGTTTGAACGCACACCACTTCATTTCATTGTTCCTGCACTGGGAATACACTTTGGGGTTGCATCATGACGGATGACTACTTAAAGCGGAAGTCAACCCAAACATGTTTTTTTCAAGAATATGTTCTATGCGAGCTCACTAGTTGAAACAAGGCATTGTGATGAATATTGCCTTTGTGGAATAAGAGTTAATCCACCCGTTGACTAATGACAAATTACGGCTCAGCTTCAGAAAACAGGTCAGCCGTGATTGGTCGTTACCTGAGCCCTGAGCAGTTGTGATGTCGTTTTAGTAGTAGTAGTAGATTGTTTATTCTGTCATCAGTCATCATTACAATCCATAATACATGCACAACATAACAGTTACAATCATATGTCCAATGACAGAACGGCACAGGCAGAAGCTAAATCTTATTTAAACCTGGCCTTTTCTCCCCCTTAAGGCAACGTAAAACTGCATTTACCTATTTACATTTTATGCAAACACAAGACACAACCAAAAAATAGCAATAAATAAATCATCATCTAAATCATATTTTTTTTTTTTCATTTTATTTTCAGTTGACAGAATTGACAGAATGGCCAAAAACGGGTGGATTTTGCTGGTTAATTTATATTCCACAAAGGCAATATTAATCAGAATGCCGTGTTTTGACTAGTGGGCCTGCTGGGAATATACTTGAAAAAAATGTGTTTTGGTTGATTTCCCCCCTTTAAGAGACAACAGATGTGCCATGTCGCAGATCACAAATTTATGGAGATGTAAGCCTCTGCAGTTTTTGAGTTTGATGGATGGCAGCACAAAGAGGTCAAGCAGTAATTTCCTACTTTGGCCTCTTGGTGCACGTGACGCAGAGCCTAATGAGTCATTGTTCACTTCCAAACTCTTCTTCTGTTACTTGAAGCCCTCACAGAGCTTATTAGGCTGACTTTTTAGTTTATGGCAAACTGTTTGACTTCCTTCCTTCCAACTATTCCTGACAGGGGTGTGATCTGGACACATTCCACAACGCACATGCAGCTGGGCATGCTTAAGTTACCTCGAGCCAGGAGTCTTCCCCAAAGCACATGCACCCTTGTAGTGTATTGAATGCACACGTGTGGCAAGGGACTAATACAAAATGCTGAAAGTTGATGTCCGTGCAGAGTCAATGGCAGTATCTTGTTGTTCCCTAACAACCGGCCCGTCTGTCACACTTTCCCTTTTTCATGTGCTTTTCGGCAAATCGACATTCAGTTTTCTTTACATCTGCTTTTCGTTACCAACTTCATTCTCTGAGTTTCTATAGCTTTTTTCTTTACCACGCATACACCCAATGCTCTGCTTCTGTATCAACAGTCTTTTTTTTTTTTTTCTAAACCCACTTTCCGCCTGTATGATTGTTTTCCAGGGATTCCAGTTATTTCCCTCCCTTGCCTCCCACCCTGCCGCCTCCTGCTCATACTTGCTCCCATCTGGGTCTACCTCAACATGCTTTTTCCTCTCCTTTGAAGTACTTGTCTCGGGTGTCACAAAACTGATTTGTTCATCACCGTGTATGAAAATGGTCGGACTAGTTGGACAAGCTGGTTTAATTCATGTACATTCTTCAAGTACCTGTTGGTGTCGGTTGCACAGTTGTCCTTGTTCTGTTTCTGTGTGCGGTTTGGCTGGGTTTATTTGTTGCTTTGACTGTTTTCTGAACCAACTCAGTAGTTGGAAGCACACTGGCTGCAGTTGTTACAGCGACTTTCTCTGTCATGACCTTTGAAAGTGAAATCTTGCTTCCATTGGTAACTGGCGGTGCGGGGGTCTGCGGTTGTTTTCCAGCGGGGCCGACTGTGGTGGCGGTAGAGGATCTGTTTAAAGTCACTGCAGCCACCGACTCATTTTTTCTGCCATTGGGAAGTGTCCGATCACCTGAGAATCGGAAGAAAGCACACAACTGTGAAGTGCAAGTGTCGATTTGAACGTAAATGGCTAAACACAATCGAGTTCCTCACCTGTCAATACAACAGCAGGAGGCGCGGCCTGCGTTACGACTGGAGACGGCGTCGCACGTGATACAGCTTGCGTCGTCAGCACCAACACTTGAGGCTCCATAGTCTGAGCGCCCACGGATGAATTGTGCACATCAGCTATTTTAGTCTGCGCTTGTGGAGGATACTGAGCCAATTTGCCAATAGTCGTCGACACAGGAGCGAGCAATTCGTCCTTTTCGAGCATCAGCGTTGCGCTGCCCGATCCGAGTCCCTGCAAATCTCTCGTCTCTTTAAGTAGACTGCTGGCCGTCACCGGTTTGTCACCGGAGGGTAAACTGAGCACAGATGTCGTCGCGACTTTAACCCTCTCCGACGTCCCACTTGGTGGCGGGATAGTTGAGTCCACCTTGGGCCCGGTAACGCCTGGCCGACTCGCGTTTGTCCCACGGCTACGCGTCTGAGAAGAAAGGCTTGACCTGGTCGAGGCAGCCGAGTGTGCACTCGGCCCTTGCTGCGCTGCGTTTGTTGTTGTTGTCAGCCGATCCCGCGCTGTAACCTTAGCTGGCGGGGCAGTGCGCCCGCTGGGAGGCACAGAGAACCAGGATCCATCTGTCTGCTTGGTGGCTTGAAAGTCTTCCGGAAGATCCGCGGGAGAGAAGGAGGGCGATGTGCCAATGATGACCTGGGCGTCGGATGGATGGAGGGAGGAGATGAGGAAGCTTACTAAAAGGAGTGGCATGGAAGCCATGGCCTGAGTAGTGAGCAGTGCCTCTTGTTGTTACACCATCGTCACACTGGGCTTCTGTCGAAGCAGAAAAAGGACAAACATTTGCAACGTTTTAAGGCGCAAAAACATGTCATAGCCCACTGGAAACTCATTTAGAATTGCCTGTTGTTGTACTAGCAACAGTGTTTGGCAGTGGAGTACTTAACCGTGTTAGCGTAACTTCAGATTTTGTTTTTAACGGTCACTTATGTGATCAAAGCCAAGCCGATTTTGACTAGTCACTAATGTTTTTGCTATTGTTTTCAAGAGACGTTGTAGCAAGGCAGCTGCACTGACCCACCGACCTCCTCACCTGTTGCTTTTTGAGAGGCATACATGTTGTTAATGTGTAAACATGCGACTTGTGCGACTTGTCGACGTCAAGCTCTAAAAGAGGGCAGGGCAATTCATCTTGCACAGCAGTCACATGAGAAACTGGAATGCTTGCCGAGGGCCAAAACAACATGCTAACCTCAACTTTGTCTGTATTATTTTTCAAGAAGTCAACCCAAAAATGTTTTTCACAGGAACATATGGTATGCAGGCCCACTGGTTGAAACATGGCATTCTAATTAATATTGCGTTTGTGGAATGTGAGTTAAGCAATAACATTTTTGTCCATCTCAGGGGGCGGCCATTTTGTCATTTCCGTGGACTGAAAATGACATCCCAGTTGGTTAGGGCTCAGGTAATGACCAATCATGGCTCAGCTGCAGAAAACAGGCGAGCCGTGATTGGTCGTTACCTGAGCAACGCTGATGTCATGTTCAGTCGACGGCAAGTGACAAAATGGCCAAAACGGGTGGATTTTGCTGTTTAAATCATATTGCACAAATACAATATTACTCAGAATGCTATGTTTGGGCTGTGAAGGCGTATAGAGCAGATTATTGCAAATATTTTTGCTGGGTTGACTTCCACTGGTCAAGTGGTCATTTAAGCTACATTTTTACACTTTAAAAGTTGTAATATTAATGTTGCACTAAGCTCAAACACGTAATAGGTCCTTGGTTTCTTTAAACTACTCTAACTCAATATTGAATTCCTAATTGCAGTAAATATTTGAATGGAAAAAACAAACTCGGCGCGACATCCCCGAGCACTTAATAGTCTTATTCTATGCATGGACTTGCTATGCTGACTCAGAGGTCACGTCATGGTCAGCTCAGTGAAACTCCTGTAGGGGGTTTTGCAGGCTCGTCACCAGCAGTCATAACGGGATGTGTCAAGTGTTTGCTTTCACAATACACAGCATGTAGAAACAAGCAGGAATACACAAAAAAAAGGCAGTTGGTTTCACGAAAACATCCTCTCCCAAAAGTCTCAAAGCAAAATGCTTCAAAATTGATAATTGATTGTCAAACAAGTACACATTTTCACAGCTCCGCTGTTTCTTTATCGCAATATGTCATGCAGTCATGAGTCGTCGGCTTGATATATTTCATCAAGCATTTTGATTGACAATAGGTTCAAAGCAGTGAAATGTGCTTTATTCAGAGCCCACTGACACAAAGAAACACCTCAAGCGTCAAGGATTACACAATCGTCACGTACCAAACAGTTACCAGCTGCCCTTCCCTCTTCCCAAAAACTCAATTCTGCCTATTTTAGTACATAGCTTACGTAAACCTTCCTTGTTCATACAGGCCTCTATCTCTGACTCACAATGGGAGAAACCCCCCGAGCGGCAAAGTCACGACCACGCTGAAACTTCAGCGTGAAACATTAGGAGCAGAAATCTTTCTGTGTGTGTGTGTGTGCATGTGCGTGCGTGCGTGTAGGCCTGCGGAAGGACTCATTCTATAGCCAATGACTCACCCAAGCTTCAGTCACAGCCGTGACGACTGGCTTGCACCTTTGACGCTCATTTAGGGTGATTTTTTTTTTTTTGGTGGGTGAGTATTCCAATTCCACATTTGGGAAAAAATGACGTCTCCCAAAGTCACCAAGCGAGAAGTCACAGACAGTGGTCAGAAAATCACAATCGTACAGTCGCCCATGCAGAGAAAGAAATTGGCCGTGAGTGCAGGGATAGAAGTGTGCTGCATAACAGTAGCCTCAGTGTTTATTTTGCTTCCCGTCTCAGTCACTTCTTCTACTTTTCAGGCTCATTGGCTGGTGTCCAGTTCAACTCCCTTCCTTTCCTCTTTTCCGTTTCTCTTCCATTCAACCTGAATAATTCCAGCCCGGCGATACAGCATGCATTGAGATCATTGTTGAATTGGGCCAGTGAAGAGAAAGAGGCAGAAACGGGCAATTTTAACAAAGTGGAGTTATTTTCAGGATAAGGGTGGATAGGCGGGTGAAGCAGCAATGTAATAGCAAAGAAGGTGGAGGAGGCCGAGTGATGAGATGAAGCTGACAGCGGAGGGGACCGCGGGCGGGTGGAGGGACAATATCCTAACGAGGAGAACAAGTGAAGGTTTAAATTTAGAGCAGAAAGGACAGACTGGTTAAAATGAAATGACAACTACCACAAAACAAATTACACTACATGGACAAAAGTAGGGCTGCAGGTATCAATTTTTTTTTAGAATGTATTTTGGAATTTTAGAATGTAATTTCACTGATTGCCTCATTAATTAATCAGAACAAAAAATTGACTTTGCACTATTAAACAACAAAATATGAATGTGAGGTGAAGCTATTGTTGTCCCCTTCCGATCAAAATCCTCATGTCTGTGACTTTGAGTCTGTGTGGCTTTAAAAGGTGGGGCCTGGTCTGGTGAGTGACGTGGGAGTCAGCGAATGATAGTGTAGACTGGCTGTTAACAGGATAATTGTCAGCCACTCTACGTGTCAAGCAGCTCATCCATACATGCGATTATTACGTGTTTATTTTGTTACCGTTATGAAGCGATTGAAAGTGCACCGGCGGTTGGGACCATCTCTACAATAATTCAAACTAGCGGTGGTAGGCTACATAGCTAACATTGAAGCTTGGAGGCAAAGATTTTGCTTCAACTTGTTTTTTTGTAATCGAGATATTCAATGAATTGTTTCAGCCCGATACAAAAGTATTTGGACATCTATCCACTAGTCCCATGGGAAGTAAAAATGAAGGAAAGGTGGTAATACCTTTTCCGGTATTATGTGTCTGTGGGTATTTGTTTGATGGGATTGAGGTCAGGGCTCTTATGTGCTTTCACACAAAGCTCAGTCAATCAATCCAAACAGCTTTCTGCCACTAGGGTGCTGTCATGCTGAAAAAGGACCAATAGGGTCTACATCATCGGTGTCAAACTCAAGGCCTGGAGGCCAGATCCGGCCAGCCACATAGTTGAACCCATCAAGGCCTAAAGCGCCTGGCTCAACAGCTCCCCAAAACCTAAAGGTCGCCTTTGGAAGTACCCTTGAAAACTTGAAGTTTTACCAGAAATTCAACACTTACAAAATAATCATTTCAGGCCCTGTAGCAGACAGAAACATAATTCCAAAAGAATTAGAGAGATTAGAAATGTGGCTTTCACACAAACAGAGTTTATTATTATCATTTACTGTTTCAATCGAAGGTGTAAAAATAACGTGCCAGTGCAAGAGAAGGACTATTTTGATTTAGAAAAAAATCGAGTGGTAATTACCATCCTCTATTCTGTTACAAAGACGTCAATATCGTCACTGTCTACGAACCATATCATATCATGTTCGACTGGTTCCATTGGTTCAAAGTCCACAAGCGCGTCGTCTATGTATCACTGCTGTTACTTATTTCAGAGCTCCCGGCGATTGACGACCGCCATTAGTCTACGACTCGAAAAAAATCCCCGACATCCTCTGTGGTCTCGCGACACTGTCATGTGTATATTCTGATGCATTAAATTGGCTAAGAGACGGAGAATTGGATTTTTAAAAAAGATACCGACGTATCCGCTCTCCCGGCTTTAAAGGTAGAAAGACGCAACAGCGCTCCCGGCTCTAGTGGTAGAAACGCGCTAATGCGCTCCCGTCCTTAATGGGTTAATGTGGCCCGCGAAAGAAAATCATGTGTCAAATTCCACGATCCTTGCTAAAATCTGTACCAAAATGTCAAATTGTCATATATGTAATATATAATAATGTTAAGATTTTAGAATTTTTTTGTTTCTCTTTTTAAAGTAAATGGAACCATAATTGAACGAAATATTACGCTTGACTTCTGATTTGAAAATTAGTACTCTATCAAGTTGTTGTGTAATTGTAATAATACCATGAGACGATGAATCTTTGATTTGGTTTCACCGTCATAACGGCCCTCTGAGGGGAACCGAACCGTAACTACAAAGTGGCCCGCCACAAAAATGACTTTGACACCCCTAGAACCCTCAACTCCTGATTAATTTATACAAACGTCTGTACAACGTGTGCTGTTACAAGACTAAGATGTTCCATTTCCACTTCCCACTTTGATGAGGCTTCCATTCAGGTACATACGGGCTGGCGGCCAAACGTAAACAATATCACCATTGACAAATGGCTTTTAATAAACACATCACTGCCTTCTTCCAAAGCACTCCAGCTTGCACGAGTGAGATGAATGCCCCTTGAAAGAACTGAGCTTCAGAGAAAGACACACTGGTGGATCTCCTCAATGTTTAGCTTCATCAGCACATTGAAATAAAACAACTGTGTACTATTAGGAAAAAACAGCGGCAATCTGAACACATTTAATCCCTAAAGAGAGGGAAATTTCACACTGGCTCCCTTTGTGGCACGCTGGAGAAGGCAGATGGGTGCAGCCAGTCTGAGTATTTCCATCATGTTGAACCCCCCCCCCCCCCCCCCCCCGGGGGCCAAAGGACACATCATTCTGCTCATTCACTTGCAGAGGGGTGTGCATGTTGTGCAGATGCCGTCACTCTCTCTTACACAATATGTTCTTTCTCCACAACAGGAAATGCTTACGGACAATATGGAATAGTACAGCAGCCAAACACGGAAGATTACGCGATCGCTTACTTGATCACATGACTAAGTACCACAACAGGTGTTAATCTCTTAATCAACGCGGTCCTTTCTGCGCTAATATATTGACACGAGCGGTCAGCGTCGGTTAGTACATATGGAACTGTGCAGACGGGGAGGTGGGGTGTGCGTGGAACGTTTTGCTGATTTTTTTTTTTCCTTCTGTGCCAGCGTCCAGACAGCCTGGCAGCAAAATATTTCCTTTAATTACAGAGAACGTTTCTTGGAACACACATCAATTTGTTGGCCATCAGTCTGTTACAAAAAAAAAAAATCTGTGTCATGGTTTAGTTACAAAGTGTGTATGCGATTTCTGCATTTACTGAAAGTAGTGCAGTGTAGTAGTGTCGGGACAAATGAATGATGTTTACAAATTTGAGCAGAAAATGTTGATCACAAAACGCGTTTGTTCTGTTTGAAGTATAAAAACAAACGCAATACTGTTGATGGCAAATTTGAATTGGAATGGGTAGCATCATATAACGTAATTTGGTCTGAGGGATGAGATGTCAAACAGAGTTAAAGGAAATGTTAGCACATATGCTCATGGAGCCGCACAGAAGCAGACGATTGGCAGTATTTTATCCCACGAGGAACATTGTTTCACGCACTACTGAACACATTTCCTCATAAGCCCCCTCCTCCAACTGTATTCAAAACTGATCATAGCGATGTTCTTTTCCATATGATGAACAGCACTAAATAACACAGCATTCACAGAGCACAAAGAAACTTGAGCGAAATGTTCACCCAAAAGCAAAGATAGCGGGTGTCTCATCACGTTGATTTCACCTTTGGATTCTTATATTTGACCTACTTGACTGTGTGAATCTGTTTTGACACATGCATCCATTACTGTTTGTGTGTTTCACAAGTCATTATTTTGCCACACAGTGCTAACTTTCTGTTATCAAAAATGAAAAGCCCGAGAAAAAGTCGGCTGAGGATGAGGAGGGACTTTAGTGGGCCCTTGAAATGCAACCCAACACTTTTTTTTAAGTGAAAATCGTAAGGAAGCGACAATAGAAAATAAAAGCAACAAAAGTGGACGCAAGTGGCTGTTAAAACTGTTTCAATATTCCTGCTGGCCGCTTTCCACAGCAATGCACTGTATGACATGTTTGCCCTGCCTTATGGACTGTAGGTGGACACATGAGGCTGTGATGCAGGGAAATGGGAGGGAGAGTATGTGCGGTTATCTTGGTATGTGGGCTAGTGGGGGGAGGCCGAGGGTATGACCGTTAAAAATTCCACACCTTGGGATAACATGTGCATTGCCTCCATAATATTCTCCCGCCTCTCCTATTTATTTGACAGATTTGCTCCTCGAAACACAACTAATAATCCAGTTTATGTTACGCTGTTTAAAATCTAGCAAAATAAATGTGAGTATAATTGATCCGACCGCAGTGCTGATAGCCAACTCTCCCCAAAGCTGCCCGCTGAGCTTTTAAGACAGTCCAAAGGCGGTTAAAGATGGCTCAGAGTCGCGCCTGGGGGAGGTGTAGAATCCGCTACTTCCCAGCCGGCAAGGTCGTGCCGTAAGAAGAGACGAGACTCCATACAGAGCCAATTGCGGTGCTTTTGATCCCCATCCGAAACGGATGTCCAGCTTAAAAGTGCTGAGCCCTACCACATCTTTGACTGATGTCGCGCCCTCAGATCAAAGGCCGAAGGTCGTGGAGGGTGGGGTGGAGCCCTCTGATTCCCCCCCCCCCAACACACAATCGCACAAACACACACTATGCAGCCTACAAATATTGACTCATGATGGAGGCCGTAGAAGGCTTTTCCAGAAAACCTCATTGTCTACAGGGGGCGTAGCCTTTAGGGGAGGGGGCAGAGAGGGAGGGGGCTCTCCAATGTATAAAACGATTATCTACGCACATTCAAGTGCTCCTCTCCATAGTGGCCAAAAAAACTCATTAAGCAAGCTCTGGCTGAGTTAAAACACAATGACAGTAAAGTACAAGTTGTGCCTTGAGACACGGGTTGAATTCATTCGGTGACCAAGCTTATAACTCAAAACAATCAATCGTACAGTGGAACCTTGGTTTACAAAGTTAATTGGTTCCGTGACCCCCGCTTGCAACCCAAAACTTTTGAAAACCAAGGTAATGTTTCCCACAGAAAAGAAATGCATATGATCTGTTCCAGCCCCCCAAAATTGAGCTACACTAACCTATTTATCAGTGCGTGGACTAAAAATGCAATTGAATCTCTCGGGTTACAAATTAATTTTGTGCCGTGGCTCCATTCTCAGACTGAATCGTTCACAAACAGGGGTCATGTTTCGCATTGAAATGAATGGGAATGCAATTCATCCTTTCCAGCCACAGAACAATAGCATTTTTACCTTATTTTGATTGTTGTGTGCTTAAAAGTGATTTTCGCTGCGATATAGAAATAGGTGGAAACACAATTTATGATGATGAACTCAAAGTGGTTTCGCAAGCAGCAAGTTTACGTTTACTGGGGTTACTTCAAGCCCTAAATGGCAACCATCTCCCACAATGCAGTGCAGCTTTTGCATTGAATTGTGGGCTGTGGTGGCCATTTTAGGCCATTTTAAAACTGAAAAAAAATCATCCCAAAAAAATCATTCCAAAAAGCACAAAGTTGTTTATAAGCCAAAAATAGTGTGTAACTGGGGGGAATCTTTCTTTGAAAAAGTTATTCGTAACTGGGTCTCGCATAAACGGAGGTTCTACTGCATACCAAGGATCATGATATTGTCCATCCACGTGTGTTGCTGCAGCATTTGTTGAAATATCCGTTCTACAAAGTGCCATAACACCATAACATACAGTGGATGCTATTTACTAGCCTTGCGTTTCCCATGTTGTGTTAGCATTAAGCTAGTGGACTTATGTGGTTGTTTTAACAGTGTGTAATTCTTTTTACTTTATGTTTAAATTAGTTCAAGTATTCAATGAATTGATTCAATGAAAAAAAACATACCCGAGGTCCCGGGTTTGACAGTAAACTTCAAATGGGAGTGGCATTAATCAGATTGAAGCCTCTCTTTAGAAGAATTGCTTGCTATTGGCCAAACTGCTGCTCATTGTGAAGTGAGCTGACTTGAGTTTGCTGCCATCACACAGGGCTCCTATCTCAAAGTGTTGCTCTCAAGTCAAAGCAAAAAAAAAAAAAACTCCTCCATGAAAGCAAACTAACTATCTTTGTGTTTTAAGCAAAATGACATTCATTGACATCAGCTACAAGGAAAGCTGATGAACATTTTCCCTTCTCTGTTATATTTGACATCAACAACTAACCCAGTCATCCCCCAAGCCACGCATTCCAGTAATGCAGTAAGGAGTGAGTATGTTCAGGTGTCCAAATAGTGGCCCCACATTCCCAGTGACGCACCACAAGTGACCGCGCGAGACAGCTGCTAAATCATGTGCAACCACCAAACACTGCCAGCAAAAGACGCTACCCACATCACAAGTCCTCAAGTGTTGGCCCGCAACACAGAGCGAAGACAAAGTCTCACTCCATTGCAGCTGGATGCAATAAAAGGTGTGAAGTCAAGTCTTGTGTGGCAAGCATGTGCCATTGTCACATTCGGGATGCATTTGCATGCCTAGTTCATGCATATGGTACAAAGCTGTTAAAAGCCTGCGATTGTGTTTGATACTAAGTGGGCTTGTGCTTTGTTGGTATGCTGATTGTGAATCATGTTTTATTTCTCAGTTGTGACATTTTAAGATTGTGAATGTTGGCAAGATAGTCTGCTGGAGTGTGCGAGGAGGCGGTGAACTACACTGCTTGTTTAAAAGCCTCCAAGGTAAGACATTACTGTAGTAAAAACACATGCAACTCAATACAAAGGTATGGCTTCATGGCTTATCTTCTGTCCTCTTACAGCCTTTCCGCAAAAGCCAACTTGTCCACGAGCGGGCCGCAGAAACAAGCTGTAAATCTTTGTTGAGCTGCGTTGGAGGAGAGATGAAGCCTTTTTGTCCTGCCAGTGGATTGAGGTGCGTTATTTTTTCCCTCTGAATTGAGTTCCATCTGGCGGGTTCTGCTGGAAGTCCAGAAGCACATTGGCCCAGTTTCCTCGCCCTGTGTGATGTGTTCACATATTCCTGACTAGGGTGCTTGTGAATCCTCCGCCATGTTGGCGCCAGACAAAACCGTGTGTTGCAACTGCACGCAAACAAAACGTGCTGTGCACCTGCGAGTGTGAAACAAACGCAGACGCATAGCTGCACTTGTTGCTAGTTGAATTGTGACGGCTATTGAATTGTAGGCCTAATGCTATTTCAATTTGGTGGGTTAGCATTTGGGCTAATTGAGTTCCTGGCTCAGACACACGCCACCAAATAAAGGGAAAATATCAAATAAAAACAACAGACACACACACGCACAGCGTGGCGATCGGTGGAATATAAACAAAATGGGGCACATGTCATTGCATCTGTGGGACCGAAAGCTATACAACAATGTTTTATTTTTTATTTGTGTGTCTGCGTGTCAGGAGTGGGGCATCTGCGTTTGAAGTGGTACCGGTACAACTCTGTCGTCAAAGCCATTTGGCTGACTCGGACCGACTGGGCGTGTCTGAAATATAGCCGGGAACTCATAGGCGGACTTAAGTATAGACGACTACCCAGCTCTTATCAGACTCTCAACTAATACATTCTTGTAATCCTTAAGTGCTTTACAACATTCACCCATGGTCTAGTTTCCATTTTATTGGGATCTTAGAATAAACTCATAAAACATCTCTTGGCTCAGCTTGTGAACGTTAGGTGAGCCGGGATTGGTTATCTGAGCCCTCAACACGTGGTCATTTTCAGTTGACAGTAAGTGGCAAAATGCGTTTTTATAGGTATTAATTGCACATGAAAAATAATGAAATTGTCAAATTCATTATAGACAAAATATTAACTATTTAATGCAAAATTAGGAAAGCATCCCTTTAATTCATATTCCACAAACACAATATTAAACTAGTGGTTCTGCATAGAATAAATTGTTGTAAAGACAGTTCCTGACTTGACTTGCCCTTTAAATACAACTAAAATACTATTTTTATGTATTAAATCATGATCCCCCCAAAAAGTTTTTGTTTGGGAGGCAGGAGCAGATGAATTTCAATAAATTTCAACAAGGAAAATTCACTCATTTTCCCCACTGTATCAAAGTGGGTAAAATGAGGTTGCTCACATACTAAATTACACTCGTAAGACAAGAAGGTATCACCCCTGTTTAAAAATAATAACAATAATGATACTTATTATTATATTTTTCCCCATTAGCAATCAATGAAATGTGGTCCACTGCACATCTATTCCTAAAAAAAGTCATTCCATTTGTTTCCACTAAAATGTTGTCTTCACATTATTACAATTCATGGAGGTCCCTATTAGTAATAGGAAATCACTCAGAGGAGCAAGTACAGTGGTATGAAATGAACATGAACTACAGTAGCCCACTATTCTGGCCACGACGCTTAGTCACGTCACATTGTATCACTGCGCAAAAGTGACGCCGCACCGCAGAGTCGCCACGAAAAATATTGGACGTACCTGCTGGTTGTGCGGCTCCTCTGCGCCACGACGCCGGTTAGGTCGTGCTAGCTGCGGGACAAGTGTCCATAGTCCACCGATGATTACTGGAGGAAGACGAAGAGGAGAGTGAATTCACGCTCTGCCTTGCTGCAACCAACCGGCTCGATCATGAGCTCATGAGCAGGACTGGAGAGAGAGAGAGAGAGAGAGAGAGGGGGAGACGACGCCGCCGCATCTGTCCAACTGTCCATTGAAGCACGCCCCCCAACAACCCGGCGGGAGAACGCGATCGCTCACCACGGAACCCGCAGCCTACACATCACGCAACCTTAGCAACCTCGCACGCACGCGGTTCGCTTGCTAAGTGCATCGTAACGACATACATTCAGTGGTGTCTTGACTTACGAGTTCAATTCGTTCTGCGACCCAGCTCCTAACTCATTTGTCAAATCAAATCAAGTAACAGCAACCATACTGTACCGTATGTGTGTTGAACTATTCGTGCTTATTGATGCTGCAGTGACTTTGTGCTTTCCAGTTGGCCCAACAGTCAAAAATTCCTGCCTTCTTGGATGGCAACTTCAAAATCTCTGCTACGCTCTCCTCTCCAGGCAAGCATCACAACACTTGCAAAACACCCATCAGGGTTGAGAGAGACCAAATAATCAAACTCCCGGGGACACTCGCTAGATATCTGTCCAACAAGCCTCCTCGCTTGAAGTGCAAGTCAACCTTAACATTTTCTTTACAATAATATGTTCTATGCCAGTCCACTAGTCTGAACACATCATTCTGATTAATATTGTGTTTGTGGAATATGAGCTAAGCAGCAAAATACACCCGGTTTTTTTACCATCTCAAGGGGCGGCCATTTTGTCACTTGCTGTCGACTGAGAATGACATCACAGCTGCTCAGGGCTCAGGTAACAACCAATCACGGCTGACCTGTTTTCCGAAGCTGAGCCATGATTGGTTGTTACCCGAGTCCTGAGCAAGTATGATATATGTGTATATACATGTGCTAGCTATGCTGCGACGCCAAATAGCGCTCGGTAATTAAATTCAACGCTGTGTGCTCTGATATAGTAGATACTAGAAACCACGTCTATCGCTAACATCACTCTGTAAATAAACTGCAGCTACAACTACTGCAAACCTACTTTTTTCACTTCATTCTAGCTGCAATGAATCTGAAGCTAGCTTGCAACACAAAGCAAAAAATTAAAGGAAAAAGGGATGACTCATAAAAATCTATCTATTGGGGCGTTCGTACATTAAGGTGGCACATTGTACCCTACTGACATCATCCCACAGCACTAGAACGCACTAGGTCGGTTAATTTGTCTGCTTAACATGGCTGCAAGTATCCCGAATGGCCTATCTAAATGCTGTATGTGTTTGCAGGGGAAGAGGTAGCTGACACCGTACGTGTGCATGAGCAGAGGACAAGGTGGAATATGAGCTGGCCTCCATCTTACTGCATCATCATGCTGCACCTTGGCCCTGTGCCTGCTTTTCAGCACCGACCTGCACGGCTTCTGGGGTGCGATAACACTTCTGTTGGGACATGCTGCCGCTGTGGGAACAAACGTACACATGACAAAGACCGTATACTACAGTATACATTGAGCAGCCATGTTATTTTATTGTGCAAGCGTTGACTACTTACACAATATAATATGACGTACAAGAGCTGTACAGCATATGTATTACATTTTCCATCTTCATGTTTCTTTAATTTACAGAGGTGGCAAAAGTACACACACCAAGGGACGAGGTGGTGCTCAAGCACTAGCCCTTTCCCCCCCTTCATTGCTCAATTTAAAAAAGGGGGAAAAAAACTCTTAATTCCCTTATTTACATATGTATTTTTTAATTTATTGTATAGGTTATAGGTTAAGAAATAGTGGAGAAAACGTTTTAAAATGATTTCTCTTGGTATCATTTTGAGATATCATAATAGCTTGCCGTTTGAACAGGGTGTGCACACTTAACATGAAGCAGGCAGCCACAGTCGTCGTCGTCGTTTGTGTCCGCGCAGTGTGCGGCGTAATCCTAAAATAACCCGTGCACGACACAGGATTGCCATAATGCCATTACATTGTAACTGAGCCAGCAGGAAACACCAAGCGGGGTTTAAACATGGCTGGTGACAGCTCATCTGTTTTTGAAAAAAATAAAACAAATTAAATCACATGCCACCTAATCATTAATTCCTACTATGTATTTTTCTTCTGTTATTGTTACCTTTATTTGAACTTTTTAAACTGTAACATCAGAATCTGCCCACTGGGATTAAATAAGGGATTTTTTTTTTTACTGTACAAACAATGTAACTTGTCTGTCACATTGCCGTTGTCAGCTTTATAGTGTTATTGTTTTCAGTTTTTTTTTTTTTGCTGTTTTGTCCACCCACCCTCCAAAATTGTTCTGTTTGTCTGCATTTCCAATCACAATACAGCACACAAAAAATCATGCTTGTCTCTGTGCACTAGTGTGGTTCGGCAGCCATCCACAAACGCAATTCGGAATGATGTTTGGCGCAAAAGCATAATTTGATCTACACATTCAAAATGTGCTATGCATCTGGCATGAAAAAACGTTTCAAGACGTCATTTTCTAGATGAATTTAATCAACTCGATTTTCAATTAATCGAATCAATTAGACAGGGGCGAATCGATTTTCGATTAATCGTTACATCCCTACTGGCAGCTATTCATACATACAGGAAATCATTTTCAAGCTTTCACACCAAGTAATGTAACACATCATTTAAGGCGTGCAAAATGCTGGACCTCATAAAAAGGAGTGTGATACCACAGCCACAAACTGTAATCATGCCCGCCTTCATCTTTGTCCAAGAATGTGGTGAACACATTCCACTTCATCATTTGAATTGATCCTCGGTATCGGGGATGGGAACTTCAACACTGGAAGCGACGGAACTGGCTCTTCCTCAGAATGTACAAGGCAACTGGGGCCTTCATCACTTGCCAGCCAAAGCCATCGCCCTATCAGTTGCAAGAAAATATTCATCGCTGGGAAATAAAATGAGGCCTCATTTTACCAATAACAGCCAAGATGTTCATTCGCCAACATCAATTCGTCAACTGAACTCTGTCTTTCTGTCTGCGGGTGTCTAGACTGCAAAGATTAATCGGCGTGGGCCCCCCGAAAACAAACTTCCATATGAGGACTGGCTCCAGCTGCATTGGGTTGCGCCACTTTGACCACATCTAAGGTGAATCAACACGTCTCCTTATTTCATCCATCTTAGGCATTGTATCACACGCACTGTAGTACATCTGTTACTATTCAGCAGTAATAACATTCATCGTTTTAGAAACTATAGGCTGCATGTGCTTCGAACACTTTGGGAGATCTCAGTAGAGTAAAAGCCCAGCGTAGTTGTCATCTCTCATGGCAAATTACTTGTAATTTCGTTGCTTACATTATGACGTTTACATATGTGCAGGTTTGTGAATAGCGAATCACACGTAACGAGGTTATGTAAATTAAATACAAAATGTATACGACTGTAATCCGTTATATTCCCGAGAGAAAATCAGTAATTATACTGTAGCTAAATCAATACATTTTTAACAGAGTATCTGTGAAACCAATTACATTTCCAAAGTAATCTTCCCAATACTTCATATGTGCCTATAGCGTGGCCTAATATGTTGATCATTAACAAAGTTTCTGGCTATTTCTTAAGCGTTTACAGCTCAATGCAGTACTACCTTGACTTACAAGTGGCCCGTCCTGTAGAGATTTTTGAGTTACAAGCCGCCACATGATCTACTTGTTGCGAGACAACAATCTCGCTTCGGCTACACCACCACGTGAGTAAAGTGGCAAAAAAAAAAAAAAAAAAAAAACTAGTTGTACTAGTTGTAGCTGCAGTTCAGTGGCCGAGTGCTGTTAGCTATAGGGGTGGCGGTGTCTGTTGGCGGGGGTTCCCCTCGGAGTCTTCGGCGTTGGACGAGTCAACAGATGTAATAGCGAGGGGCCAGTGGGAGTAAGGTTGTTTGGTTTCAGTCCATCCAGATGGTTGTTGACTCCCGTGTTGTGTTGCTAGCTTGGAGACAAGCAGATAGCTGCTAGCCACTCCAGTCGCTAGCAGCTCTGGAGCTAGCAATGGTAGTCAACTGGAAATTGCATTCCAGTGAAAAGTAACAAATTTGCAGGGGTACAGAGAAAAGTAGGCAGTTTCACAAAGCATGAATATCATAAATAGGCACACCGGTGTTGTGACTTTTGCCTTGTCCCAACATATAGAAGTTACACTTTATAAAACCATTTCATTTCGTTAGATTCTCTTTTATCACATTTTTATACAATGCTAAAAAGGCTGTGTTTTTTTTGGGGGGGGGGGGGGGGGGGCTGGAACATATTAATGGAATTTTAATTCCTTAATCATGGAATTAATTAAACTTGTAAAAAATCAAGTACCACTGCACACTTTAACTTACACGTTTTTCTGGCATGGCAAGTTGTTACGCCCGCTGGTGCTTAAAATAATTCGGCACAGTTAAACAAAGCAGATGAGCACAACCAAGGACAAGACACAAGATGAGACCCATCACTTATATAACGCAGTGTGTTAAGTTGTAGCACGTGGCCTTTCATTTCAAATTCATGTGCCCACCATCAGTGTACATTCGCCAAACCCTCCCTTTTCGTCTCATTTTTGCTGCTCTCTTGACTCCATTCTCACTCTGCTGTTCCTCTCTTGCCTGGCTCTGTCCTAAAGCAGGGCCCCAACCCGTGTTCAGCTTAAATGGAGTGGGCACGAACGCTGACTCACATATTCATTAAACACACACGGCTGCACGCATCAACAAAGAAACAGCACTTACGGTAGTAAGACACACGCATAAACATAACATATGCAACTGTATTCAAGATGCACAGAATTCCCTGCGTCGAGTGGAAAATGGAACCCACTACACTTGTAAGCCATGAATATGCACATACTGCATATTGTTAATGTGGCATAGGGGCCAGTATTTTTGACACAAAGACCAACGCAGTGACAGAGACGGCAACAATCCCTGCTGCAAAAAGGCCAGCTGACACAGTCAAACCAATGCTGATAAAAACGAGGACACTTGTCACACTTTGCAGGGACAAAACTCAATAGAAATGCACATGAATGAGATGCAGGACGTCACCCTTTGACCTATTTTAGATATGAGCACAAAAGCCAAGTAGTATTAATAGAAGGGATACTGGCAAAATGCATTCACTCGGGGAAAACACGCTACTTGGGCTTCATGTTTAAAATAGACCAGCGAATGACCCATATGTGACATTAACCAGTAAGGGAATAGCTTCCAGTGCGTACTGCCATCTAGGGGCCACTTTTGTGTGTACTGCAGTTTGCGGACCTGCTTTCTAAGAAATAAGTAACAAAAAATGTGCTATTTTGGTATTTATTTAACAAAAAGAGTCAGCACAGTGCTAATTAGTTCATGGTAACGTAGACACAACAGCGGTTATATGAACCGTACCTTAAAATTATTTATTCAACGCAGTTGTGCTATCAAACGGTATATTGTAGTAAAGTACCGTACTGTACATTATACTAGCTGCTCCTCCTTAACAGACACCTTTCCCTTCTTTTGACATGATGCCGGAGGTTTCCTCTTTTTCACAGTATCATTTTTGACAGTCTTAATATTTGCTCTTTTGCACGTTACCATGCTGTCACTGTCGGACTCTTCTTTAGCCCGTTTCAGATGTGGCGTTTCTTTCAGCTTTTGGAATTTCTTCAGATCGGCACAAAACAATACCTAAACAATGGAAGGAAGGACGCTCTGTGGTTGAAAAGGACAAAATGCATGGAGATGTTCAACAGCATACGCACTTACTGACTGTGCCCAACCGGCGTAAGGACCCCACAGATTCCTGAAGTAATCACCTGTGTACAAGCGTAACCAAACATTAGCCATGTGGATACTTCCAAAATATGATCAGTGAGACACATGAAGACAAACCGATGTCTTTGTGAAGCTTTTCTGTGATGCTTTTGGGTTCGTTGGCAGCAGCATATTTATAGTCACGCTTGGCAATTTGCCACACGTGCGTGTCGATTGGCACAGCGTCTGCCTTATCCAGGGCCATAAGACATACGCAATCTGCCACCTGTAGAAGCACACATAGGCCAAGTTATATTTCAGAAGCTCACGACGTACAGATCGGCTCGTCATTTCATCTGCTGTACCTTAGTGCCCACCCCAGGGAGGCCACGCAGAGCATCTCGGGCCTCTGAATACGGGACACTGCGTAGACCTTCAAGCCACTTGTGATCATGGTTGTCCAGAATCTGCTTTGCACTCTGTTGCAAGAACCGAGCTCTGTATCCAAAACCGAGTTCTCTAAGGCATGCTTCTACGTTGCCATCTACAAAGTACAACATGCACATTTGTTTAAAGATTCAACAAACAGTTGAAGGCACGATGTCACGCAAGACACCCCATAGAGTGGATCTAAAACGTCTATATACCCCTGTAAAAGTGCCAAGGTTTTGTGATATTAAGAAATGACAAATCTTCTCAATACTTCCCTCTAGGGATGTTCAATACCACGCATCGTCAGACCGATACAAGTATGACTATTCACTGAGTATGGATACTTGTAGTACTTTTGATATATCTAATTTCATTTAACACAATGACAAAAAAAGTGTGAACAAAAACCTTTCTTTCTAATGCAGCTCACACTTCGCCAATGTGTCAAACTACTGCAGTATAGCGCCAACTACTGCTGAGCAGGACTTATTCGATGTCAGATTAATTGCAACGTGAAGGCACTCGTGGACTCCTGCACTTTGTTTATTATAAATTTCAACTAGTCCTCAGTCTCCACATATATATATATATATATATATATATATATATATATATATATATATATATATATATATATATATATATCTTTTTTTTAAATCATATTTATTATTGCTAAATTGCATTTATAGTGACTAATTTCTATGCCTTTATTTAATTAAGTTTTAGACTGATGCGTGAGTTATTAATGGTGCACCTTTCCTGCAGACCCCGTTGAGAGCTGTAGCAACCTAGCTCAGTGCTAACTGCTAACCGGCAACTTACTTACTTTTAATTTCATCCATGCTTTTGGACATTGTATTTAATGAATTTGAAGGCCTTAATTGTCATCTATTTAATGAATTTTAATGCTTTTTAATGACCTGCGGAAACCCTAGAAAATACACTCTCTTGGCTTTAGCAGGTCAGAAAAAAATGCTGTGGCGGCACAGATCTTCCCCACCAGGGCCCTGAGTTTGACACTAGTACACTAGCACAACACAAGGGCAAAATATTAGTGCGTTACAACAAGCAGTCACACTGCACCTGCTAATGCGGACAGCGAAGGGAAGTCATAGTACGAGGTTTGATCCAGCTGGCAGAGCAGGTTACCCCTGGCCTCGCACAACCGCTCCACCATGCCTTGGATACGAGAGATATGGTTGTTGGAGGTGCAAATGAAGGAAAAGAGGCATTCAGTGGGGTCCTGGCGGAGCATTCGCACACCTGTGGAATGAAAATTTGAAGGTGTTTGAATGGTAATTATTAGTTGTTGATAAATGCTAGCAAGAAAACATGCACAGACCAGTGAAGATGTCTGCAATTTTTTGGAAATGGGGGTCCGCTACGCCCCATTTTCTGTACAGATCCCTCAAATTCACATTCAGCTGAAAGTAATCTCTCAACATGGCCTCGTCCTTGTTGTCATGCTGGCGGTTTACAGCCACTACCCCCTCTTTCACTTCCTTCTTCACATCTTCCTGTGAGTTGTTTTTCTCATTGAGGAAAACATCATCCTTCCCTGCCATGACTTTTCTGTACACTTGTTTGTCATTGTGTTTGTAAACGTGGTACCACAAAGTGTCCTCAGTCTGAGTAAGAGTCCACACTCGTCCTCCCATCACTCCAGTCCAGTGGCCGTCTGCCGTCTCCCTCCAGCTGTGGAAAAAGCATGTGCATTATCTTTGGTTTGAATTTGAGGGTGAATGGTTGCTTGTCGTGGACGGATGCAAAAATGTTTCTTTGTTCATCTATCTTTGCCAGCAACGTACGGTGACAGGCAGAACAATTCAATGAGCTTTAGAAGGCATAAGGTATATAATGAATGTGTGTATCCATATTCTTTCAGGAAATTTTTGTTCGGTGGTGTGCAGTGAGACTTCTTCGATGTAAACAGATGTACCTTGACTCACACTACGAGTCAAACTGACGTACCGGAACGATTGTCCACAAGCAAGAGTAAGATCCAGTCGCAGCTCTGACTTCTCACATGCTAGAGCCCTCCACGCGTTTACTCCCGATGACAGAACTGCATGGGTTGCCATAACTTTACGCATTTGTTGGCATACGTGGCTGCATCTAAAATATTACCACGTTGAAAGGAATCTCGAAGTGCATTTTTGTCTCCCTTGTTTACAGACAGTCTACCGGCGGAACTTCAATGACGTCACAACGGAAGTTATCAGCTGCCCTGCCAAAGCGTGTCGTACGGCATTCCCCAAAAACCCTTCGTCACAGAAAAATAATACTCCAGAACTTGTACTTGTACTTTTACATTTGAAAAACTCTCGGCCCCGCTTATTTTCCTCAACTTCAATATACCCACTCTCTGTCTCTTTGTCTCTCTCTCTGCATCTCTCTCTCTCTCTCTCTCTCTCTCTCTGGCTCTCACTCTCGTCGCTCCCATCCAACGTAATCACTGCAATAGTATGAAGTTCCATTTTATGGGGTTCCATTCGTGCCAAAAATATGTTATGTGTCGATGATACGTGTCGGTTTGTCCATTAACCGAACGCTTACATGATCGATGATGATGATGATGATGATGATGATGATGATGATGATGATGATTTGTAATGCTTGAGCAGTAAGCACACATACCATTACTATGAATACAGTGAACCAAACAGTCGACCTACTTCCATTTTTCAAAGGGATGATGTTAGTGTGAAGTTCACGGAGTCACTTCGCGGACAAAAATATCCAAATTGATACTATGTATAAATAATAAATACAGTATTCAAACTTTGTTGAGTTGTGATGGACAACAAAAAAGTTACACGCACACACTTACGGAGAATTTGAAAATGTTGTGTACTGACAAAATGTGTTGTGTGTTCCGTGTCATATTCAAATTGAATCTAAAATTGGTACAACGCGTTAGTGGTCTCAAAATTTATGATTAGTGGAAAAAAATGTCTGGAATGACTTTCTGACGCAATATTTCTGACATGGTAGTTCATTACACATGTATGACACAAACGTTGTGATTGGCTATATTCCTGACAGTAGCCGGTGCTTCTATTAAAACAGTACATGATTGGCTGTCGTTGTCAAACCAGCGTCTTCCAATTGGTTCATATGTTTATTTGCCCGTCCCCCTTTGAGGCGAACGGGAAGTAGTTTCTCTCTTGAAGTAGCAAGCTTGTGGGGCGCTGGTGTATTGGTGTACACGTGAACTAGTCGGAGAAAAGTGGGAAAAAATGGACGATACATCGACACTTTTCATCTCCATTGGGCTTAGTGAGCAGAAAGTGAAAGAAACGCTGAAAAATGCAGCGTTGAGCACCACCTTGAAGAGCGCTATCGTTCAGGTTTGAACCCCCCCATTTATTCGTGGACCTCAGGGACAGCTGTGACAGCACAATATATATATATATATATATATATATATATATATATATATATATATATATATATATATATATATATATATATATATATATATATATATATATATATATATATATATATATATATATATATATATATATATATATATATATATATATATATATATATATATATATATATATATATATATATATATATATATAGAGATAGATAGATAGATAGATAGATAGATAGATAGTATTTCTGTTTACTTGTGTTGCGGGTGCATGGTTTTCATTTCCACCTTAACATCCCGGTGGGAGTGTCAACATATTTATTGTAGATTCACGTTTCTGGTGGTTTACTTTTTACCTGCCATTATTTCCCCAGGCTCGCAGTGTCAGTGGAGTAACAGAAGTGGACAAAGCAGCAGGGACATTATTGTACAGCCTAGCTTCTCGCCTCAAAGACACAAAACGTCTGCCATTCCTAGCAGAAAGCATAGCTCTGCGCAAAATAACCACGGAGCAACAACTTGCAGGTAATTTGTGACATGCTGCAACCTCTCACCCATAGGCGGGGTAATGACGTATATCCTGTAGGCATTTACTGGCCCAAGGCAAAACCACATTCTGCACTGACAAAAGCTTTATCTTCACTTCAAAACACATTATTCATTGATAAAGTCCTTAAAATCGTAATTTTGAGGGTTGTTATCTAATGAGTGAATCATACCAATGCTATTACTATCATTGATAAGAACAATCAGCAACATTATATTTGGTTAACTATTTCGATGGCTTTAATACTCGGTGAGTATCCAAAAAGGTGTGTTATTGAAAAGCGTCACTCGTTATTTGTGTCACTTTTCCACTTTAGCTGCATGTTTAGGGCCCCCCGGAAATGTAGGGGCCACAGACAATTCCCTGTGTCGAACGGTATGCCTGCTGCTGCCTACAGAAATTAGGATGACCCTAGGACATCATGAGGTGTTATTTAGATTAATCATTACCTAACCCACTCTGATAATATTCTTTCAATATCAGGCCAGATTTATATTTGACAGACAAGGCAACCTTTTGCCAATTGTTTGTATCATATTACTCCCCTTGGCATATTTGCACAAAATACAGTAGATAGACATTCTATTGTTTGTGTTCTGAATCTGCAGCTGCTTTGGAATTTGTTAAGAGTCACCCTCAGGACCCCCTCAACCTGAGTGAGTTTAATGAAGCCTGTGGAGTGGGTGTGGTCATAACACCAGAGCAGATTGAAGATGCAGTAAGTACATGCTGTACAACTTTCAATCTTTAATGTGCACTTCTCAGTGATGGGACATTGTTGTGCAGGTGGAGTCTGTGATCAAGAAGCACAAAGAACAGCTTGAAAAGGAGAGGTACCACTTCAACATGGGCCTGCTAATGGGTAGGATCACTCACCTAGCTGGGCAGATATTTCCGAAACGTGAAACGTGGCGTTGCGCAATCAGAAGGCCAAAATTGTGGTTTTGTTGCTTGTTGCAGGAGAGGTGCGCTCTGCTCTTAAATGGGCTGATGGGAAAGTTCTCAAAAATGAGATGGACATGCAGGTAGGTCTGAAAAAGGGTGCATTGGGTGTGCAATATGGGACAGATATGGCATTTTGAATGTTTGAATGAAATGTAATTGGCTTGATCTCAAGCAAATGACCTTTGGTTCTAAAGGTCCTGCACCTCTTAGGCCCCAAGACAGAGGCTGACCTTGAGAAGAAATCAAAGGTAACTAGGAAATGGCTATTTTCCAGATTTTTTTTTTTTTTTTTGGAACAAGCAAGTTGTCTGTTAGTGTGGATCCTTGACCATCATTGATCATCCTTGACAAATGTTATTTTCAAACATGAGCTGTAAACTAAGGTTATTACCATTTGGGCTAAGTTAAGCTTGCTCCTCTTTACACTTCCCAGTATTCAAGTTAAACGAACCAACTCCTAAATGGATCTTCAAATAGTGATAGTGTATAGGCACGATTGTCCCGCTGAAATCAAACAAATCTCCAACACTGTTTTTCTAAATACAACACAGGTCCAGAAAAATAAAGTTGAGAATGAGGTGAAGACGAAAAAAGAGGATGTGGCACTTAATGGTAATGTGCAATATTGGACAAAAGTGGTTGTCTGACTGCAGTTGAGTTTGTTGTTTGCGTATTGTTATATATCGTGTTTGTTGTTTAGGTGAGACCACAGTTGTGGAGGGAAAGTCACTAATGGAGCAGCTCAGGGGAGAAGCACTGAAGTTCCACAAACCAGGTGACAAAGGAAACAACCACAAAATGAAATAACAGTGAATTTCCCCCATACTAAACATTAAAGCTGTATCCCTCTTGACCAATATGCAGGTGAGAACTATACAACTGAGGGATATGTGGTTACACCAAACACTATGGACTTGCTCAACAAGCACATGGAGCTCTTTGGTGGACAGGTGAGATCAGAGGTAGAAAAAAAAAAAAGAATCCAACCAAATTTGACTGCTGTCTCCGTGTTGTAGATACGAACCCGTTTCCCGCCCGAGCCCAACGGTATCCTTCACATTGGACACGCTAAAGCCATTAACTTCAATTTTGGTTATGCTAAGGTACGGCCATCTCCCATTTTAATGTCGTCGCAAAGAATGCAGCTTCCTTTTACACATGCACTCTTTCCCAGGCAAACAATGGAATTTGTTTCTTGAGATATGATGACACAAATCCAGAGAAGGAGGAAGAAAAATACTTCACCGCCATCAAGGACATGGTAGAGTGGCTCGGTGAGTTGCTGAAGAGGATTTCTCGACATGCAGAATATGGGGATCTTAACACTGTTGCGGTCTTGCACAGGCTACACGCCGTATGCAGTCACGCATGCATCGGACAACTTCCAGCAACTGTACGATCTTGCGCTGGAACTCATTCGCAGGTGAGCGCAGCAGATGTGTGTGTGTGTGTTTGCAAGAGCGCAATTCAGCTTTAAGATGTTTCATTTTTGCCAATGTCTTCTTCCCTCAGGGGTCATGCGTATGTGTGCCACCAGAAGGGGGAGGAACTGAAGGGCCACAATACTCCTCCATCACCGTGGAGAGATCGTCCCATCGAAGAATCTTTGGTTTTGTTTGAGAGGATGAAAAAGGGGATGTTTGCTGAGGGAGAGATTACACTCAGGATGAAGACTGTCATGGAGGACGGGAAAATGGACCCCGTGGCATACCGAATCAAGTACACGCCACATCATCGAACAGGAGATGAATGGTAGGCTAGTTGTCACAGTAGTTTTCACCATTCCAGTTGCATTTCAATACGACTGTACTAGATTCCTGAATGTTTTTCTTCAGGTGCATCTATCCCACCTATGACTACACCCACTGTCTGTGTGACTCGATTGAAAATATCACACATTCACTCTGCACCAAAGAGTTCCAGGCCAGGTAGACATTGATCACTTTTTTTTTTTTTTTTTTACTATTAGTTACCCTTCTTGGAGGCATTCTTAATTGCGTGAAAATTTCTTGAGCTGCTTGTGTTTTTTGTTGGCAGGCGGTCATCATATTACTGGTTATGTAATGCTCTGGATGTGTACTGTCCTGTTCAGTGGGAATATGGCCGCCTAAACCTCACCTACACTGTGGTGTCCAAGAGGAAGATCATCAAATTGGTGGAGAAGGGAGTGGTCAGGTAAAATTGCAAATGGAAAAATATGTTTAGTCGTTTCTCTGTTATTTATTTTTTAACATCAGATGAAATTAAGTACAAAGAGAATGTCCCATGTGGCATCAGAATTTTGCATTGGCAGATGCCCTCAGTTCAATTATACTTTTGACCTTGGGATCGAATAAATGCATTCCTACTGATGTTTGTACTTAAGTCAGATCTGTAGCGGTTACCTGGACCCAAAGACCCAAACAGTTGCTATTGCTCATTGAAAGTACAGACAAGTGCAGATAAATGCAGAAGTGGACATACAATGTAAACAGTATCTGCAATATTGACTATTTTAGCCTCAGGTCTTCATGTTAGATCCAGTGTCAAATCTTCATTAAAGAAGAATAGATCAGCTATATTCTGTCTAATTGCAGAGACTGGGACGACCCTCGCCTCTTTACTTTAACCGCACTCAGGAGGAGAGGCTTCCCACCGGATGCCATCAACAACTTCTGCGCTCGGGTAAGCAGGATGAATGGAGGAGTGGCTAAAGAGTCGCATGTAATTCATCCATTCGTGACACGTTTCCAGGTGGGAGTCACGGTTTCCCAGACGACAACTGAGCCGCATCTTCTGGAAGCGTGTGTCAGGGATGTGCTCAACGAGACGGCACCACGAGCCATGGCCGTGTTGGAACCTCTCAAAGTCACCATAGTAAACCTCCCCGAGGACTCAAAGGTAAGTTTTATAGGCTTAATATGGTCAAAGGTCTCCATCTCAAATACTGTAATCAATCAAGTCAGGGGCTGAGCTTGATATCAACCAAGACATTTTGGACAAGTCTTTGCTTTCCAATTTTACTGGGCTAGTCTGAGGAATGACCTCTTCTCTTCCAGCATGACTGTGCGTCAGTGCAAAAGGCATAACAGCATGGTTGGATGGGTACGCTTTGAAAGAACATGAAAGACATTTGGTGTGACCTAAATCAAAGAAATGACCAAGCAGGCGCTCTCTTTGGATTGGTGATCTCAAACCTAATGAATGTTCTTCTCGATGAGTGGACAAGATTCTCACATATACACTTTTCCATAATCTAAAAACTGTGCGGAGGGGGGTTACAAATATTTTTTGTTTTTCCTTTTTCATGACTGAAGGTGCCTGTTGACCCAATGCTTTTTCGTTATGCTGTGCCTGGGGACCTGCTTATGCTGTCGTTTCTGTCTTGATGATGTAATCAGCTCCAATGCCCTCTCTTCTCTCAGTCTGAAGTACGAGTGCCAGACTTCCCTGCGAATGAGGCCAAGGGCAGCCACACGGTGCCACTTAAAAGCACCATCTTCATTGAACAAAGTGACTTCAGAGAGGTTTGACACACACAAAAACACCCATGGCTGAGTAATTCTCACTGTAGATAGATCTCTTATTTATTTATTTCATTAGGTGATGGAGAAAGGCTACAAGCGTCTGACCCCAGAGCAACCCGTAGGCTTAAGGCATGCTGGGTACGTCATCTCTGTGAAGAAGGTCATTAAGGTAGGACTCAGCAGGTTTGACTTTAAGATGAGCACTTTTTTGGTTTGCTCCTGTTCCTATCCCACATGCATGCTCTGCTGCAGGATGCTCAGGGTAAAGTGGTGGAACTTGAGGTGAGCTGCTGCAGCTCTAATACAGCAGAGAAACCAAAGGCCTTCATTCACTGGGTCAGCCAGCCACTCGTGTGCGAAGTGCGCATCTACGAAAGATTGTAAGTTGTCATTTGTAAACAATACTTACAGTGGATATAAAAAGTCGGGACAACTATTTTGAAATGCCAGGTTTTTGTGATATAAAGAAAGCGTTTTACAACTTTTTCCGCTTTTAATGTGACTTATAACCTGTGAAATCATCAGACCATAAGACATTTTCCCGTCCGTGTTTGGGAGATTTTGTTGTGTTTCGATGAGAATAAGGTTGAACTTTTTGGTCTTGATTCCAAAATGCATGTTTGGCGCAAGCTAGCACTGCTCGTCACCTTAAAGTGGAAGTCAACCCAAACATATTTTTTTCAAGAATATGTTCTATGCAGGGCCACTAGTTGAAACAAGGCAATATGATTAATATGATTATTATGAGATAAGCAGCTAAATCCACCCTTTTTTAGCCATCTCATGGGGCGGCCATTTTGTCACTTCTGTCAACTGAAAATGACATCCAACCACAATGTTGTTTGTGATGTATGTGAATACAAAAATGTGAATTTAAAAGCAAGAACATATATTAAACATAACGACTAGCGATCTAACCACATTGAAGTGGAGAGTAACTGGTAAAATAGCAAATATGTAAATGAACAGGAAAAGGACTATGCAAACGTCCACAGAAGTCAAATGAGAAAATGTCATAACCTACAGAAATGTTGTGTATGTATGTCCATTCCAAAGAAAGGATATTACCAGTACTGTTCTACTCTTACCATGTTTATAGATTCCTACACAAACACCCTGAGGATCCAGCGGAGGTGCCCAACGGCTTCCTGAGTGACATCAACCCAGTGAGTGGCCCTCACATGCCTGCACGATGTTTTTTTGAGTTCTCGTCATTGGATTGTGGTAGATTAAAAAAGAAAATCGCCCCCCCCAAATGCAGAATTCTATGCAAGTGATCAAGAGTGCCTTCATTGATACCTCAGTCAAGGGAGCAAAAGTTTTGGACAAATTCCAGTTTGAGAGAGTTGGCTACTTCTCCCTGGACCCTGACAGCACGGCAGACAAGGTACATTGAAACAGCTGCCTAATGCTAAATATTAGAAAACAGAATACATTACGTTAATAGCTATAATAGAAACCAGAGAGTATTTTTTTTCCATTGCGCATGTGTTGCCTCTGACGTGCTTCTTTTTTTGTTTTTACTGTCTCATTTGTCGTTGCAGCTGGTCTTCAACAGGACAGTTACTCTCAAAGAGGATCCGGGGAAGATTTAAGTGCCTGATTGCGATCAAGCTACTGTACGTGCTCCGCTTCCCACGAGCCCACAGATACATGCCAAAATCTACTTTGGTTAAAATTTGAAATAAATCAGACCATAATTGGGAACTGCGTTTTTCCACATGCAATGTTTTTTCACTCAAATTATATTTTTAAATCTCTACAGTAGTCACCATTTTACTGGAGACTGAAAGTACTTTAGGATCTTCAGTATCAAACTTTGTAACGTCAGTGTGAAATTACGAGCGTTTCTAATTTCTCACTCTTACCTCTTTGTGCAATGCATACCATAATACCTGAATTTCATAATGATATTGTCTCTTGTCTTGTATGACTCAGAGCTGATGCTGCGATGTTATCGCAAAGCATCATTTCTTTTTTTTTTTTGTCGCAGAGGTTGCTCTTGTGTTTCAGGGAAAATTAAAATTCATTGGAAAACAGCAGTTTGTATCTGGGTTTTCAATAAGTAACAAATACACTCATGAGCCACGCATTGATTAACCTATTGAGATCCCATCTGAGTGATTGAAGTCATTATAATCCATCAAGAGGAAATTCAACTCACTTCAGTATATTATTAAGAACCCGTCACACATGCAGGCACGCAAGGAAAAGTGTCAGAGTGAAAGGCACCTGCTAACAATTCTGCAGCATTTGAGCTAAGATTGTGGGTCCGTTTGGTGGCATTTTACATTTGTTTGAAACGGGACTCTGACCATAACCCTGAAATGTTGATCCTATACGCTATTATAACCTAATGGGTGTGCAAATGTTTGTGCTCATGGGCTAACTTTGATTGAGCTTTGAGGTCAAGTGCATGAGGTAGCCCTAATAAAAATGTCAAATGCATGTGTAAAATGTTTTTATCTTACAAATAATTCATTATATTTTAATCATACTGTTTAACTGTAGTTAACCATTGCTTGGAGAGGAAGTCAACCCAAACATTTTTTTTCAAGAATATGTTCTATGTAGGCCCACTAGTTGAAACAAGGCATTCTGATTAATATTGAGTTTGTGGAAAATGTTAAGTAGCAAAATCCACTCGTTTTTAGCCATCTCAGGGGGCGGCCATTTTGTCATTTCTGTCAACTGAAAATGACATCACAGTTGCTCAAGGCTCAGGTAATGACCAATCACGGCTCAGCTTCAGAAAACAGGTCAGCCGTGGTTGGTCGTTAGCTGAGCCTTGAGCAACTGTGATGTCATCTTCAGTCAACAGAAATGACAAAATGTCCGCCCCCTGAAATAGTTAAAAAGGGGTGGATTTTGCTGCTTAACTCATATTCCATAAATGCGAAATTAATCAGAATGCCTTGTTTCAACTAGTGGGCCTGCATAGAACATTCTTGAAAAAAATATATGTTTGGGTTGACTTCCTTCTTTGAGTATCATAACAATTTGAAATGTACCCTGATTTTAATTATTTATCTTCAGGACACCAGTATTCTTTAATGGAATTCATATTTGGGTAAAATAGTTGCTGCAAATGGGAAATCAAAACAAATTGTTGTAAGGTATCCGTTCCAACAAAGGCTTGGCAAATGTATTTATATAGCACATTTCATACACAAGGCAATGTAATGTGCTTCACACAAGCAAAAGCAAAGGCCCAGTAGATACCCATCAATTGAATAAATACATGTATTTAAAAATAAAAATAAAAGCACAGACTAAGACTGCAAGAACTGCACAACTGAACAAAAGTGGGAAAGAAATTGACAATACAGTATAGTGGACCAACTGCTGTCACTCCTGGCACTTTGTTCCTAATAAAACTCTTTTATTTCGTTTTTTTTTTTTTTTTTTTTTGTCGTGTTGTCTTCTGTTTGTATTATTTTGTTACAACGCTGTTTATAAAGCAAAAAAAAAAAAAATGACAAAAAAATTTCCCACCACTAGTGGAACTGGGAATTAACCCTCCATTGACCAGAGCTTGACAAGAACCACTCGAATTGTCCCGGCATCTCATGGCTAGGTTCCCACCGCAGGCAAATGCGACCCAGATCGGATTTTTTTTGCCCATATGCGACCTGTATCTAATTTTTTTATGACAGTCTGAACGGCTCAATTCCGATTTTTTCGAATCCAACCTGGGTCGCTTTCACAAAGATCGTGTCCTAGATCGGATACGTATCCGATCCAATGCGTTCGCGGTCTGAACGGCCAGGTCGCATATATCATTGACGTCATCAGGAGCCCAAAATGTGCTCCGCGTAGGGAAACTGCTGGTAGCAGGGGATCGAATCTACAAAGTTGTTTTGAGTAACACTATTGACTTTATATTTTACTTTAATTTAATCTACCTTGAAACATGAAGCATAAAGTGGACATTTATGGCGATCGTAGTAATTCAGCCACAGCTCAGATTCATTTTTTTTTACACGGTTAAGACGTGACGTCATCATTAGTGATGTCTCCATGAAATGAGATATTAAAGCCTCGCCTCATAATTTACCCCAAATACTGTATTTATTTCTACCTGCTACCTAATCGCTTGACTGTATAAATTCTCTGACACGCTGGACCACATTTACTTCCGCAAACACGACGTCGAGTGTGACGTCGTCTCTTCTGCGCGTGCGGGCCACTTTGACGACGCATGTGTTCATACAGCAGACAAGACCGAGGTCGCATTTATAATTTAATATGAACGCGCACACAAAAAAAAAAAAAAAAATCTAATTTTTTCAAAAAATCCGAATTGAGCATTAAGACCCGCAGTGTGAACCTAGCCAATGAGACCACCTTAAAACCTGGAGATGCCAGTCAACCACTCAGAACAAGTGTCTGCAATATCAAGGTTTTAAGGTGGACCACTATCTATGTGCTCCTCTGTGCCGCCCAGTCAGCGTGTGGCGTCTTTAAACGAAAACTCGCACGGCGTCAGTTCCCGCGAGAACATGTGTTCGAAATCCCGCGAGATCAGGACAGGTTTACAAATCGCTTGCCCATTGGTCTGCAAGCACTATTGTAAAATGGCGCCCAGCGAAATATAAGTAGTCAAGGAAAAGGGGGAAAAAATCTGCCTCTAGTTTTAAAAAGAAATTTTTAAAAAGAAGAAGCCTCACCGCCATAGAGACACAACAGTAAACTTTGTTTTCTTAACTAAAAGGAGGCGCCGTTTCGCGGCTATAAGTGGGCGGCCCAGGACTCGGCACCGTTGAGGAAGAGAGGTAGCTAGCCTAATGCTATCGAATCTGCACTTTTGCCTGCTAGCGAGGCAGCTAACCGAAAACACGCGTCACTAACATTCGCACTGCTCTCTGTACATGGAGCCAGATGCAAACGAGCTGCTTCTGTGAACGGCTGCGCCCGCGCCATATCTCGCCGTTTGTGGCTGTCTGAAGCAAACAACATGCGGCTAGTTAGCCCTACTGACGGCGAAGCTGGCGTGTTGTGTAATCGGCTGCAAGAATATCACGTAGAGTTCGAATGTGTTCTTTCAAGCGGCATGAAATAACTGTTTGTCGAAACGGTTGCATTAAATGTTTATTTCCGTGGCTGCTGTGCCCGATTTGGAAAGTGAGCGCGCTTTTGTCCGCAGCTCGACTCCACGCAGTCACAATTAACTCTTTCGTGTTCTTCCACTGTCTTGTTTTGAGACGCCGCAGGACAGCGAGCTGCAAATGTGACAGCAACTTCAGTTGAACTCATCAGTATCGCATTTTGTCCTGCTTGATGGTCTAGGCTGCGAGCTAATTTGATTTGTGTTGATGTTTTGGAAGGCGCGATATTCATTGTTTTACCTCTTTTGGGCTGCAATTATCAAACTTTTTGATTAAGAATCAAATAATTGATTTTGAAGTTGATCCCAAAAATAATTTTCCAGGTTACTATACATGCATCTTTAAGTACATGACAAAAAGACCGTTTAAATTTTGTCAATACGTTCAGAACTAAGTTTTAAACATTTCAAAAAGTGTGTGAATGAGAATGACCAGCAATCAGTTTTTTAAAAAATTGAATGAAGCGGAGACCTTGAGGCCTCTCACTTTCCTTTAGTGTGGATCAAAACATTAAGACGAGACAACGCAAGAAAACGTACAATTTCACAAGCTGAGTGATAATTATTATAGTTAATGAGTTACATTAATTAATTATTAATTTAGAATGATAACATGTTGACACCATATCATCTTCATCGGCATAGTACTACACATTGGATGTAACCTCGTTTGCATGACTCGTAACACTTTAAAATTAGATGAAACACGTTTGTGTAAAAAGTCAAGCTACCTTTTGAGACTTTTTGAGGGATCAAAGGTGAGTTATCCCCATATGCCTGCGAGGTTCATCAAAGTACTGTATTAAAATCAGAACGTCGAAAATAAGGCAATGGATTGGACTCCACATTACATCATATCTAAAAATAGATGCGGAAGAAACATTTTTAACCAGCATTTTTCTGAGTTCAAACAGATCACACCAAAATGGGGTCATGAGTAATGGTGGTGGCAAACTTTTTAAACGGACTGATTAATACAAAGGGGATACTAGTTGATCATTTATCTGAGACTGCTTCAGGTTCAAGTACATGTCACTTATCATTTATTCATACCACACCTGCAAATAACATTTAGCAGCACATGTTTGCCAATGTCTTATTTTGATAAAACACAAAGGAATTCAGTCTGCTTTCATGAAGTACTACAACAATTTAAGCAAATTTACTGTTGACAGACTGAAATCAGAGGATTTGGTCAATTTTAAGTTAAACAATGGTTGTAAACGATTCATTGATGATCAAAATAGTTGCCAATTTATTTGATGGTCGATTAGTTTTTGCATCATTTGCAGAAGTCTGTTGTGGAAAAATAATTGCTGCACTATTGCACACGTAATGATTCCTTAGTGTACACATTTGTGTACTAGGTGTGTAGAAAGATTTCCTGATTGGTGTCACAAAAAAATACATGTATTTCAAATACAACCTACACATTTTTTCCCTTTGAAGTAGTAGAAGAGTGTGTTCCCCACATAGAGCACAAATGATTTGTATTCATGTTAACTTTGAATGACGAATGTAGATTTAAACCACAGCTTATGTAGCGAAAAAGATCGATAACATACTCGTAACAAAGATGATCTTTATTCTCATTCTTTCCACAGCTTCTCTTTTATAAAAGTGTTGGCAACGATGAATAATTCCCTGGATGCCACAGGCTCCTATGAGGAGCTGGTGCGGCAGAAAGCTCGCAGCATCCCCCAGCACCGCATGAAGGAGTTCCTCGAGTCCTTGGCCACTAAGGGTCCAGATGCACTGCAGGAGTTCAGCCAGCAAAGTGAAGATGTTACAACCACCACGGCGACCATGGTGTACCAGCAAGAGGCAAATTGCATTTACACAGACAGCACTGAAGTGGCGGGGTCGCTTCTGGAACTCGCTTGTCCGGTAAGACTGAAGACTACATGTTGATTTCAACCTCATGTGGCGGCGGGAGCCGTCAGAATTGAGAGCTCTTGTTTCCGGTGCAGGTTCAGGTGCAAGTTCAGCCGCAGCAGCAGATCCAAGAGTCGACAGCTGAGCAGCAGAATGACGACCAACAGATTATACAGGTTTGTTCGGTTTGTCTTTTCTTGGGTCACTTTTGAGTTTTGTTCTATTGCCGCTATGATTACGTTCTCCCCCCCGAATCAGGTGCAGATTGGCCAGCATTCTGGTCAGATGCTGGGTCAGGTCCTCCAAGTGCCCTCTGGCTCCCATCAGCAGCTTCAAGGTGTGACAACAGCACAGCTGATTCAGCCGGGCGATCTCACGGAGGAGCAGCACCAACAAGTATGAACGTTGACATTATAGGCACGCCCCCTTTCACGCCGTTGCCAATTACACTTGGCGTTTAACAGACGAAATGCGTTTCTTTGTGTTAGCTCCAAGCCCAGTTGGTGGCGGCTGTTGCCGGGGGACAACAGATCCAAATTCAAACCGTGGGGGCCCTCTCCCCCACTCAGCAACAGGACAGCGTCGAGAGGAGGGCTCTGGGAAGCACATCCCAAGGCGCAGGTGTCCTCCAGCCCGCCAAGAAACGAAAAGTGGACATGCCCATCACTGTGTCTTATGCCCTACCTGGCCAGCAGGTGGCGACAGTCTTAGCCATCCCACAAGGACAGGGTCAACAGCAGAGTTACGTCTCCCTGCGGCCAGACCTCCTAACAGTGGACAGCTCGCACCTTTACAGTGCTACGGGCACCATTACCAGTCCCACGGGTGAGACCTGGACCATTCCCGTCTATTCTGCTCCTGCGGGGGCCGGAGGTCGGGAGCAGGTCACGCACATCGCCATCCCCCAGGAAGCCTATGGAACTGTGCAGGTCGCCGGCGCCAATGCCACGACCATGACCGCAATACCCGCACAGGTCACTATCGAAAGCGACAAGTTGAAAAACGTTTCCAGTCAAAGTCAGACGGCTCAGGCGGTTTCCAGCATAACGAGCACGGCAGGAATGGGCGGGCAAGAGGAAGTGGTGCACACGCTGGCTGCCAACACCCTCTTCCCTGCGCAGCTGATGAATGGGAATATCCACATCCCAGTGGCAGTGCAGGGCTACTCCAACACTACGCAGTCGCTCATCTGGGACCCACAGCAGCAGGTGCTGCACACACAGGGACTAACAGGGCAGGATGGACAGCAGCTTCAGGTACAACGCCCACCCAGAACGCTTCGACACAAGTGCAGTGAATAGGAAAAGTCTGCACACCCCTGTTCGAATGCAGTTCCGTACGATTCTCCATTCCCATTCTTTACATTTGTAGTGGGGGGGAAATATTTGTTTCGTCAACCTTTCTACCGTGTATGAATTTTCCCATGATTCTCTCAATGGATATTTTTGACAAATTTTATTATCATACCTATGAGCTTCAATTACCCACAAGAGAGCTTTGTTTTGGAGAACCTCAAGAAAGGGGGGGGGGGGGGGGATTGCAGAACACTGGCTGATCGACGCAGAGTGTCAAAGACCGAACAGTCTGACAATTCTGCCCCATGTCAACGGAGATGTTTAATCATATTAGACGTGCACCCTCCTTTGCACGAGATTTGAACAGCTTGGTCTTTTTTTATGAAGTGCAGCCACACTTTTAACCTGTGTCCAACATCCATAAATATCACACCCTGCGAGCGTTAGGCTGTCGTCTTCGTTGCTGTCTGTGTGTTGTCAGCACTTGCTGCTCGCCGGCGCGGCGCGCACACATTTCCTATCTGTTGTACTTTGCCCGTGGCTGTCGTTTGGGCGCCTTCCTCGGCGAGACGGATTAGGAATCGAAATGTGGCACTGACATTTTAAAACCTGAACGATTCCGGGAGAACCGAAGTACTAGTCTTGGTTCCACTCGGTTCCCGGAGGCCAAGCCTAGCCAGCGCACACCTGCCACCAACCAAAGTGCCACTGGTTAACCTCAAATAGGTTTCTGATGATTTAGTGGGCTTTTCTTGTTGTTTTTAAGCTTTCTAGCAGAAGCCTGAAGGTTTTGTGCTATTCTACATGAAACTGTTCCTAAATGCCCCACTCTTATCCAAGTCCCCAGTTGCAGCTGATGAAAAGCAGCCGCAAAGCATGATGCTGCCACCACCATGCTTCATTTTAGGTATGGTGTTCATTTGGTGATGGGAGTGTTGTTTGCGCCCAACATCAAACTAAACATAAAAAAAATCAAACCGAAACAATATCTCTCAAACAGACATGCAAAATGTGTTATGTACAGTTTGATGTAGCAGTCAGGCTTCTGCTAAGAAGAAAAACAATATCAGGAAAAGCCCACTAGAACATCAGAAATGTCTTTGCGCTTTGTCAAAAATTCCAAATCTCTTCAATGGTGGCAGGTGTATGCTGATGCCCATATTCATTCTTTCACTTGTATATTTTTGCTTCCCCTCTCGAAAAGCCGAAACAAAGATTGAGTTGCAAAGGCCACATTAATGGTTGGAAAAGATTTGAACAGTCGAACAGGGGTGTGTAGACTTTTCATATCCACTAGATAAATGCGACGCAAGTGGCATTTCTTGGCGTAAACCGGTGAACTGTTGGGTTACTACTGTTGGTGCAGGCTCAGGCGGTTGTGGCAGAGGTAGACGGGCAAGGCCAGCAGCAAGTGCAAGTTCAGGAGCTTCTGCTCCCCGCCACTCTCAAACCAGACGAGGGGCTGGAGGTGTGGTGTGCGTGGGCTCAGCGCAAAAATGCCGAGATGGACAAATCCGATCAACATAAACTGGCCCCAATTGGCCGTAAGTGCACGTTCTTGCTCACGTTTATGCTCTATTTTCCCGTGCCTCGGCTAAGCGAGTTGCGTGTTCTGTTTCAGGACGGCAGGCACTGCGTTACCAGGAAGACTTGGTGTCGTGTGCTGTAGCTGAGCTCTGCATGGGTCTTTCGCTCATGACCGCAGAGGCGCGCGGCTTGGAAGGCGAGCCCTATGAAGCCGACGTCCTTTACTATGTATTTCTGTGCATACAAAAGGTAGGCAGGCAGGCTCCCTTCAAATACATTTGCGTCTTTGTTTGCATGGACCGCGCTTAAATCCACGCTCTTATCTTGCAGTATCTGTTTGATAATGGTCGCGTGGATGACATCTTTTCAGACCAGTACTACACTCGCTTTGCTCAAAGTTTGCACCAGATTCTCCAACCCTGGGCGCCGTCTATTCATCCGCTCGGTGAGAACATAAATGTGGACCGCATGCGGGTCTTTTTGCCACTTCTCTGTTTGGCTCCAGTCTGAAATGGTAAACGTATAAATAAACCCCCGTGGGGTTTGTTATTTCAATGTATGTGAATTGATACCAAATGAAGAAATTCCTCACTGACTCTCCCTGTCCCTTTTTTGTGTTCAAAGCGCCGACCCATATCCATTTAACCGCTGTGCTCTTTATATGTGCGTCCAGGCTATATACTCCCCAGTCATGTGACAGAGGAGATGCTGTGGGAATGTAAACAACTTGGGGCTCATTCCCCATCAACGTTGCTTACAACGCTGATGTTCTTCAACACAAAGTGAGTTGTCGTGGATCCATTTGTTGCCACAAGTACGCATGCACAAGACCAGACATTCTTTGTGTATGACTGAACCCAAATATATATATATATTTTTTTTAATTTATTTATTTATTTTTTTTAAACAGGTATTTCCATTTGAAGACACTTGATCAACATCTAAAGGTTGCCTTTTCAAAAGTGTTAAGACACACCCGGAAGAGTCCAAATAATCCCAAAGACAAGAGCACCAGCATCCGATACCTGAAAGCAACAGAAAGATTCATCGGACAGAAAGGTAAGACAGACACAGATCAGTTGGAGACCATCATCAAGCCTTGCCTTTAAAGGCTAAGAGCAATGTTGCTCTTTGTCCAGTCACAGACGACATGTACTCAGAGCAACTCGAGGACCCGGAAAATCCTCTGCGATGCCCCATCAAGCTGTATGACTTCTACCTCTTCAAATGGTAAGTGACGCATGCGCTCAAAAGAAGACAATGACGTGTTTTGTGTTGACATGGGAACTGGACAATATAATGTAATCCTTTTCAAATCAAAAACATATTTTTTCTATCTTAGTACAGTGGTGCGTTGCGATTAGTCTTTATTTTGGGCTGTGACGACGCCAAATGGCATTCATCTGTTCCATCTTCCCGAAAAAAAAACAACTCCAATTTTTTGGGGTACTGTTTTTAATAAGAAAAATAGCCGTTTATCTTGCACTTGATAAAAATATACCAACTTTTACAATGTCAATTAAAGTAAAAAATATTGCAATTTTCGTTTTAATATTGTCATGGTATGATTTAGGCATGCATGTATAGATATACACATAAAATAAGTGCGATCTAAATTATGGCAATACTTGACTGCCAAATGGCTTTTTTTTTTTTTTTTCCAATCGCAGAATAGATCAGCAAACAAGTCAAAAATCAATAGCGCCACGTCAAAGCAGGTCTACATGGACCTGCGCAGGCTATGTCGTTATTTTGATACTTAAACGGCTTCAACTTTTTTCAGACGCCACTGATATTTGCACTAATAATGTTTATACACACTGCCTAATTGAATGAAGGACAATGAATTTTCAGTGGTGTGTTGCTTTGATAAAGTGACTTTTTGTCACCAGAGTTGAGCGTGCTCAAAACAATTTGTTTTATAGCAGTAAGGGTCTTCTCTCCTCAAACATGAAATCAGTACAGTATGTTTTTGGTTTTGTCATGAAACAATAATGCTCGTCTGAATCACGTCCGTGGAAAATTGGGATTGGTCGAGCGACGTCAGGGAGCATTTATTTAGCGAGCGTGTTCTACAGACACATTCGTCATTCACAGACGCCTCGTGTGATCGCCACGACATATTTCTCTTCAGTCCGCAGAGCGCCAAAGGACGGAACGACACCTTCTACCTGACCCCCGAGCCTGTTGTGGCCCCAAACAGCCCCATCTGGTACTCCACTCAGCCTATCCCAAAAGAGGAGTTGGCGCAGATGCTGACCCGCATTCTCGTTGTCCGCGAAATCCAAGAAACCATCAACATGCCGGAGAGTGTGCACTAATTGGACCGAAGGAGAAAAGCCACATGAACGAGACTGCTTCCTTCTTTTTGGCCCAGCCTTTGATTGCTCATTTCGTCGTAGTTCTCGATTCACCTCACGTTCTCTCGCGGGCATGTACATGTTCATATTATGTCTGCCTACGCACTTGTACATGGTGAAATGTACATACAATCAATACAGGCAAATATTTGTCTTATTCAAAGAATTCCTCTGCTATTTTAATGCTTTTTGTTTGGCCAAAGGGTGATTGGACCTGATCTCTCTGCTATCATTTGTATATTATTTTAACTGTGGGTCTTTTTTCTTTTTTTTTTTAAATCAATACTCTATCAGTTGTTTATATGCTTTCCAGAAACAAAACCGTAATATATTTGTGTGCTGCCTCTCATGGACTTCCTCCTTCCATCTGTCTTCAATGAGCACCATGGCGGTCGGTATTAAGGCTAGGTTTGGCGTGACGCCTTTGCTGGTTTTCCCGCTTTTGTGTCTGTTCACACAAGAACTTTGGAACTTCGGGGATGCTGCTTGGGCTTCAACAGTGGATCTCATTGACTGTTGAAGACATTTTTCTTTCCTCCATTGGAATATAAACGTTTCCGAGCACTCGCCACAAGGTGGACACGCGGCAGCAGGCACAGTTACCAGGTGGCCCGTTCTTCAGATTCGCCAAGCCCCAAATGATTCTGAAGAAGGATTTATGAATTTGTTTTTAATCCACGTTTATTATGAGTTGGGAAACTCAACCAAGTGACACAAGCCCTTAATGTTCTATAGTGTATAATACTCGACTCCATGCATCGAGACTGGCTGTGCCTGAGGGTTTTCTGAAACATGACCTTTTTTTGTACAGCTGCTATACCATGTTTTTGCCTTTCTAGTAAAGTCCAGTGTCAGTTCTGCACTTGCATCCTTAAGTACTGCTAGCCTGCATTGTGTATTAATAAAATACTGCACAATGATTTTTTAAAACATTTAATTGAGGAAAAAAAAAGTCACAGTATAAAGCTGACGGCATACAAAAACAACCAGTTGCAAACTTTTTTGGGGGGGGACATTGAGATGAATCAGCACCATTAGCAGCAGAAATGTATGTGCGGTTGCGGCTGCATTGTTGGCCTGAGACTCGTACAGCGTTTAGCAACAGGTTTGTCTTGCCTGGCAGGTTTGTTTTATCTCTTGCCTGGTGACGGGCTACTGTGGTTTTCACGTTATAAGTGCAGTTGCTGCATTGTGTGTGTAGTTATATTTTCCTTTGATTCGCCTGCGAGCACGGGTACCATCAGGGATTTAGGGCCTTCAAATGTTCACAGCGAAAATAAAAACTGTTTTTTTAAGGGCCCCTTTCAGTCGTGGCCTGTAGCTTAGCCCTTGTGAGGTCAAGAGGCATGTGGCCCTGGATTTAGCTGTGATGAAGAGGGTAGCATCCTCTGCAGTAGCTTCCCGGGTTGTAAAACTTGCTGCCATATGCTCTGTGCTTGGCTCGACGAATGCTTCCGTCTATGATGGCGATTTCTCCTTCTCAGCTCTCGGTTCGTGTGCTCGAACTGGGTTAAGCTGTTTTTAAAAAAAGGAGAAAAAAAAGGTAGACGATCATTGGATGACAATTCCATGGAAAAAACATCATTTTAAATAAGTCATGGCAAAGTACTGCTTCTATTTGCTCACCAAGATGATTTGCCACCACTCAGCCAGTACAGTAGACACTGGTGAACAAATATGTACTGCTCCTAAAATATAAAGAAACAATTTATGTTTTATAGCCTTCCACTCCCCCTTTAATCAACCAACAAGCCATTTATGTATTAGTAAAGAATGTACTGCGTTATATGCCACTGGGTTGCATCAGATTGTGTCACCAACTTCTACGAGGTAGACCTACTACACACTCATTGTGATTTATAGCAATACATCTATCGGGCTGACTGTACAATGTTATGTTTCATTGTTAAAATGAGTGCCATTTGAAGAAGAAACAGTACATTTATACAGGATAAAATACAGTAAACATCTCTATGTAATATAATTGAAATGGGTGATGTTCACACCCAGCAAGACAAGACGTTCAGAAGTGCTGACCTATTCAAAACCAAATTCTAAAATGTGTTCCGTAAAACTGTTACCATTTATTGCAGACAATCTATTCATTTCGTAGCGCGTCTCTTGGCTGTGTTTGGGGATGCTAGAATCGTTGTTATCATTATTATTTTCTGTTTTGTCCAATCAGATTTCATCCTCTCTATGCTGCCATGTCAGCCCATGTCCCTTAAAATACAGTATAGCAAAGGCACTGTTTCTCAGCATTCAGATTGCAAATTCAGCTTCACAATGACATCGACATTTTTCTGTCCTCTCATTGGTCGGTCACAGCGAGCCGAGTTTGACTAGCAAAACACACCCAATGTAATACATTTAATAATCAGCATCCCTGGCTGCTTTGTGGTGTATTTAATTTAATTTTGAGATGTTTTTGACAGGTTATTAGATCGATATTCATTCTGAACTGGTCCAGCTATGTGCTGTTATTTTGCTTTTTCGTATGGTAGCCTTACCAGTATCTGAACCATCCCCATTCGATGTAGGCGTAAGTCAGCCACAGCAGCTCGTATATTGGGCCGGACGCCCCTCACGCACAGCTGCATCAGCCACAGCAGCGCAACGAAGGTCCCCGATCGCCCGACACCTGCACTGATAATCGCAGCACAGAGGGATTGTAAACGTAAAACGGTGAATGAGTACAAGCCTCCGAATGGCACTGCAGTTCATCATGCCGCCAACATGACAATATTGCCAGAGGTCAGACCTGCAGTGCACAACAGCCGGCCCCAAACGGGGAATGGAGTCCAAATGCTGCCGCACGTAATCTGTAAAGGTACAGAGTGACGACGGGTCTTTGGGGACGCCCCGGTCCGGCCAGGATGGATAGTGGAAGTGTGTAAGGATCCGATCTGTTGGACAGTCTCTCTATTAAAAACAAACAAACAACGTATAGCGCCCAGCATTAATGAAGATAGACGGTTTGCGTTATAACCCGTGCGGGAGGCACACACACCAGTCAACAATGGTGTTTAAACGTGGCAATAGGGAAGACAAATGGTTTCTAACCTGTCTGAGGTTAATGGCGGACGTGAAATAGTCTGGGCCTTGTTTCCGAGCCATTGTTGTCACTTGGAAAGGTCCGTGATAAACTGTTCCTGGTTCCAGAGACCAATACTCATCACATAGTACCTGCACCCATAGAAAACCTGACTGTAGTGTAAGGTTTGGAGTTGTTTGGATGGAAGATAACCATTAACTGGGTTTCTTGCTTTAGTCATCCTCAAATACATAAAATGCTTCTTTCTCTGCTTTAAAGCGGAAGTCAACGCAAACATTTTTTTTTCAGGAATATGTTCTATGCAAACCCACTAGTTGAAACAGGGCATTGTGATAAATATTGCCTTTGTTGAATAAGTGTTAATCCACTCGTTTTTAGCCGTCTCCGGGGGCGGCCATTTTGTCTTCTGTCGACTGCTCCCAACGACCAATCACGGATCAGATCCAGGAAACAGGTCAGTCGTGATTGGCCGTGAGCAGTTGTGATGTCATTTTCAGTCGACAGAAGACAGAATGGCCACCCCCTGAAATGGCTAAAAACGAGTGCATTTTACTGCTTAATTTATATTCCACAAACACACATCAACACCGAGGCAATGCGTCTCACCAAGTCTCTGTCTCTCAGAGCTGTCACCATGACAATGATCCTGACCTTCTGCTCCCACACCATCCTCCAGAAATCCTCCATGGTGTGGCGCATCGGCGCCTGGGTACAGATGAAGTCTCTCTCAGATCCTCCGCCCTGCACGCAGATGTGGAGACACACGTGCGTCAGTGTAAACCACGCCGGCAATCTTCATTTGGGTGAGTGAATCAACTCTTACAGGTACAAAATTGGCGTTGATGTAGTCAGAGTTGGGGAAGTTTTGAATGGACAGCCGCACACGGCAGTGGTCATCTGTAGACGGGTGTAGTTGAGGAAAAAAAAAATAGTCTGAAGCACACTGTTAACTGAACATACTTTAAAAAAAAAAAAATGCTATGCTAGCATTTACATGGCAAGATGTATGGGTATCGGTTCTTTTCTCTGTTAGCCTCCAAATCCGCCGTCTTGGTTGGAAGATCTTTACCGACATCTTTCAGCTCCTTCACAAAGACATCAATGAGATGTTTTATTTAGTTTGAGTCCAGTCAAGGAATGGAAGTGTCATGCTTTAACTCTATTTATCAATGACAACGCTTCAAATGTGTGACTTATAAAGCCTTCATCAAAGAAGCAAACAGGTTGACTGTGACTGAAACGAAATAGAATTTGACCTTGGCCAAAGCAAAAGGGTTCTTGCTTGGACATGAAACAAATCTTTTTTACCTCAAATTCCTGCCTAAAGCCTCTGTTGTCAAGAGCAGAGAGGGCCTGACATGTCGACTCAAACTCGCGCAGGATCTGTGCTCTTGAGGCCATCTGCACTCTGCAAAACAAACCCATCGTTGATATCATTTAGCATCAACAGTGGACATCAAAAGTCTACACACCCTTGCTCAAATGTCATTTTTATATATATGACAAATTTGAACAGGATAAGTCTTTTTTAAATATTTGCCCCTAATGTGACTCATAACCTGTGCAACTCAATTGTAGTGTGTTTTCTTAAATCCTTTTGAGAGGGGAAGTAAAAATACAGTTGCACAAGTGTGCACACCCTTTTATAACTGTAATTGTTAAGAATTAACCAATCAGATCCAAACTCATATTAAATGGGAGTCAGCACCATGGATTTATAGTTCACGAAATGGCTAAAACTAAAATTGAAAGAAAACATTATCATAAAATAAAAATGCTTTTCAAGAAACAAAATCTAACTGGAACTACATTCTCACATTTATAAAACTAACAAAGGCAACATATATACAGCAAAAATGTCCTTTATTTTCATCTTTACATTCATTTTAAATGCATTTATTTTGGTATTTCTGTAGGGCCATACAGAACAAGGAATGTCAAACAGCTGTATAAGAATTGTAATTTACTTTACTTTACTACGCAATACTTTTCAACATTTTGCACTCAACAAATACTGCATGTACTTAAAAAAAAATACTAAAACGAATGCTAACAGTTATAAAAAGTAACACGGAGCATTAAAAAAGCTAATAAAAACTAACAAAACCACTGTAAAAACAAATAAAACCTGAATTTAAAAAAACAAATCTCTAAACAAAATAAAAAAACTCACTACTTACTGTACAATGAAAAATCCCAAACTATTATAACCCAGGTCAGCACACACCTGCTACCATTTAAAGTGCCTCTCATCAATCTCGAAGGAATATCAGATGTTCTAGTAGGCTTTTCCTGACATTGGTTTTCTTTCTAGCAGAGCCCTGTGACTTTCATGCAAATGCTACCTGCTATTTGGAACTTCCCTTCCAAGCTTGACTAAAGCTCCAGTTCCAGGTTAAGAGAAACAGTCGTGAAAGGCACTGAAAGCATGATCTTGCTGCCGTCATGCTACAGCAGCTATGTCGTCGTAGGTATGTTGTTGACCAGCAGGTTTGTGTTTAGACCAAACATACTTTTTAGAAATAGGAACCAAAAAAGTCAACCTTGGTTTAATCGGATCACAACACATTTCCTTACATGCGTTTTGGGAGGGTTTAAGTATTGATCAAATCTATCTGTTCTATACCTTATGTGTCGAGCTGCCTTCTGTATGTATGCGTGTGCGCGTGTGCGCGTGTGCGTGGGTGTGTGGGTGGGTGGGGGTTTAGTCCTTTCACTGATTTTGTTGACAATAGGGAAAACGGCTTCTTCGAGCATATTCTGAAAACATTGGGATGGATGTTTACAGGTCTGACCTCATGTCTCTCTTGAAGTGGAGCACTAACTCAAGCAGGATATTGAAGAGTGATGATTACGGTTAATTAGCAGGTACAGTCTTGATGCTGTAAAAAGAAAAGACACCTTAGAAAGTACGCTAAACTTCTGCGTGGTGAAATAGGAAATGGAAGCATTTACTTTACTTGGTGTCTATAGTCCTTGTTTGCCAGTCTTCTCTTGTTTGTTCTCCTCAGTGTACCTCTATATAAAGCGTTTTGCTGATTTAAAAGAGAACATGTGAAGTCTAGCTCCTCATGTCTAGCATAGCCCCGTGTTGCGCCCAACTACATTCTTAAAGCAGAAGCGTGACTGGCCCAACAAGAAGAAAAACCTGCTCTAACATGTTTCTAAGCCCAAACACTCATAGTCACAGTTTCATGGGACAACAAGTTTCGGGAGTTATCTAAAGAATATAGAATTACCTTTGAGAACAATCTTTTCCTGAAGCTTTCGAGCGTGGTGCGGATCGAAGACAAACCACCATTACTGCTCCAAGTCTGTTTTTAATAATTTTCTTACTGTCCTGGAGTGGAGTCAAAGGAGGGGGGGGGGGGGGGGGCGGTGAGACGGGTGGAGCCACAGGGTGGAGACTGGAGCAGTGAGGAAATGAACAGCCCCGCTGTGCTGTACTGTACATGTGGCCCTCGGCAATTCGTCATCATTCTTTGTTTTTGAGAAAAATGGCATCCCTTCTGGGAAATCTCTTTGTGGTTCTCAACGCTTATTTCCCCATGGTTATGGCAATTATCGGCGTTTGTTCTAGAAACAGTTTTTTTTATTGTACTGTATCGTCACACTCACACCAAACATAATTATCATCTCATGAATAATATTGATTACACACCGGAATTCTCGCTTTATACGACATTTGTTGCTATCATAGGTTGATCTGCTCATAATGAAAATCTTCATGATCAAATTTCATTCTGTCACCGGCGAATGTAGGGAAAACAGTATTGGTGTACAATGGTGCCGGGGCCTCAATCGCTCCTAGATAATGCAGACAATCTGTAAAACAAACACAAAAACAAAATGGCCCAATTTCCCCACACTAAAACGTCCAGAGCCAAGTTCGAACGCTTATTAAAGAAACGTCACGTGTTTTACTGTATTGCTACTCCAGGGCTTCTCCTACAGGGTGAAGCAAATACAAGGACTGTACTGTAGTGGAAATTAAACACATTTGGGATCAGACATTTTTACTCAAACAGTGGTTCTCCAACTCCCAAACGATGTTCTTTTCTTCTTTTTTTTTCCCAAAAAATTCCAAATTTGCCCTATTTTTTTCTCTAGCACGTCAGGTTTTCATAATAAAAATAATCATAGTAACTTAAGTAATATTTATGAATTAAGCATTCGGTTCAGGTTGATTTGTTTCTAAAACGCCGCGCTACAAATGACAACGCATTGTAAAATCTGTATTGCGCAGGTCAAACTTAAAACCTGAAAACCTTAAAACCTATTTCTAAAACCTGATGTCCTCGAAAAAAATAAGTTTATTTAAATTAAATATTCAAATTTGCTGTTGACTCCATAAAATTGAAATCAAAGAGTATTTAAACTTGAACGTTATACAGCTGAACGGTATATAGGGGATGCACTGTACTTGAAATAAAAAAATAAAACAAACAAACAAAAACATGGAATGTAGAAAATGTACTGTAATAGTTTTGAAAAAACGTTTAAGTAGGCTGTATGCATAGCTTCGAGCTTTTACCACTGTTTGATGAGGCGTCCTTTTCCTTTGCGTGCCACTAGAGGGAATCTGCGTACCACTCATGGTACTCGTTCCACACTTGAAGAATCGCTGTACTAAAACATTTGCCTTTTCGTAAATATGAAGGGGCCGTTGAAACTTCTAGGAAGTTACCACTAAAGTGACGTTCTTTATTGCACCTCTCAGTATAGTTAAACTTGCATCAATACTAAAACCAATCAGTTGAATTGATGATAAAAACAAACAGAGCACCACATTAAAAGTAAAAAGATGAGAGTTTAATTTCCCCCATTGGCCACGAAAACGTCCACACGCATTCTTAAAAGCCGTTCAAATACAAAGTGTATGGTACTCCTTTTCTTTGGATGTGGAAAGTGTACAAATTATTTTGGATTTCCCCAACGAGCCGTCAAGCAAAAGTAAAACTATTTAAAAGTCCGTCTTTTTTGACAGCCCTAATATATATATATATATATATATATATATATATATATATATATATATATATATATATATATATATATATATATATATATATATATATATATATATATATGCATGATTTGCAGCATCCGTATGCAATTTTTTTGCATGCCCATTGGGTGGCAGTAAGAGCGTCCCTTATGACAATCTATTACAAATATTTCTAGGCTACCAGTTCCTGCAGGTTCAAGTGCTTGGCAGGCAGCCACATACGAGAAAAAAAAGCAGTCCTACATAATGCTGAGTACCTTTTTCCCACGTCAACACTCTTACCATTATCAAGTTACTTGGTATAAAAGAAAAGAACGAAAAATCTGATTCCATGTTACTCGTAAATTCGTACTGCCTGAGATTCATTTGGGTTTAAATGTAAACGAATATTAATTCTATTTGTAACACACGGCGTATTAACATGTAGCACGCGGTCTTGCACGTGCAGCTTTAATGTGTTGCATTGAACCAGCTTGTTTTCTTCCATCCTCTCCTGTGCACACACTGCAGCACTGTGGAGGTGTGTTCGTGTACGTGTGAGCGTGGTTTGCGTGAGTGTATGCGTGCGCGCGCGCGCGTGTGTGCGTGCGTGCCCTAGTGATGGTGCGATGATGGTGAGTCATCGCTGATTTGTGTGTGCTGTATATAAGAGAGAGTGTGAGAGACTGTATATAAAGCTACTATTGCCTGCACAAGAATACTGCAGTCTCATATAGCAGCGAATTCTGCTGTACTTTTCTTCGCAAAACCCAACTTAGTTGAGTGGATACCATGGAAACAAGTAAAACACAGACTGGTGGGAAATGCTAGAGCCATATAATAATAATAGCGTACTGGATAAAGTCCCGTGTAGTATCGACCTTGGATTTTGTTTTCTTTCCAGCTCACAGTGTATTTCTTTTTTTCCCAGTGCACCTCCAGCAGAGACAATGGCAATCAGATCAATGGAAGTTTCTAAGCTTCACCATCTGCTTCATTGCCCAAAACAAGGGCCTACTCTCTCTGGTATTGCCATTTAGTTTTTTTTTTTTTTTTTGAGTGTGTGGTAGATAATGAATGCTGAGATAGATTCCCTGTTTAAGAAAAACAGCATTAATGCGAATGGTTGGGCCAGTTGTGTACTATTTCATTGAGTTCAGTCATCGTTTCATGCGTGATGTGATGAATAGTTACAATCGGAAGGCTTGTGGCCACAAGTTAACCCAGCAAGTGGAGCTACTTAGTTCATCACACAAGAAGTGAGTGCTGAGACCCACTTTGCTTGAGTGCGGCACAGAGATCTAAAATTAAAGCTTTGCACACATTTCTTGGCTGACCCAAACACTGTGAGGAGCAAAGCAGCACATGATGGATCACTGCAGCACTGGATTCCAAACTGAAGAGATTAGGAGGAATGTTAACATGTCTTAAATTGTGCTCAGAACCACGTTGACAACGACAAACAGACCTGCGGAAAAGAAATAAGAACATTCATGGGCTTGATTAATGGACACAAATTTGTTCTCTTTTGTCAAGAAAACATGTTTGCATTAACTGTATACAGTATGTACCAGCGTGTGCTTGTTGTGTGTGTGCCAATGTAAAATAATACTGGTTAACAAAACATTACAAATTTTTAAAAATCAGAATTGCAAGAAAACTTTTTGGATTATATTTTTGTACTTATTCCGAATCAGCCGAATCAGGTTTTCACTACTACTACTATACTACTACTACTAACAATAATATGTAATATAGTATATAAGGTCATATTTATGAATTAGGAGTTAGGTTGAGCAACAGGTCTAATTTTTTCCTCACGTCATAGCTACTAATTACGACATGTTAAAATCCATATTGCACAACCTTTTATAGGTCTAACTTAAAAACAAAAAAAGAAAATGTTTCAAGAACATGATGTGCTAGAAACAAAAGTAGTCATTTTGTAGTGCCAAAAATACATTTCGGGACACAAAGCCGACTCCGTATAAAATTTGCTGTTGACCAGTGTCATGAATGAATGTGTGTTGTTGGATGCAAGAGATCCTTTTCCATCTGACGTGGGCCACAGGTGAGAAACACCCTGGACTTGTTGCCCGTCTATCACCGGGCACATCAAGGGACAGAAACCAGTCTCACCAAGGTGATTGGTCTCTTGCTTCAAATGCTCCATTTTAAGTTAGCAAGAGGCTAATGAACAGGTGAAGTTATTATCGACCATCCTAAACCGCCCCCAATACCACTAAAAGGAAATCACTTGAGGCCAGTGGCAGGTCGAGTAAGAATGTGCTTGTTTTTACTGTATTTCGTTTACTATTCATACAATAAAGTGGTTCAAAAGGTAACAATAGCTGTGTCCATCCTCCCCCACCCATCCAACTACAGATTTAAGGATTGCAGTTCATTCTAATTAGCAGTTTAGCCAACAATTCCTGGTTTAAGTTGTGTTACTTTGTTCATTTGTACTTTGCAATAGGCACATTGCACTACAGCTTCTTTTACTAAGTGTGAAATGATCAAAAACTGTGGAGATTCTCTGTATATTTACACTCCTCCCTCCTCGCTCAGTGCTCACGCTTATTCCTTTGTCAGTCTGCAGTAAGCTAGCGTGTGGAGAAATAATCACCACAAATGCAGAGATATGGCGAATAATCTGCTATATAAAGAAAGGTATGAATGCGCTGAAACGGCAAATGGTCAACCGTGATATAGCGAGGGTCCGCTGGAGCATTTTTTTTTTTTTTTGGGATGAATGTGCTATCCGCTAGCCACCGTAGCACCCGAAAGGAAACATGATGTGAAATTTTCCCGCCCAAACCCCCCAAAACAAACCAGTCTTAAAAACAGGCCAAATGTCTGTTGTGTCCAACGTTGAGGCCCAAAGCCTCGTGGTGTCCTGATGCACTTCGATCTTCTGTAATCCCAAGTGAATCATTTTTTTCCCGTGACGTTTTGATAAAACGCGCCCTCAAACAAGCTCAGAATTCACTGGCGCATTGTTGCAAGTCGACATGTGGCGCCTCACTTTCATCATCTTTGAGTCATTATCAGCTCATCATTATCCCTCTCTAGCCAACTGTCTCATCGAAACAGTCCAACTGTTTGGTACCATTTTCTTTTGCAGGTTCCTCAAAGCAGCCGCAAAACCAAAGCCGGGAAGAAGAAATCACAGTGAGAGTGGCATAACAAAGGCAGCAAATACAGCAGGGGGAAACCAAAGATCCCTTCAACTGAGAGCACGGAAGGAGAGGAGAGATGGATGAGCTAGTGTGTCATTTCCAGACACACTTTGGCAGAAGTTATGAACAGAGAGATGTAAAAAGGAAGATTGACAGGGAAGAATTTAGAAAATGCTTTGAGACATGGAACATTTGTTTTCTGTAGCCTTCATAAATGATGTGGATGTTCTTCTTATCCTGAGGCGCTTCACTTTCATTTGGACTTGCTACTTCTTTTGCTTGTTTACCACGCTTTGCCAGCTCACAAAAATGGAAAACAAATCCATGATACAGCCAATGGAAAAACAAATCTATTATCCATCAGGATGTCCGTGTAATGGAAGAAGTGAAAGCGTATCGTTTCAGCTGTTGGGGAAAACAAAATATCACTAAGAGCCCTCGATGTGGAGAAAAAAAAGGAAAACTAAGCAACAAAATTGAAACTCAAACATTAACATGATTGACAGATACAATTATCATTATGCCGATGCAATACACCAGAGGGATTTGTCATCTGAAGTGCCAGGATGTGACAGCCATTTTGAATTCACACAACAGCGGGCGGCAAAAGAGATGGTGTGAATTCCTGAGGTAGGGTCATAAAAACTGTGTGTTTATTCCGTTATTTTGACCGTATAAAGACAAACGTGACAAAAGTGTCAGAATGTTTCAATTTACTGCTTTCACTGTCTTTGTTGCAGTGTTAGTGCTATTTATTTTATGTTGTATGTAAAGTACTTTATTACAGCTGCAGCTGTTGCGAAATGCGCTGCATAAATAAAGTTGTATTGTATAGTTGTATTGTGTGTGTAATTATATAGTTCATAATTAAATGGACACATTTATGAACCCAACTGATTTATCAGACCTTTATATTGAATCATCTGCTCACATCATCTGCGCGTCAAAAACTGAGAGCCACTTCACATTAACATACGATACGGTGTCATGAGAAAACATTTTTTTCCCCACCACTAAGCCCATTTGCCAACTGTGCACGTGTGTTTGCTTGTTATTGTGTGGCCGTTTGTTTCCACCCACTCGGTAGGCAAAATGGCCTCCTTTTCACTTCTTCACAGTTGCAGGGCAACCGAGGCTGCCTGGTAACAGAGTCGAAAAATCCAAACCTGTCGGCAACCGCGCAAGCTTCCTATTTAGTCGGCTCTGCAAGCGAATGTACAATGGCTCCGCAGATGCAATGGAAACATTTATAGAGGACAAGGATTCTCACTCACCAGGCACTCAATACATTTTCAAAACAGGCTCATTACTTTTGTTTTAAATTATGCATGATTCAAAAATAAATTAGACCAATGTTCGTGGCTCAGCCCATCATATGAAGGGTTACACCGGGTCTCGGACCTCCCAGCTTGTGATTGGATCTATCTCAAGTGATGACGTCACCCAGGAAGACGCTATGCTAGCCGCAACAGAAGATAATTTAATTGGAAGGTGAGAAGAAGTAAAATGTTCGACGACGTGGGGTGTGTTGACGAAGCATTCTTGGCGAATGCATTGTGTCCTGTGTGAAGCTAAAGTCCACGGGCTTGCCACCTACAAGAATTCCCCATCCAATCTGAGAAAAAACTTCGGATTGCCCTGGTTAATGATGTTGGTTTAGCATAACATGCTGTATTAGCGCGGTTGACCATTTGGTTTCATTTGTTTGTTTGTTCTCAGGAACACCTGGAAATGTTGAAGTTTGAGAACCCCAAATAATTATTTGAAGGAGTACTTTTACTTTTACCAGAGTCATTTTTTTTAATTCAAGAAAAAGTACTTTTACACAAGTGCAGAATGTCAGTACTTTTCCCATCTCTGATTAAACGGCAATAATATTTGCACGTAATGTTAACTAAAATTGCCAAAACCCTACCTCAATGGCGCATGCTTTTACCAATTGTGCCTTCCGCACAAGAGGTGTACTGTACTGTACGTAAATTTCTTGCTTCTTTTAGATGCAGCTCAATTTTAATTGACCCTGTCAGGAAGGTATTCAGTTCGTTTATTATTGGGGTTGTACTTTCCAATCGTGTGAAATTGAACTTGTGTTATGTGATCAGAAAACCCTTCCGATTTTAATGGATGACAAGAGCAAGTTCTGAGTGGTCACTGTCTCCAAACCTGAAGTGATTATCGCTCAGATGGTACAGAAGACTTTGCCACACAAGCTCTGAGGGGAATCACACTCAAGATGAATAGGAAATATGCATTAGTGGTTGTTCATAGAAGTCCACTTTATTTTAAGTATGCGACAACAACAAAATGACATGCAAGTATCCCTATCTCTACATGATATACAAATAATGATTCTTGAGTTACAAAATATAGAGATATTTAAGACTATATGTACATGACATTTACATGACTATATCCATTGCGTTAATATATGTATTAACAGAGCTGGGCACTTGACCCTTTTTTGCCGGTCCGTCCTCCGTCCGCCACCTGGGTATGCTTCCGTCCTCGTGCCTCTGTCCTTATTCATAAAAATGATCGTCCTCCGGCCCCGTCCGTCCTTGTCCTTTTAAAACGCTTCCGTTTTTACATACACTGTGTCGGTCCGCCCCCCCAAAGCCGCCCCCGCCCCCCAAAAAAATGCGTCCATGCATGACATTATTTCAAGCTCATTAGTTGGCTAATTTCCTATGCACATCCACTTACCGGCTGGGAGCATCGTGAGTGGATCAAATTGTTTACAACTGTTTAACTAAGATAGCTTTTTAGCTGCCAGAAACCACCGTTGTGATGTGCTGATGAAGATGATGATGATGAGGAGGAGGCGGACCAGAGCAAGCCAGGGGACATCACGAGAATATTTAAGATTGCGCAACAACACAATACTATTGAATTTTGTTGCACGTTTTCACTTTTTATTGCGTTATTTCGCAAATAAAATGATGATTGCAAATTAAGGCAATGCTATTTTAGGAGGAGAACGAACGTCATCCACTTCCGGGTCATAGCTTTCAGTGTTTTTTTTCCCCTCATCGGTGACATGGGCGTCCACTAGAGGGCAGACTATGCCTGTGAGAACAATACTGCAGAGAGGGAACGCACATGAAAAAAGAGCACTCCAGTGTTGTGCAGTCTTAGCAGGCAGTCTTCCCTTTTAAAAGAACCCAACACAACACGTCAGCCGGTACTTGAATCGGTTCGGGATGATTAGAGGGGCGGACGATAACCTCCCTCCGTCCTTGCTTAGTCCGTCCTTTTAAAAAGAGTTGTCGTCCGCCGTCCGACCGTCCACAAAATGGGCGAATGCCCACCTCTGTGTATTACTATATAAACATTTAATAGGTATTCTTTTGCTAGATTATTATTTGCATTATTTGTTATTCTTTTCTTTATTCTTAGCGTTATTATCTTGTTCGTACTTGTCTATAAGTTACTCTGGAAAAACAAAGCATGTTGCAGAAGAGAAAACGGGACCATACCTGACATTACTGTGCCTGAATGGTCAAGGAGCAGAGGCCACCCAGCGAGCGCTCTGTCCTCGGTAAAGCATGGAGAGTTGGCTATGCAGAGCACAAGGTTCAACAGACTATTTGTACATGGTGCTAACTGGGCTAGCGCGCTAATACTCCATTCCAGCAGCGTTCGGATTTCACAGAGGTAAAAGGGTGACACAGCTTGGAATCCAGCAAGTAGCCGTCGCTAGCCCGACACAACTTGTGCATTGTCCACATTGATACATCAACGTCAAAGCCTTAGTTTGACCTCTGAACTGTGACGTCACTCCAGTGTCTTATTCACCTGTATAGCAAATCTTCCCAGAACATGGACACACGCACAGACACTCACACGAGTCGTATTTACCTTGACCACATTCATATTTAGCAGTCAAATGAAGCGGTGCTTCTTCTTGGTACTGTCGGCAGGTTGGCATCCAACGTTGTAAACATTCCTTTTGTTTTGTGTTGTGTAAGACAACTGAGCTTCCTCTTGTAGTTAGATCATTCTGTGTAGGTGTACACAAACACTAGCCGAGTTGTGTAAGCTCACAGCATGAAAAATAGGCCTAATGTCTCTTTACGTCCACCCCTACACACACACTTTTATCTGTCACTATCTCACACTCAGCTACCCACTCTCTGTTGCTTTTATTGTCTCCTCACCTCTCTCTCTTATCTCCTTCACCTCCCTACTTGTGCCCTCACCATCATCTGTGTCTCAATTTATGAAATGGTGCAGTTTTTGCTCTTCCTCCTCTGGCGGGCATGCAGCTGGCCATGAATGGGTCCGTGCAGAGGTGCGTGGTGGCCGCCCATTCCAGAGGGGCTGTAGCGGTGGCGTAGCTCCTCGTTGTTGATGTAGCACAGCTGCACGGGGCGAGGGATCGGTTCGCCCATGAAGTAGCCCTCGTTTTCCTCCGATTCGGAGGAAGAGGAGCAGCTGGAGCACCACGGGTCAGCGGCTTCCACGTAGCCGTCGCCCCAGCACGGCCCGCCCAAGCCGACAGGTTGCCAGCCAGCGTTTTGCAGGGTGAGTTCGGAAGTGGTGCGGGGACACGGCCGGTGGGGCTGCGGTCGGCACGCGCCCGGCTCCGGCCCAAACAGCTCCCGAGCGGCGTGGCCAGAAGGGAAGCGATCGTAATCCTCCTGGATGCGGCGGTACGGCAGCTCCACCGTCGGAGTGGGCCGGTCAGCCGCCAGGTGCAAAGCGTTGTCGGAGCGAGAACGGCGGGAACGTTTGTGGTGGCGGGCGCTGCGGTGCTGCCCCCGATGGTGTTTGCGATGCCTCGGTCGAGGCTGCTGTTTCTGGGATGCGAGGTCCTGCCCGTTTATGAGTCGACGGGGCATTCGGTCGCTCATGGGAGCCATCCGCAAGTTGCCACTGCTGCCCATCACCCCGACACGGCCTTTGCTATCAAAACCCAGGGGCTGTGGGCCGTCCCAGTACTGCTGTGGGTAGCCCACTCTGTGTGGGGTGTACACGTTGTTGTTAAAAGGACGAGAGGAGGACAGAGACTCCGTGCTATGGAACTGGACCGACGAGCTAAGCGTTCCCATGTTGCTCTTTTCGGACACATTTACACCAGAGTCCTTGCTCAGATCAGGCATGGAGAACCTGGACAAATTCTCCTGACGCTTGCTGACCCCGTCCAGAGAATTGCCTGCTGACAAATGACAAAGCACATTTCACATTTGCATCCCACTTGGAATTAGGGCGGAATGTGCACGCTGCGCACGAGAATTCTTTACCTGTAGCATTGGACACGGTGAGGGAGTCCACGGAGCCACGAGGTGTCTGTTCCAATGGAGTCAGCGGCTCATTGAAGCTCATGGCATTGACGGGGTTCCTTCTGGTTAGTGGCGGCCTTCCGTCTTTCTGGAATCCATGAAGACTGATGCTCCTCTTGTCAGAGAATCCATGGTTCTTGCTTGACATCTCGTTGAAGCTCATTTGGGTGCGTAGCTTGTTGGGCCTGAACTCATCCTGGCTATGGTGGATCCAGTTATCGTTAAAGGAGTGACCCCTTAGGGCAGCCATTGGTGTCCTCTTTGCATTGCCTTGTTCTTTGCCCCAGGAATCAGGCCTCTTTCCGGGGTTGACGGGACTCTGGGCTGGAGGGTGAATACTTGAGTTGGGATTGTAGCCCTGCCTGGCGTTACACTGACCCAAATGATGAACAGATGTGGTGGTGGGGGAGGATTCTCGCTGGGGGCACTCAAAGGCAGCAGGGACATAAGGCTCATCTCGGCTCATCCACACCTGGTTGAGGCTCGGAGCGCGGCTTGGAGTGCGGCTTGGAGTGCGGCTGGGCGTGCGGGTAGGCGTCCTGCTCGGGGTCTGGCTGGCTGATACGCTTAAGCGGTCCATCTGAACAGTCAGCGGATCGATCTCAGCCGACAGGCGGTCAGGCATCGGCGGAGCGACCGAATGGCGGGCCTCGGCGTTCCTCCGCTCTTGCTCAGCATTCCTGCGCTCCTTTTTACCAATCTTGGTGCTGTGGCGAGATTCACGGGATCGGGCGCTCTGGAAAGCGGAGTCTGACGAATCGGACTCATCTGGATCCTGATTCGAACAACAAAACAGTCGGCAACTGCTAATAAATGGGACTCACTAGAGCGGTGTTCCCAACCTCCATGTGCCGTGCGAGATAATCAGGCGCTCTGCCAGAAATGCTCCAATTTCCATTTTATTCCTCCCCCCAAATGATTATTCATTTACCATAAATAATAAGCCTTTTTCTCATCTTTCTATGCCCTTGGAATATAGAGACAGGCAGAACAATTAAAATGCTCTTCCACTAAATGGCAGAAGGTACAATGAACCTGTGTTGTGACTGATTTTAGCAATTTAACCGGTCCTGATTTTAACATACATTTGAGAGTAAATCAAGACAAGATTGTCAGTATTTCAGGAGACTCGGTGTGCTTCTTGTGACATTTTTCTTCGTATGTGTGTTGGGAGACTTTCCCAGTGTAAAAGATATGTCTTCTCCATAAAGGTTGGGAAACAACGCCCACGAGTTATAACTGCTGACACTTAGTCAATGACTACGTATTACCTGTCCAGTGCTGCAGGAGCGTGAGCAGAAGATCTGTCCCTGCTTTGGCAGGAAGGGACGACCCAGCAGAGAACGTTTGCAATGAGCGCAACAAAAACATTCTTCAGTCGCGTGCCAGTGCTGTCCATCGTATGTCATCTGGCCTTGGTCAATGCCTTGACGCGACAACACGCGGTGGATAACAACACAAGTTTAGTTTCGCAGTCGTTTGAATGAATGGTCATGGATTGGCATCGATGAGAATGACGGCGCTATTCCGATGAATCTGATTCAGATTTTGTTTTCTTTTCTTACACGGAAAACACTTAGCTCGGTTTATAAGAAGCAACAAATATACGTCTCCAGCCTTGCTGCTAATCTCAAGCGAGTAATAATCATTCACAGATCCCATCTGGATACAAGATTGGGTCGCACTTAATAACCATGTGCGTTTCGTTGCCCTGTCTCCGCCTCACCACAGCTGTGGGCTTACAGAACCCACTCAGGAGGTTTTCTCGGCTGCGAAATAAACGATCATGTCTCGGGACAAGGTCGGGTCATTTTGATCAAATGAATCACACTTTGCTTACCTATATGCTCTCCACACGCGTCGCAGTACTCTGCGTAAAGGGACTCGAAGCAGTTGCAGCAGTGCGGCCGTCCATCCTTCATGATGTAGCGCTGGCCGCCCAGGGTGGTCTCGCACTCGTAGCAGCGGAAGTGCTTCATGTGCCAGTGTCGGCCCTCCGCCTCAGTGCACTCGTCAGCAAAGATGATCTGCGTGAAAAACACGTTCATTTCAATTCAAAGGTCATTTGGAACCCAAGGGACACGTCATTGTCGGCCCTCTTTCTTCACATTTCTTTCCACTTCAAGTGAGGGCGGGGGATCCATTTTTTTTCAGCCATGACACCTGACTACTCAATTTCATTATGTTTTCATGAAATCCATCCATTTTCTTTACCACTGGAGTCAGTCTATGCGTATATGCATTTGACCACATATAGCCTCATCTCCACCGAAGCCAATCACAAGCCGATACAAACAATATTTAGCTCCGCTTGTGCTAGAAAAGTAAGCAGAAAATATGATAATTATGCGAGACAGTCCAAGAGAAATGATGTCACCAAACTGATTGCTGAGATTGGTGCCAAGGCCTTTTCACACTGCATTTGGTTTTGCACTTTGAAATTACTCTGCCAGCACGTCGCCAATTGGATGGGCCCTCCTGATGTCACCATGATGCCCCGTCTCGAATAGAACAGTTTTCTATTTGAGGACATGTTGCGGGGCGAGCAGGCATTCCGTCCTCAAGTGCTCGTATTAAATACCTGATAATTAGATTTGTCAATGGCGTGTTGCTACGTGTGAAAATGCCTGAAATGGTCAAGTCCGCGGAATGTTGGTTGCAATCAAGTCAGTCGACAAGATCTTGAGGATAGCAGTAACAATGAAGCGAACTGTGCAGTCAATGCGACGGAGTACCCTGAGAAAACCCACATAAGCTTGCACTGTAAAAAAAAATTCAAAATTTCAAGGCAACTGACTTTGAGACATTTTAAGTTTGGTAATTCAATTAAATGTTTTTGTTTTGGGGGGAAAACTGTCTCTCTTGCATTTCATAACAAAGGAATAAGAATTTCCATAACTGCACTAACATTGTTGTTATAAATGTTAGTAATTTACATTTTAATGTTTTTCCAAGTTAAATTACTATTTTAGGTCCCAAAAAACATAATAATATGTAATAAGTAGGTTATTTCATTCCCAGATTCAGAAGCCCAAACCCAGAACTATGAGGTAAATGTGCTAACCAATTCGTCCACCGTGCTGCCCCCATTCTAAAAGGAGTCGTAATATCGTTACAAGACTTTAATTAGTGAAAAGTGCCACGGACAAGTTGTTGTCGTGACTTGCCTGCTTGCCTCACATACGGTGCATCAAAACACAAGCAGATTTTCTGAGACATGGCAAGAACACTGAGCCATCTTTTCACACCAGACTAGTTCCAACCAGTTCCAAATATCGGAGCATTCAGCCTTTCCCAACAGTGAAGGGCGCCAGGCCCGGAGAGGCGCACCTCATCACAGGCACAGCAGCGGGGCTTCAGTCTCTCGGCGTGGTGCCGGCCACAGTAGAGCTTGCCATCCTGGTAGAAGTAGATGAGATCCACCAACATTTCCTCGCACATGCAGCAGACAAAGCAATTTGGGTGCCACCATTTTCCGTGACCCGCCCTGGCGGCAAACACCACAATGTCGCCTCCCTGTATCTGACCACCGCACTGTTAGGGAGGAAAAAGGGAAGCAAAGGGTTACACAATTTCATTTAAAAAATCAAGGAGAAAATATGAACAGTCAGCGGATCGATCTCAGCAAAAATGCTTGATAAGAGTGTAGGTGCTTAACAGTTTGATTAGGGATGGGTGTATCTAAATCGGTACGCACACTCCACAAATTTGGCTAACAAGTAAGAATTGGTGAAAACGTCACTAAGAACACTTAAGACACAAGTCGTAGCGCTTGCTCGCTACCTGGTTTGTACTAGCGTCCAAACGTTTACATACACAAAGTAAAAAGCACAACTTTCAAAATGTGCCACATACTTTACATTTTACTTTGACTTCATGGTCAGAAACTGTGGGCGGGCCAGACGTGACCCCGGGCCATACTTAAACCCTGGTTTGTCATACATGGTGGTAGTTTGCTGGTGTCACACGGCAAGGAAATTAGAGACCAGGGAAATGGTGTGGCGTTATTTCACGTTACTTGCTAAAGTTATGGAACGGTGCCAAATGTGTGAGAAAAACAGTTTTGCACAGCTGGCAACAAGGCAAGCAATTTGTTGTTTAAACACCTGAAGACGGCACATTCCTGTGTAACCCCAGTTAGAAATCCTCGTTATACATGTCCAATTGCGATTAATAAATAAACGACTACATTCTAAATGAGTAAATAGTAAAAGAAATATTAAGAATTATTGAAAACATACTGTGATAAATATGTGAGCACCCAAAGTAAATAATTCTCGAGGTGAATAATTTTAGTTTGAGAAGTAGTATTGTAAACTCTGCGTTGATAATAAAGTTTTTCAAAGTGCCCCTCCCCCACCGAGGAGTCTCCTATACCGGAGCCAACCGGATTGAGCTGGTTCTTCAGACGCAATTGCTAACAGCCGTTAATACACATTGTCGAACTTCTAGTGGTGTTTCTTCGACTGAAAACTTTGATTTTTACCTTTACCCGAGGAATGGTGTGATTATAGAAGGACTAGAACCATAACTAGGTGAGTTTTAGTAAGTTTCCTTTTCTTAACTGCTTATTGTATAGTGTGTGTTACAATGCACTGAGCTCCATCTAATTAAGCACTTTCGTCGTTGACGTGGAGCCTCTAGAGAACAATACCTTGAAGTGAGTTGTGTTTTATTTTCAACATTTAATGCCTCTGTGTCACATATTTTTACAATATTGGTTCATTTCATGTGTAAATCTGCCAGTGCGGTGGTAAGCGGTTTAGCGCTTAAGAGCAGCTCCTTAAACACATAGCCTTGTGACTGGCTAGATGTAGATTACATAACATATTTTGTTAACTGAACTAAATTTTATTGTCCCCGTGGCCTGACCCACAGGCCAGGTTTTTTCCCCTCTTGGAGAAACCTTTGGATTTGAATAGTTTGTGTGAACCCGAGTGGCGAGCTACCAACAATCTACAATTCCTAGGACCCTTACAGGACGACACCTGATCTCATCTTCACTTCACTAACTTGTTCCTACACCAAGGTCGCGGTAGGAATTGGATTTTCCTTTGCTTCCTTTGGATTGACTAAACTTTGAAAACGCAGTGTGTGCAACCTAACGCAAAGAACATTTGAACATTGTTCTGTTATTGCTTGTTATATGCCATTGTTATTGTTTAGGATTTTGATATTGTGTATTTTAAAGGAGTACTGTACTCAGTTTGATGTATCTCTATAAATTTCAGAAAGTGACTTGGGTTAACCTAAAAGTGAGCGCAAACCTAAAATTAAGCAAATCCCATTAGGGTTATCATCCAAAATTAGATAAATTGACCGGTCAATAAACTAAAATAGGGTTATAAAATAGATTGAACTCAAAACCTCTTGGTAGCTCCTTAAATCAACATAAGGTGAATTATAAAAAAGGGCAAGCTTTAAGGTACATAATGCAAATTGATGTGCTCATAATATTTGTTCTGTTATTCGTCATCCTATTTTGCTTAACTATGTAAGTAATTCTGTATGTATGTGTGAATATCAGAAGTCTGCACACTTGATTGAAACAGTTAGAAAATCCTTATTTTATGAGATCAGCAGAATGTGGATACGTGGCAAAAGCTTTCCACGGGGCGAAGGGTGGCCGTCACGCAACTAAACATAATGGTCAACTTGGCTGCTTATTGTGAAATGATTTGAATTGAGTTCACTGTCACCATATCTTAAGTCCGTGTTTGCAAGTTAGAGCAAAAAATGGTCCAAACGATGGCTCAACCTTGAAAAACCTGTCAGTCAGGTCACTTGTACCTCAAGGCGCCGCTGTACAATTTTTCTTAAGCATATGGTTTCTACCACCATCATCTTTATAGGAAGCCTTTTGGATTCTTCATACCTTATCACAGATGGCCCCATTAATGGTCAAGGGGAAAGGACGGACGTTGCCTCTGCCCAGGTTGTCCTTCTTGCGTTGGTTGCTGAACAGCTTCAGTTCTCTTTTCTCTTCCTCATCCAAGGAGTTACAGTAGCGCACCTGGACAACACACCAGTCCAAAATATGTGGCTCCCACGTGCGTATTCAAGCCAGACAGACTACACGGCATCATGTCGACCACAACAAAGAGCACGAAGGATTCTATCGTTAGCCTTTACCTCATTGTCGTGCGGTGGCAACTGATGCAGCAGTTGCTTGATGCGGTATTTCTCCCCAGGGCTGTTAATATACGGGACCTTCTCTTCGGGTAAGGAGTTGTAATACTGATGCACCTGATACAGACAACAGGATGTGTTGTGTAATTATTCACTTGGCACAAAGCAGGGGAAGGGTGCTTGTCAAAGTATGTTGTCACAAACCCCCTGATGCACTATTGAGATACAATTAAGAAGGTTACAAAAATGAATAGGAGTTAAGAAGAGTGTTGGGCTGGAGTTCACGACACTCTGGACTGGTTGCCAGTCAATCACAGGGTACATACAAACTGAAACAGACAATCATTTACACCGTCACTGAGTGGAAACTGAACCCATGCTGCCTACATGTCAGCTGAGTGTACCACTACCAGTGAATCAGTAGTCAGATTTGGAGGATTTTTTCCCCATTCATCTTTATTCACATGTCATTTAAAGTGGAAGTCAATGCAAACATTTTTTTTCAAGAATATGTTCTATGCAAGCCCACTGGTTGAAACATCGCATTCTGATAAATACTGCGTTTGTGGACTAAGTGTTAATCCACTCGTTTTTAGCCATCTACGGGGACGGCCATGTTGTCTTCTGTCGACTGAAAATGACATCACTGCTCACTACGACCAGACACGGCTCAGATTCAGAAAACAGGTCAGCTGTGATTGGTTGTTCTGAGCAGTTGTGTCATTTTCAGTCGACAGATGACAAAATGGCCGCCCCCAGAGATGGCTAAAAACGAGTGCATTTTGCTGCTTAATCTATATTCCACAAACTTAATCAGAATGCCGTGTTTCAACTAGTGGGCCTGCTGGGAACATATTCTTGAAAAAAATATGTTTGGGTTGACTTCCGCTTTAAGGCAAAACGAGGGCTTGATTTTTGTGATAGGCCTAAATCCTGCGCGGCACGTGGAAGTGGCTCAAACCCAATGTTGGTAATTTCACAGAAGAGCGCGGCCTGGCAGATCTGGAGTGGTCACAGTCAACTTCAATCATGGCCAATCAAATTGGCTCCTTTCATTCCCTTTAAATCCACGTGCTAGTCGCACACTAGTCTTGACATGGCAGAGGCACATCTGCCATTAGCCCCCTATTAACTGCCGCCCAGTGGGATGATTAAAAAATATACAACAGCGATTCACAGGGTTTGATGCACACTGTTTGCAGATTTATGAAAGAAATATATCGCCTCCCTAAATGTTTATTAACTGTGGTTGTCGATATTGCAGTTAGAAAACCCCCAAATCTCACATTAAAATTTTTGTATTCATTCCCATAGAAGGTATCCAACCAAGCATGTCAAACTCTTTAGGAAAAGCTCACTCAGTAGAAGGGATAGAAACTCCACTTTGACGCTGGAAACCTCTTGAAAATGCAAAATGTTATCATAGTTTTATTATGCCCCCTCCCCCAGAGTTAAACAAAACGTGTTTGTCAAATGTGACAACGGATCTGATGAAAGTAACACGTACGCTATCGTCTTCCCCTGCAATCGATGAAATGAGCTTGGTCATGCATACGATTAAAAGGAACTTAAACTGCAAATGAGCCCATTGTGGCACCCGAACGCATAAACTCATTAACACACGTTTTCAATTAAATGTATCCACTCATTCATTGACGTGAATGACTTTTATTCCTTTGGGTTTCATTTTGAAAGGCAAGTTTCAAAGACCGAATCCCACTGAAGGTAGGGATCGTCAATTCATATCCGAGGTGATGTGTTTCTGTCACATTTCGATACAAATTGCACAGTTGCTTCTGGGCGAAATTGCTTCTTCGGTAGAGCGATCCAGGCGGCATTTGTTCACTGCATCACAGACTCAGTTCAAACACTGTAATCAGTCAATCAGTATGGGGTTGCTTTTAAACATTTGGCCACGCTTGTCACAGTGCCTGTATATGAACTGGGTTACAACACAGCGTCAGCTTTAACATTGCCTCCCCAAAAATGTCTTTACCATTATTCTTCCACGAAAAACCTGACAGCTTAGTTGCAGTGATTTGTTGGACCCCGCCCCACCTCAATCACCCCCACCAATGGCAACCCAGATTCTTAAAGCACCATGAAGGGAAACAGTGAATTTAACCATCTTAGTGTTATTGGGGAAATGCCACTGATCGCCCAAATAATTAAATTCCTCTTCCTGATTTAGTTCAATTCGTTGCAGTCTGGCTCCGGCACAGAAACACATTAGCTAATGGAGTATGCACGACTGGTGGCAGTGTCAAATGTCAGATGAAAACGCCATGTGAGTTGAAAATGAATAAGGAGGAAATTGGACGTGTACCTGCTCCGGACTGAGGCCGGGCGGAACCCAGGCGTATTCCTCCAGAGCGCATCCGGAGTCATCATCAGAGGTCGAGTTCCTCTGGAAGTCGTACATCAGCTTGGTGATGGTCTTCTCCATCTCCAGAGACATGGCTGTCACAACATGCTCTGTTGCACGCGTTGCTTCGGGGGAGGCTGGTACACCTGGTAGTGACCCAGAGAAAAAAAAAAGAGGAGTCAAAAATATGAAAAGAAGAGAGGAGAGGAGATGGCAGCGCTTTAGTGTTTATCTTCTCCGTTTACAAGGTAACATGTGGACCACAAAGATTTAGCGGCAAACATTAAATGCACCAAAATGTTTGTGGAGCCCGCCAAATTCCACTGCCAATTCTGCAGTTGCCCACTAACACTGAGGAACCTTTTGCGTTTTTATATTCAACGGCTGGCACGGATGAACTGGCTGGCAAACAAGGAAAAGAGAGAAGATGGCACTGGCACTGCATTTTGTGTTATGAGACCTTTAAATATGAAAAGATGGAACATTATGTAACACACACACACAGATAGATAGATAGATAGATAGATAGATAGGGGAGGTATAAGTATTTTATTTTATTTAGAACATCACATTAAAACATTATACCATTGGCCTCTTCTTCAGAAAGCCATTTCAAATTTCCAAATCCAAATCTTCTTTTGGGGCTCGTTTTTTTGGGGGTCAACCTGTATATGATAAGCGGCTTGGAGAATGGATGTTTGGAAACGTGTGTGTGCATGTGTATGTATCTGAAATATCTCTTAATTTTGGAATTTTATTTTGAAATATATAAATAATATTATTTGTGGAACAGGAAGATGTACTGAATGAGCAAAATATTTTCAAGAAATGCGGAAGGGGCAGTAGTCACGTGAACTATCTCTTAAATATGTGAAATTTATTGTGAAAGTCCCAGGAATTTTAAACTTAAAAGTGTGAAATTTTTAGAAAACATTCTGAAGTTGCAATGGTTTGAATTGGTCACGAAATGGAGATATACATATTTTTTTGGAGGGGGCGATATCCAATTGTAGGATAACTGTGAATTTCTGAAAATTAATACCCCAGGCTGTATTAATTTTTGGAAACTTGTTTTTTTTTTTTTTTATGTTTTGAATCAAGTTGAGAATTATGGGAGTAGAGTAGCAAAAAAGTGTTGAGAATAATAATAAAGAATGTTGTTGTAGCATATACAATAAAGCATATATTTTTAACCAAAAAACACATGTTGACCTCTGCCAACAAGGTAATGTGCTTCGGTTGTGTGTGTTTGTACATTAGCAGAATTCCGCAAAAGAAAAAACACTATACCAATTTCCATGGGGGCCATGACAAAAAAGTGAAGATTCAAGATTTGTTTTTACTGCTGTAACAGTTGTGCCACAATGAGTCCACTGAAATATGAATATGAAAAAAAAGTCATTTTCCTGGCATGCAGAGTATAGAAGGGGTCTTCCACCACAGACTAAAATAAACCTCCCCTACTGACATTTGCGGTTAACAAAATCCTGAACTTGAAGTTGCTCTTTTGTGGTTGCTTTTGAAAGCAGCTAAATGCAAGTTACACAGTACAAAGGTGCCTCGAAATATGAGTTAAGTCCATTCTGTGAACACGCTTGAACTGAAAACAATTGGATCTCAAATCATCATTTCCTACCGGAAAGAATGGCATTGGCATTAATCCAGCACCCACAACAACAAATGTATACAAAAATTGTAATAAAGCGTATTTTAATAAGGACAAATAGCGCTTCATGATGGTGTGTTTTAAAACCACATACTGTTATGACATAATTAAATAGAATTAAATATGACCAAACGTTTTTTTGTTGCAATGCCTCAGTTGAGTGGCCATTATGCTTCTCCCTCTGGTGTACCTCACCTTGGCCACCTAGGAGGGCGGCATAAGACGGATATACAGTACAACTCTTCCTTGAGGTGTTAATATGAATCACACATGAGTCAGTCATGCCTGGATGTCGCGGTCAATCATATTGCAGCTTACCACTCATTCAGATTCATGAAAATGCTTCTCCTCCTCATCAGTTAGGAACTAATATTAGTCATTCTACACAGAGGATAACAAATACATGACTGTGACTACTGTTGCTGCACTGTTTGCGTTGAATCCGTTGCTTATTAACATAGATGCTAAATAGTGTTAGCATTAAGCTAGCGGACAGAAAGGCTAAACTTTGTGCTTGTTTCAAAATACACAAAGTGTATTTACTACTTTTATGATTTATTTACAAGTAGTTTGACAGTAACTCTCACCTGGGAGTGACATTAAACAGCTTTTTTGATGAATTGCCCCCAATTTGCTAAAATGCTGCTCAGTATAGTGAATGTTTAGTTCGCTGCCCGTCTGTCACCATATAGCGCTTCCATCACTGGCAAGCCAAAGCAAAAGAAAACAAAAAAAAAACAGCCAGCTCATATCTTGAAAATCTCAGTGGAATCACTCGTATCTCAAGTCACCACTGTATGTTACAGACCATGAGAGATTAAAGTATGTCATTAAAGTATTCCCACACAAAGTGATTCCACACGTGACAGCAGATATTTTCATGCAATGAGCCAGTCTGTCGGCCGCTGTACAAGCAGAGCTGAAAACTGTTTATCCCTCTAACATGGATGCTGTTTATTTCTTTGTCAGCGAAGATTGCAGGTTTGCAACCTTGAGCCTGAGGCTGTTCTTCTTTAGTAGAGCAATGAGAGTGGGCCCACTGGCAAGCAAACAGCCCGTTTGGCAGCTCGACATCAGTTCAAATGGAACTTGCCAAAATGAAACTCAGATCACTGAGCGGCTGAGGAGCAGAACCACATACCTGTATACCGGTAAAAAAATGTTTTTAAAACATTTACTTTCCAATCCTCTAACAGACCTCTCTTTGTCTGAGCTAGTTTCAGTAGACCGAAACAAACTTATTAGCTTTCACTTTCAAGTGTTGTCTAACGTAATTGTTATCAGAAAGCAGATAGTGTCGTCAGCAGATATTGTCAATCAACAAAGAAGCTGCACATTCCACAGCTGCTGTTGGTTTAAAACATCTGAAAGTTAACGCAGATTGTAAGACACCACATCATGTTGACAAGATTTACATTTGGTGTTGTAAAGCTGCTTTTGTTGGATTGCTAGCTGTCTGCCAGGGCTGCACTACTCAAGTCCGGACTCGACACGTTTTTTTGTTGTCTCGGACTTGGCCACTGGACTCGCAAAATATTTTTATAGACTCAACAGTGTCCAACTTTGTCTTTATTCCTGAAAATGAACGTCCCCTATAGCTATATCTATCTATCCATATATTTGTGTTCCTTTTGCATATACAATACAGCATGTGTGTATACAGTGGTACATCTACTTACGAACAAAGTCTTCATACGAAATTTTCAAGTTACGAAACGCCTCAACAGGAAAATATTGCCTCTTGTTACGAAAGAAATTTCAGGATAGGAAAGGTAAAAATACAGTATGGGCTGCTACTTGCAGCTCCAGGGTTTCCTGAACGCAACATACTCATAGCTGCTCTGCCATTGGCTATTACCTAGCATATTCCTGGCATCCCATTGGCTAAGCGGGACCGCTACCGTATGTGTCTTATGTGTTTAGATAGATAGATGGATATGTCTATGCAGCGTCCTCGTCATTTCCCCCTTGGGCCATGAGGTGTTTCGATTAGAAACGAGGAAAAGAAAAAAAAGGGGAAAATTTGTTTTTTTGTCCGTACAAACAAAGCAAGAGATAATAGAAAAGTACGAAAAAGGGATGCGTTTGGTTGATCACGCCAAAGAATATGACCGTAATAAATCGACAGTCGCCACGTTATTAAATTAGTTCTTTACAAAACGCCGGGCAAAAACCACTTCAGAGAGAGAACATGAACCAAAGAGGGCAAAAAGCGATGAGGACAGCAATTAACCCATTAAGCCTGGGAGCGCATAACCACGTTTCTACCACTAGACGCTGTTGCGCCTTTCTACCTTTCAAACCGGGGGAGCGAATACGTCACCGTCCTTTTTTAATCCAATTCTCCGTCTCTGAGCTAATTTGATGCATCAGAATATACACGTGACGGTGTTGCGAGACCGCAGAGGATGTCGTGGAATTTTTTCGAGCCGTAGATAGGCTAATGGCGGACGCCGGGAGCTCTGATTAAAATAAGTAACGGCAGTGATATATAGACGTCGTGCACGACCAGTGGAACCAGTCGAACGTGATATGGTTTGCAGACAATTACGATATTGACATCTTTGTAACAGAATAGAGGATGGTAATTACCACTCAATTTCTTTTTAATTAAAATAGTGCTTCTCTTGCACTGAGATGTTATTTTTACATCTTCGGTTGAAACAGTAAATAATAATACATTCTGCCTGTGTGAAAGCCACATGTCTAAGCTCTTTAATTCTTTTGGAATTATGTTTCTGTCTGCTGCAGGGGCTGAGATATGAATCATTTTGTAAGTGTTGAATTTCTGGGAGAACTTAAGGTTTTCAAAGGTAATTCCAAAGGCGACCGACGGTTTTGGGGAGCTGTTGAGAAAGGCGCTTCCGGCCTTAATGGCCTTAATTATTTTTTTTTAAGCAAAGCTACCACACCACTCTATTTGGCTCATAGGTTTGCGCCTCAGCAGTTTTTAACTTCATCGCATGTCAATGCTTTTTCCGCTTGACATGACGTGATGACTTATTCCACTTTTCTTAACAATGACAAAAGGGTTTTGAAACAAAAAAAATAACATTGTATAATGTGCTTTACAGCAGCGGTCCCCAACCACCGGGCCGCAGGCCACTTTGGACCGGGCCGAGGTGGGCCGCATAGATGAAAGAAAAGAAAAAAAAAGTACAGTACTTCCTGTTTATTTATTATCCGAGGCTGAAAAACATTTTATTTTGAAAAGTGACCGGATTCTCTCCGTTCCATCCATCTACGACCGACTCTTAACGCATTTCAAGTTTTGTCCGTCACATAACGGTAATATTAAATGCACGAGCTAGCAAATGAGTATAATAAACAGATGTATTTGGAAAGTTTCTTGAATAGTTACAGTCATAACATTATTGTCTAATGTGCCAGAAAGTGCAACATGTTATGATTAAAATAGATAAGAAGGAGTTTGGGGGGATATGAGCTGAGCGTTAAACAGTGGTTCATTAAAAATATCATTTCATTTTAAGGCTCTGCTTCGACCATGGCTGGAGATCATCTAAACTGGACTCCAGCGAGAAAGCTGAGATGGTGGATCAGTTGGTGAAAAGACAGAAAAAGCTGAGTTGCCGTAGCAACCAGTTGGTGTGCATCATCTCGGTATGTGAAGACATGCACGCGTTACTGATAGAACATGGAAGTGTGCGCACAGACTGACTTGTAAAAATGCGACTTCTATGTTCTTCGTCATGCGTTATTGGCGGCATATAATGAAGGAGGCGCCTGCTTGAGGCGTATCATGTTTTACAGATCATAAATCCCTCTTTCGATTCCTCACGATTTGTCTCGCCTCCCGTTAGATCCAATCAGCACTGCCTTCATTTACACATAAATTAACGCCGATTAATCATCATCCCTAAGCCCGAGGGGAGATGAGAATCATGGGAAATCAGGTATCTTTTTGTCTTAGAAGGAAGATAGGGGGACGCTTTGCGCGTGAAGATCGACTACAGCTGGAATCTGTGCGAGAGAAAAGGCGTCGGAGGACATTATGGATGTGCAAAGGGAGCAAAGTGAAGAGAAACAATGAAGTGAGGGCTGCAGAAGCAGTTTTAAGAGCAACGCTTTTTCCTTTTCACGTGTCATGCTTCACCCACCTCCCCTCCGCCCTTCCTCCTCCCATCCTCATGTGCCTCTGACAGCCTCTGTGTGGGTGTGCATGAGAGAAAGAGATGGAGAGAAAAAGCTCTTATTTATGTAAAAGCTGAGATCAGAGGAGGTGCTGGGCTGAAGCGCACAACCTGACCGAGGCTCTGTTTTACCTCCTCATGCTGAGAGCAGCGCTTGTCCAAATGAGCATTGATTTGGAATCTTCTCATCTGTTACTACCACACAACAATTTGACTTCCTTATCTGGCTTATATGTCCTTCCCTGTTGAAGAAAGACCTTTCTGATATCAGGCTTATATTAGGTTGAGATCATTGTAGTTAGTTTTTGTTTTCTTTTGACTTCTCTTGTTTAATTTCAGTTAGTTTTTCGAGTGGGTTTGTTAGTTTTTATTGCTTTTTATTTGTTTCCCCTAAAATGCTTCGTTTTAGTTCCGTTTTTATTAGTTTAGTTTTGTTAGTATAAATCAGGGATGGCAGTTTAAATCCTGGAGGGGGGGGGCTACAATTTTTCATCAGTGTTACTGGGGGCCCACATAGGACTTACACCCTTCCTTACCATATTTATGACAAATCGCTATTTTAAATATGGACCACAAACGTGCATATACATGCAAAGTATATGCTCTTTATATATTTCATTTTTGATAGTAAAATTTTCAATGCATGTATACAACCCAACAACAACAAAAAAGCATTTTCCTTTTATTTCATTAACAAAAATGTTTTTTCCAATTTTAGTTTAACACACACGTTTTTGGTCATACATGTGAAAACCATCACTATTACCTGACTGTAGTCTTCTTTTCCTTTCAGGTCATAGCGATAGTTTACACATTTATGACAAAAAGAAAAGAAAAAAAAAAGAAAAGAAAAAAAGGCTCAAAAGAAAAAAATTCAAACCCGCACAATTTTGATTCGTTCTCACAAGAAAAAGATTCAAACCCTCACAATTTTGATTTGTACTCACAGGGAAATAATTAAAACACAAATTATTACTATTACGGATATGAATCGTTAATCACACACATGTCTTCTTGACAGCTATCTTACGAAGGAAAAACAACCAATCAGCGATTCAAGGCGTCAATGTACTCTCTGCATTGTAAAAAATACAAAAATCCTTATGCCTCCTTTGTCATCAACTCAGCATGAGAGCAAACAGAAGCCGACCGAAGAGAACTCAGGCAGAGTTCTGTTATAGAAACACTTCCTTACGAATAAGCCATGCTGGTAATGGTAGCACCCGTGGCTAACGATGGCTCGTTTACAATGCTAATGCTAGCTTAGTATCGCTAGCACTGATCTATTGTTGCCATTTTCAATGGCCATGTTTGGTTTGAGAATCACACTTGTGCACGGTAGTGAGGGCGTGGCTTTGGTCAGAGACCGAGGGGGAGTAGTGAAGTGAGGCTACTTTCAAATCTTGCTAGCAATAAAAAAACACCCCAAACTCCCCATTTAACTCAGTAAAAAGTAAAATAATGAATGCCTTTATTAACTGCATATCGAGCATATCCCACATTATGCTTGAGCACGGAGTGAGTGTTCAAGTGAATGTTTGTGATCCACAAAGGAGAATGCAAATCATCTTGATGTTTTTTTTTGGTTGTCGGCTAATCTCAAAGCTGCGTGTCGGCAATTGTTTCATTGTAAACAACTGCTGTGTGTAATTATCATTCCAACACATGGAAATTAATCGGCTCTCTCCTGGTGAGGATTGAGCAACATTCAGGATTGATGAACACTCTCAAATTACTAGATATGTTCTTAAAACAACTTGTCCCGATGCGATCTAGTCACGACGTCACACTGCTCGTAATTGCAGCGCTCTGACGCAACACAGTGTCCTCACGCATCACGTCCGCTAAAAAAAAAAAAAAAAGTGCAAGCACGGTAAAGAAAGAGGTTTACATATTTTCTGCTTGCTCGTCATTTCTTTAAATGCTTATGCGGTAAGAGTGGCTCAGCTGCCCTGAGGCCCTTGTTGCAAAACTCTTTAACATCAAACACTTCACCAATATGCTCCCCGGAGATGCCCATGCCGCACAAATGCATGACGTGACAAAGTAGACAAAGGTCGATTTGTGAAAAATGACCGCTTTATCCTGAAATTGGATGAAGGTTGGTGATGCTAGACTGAATTGAATGTTTTCATCGCCTTATTTCATCTGTTTACTCATGTTTCTTACTATGACACCAAGCTATGAATCCAAATCCCAATGCAATATGAAATACTATTGCTCAGCTGTGCAATAATACACAAACAATATAACTCAAAGTTATGATGTTTTTAGTTGTGTTATGTGTTAAAGAACTGGGAAGAAAACATTTAAAGCAGAAGTCAACCCAAACATATTTTTTTCAAGACTATGTTCCCAGCGGGCCCACTAGTTGAAACACGGCATTCTGATTAATTTTGTGTTTGTGGAATATAAGGTGGCCATTTTGTCTTCTGTCGACTGAAAATGACACCACAACTGCTCACAACGACCAATCGTGGATGACCTGTTTTCTGAATCTGAGCCGTGATTGGTCAACGAGTGGATTAACACTTATTCCACAAACGCAATATTCATCAGAATGCCCTGTTTCAACTAGTGGGCTTGCATGGAACATATTCTTGAAAAAAATGTTTGCGTTGACTTCCGCTTTAAACTGTATTCCAATTGTTGTTGTTAACTTTTGTTCCGTACAACACAGCGTATTTTGAAGTATAAAGCAGTGGTTCTCACACTTTTTACTCCACCTATAAAATACTTGGAGTATACACTCCAAATCCCAACATCATGACCAAAATACAGTAGACTTGAGCCTTCGTCAAAACAGAGGTAGAGGTTTTTTTTCCTAAAAAATTTGGTCAAATGATTGTAAGCCACTGTAACATTACGCACAGTTTGGACATCAACAGATCTTAGATATTGGGGTCCCATCCCCCAAAATCAGAAGTGTGTGTGTGTGTGTGTGTGTGTGTGTGTGTGTGTGTGTGTGTGTGTGTGTGTGAGACAGTTTCAGCAGTGAGTGAGAGTGAAAAAAAAAAATGAGCGTGTGTCAATTGTGTGTGTGAGCACTTTTTAGTACAGAGTGAGAGCGTTGCCTTAGTGTGTTTGAGAGTGTTTCAGTAGTGTCTATGAGAGTTTTATTAGAAAGTGAGAGCTATTTAGTAGGGTGTAAAAGTTTCAGTAGTGTATACACAGGGAAGGAAACAGTAGTGTGTGACAGTTTAAGAGTGTGTGTGAGAGCATTTCAATAGTGTTTGCAAGAGTGAGGTGAAAGCTTTCCAGTAGTGTGTTGCAGTAGCGGGTGTGAGATTGTCTTGGTACTGTGTGAGATCTTTTCATTAGTGTGAGAGAGTATTTCAGCAGTGTGGGTGTGAGACTTTCATTAGTGTGTGGTAGAGTGTATCAGTTGTTTTTGTGAGTGTTTCAGTAGCGCAAATGAGGGCGGGAAAGAAATAAGTAGTATGGTTGACACAATTATAAAAGTGGGTGAGAGAGTTCAGTTTGTGGGTGTGAAATGTGTGTGTGTGTGTGTGTTCATATGAGAGGTAATCCTGTATTATGTCCCGCATAGTCTCTCATTTTCCTACCAAGAATGTTGGTTGAATTCCAAATTGTACAAGATTTCGGGTGTTCGACTTTGCAGTGCTTTGTTATTTGGAGGTTCCACTGTAAATGAAACGATGAATTATGTCTAAATTTCGATTGATTTTTTTTTTTTTTTCTTAAATGCCGGGCCAGTAATGCTGCAGCGACCGCATCTGTGTGTAATCCATCCTCCCTTCTGACCTAGCAGCAGATTCAAATGCCAACCCGTGGCCCGTCTGCCTGCCTTCCTGAACTCACTTATGTTTGATTAATGATATTAATGTCTTAGAGATGCACGTGCAATCCTCTCAAACACTCCTTTGACCTTTGCATGTTTGTGCACGTTAATGGCCGCATCGGAGACGGTCACCGAGGTGTCAGCCTGCCTGAGGGAATGCATTAACACCCGCAGACGCACTTTGATGTAGTGTTGGGTCGTTTGCGAATGATTCGTTCAAAAAGAACAAATCATTTCGGTGAACGTTAGCGAATGGATCACTTTCTTAAGTCATTTGTTCTTTTTCTCAGTTCATTTGAGCTCAGCCACGTGCATGTCATCAATCTTTGCGAACAACCAATCAGCAGCCAGCATCAAATAGCGGAGGGATTATACCAGGCGTGTCAAACATACGGCCCGCCGGCCGGAACCGGCCCCCAAGGGAGTTCGATCAGGCCCGCAGGATAATTCCATCCATCCATTATCGATACCGCTTCTCCTCACAAGGGTCGCGGGGTGTCTTGGAACCTATCCCAGCTGTCTTCGGGCAGTAGGAGGGGGATACCCTGAATTGGTTGCCAGCCAATCGCAGGGCGCAGGATAATTTAAATGTGAAAAAAAATGCATAAAAGGCACGGAATTCATATTTTGAATTCTAGGGGGCACACTGTTTTGATTAGAGTAGAAGACAACATTGTTTTGATCAGAAAAGAAGACAACAGCAGCCACTGAGAGAGATCCAACACCGCAGACGGTATCAATGCGCCATCTGCTGCTTGTTACGACGTTGTTTCTCTACCCCTCCCCTACATTAGCCAAAATGTCATTATCCAAATGGGGAAAAGTAGATATACGCAGTGTAGAATTTTCAATGAAAAATGAACCACGTCCTATTTATTTATAGAAATGCTCGGAAAACCTTTGTGCTTGGTGTGTTTCGCTATTGAAGAAATATAATATTCGACGCCACTACAAGACTCTTCACGGTGAAAAATATGACGGCTTGCAAGGACAACTGAGAAGAGATCATATCAACGGATTGCAGGCGGCTCTGAGGAAACGGCAGTCAACTTTCATCTAGAGCCGACAAGTCAGTGAAGCAGCGGTAAAAGCCAGCTACCGAATTGCTAGCGAATTAGGCTAGCATTAGCATCAAAGCCATATTCCGACAGTGACTTTGTTAAACCACGCATGATGAAGGCGGCTGAACTTGTATGTCCCTAGAAGCGGCAAGCTTTTGCCAATATTATTTTCTGCTAAAATTTTGTGCATGTTTGTGACAACCTACCTTTTGTGAACAAATTTTCTCAGTAATGAATATCAATAAAACAAAAATGCATTCAAGGCTCACAAACAAGCACTTAAATGACATTCTGAAAGTGACAGCAAGTCGGGAGATGCCACCTGGTATTGATGCACTCGTACAGGACAAAAGATGCCAAGTATCAGGAACAAAAACAAGTCCAGACTAGACTAACGCCTTTAAAATGCTGCCTTAGATACTGTTTGCATTGAAATAAATCCCTGTGAAGATGAATCCTTACTGTGGTGATTAAAAAAAATGTGTAATTCAATATTAGTCAGCAACTTCACTTCAAAAAAGGATGGTGGAATTCTACCTTTCTACATGCAACTCCATGAATTTTCAATAGGTATTGTATGTGTAGGTGGTGGCCGGAAACTGACCAGGGCCACCATGTAGCTCTGCCCATGAGATGAGCTGTTAAAATTTCAGATTTTCTTGTTCATAATGTAAGCGTTGAAGCATTCTTCATTCCTCCATTTTGTTTCTTAATCCTCATGCGCACTGAAGAGGAGTTGTGCAAGCATGTGTGTGTGCACCGTGCAGCCAATGTCTGTGTGAAAAATCATTATCAAGGTCACTGTGAGCAGCCATGCGGGTCTCTCATCTTGTCTCTTCTTGGGAGTGACCCACCTTTCTCTCAACTCACATCTTCTGAATTTATCTCACTTGATCGGCATGGACGGACTGTCAACAAAAGCCCCCAAAATGTCGCCCTTTTCATTTCAACAACAAACGGCTGTCGCGTAACACCAATCAAGCCATAATCCTGTTATGAGGATTAAATTCTTACTGTGGTTTATTTGGATTTAGACTAACAAGAAATTAATTGATGGGGGGGCTGACCCGGTAGGAATTATGGTCAGCGTTTCAGCTGGCAGAACAGACTGAGAAAAGCTCTGAGTGGATGACAATACTGGTGATATAATTGGGAACATAACATACTCAAATTGGCTGCCTGCATTACTCGCAGGCTGTCATCAGGACCTAGAAGGACTTTTTTTTTTTTTTTTTCCTTGATCCTTTATCTAGGAGCCTGTTACAGGTAAATCACATGCATGCACGCGCGCACGCACGCACACACACTGTGATGCGCTAATTGCTGGAAGTGTGTTCCTGAAATCCAAAATAGGGTTCTCTTACCTCCAGCTGCACAGTATTTCACAAGGATCTGAAATGCTGTAATTAAAGGGTGACACAGTCAGCCCCTCTCCCGCCGTGTGTGGGATGGCCCGAAATAGAATTGCAGCCTTTCAACAGGCGTCGCTGCAAGCTTCGGAGGGGGAAATGGATGGCTCCTGCATGGGCTCATAAGCCTCCCCCGCTGGTGGGGATTTCATCAGATCACTGACGGGAGTGATCAGGTGTAATGGCGGGCGAAGTGTTGTCGTGGTGACAGCGCAAAGTCACATATAGCAACCTGCGCGGGGACACAGCTCCATGACCTGTGCGGGCCGGGTTAGCGGTGTGTGCGCTCCCTTGACTGTTGTTCACACGCGGAAACAAATTGTCTTGTGTGAAGCTGTTTACATGTTTTGCTTGAGGGTTTATGAGGCTGTTATCATTGTGTGCGTGTGCGTGTGTGTTCGTGGGAGTGTGCATTTGTGAAAAAGAGGACAGAAGAGAGAGTCTGTTGCTATGCATTTTTACACGTCCTCCCACTGGTCACAGAAAACACATCATGGCTTAGAACAGGACTGGAGCACATACGACTGTGCACAACGTTTTCACACTGAAAGGCACTTACTGTAGAGGCCTTCGAAGTCTGAACTCTTTCATTTGGTTTGTTCCTTTACTTTGCCAAATTCTCAACTGGCGTCGAACTGGTTGACTTTCTCCTGAGTGCATTGATAACGAGAACTGACTTTCTTTAAAGGGCAACGATAGATCATTTTCTTGGCATAATTTCGCAAATGGACAGCAGGAATAGGGAGCACGTCGGAGAAGTGCTAAAATATAGGAGAACATAATTCTGGTTCATTTCAAGAAGGAGTTTTGTAAGTCGACCTGTAGCGGGTGTGTGCTTATGCAACGCGCTTTAAGGGCCAATTTATGGGCTGCCATGCATGTGCGCATTAGGCGAGTTTGTCTTCTGGTGACAAACTAGACACGATATGCTTTGGAACAGTGGGATAGAAATAACTTCACAATTATTTGAATGGTACATGGAATTGCAATAAGGAGGAGGGGGTGTCTGTCATCGCCATGGCGACCAAGGTTCACCTGCTTCAGTGGTCAAGAATATTGCCGGACCAGCCAGGACACACCACATTGTGGTGCAGTAGCGTTAGACCAACTTCACTGTTCAACTTTACCAATTTGCAGTGTTTTCACCTAAAATGATTGTGTGTGTGTGTATGTGTTATGAAACAGTAGTATGGTGTCGACTTGAATCCATTTTTGTCCTTTCATGAAACAACAATGCCCAAAATAACAAACACCCGCTGGCCAAATACTCTTTGAAAGGTTAAACTTTAAGCCCAGAGTAGAAAAAAACTCTCACATGATCAAGTCTGTTGCTTTGCCCACTACACTCTCTTCACTTACATAGCGTGCGAGAAAGCATCAAGAAAAGGAGAAACGCGAGTCCTACGTATTAAAAGATGTCATGAAATTTCCAGACAAACAAAGAAGACAATCGAGGTCAGTGATTTTCAACTTGCGCTACGGTTCCCACTAGCCGTGCGCGGGCTCCCGATGTGACAATCATCGCCTGAGTACAGTACAGTTCAGTTGTCAAGTCAAAAATGTTCTTTACAATAATAAAATCAATGAATGAGATCAACACAGATGTTTATTTGTCTCTGTGTGCCCTGCGATTGGCTGGCAACCAATTCAGGGTGTCCCCCCGCCTACTGCCCGAAGAGAGCTGGGATAGGCTCCAGCACGCCCCGCGACCCTTGTGAGGAGAAGCGGTATAGATAATGGATGGATGGATGGAGATCAACACAATAGACAGTCCTTAATGCTTTTTATTTGTGACCTCATGTGCAAAGTTCAAATTTTCATCTGGCCGAAAGCTCTGACAAAGGCCAGCGGAACACCAGCGGAACACCAAGCTGCAGATGTGTCGACCATCTCGGGGTGGATGACATTTTCGGATGCTTCATTGCACTGTAAACCAAAGCTACTTCTATTCAAATGAGCTACTAAAACAACAAGTCATCTTTTCAGGTTCCCAGAAAGGTTAAAATACTCATCAGAATGAATTTGGTTTAGACCCAAAATTAAAATGAGCGAAGAGCCACTCTGGGTATGATTCATTCTACTCCCCTTTTTTTTTTCTTTTTTTTTTTTGCGACAAGCTCTTTTGTGTTCCAGTGTAATCAAGTAATGACTCACACTACTTGTTCCAACATGGACAAACAAGCCCAAAAAGTTGACTGTGACATGATGAGAACAGACAATGGCAGGACGAAGGGCGCAGATGAAAAAAGCTAAAGGCGAACAAAGATTCTGACGCGATCACACCTTTATGCAAAGAATTGATATGCTTGCTTGGCTATCTCACTGAAATTCTAAAACATTTCCACCACAATAACTGAGAGGACAATGGTAACGGAATATTGAACAAGTGAGGTTATTATCTCTCTTAAGGAGCCTTTTCACTGACCCGTGAGCAGTGTCACATTATTAAAATGTGATGCCGCAAAGTTTAAATGGGAAGTCAACCCAAACATATTTTTTTTCAAGAATATGTTCTATGCAGGCCCATTAGTTAAAACAAGACATTGTGATTAATATTGCGTTGATGGAGTATAGCAAAATTCAGCCGTCTCTGGGGGCGGCCTTTTTGTCACTTGTGTCGACTGAAAATGACATCACAGTTGCTCACGGCTCAGGTAACAACCAGTCACAGCTCACCTGTTTTCTGAAGCTGAGCCGTGGCTGGTCGTTATCTGAGCCCTGAGCATCTTTTTCAGTTGACAATGTTTGGGTTGACTTCCTCTTTAAGTGAAAAGCTGGCGACATGATCGCATAACATTATTTACGAACGAGATGAAACGCGCCTGTATAACTGAAGGGCCACAACAAGATGTTGAACTGAAATGTTCTGCAGCACAGTATGGAAATGGTGTGTGAACGGATGTGTATTAAACAGAACAATTGTGATACCCGCTCATCTTGCAGATAAGCGCTGCTTTCAGTTGGGGAAGAAAAGAAGTATATCACGCAAATTAATAGATGAGGGATTTTTCCGAAAGGAAGGACGGCAAGTGAGATGCACGTTTTGTGCGGCGACTTGAAGCCGATAAAAGGATAACGACAGAAGTGATAAGACAAAAGGCTTCACAAGAAGAAAATTTCCGTTCATGACTGAACTGCAGATTTGAAGGCAGTCATCCTTGAAGCTTTTGAATATGAGAGAAGCTTCGCAAAACCGCCGTCTGTCTGGAGCTAAGAAAGAGAAATGCTTCGACAGTTTATAATTACTAGGGGTGCAACGGTACGCTAAATCACATTTCGGTTTGGTTCGTTTTTTTGGAAACTTTGGTTCGGCATATTTTCGGTACGAAAAAACAGATTTTTAAAAAATATGTTTATACTATACTATTATTAAAGATGACAAGTAAATGGTACATTTTTTTGAAAAAAATAAATAAAAGCGAACCATTCGGGTGATATTCTAAGGAATTACACCAGAATAAAAAATACACTAACAATAAAGATCTCTTAATTTAGTAAATTATTAAGACACTGAAATCTTTAAACACTCAGCAGCAACAGCCTATGACACACCTAAGTATTCAAGTTAAAGACAAGTTGTCATTACAGTACATGTATACACTTTTGGTGATAAAAAAAAAAACATACAATAACAGTTACAATTATTGCTAACTATATTAAAACTCTTTGAAATGAAAAAAAAATACAGTAAGTTTAAAAAGTCTTTATGAAATTGTAGACACTTTTTAGGCATTGAAATCTTTGAATGTTGAACAGCATATTGTAACGAATTGGGTTAGCTGTGTTGTGGTCGGATTTGTGTGTTGCCGAGTTGTTATGTTTCCGAGGTTCATGAATGCATCGTATGGCAAGCGAGTGGAGCAGCGGAGAAAGAAGAGCGCGAACAGTTGTACTTGGATTAATCAAAACGTGATAATCAAAGCTGGGCACTTGACCCTTTTTCGCCGGTCCAGCCCCCACCACCCGCCCCAAAAATGGGCATCCGGCCAGGCCGGAGGTTTCGACCGGTCCGGCCCAGGGACGGACTGCCGAGCTCTGCGTATTAATACACCCACGTGTACCGTAACAACCCTAATACCCTCTCATTAGTCTAGTATCAAAAATCAATTAAAGTGGGTCTCTAAATTCTGAGAACATCTGAAAAATCGTCCAAAATGAATAGGAATAAAGCGACTCTGATACTTTAATGCACTTTCCGTGCTGGTTCATCTTTGATTTAATGCGGAATTAACAGTGACGACCTCATCTGAAGGAAACATAGGTTCTATCTTCTCAGTGAAGTCTCGGCAAATGTGCAATTGAAACTCTACTGCGCAGAGCGAGTGCAGTACTTGACTGCTCCAAAGCCATTAGTGACTGATGGCGGCCTCATCTTGGTCATTCTCGAGCCGCCGCCACCAGGAACAGGATGCACTCAGCAAGATGGTGGAACACAATCAAGAGTGAGTCCGGGCGACATGCGGGAGGTCATGAAAGAGTACAAATACAAATCAAGGACAGGTTTTAAAAAAGAGCCTTGATATTTGAACGGGTCTCAAAGTTGACCATTTTGATCTCTTAAAAGTCTTTTTACAAATTCTAAACAGTGATAAATAAGTTCATTAGTCAACTGTGATTTATTTCCCTGAAAGACTCAAGTGGAACATCAAATGTTTTAAATGTCTTTTTCTGGCAAAATAGAAGGCAGCTGACTGTTTTGTGGAACATTATGTTGTCACAGTGAACTGACCTTTTGGCTATAAAATGACATCCATTCCACACGTTATCCTATTAGATGCTAAGTGATGTCCAGAGGCAGCCTTTGTGAGGTCACAGTGACTTTGTAAATTCAACTTTTATTGGGGAGGGCGAGACGGACGGATAGGAAAACTCAAAATGCATGTACCATAGCACTAGAGAAGCTGCAGGCAAAGTTGTAGACCCAGTAGGGGCAACTTGAATGATGTGGGGTGCCGCCATTTTTCATGAGTGCTATCAGAGGGCCAACAAGACTGCACATTTCTTATCCAGACATGTCAAGACTGCACATTTCTTATCCAGACATGTGACAAAAATGCCACTTTTAATAAGGACAAAATATGTGTGCATGTTTCTTTAATTGGACCAGTGTACGTCAAGTGTAGTATCTTCATGCTCAAATGCATGTATGAAAAAGCTATTACTCAACAACAAAGCGTTTGAAGCAAACAACAAAATACACACACTGCGATTATTTTTTTCCCAGTGCAAAGGGCTCTACAGTAGTGCATAAAAATTACCATTCAAGGACAGCACAAAATTACCAAACAAAGTGCAAGAACTCAGTTTGTGCTTTTTTTTTTTTTTTTTTTTCAACAAAATTTGCTCAAAGACTCAAATATTATACTATTTATCCTGCATGACATTCAATATCCCCAAATGAATTGGCAGATTTACTTGTCTGTGTGATACATTGCAGCATTGGACAATTCACTCTGTAAGGGCGGCAAACAGAACCGGTGCATCTCTCCTACATGTGCGTCAACAAGCATTGCTTGTCCAAGTTACCATACACATTTGCAACGCGCTGAACGGCACTGAAAGTTTTTGGAGGAAGCACAAGGCACAACTCCTCACGCACTTTCAACAGACTGTCAAGGCTTCTTACGAAAAAAAAGAAACTTTTTTTGTACCTTTGTTGAGATCGACCGCTGTTCACATCCCAGCATGCGTTGTGGCATTCAATACTTTTATTGGACATTTCACCACGACGTTCTCAAATTGGTAATAGCTACTTCCACAAATAGTGAGGAGGAGTCTGGGGCTGAACAATGTGCTGTCTACCACCATAATAGTTGAATTGAAATCACAAAGTCACTTCAGGGGCCCGTCTGAATGCGGGTGCGTGCTGTATGTGGCCCGCAGGCCCCCAGTTGCACGCCTTTGTTCTAGACTGCAGAAGCGCAAGAAGGAACCTTGCACGCGAGGGTGAAAAGTGGCTGAACAGTGCTCATTTTTTTGCTGCTGAAAACTCAATTTTCATTCTCGACATGACTAATCAAAGTCATCTAGAGAAATTACAATTTCAAGTAGGGAAAACAAACAAACATTGTTAAGTACTTGCATTTGTACAAAAGCCTCTCAAATACACAATTTAAGGCTTCATGCGTTCTTGTTGTTGATTATCTACATTTGTTGTACCGTGGCTCATATTTATCTTTATAGTGGCTCATAGATATTTGCTAAAGTAGTCGACTGCTATGAGTATTTTTTTTTTTTTTTTACAAATTCAGTCCAGACCAGGCATTAAGAAAAAAACAACAACCCAAATCTGTCCATGTGAAAACATTTTCAGCAGCAGGTGCAACAGCTCCAAACCATAAAGCCATAAAACCAGACAGCCATCTATCATTTCCCGAAAAGGCATAAAAACAGCAAATGGAGTTGAAAGCAAGGCACTCATCTTGCAGGTTTAAAGGAACTTTGAATTTGAGCAAAACCATGTTAGTACAAATGCACTGTATAGGTCAGGGGTGTCAAACTCTAGTTCTAGTTATGGTGTCGCTCGGAGGGCCGTTACGACTGTGAACCCATACAAAATGTATGATCGCTTTATATTATCACATGTACCCAACAGATTGATGGATAACTAGATTTGAAGTCAGAAGCCAGTAAATAGTTTCTTCAACTATTTTTCAATGTATTTTAAAGGAGGGATTTGTAACAAATGCTTGCAATATCTCATATGTTGTGTAAACAGTGAAAACAATTTCAAAGACGCACATCGTCAACACACATAATTTGTCTTCGCGGGCCACATAAAAAGATGTCGCGGGCCGCATAAAAAGATGTCGCGGGCCGCAGCTGGCCCCCGGGCCTTGAGTTTGACATCGGCGGTACAGGTCACGCCTGACGGCGCCACTGATGGTTTTTGGAGCTTCTGAATGATCTACGCGCCAGGGCTCGATGACTGTGATGCCATTAGTACTAAAATATTACGGAAATAAATCTAACAAAGAGGCATCCGTATGAAGGGAGCAAGGTACGAAAAGGTAGTGACAAGATAGTTTGTAGTGGCACTATGATGCAGCTATCAGTATGAATCATCGAGGGGATAGAATTCATAAAGGCTGCCACCAGGGGGGAGGGTTAACATCATCCGTCTTTGCTCACATCTTTGGCCACCGTTTTCATAGACGGTGGAAAAAAATATCTGATCTCAGATTAAATAGAGTGATATATTAAAAAGACATTTCAGAAAGTGCGAAAAAGCTGCTCCTTTTTGACATTTGTCGTATGCAATTGTAACATGCATGTGGGTGGCGCATCCGGTTTATTGTGTGATTGATTACGTGTTCCTTGGCCGTGGGCTATTTCGAATGGCCTTTGAATGAGTGCGCCTACACGTCTAAAAGAATCCCAGCGATGATGTCACTAGTTTGAAGATAAAGTGAGTCGGCAACCTCGGGGCAGCGAAGCACCGCAGAAGATTACCTCAACTCCATTAACAATTGTGACCAGCGGCGGCCGCAATATTTACATCCCGCTGTCAGGCTGGCTGAGCGCGGATCAATCCGCATGCAGCACAACTGTGTCGGCCTCCTTGACTTTCCCTCAACTCCCCCCAGGATGCAAATTGTAATTTATTTTTTTTGGCGGGGGGCAGTCTCCCTCACACCACGCATAAACTGCACATTGATACAGTCAGCATTTTTGGGGGCTCCAGAGATAGTACGGAAAATGCTGAGACACACATTGCCACAAAACAGAACTAACGCTGCGGTCAATCAAATTTGAAGGCCGAGTTTAAGCACTTCCCTGCCATCCTTTCCTGTTCTTCGGCTTCACCTCCTTTTCTTCTGTTTGCCCCAAAATGCAGTAAAAGGACCATACTTTCAACTGTCCATGAGGTCGCACAATAAGAGAGGAAAAGGAGCAGATGGCCGATCCAGATGGGCAGAGTGGTAAGGACCAGCGAGGTTGGTACACAAATGTCATACGAGCAAAGGACTTTTCAAAGTAACTGGGGGGGAACACAGAAAGAAACGGTTCGCGTTTTCAGTCAGAGATTGTAACAGTTTGTTTGGGGGTCTAATTTCATTCCTTTACATGAAATTCATACAGTAAAACATGTTTGTTGGAGGAGGGAGACAGAAAACAAGGCTAGATAGAGGCTCGAGGACCGCACTTGGGCACCGCTGTACTCAAGACTGAAATTGTAATTTGCTGTGTACAGACATGTGACATTATTCACGGTGTATGATACTGTAATCTAATACGTAGATATTCCGCCTAAAATATTTTTCTCCAATCTAAAGGATTCTGTCAGTGGTGGCTAGACAAGATTTTGTGGTGGGGGGGGTGGCCTAAAAATCGAAGACCCAAGTGCCAGAAAGCAGGGAGGCAGGATGGGAGTGCAGAATAAAAATGAAAAACCAGTTCTCGTTTCAGAAAAACGCAAACATACGTGTAATACAATCCAAATACTAAATTTAGCACCCGTTATTTAAGATCCTAGTCAATCAGGCCTTTTTCTCAGGCCCACATTAAGACTGCAAGCACAGTATATTGATCACAGAAGTATGAAGGAGTGTAAGCAACTATTCCATTTTCGCTTGCGCGATCTACTTCTTTTAGTTTGTCAACAATGACGTGCGACTGGCGGCCAGTGGTGGCAGACTATCCATCGCATTGCCTCACATTCAATCTGTTGATTTTACAGACTATGAAAAAGGGCCGTCACGGGCCGTCATCTGTCTGCCCAAAAATGGCTACATTTCAACCCACAGCAACTCCACGTTATATTTGCGAACACAATTCTATAACGTCGCTGTCATGTGAAAAGCATTTATGTCTATTTTTTTTTTTCATTTTTTAAAATTTTTGTGACGAAATCGGACATACTTGTTTTTATTCAGCACAGCGGCGATATGTAATCTCTCCCTTTTTTTACACATACAAACAAAGAAAGTTCATTTAAAGCTGTGTATTATTCTCTAAATATTTTATTTATCAGTGTGTTAAAGTCAAATTGTTGGGCACTATATGAATTTGCGCATGCCTATTTGATATTTTTGACTACTTGATATTCATTCTCTGATTTAAAAAAAAAAAAAAAAAAGAGAAGTTACTCAGTACTTGAGTAGTTTTATACTAATCGCTCGGAGGACTACATTTTACTTCCACCTGAGTCATATTATTCTGAAGTAACGGCAGTCTTACTTGAGTACGAATGTTGGCCTCTGCATCTTTATGTGTGACAGTAGATGGCCAAACAACAAAGTGGGCCCCGGGTACACACGCACAGAGGCCCCTACCGTGCGCACGCTGAAAGCTGCAGGTGCCCCCGCGTATCATGTCCCACTCTCCCAATCTGCAGCTCTTTGATCCGCTGTGAAAAAAAGCCACATCTTTGTCATCATCTGTGGTGAGTCGGTCTCCGAGATGACAGTGTGGGCTCTTTGTTCCGCCACTCTCATGGCGGCTCTGCAGTCTCGGGCTGCGTCACGGCTCAACACTGCGCAGTGGAGAAATCTCTGCAGCCGGATCACATTTCTACCTACATGGAGTATTAAAGCAAAGATCCGAGCAATTGGGCTGCAACTGGTTTTGTTTTTCTGAAATGAGCGACCGAGAGCCACTAGACATTGTGCTCCGTTGAATTAAATGCGACTGTAGATTGTATGATTTCGACGCAAAGTTATATTAACAGTATGACTTTAATCAACGGGAGGTTTGGGATTTGAACTTCAAGGAAAAGCGCCTCTGCGGGGAACGAGTTGTTCTCCATCATAACTTTCTCGGCGAGAACAAATTCCCGTTTTAATATGATTTCGCACAGCAGGGCGAGCTCTCGGGGTCCTGCTTGGATAAGCTGCGGTGGAAACAACTTCAGTTTGTCGCTTTGACTATTTGAAGAATCGGCTGTTTCAAGTGACTGTACCAGCCATCGCCATGGCAACAAAAGCAATCCTTAACATGGCACAACGCGGATTAAATGACGATGGCGGAAAAAAAAATAAAACGCAGTTACAGCCGCTCTTTATCATTTGCGGTGAAGCGGCGACATTTCATGACGGAATCTCTGAATTGCTGTCATTTGTCAGCCTCGCACATGTTCTGATTTCGCTTGCTTATATAAGAGAAAGGTCATGGGATATCTATTATTTAATATCCGCGTCATAGGAGTGTGCATTATTGATAAGTGTAGTGTCATCTCTAAACACACACAGCAGGTGACTGAAAAAAAAAAAAAAAAAAATCTACCTGAGAGCACTAAAACAAGTCAAGAGAGATGATGTCAGAATCCGCAATAACCATTTCAGCAAGGTGAAAAAACCAAAAAAAACCAAACTGAGATGTGTCAACATATGCCGAATATTATATTAACAAGGTAACCCAGCCAAACACCATGCAGGCCCTTTGAGAAACGAACAAACAGTCTTTGTTGCGTTGACATCATTGTGCAACATTCGAGTGAGCCACCTGAGCTGTCAGCATATCAGGCACATAAAAGCAACACACAAGCTCAAGCGCACTGTGAAAGCGCCGTATGGAGCGCGGCAGCGAGAACTCTGAGACACCCGCCCACCCTTCCTGAATCAGCCGTTTCTGTGGTGACCAGAGCGGTGATGCGCTGCAGGTGGGAGGGGGTGTAGTGCTCACTCAAAGTGAAGAGACAAACATTCCAAATCTGGTGGGAGCAGCGTGAAGGCGGCGATGGATGGATGGATGGATGGATGGATGGATGGATGCTTGATCAAAAGACGCGGCGGGGTCACTTGGGAGCTGCCACTGATCCCGCGAAATGACAAAACTGCTTGACGGGTTGACACTCGGCGGGCGCGGAATCCCAATCCAGAATCTCAAAAACCGAAGGGCAACGTTTCAATCACGGGGGCAGCCGAGATCAAGTGTGCCTGCGAAATCTCATCTAGTCATGTGGACCCATTTACTAACGCCTCCCACCTTTCCGCTTGAACACAAAACAAGGCCTCATTCAAGTTGAAAAAGAGCCCACTCCTACAAGTTGCATTCATTCTTTCTGGACGCCGACACGCTGCCATCACGCACAGATTACAGTCCATCATGCAACAGCGGCACAGGAGACCAGAAGTCTAACATGGCCGAGAAGTGGCTGAATCGAAAAGCGATTTGGATGCCGGATAAGAAATGAATTCTAGCCCACTCGCCTTATTCGCAAATGTCACCCATCAAGCATTCAACACGCCAAAATAACAAAATATTCCGACGGAATAAAGCCAATACAGTATTTTTAGGCACCTTCTGATGCAGATTAGGGAATCTTGTACTACACAGATTGCCTCTCGCGGATGCAACAACAAACAAGGGTGGATGCAGTTTTATTCTCTTGCGTCTGTGACAAAAGGCTCACACTAATCTGCCGCAAAACAGGCAATATGTGAAATGTAAACACCTCCAGATTTGCCAGACTCTTGTCGCATTACAACTGTGTCCACACGCAGTGAGCTGTCCGCCTAAAGCGCAGCATTAAAAACCGCACGGCGCCGTCTTTATCTTTCCCCCCTTTGCTTTCCAAACAAGGCTGCGATAGCGGCGGCAAGCGCTGAAACGCTTCCCACTCCACCCACTCGCTCTTCCAGGGACACATGCATGATTTCCACCGGGGGGAACGCCGTATCAGACACATTGACTCCTCGCAGAGAGGCCATGCTTTTCCCCAAGTCCCAGTCGTCTTTTTCCACGTCACTCAAGAGATAAACAAGCCTTCGCACTCACGTGAAAAACAACCCTCCTCCTTTCTCACCTTATGATGGATGCACCTGTTTCATTGGGGAAACTTTCAGCAAAAGCGTCGCCTGAGCGAGGGTGAGCTTGTAAATCAAATGGGTGAGTTTGTAAAGAATGATCAATTTTGCGAGAATGTCAGAATGTAGTCCTTGCTAGCGGAAAGGCAAGCGAGGCTGAGGTCGCTGAGCGTGTTCAGATGCTGCTGAGACCCACCTGTTTGTGCGGCGGCTCCTTCGACCGACCGGCGCAGCGGGTTGGAGCCAGTCGCTCACACTGGACTCATCGTCGGCCACCGGCTCGCCTCGCCTCGCCTCGCCTCGCACCGCCTCGCACCGCCTCGCACCGCAACGCAACGCAACGCAACGCGCACCTTACGGCTCTCTCCCTCCTTGCAGTCTGGGAGACGACGACGACGAGTTCTGCCCGCGCTGGGGGCTGCAGGCTGTCATCAGTCTCTCTCCATCCCTCCCTCCTTCGCCACCCCCCCCCCCCTTTCCTCTCTCTCCTCTCGCTCTCTTTGTCTTTCGCTCCCTTTCACGTCTGCGGAAATGTGTTTGCATGAAGTTGCCACCATTTGCATATATCTGCGTGCATGTGGTGCTTCAAACTACAGTCATGTACAACTGTTTTAGGCTACGGTTGAAGACTTCTCACCCACCTCCTGTTCCCACTTCGCACCTCCAACCACCAACCCATCCGCCCTCATCTTGCCAGCCCCTCAAAGCCTGTTCAAATGAGTCATCAGCTTTAAGCCAATCATGGCAGTGACACACACACACACACTCGGATCAGCAAAACACAAGTATTTATGTTCTTGTGTGCTGAGCACTGGCAGAGCTACGGTTTTTTTTTTTTTTGGGGGGGGGGTGGTGTTGTTGCTAGCAAGGATATCTCAGGGGGTCCACACAACAATTTTTTATTACTTCTTTACAAAACACACAAATTATTCAGAAAACGCAATTAAAAATTCATTATATGATTCCTGCAGGGAACACGGGGGGGGTGGGGGGAACCAATCAGAAAAACTAAAAACTTGGAAAAATACCCAAAAGTCAATTATCTGGTTTGGCACCTGTCGTGTCCAAGCATATTTCGGGGGGCATTTCCCCTGTGAGCTGCAGCGTTCTGAATCAGCTGCAGCTGTTTGATGCTCTTTTGAGGGAGTCCACTCAGAAGACCATTACAATAGTCAAGTCTACTGGGGATAAAATGTACTAAGGTTTTACAGACCTGCGTTTTTTGCAAACATTTCATTCAGGGATCTCAGGTTTTCCATGAAATCAGAATTTGTGGTGGAATGCGGCTGAGTGCTACTCCAGCTGATGTAGCGCATGGAATATGAATATGAATTTTTCTCGTAGCCGCCTGAAGTACTTGACAGTGTTCCCTTGCTCACACACACTAATACTGTACATGTGTAAATATGCATGGGGCCTACCAGCTCCATTAAGTACTAATCTCAGTAAAGGACACTTCCATGCAGGTCTTTGGGAGTTCAAACCGAAACATCCCAGTCACTACGCAGAGAGCTAAGCCGGCACAAGGGGCTTAGCTCAGCTTGGCCTCATAAAATTACAGATGCTAGGCCTGTAAAACAACAGCGCAGAGTTGCTCACAAGAGGCTCTTTTTATTTTAGGAATCCACATCCACTTCTCCATCCATCCATCCATCCATCTTCGACCACATGCAGTATTAACCCAAACACGCACGCACGCACGCGCGCGCGCGTTCTCTATGACTTCACAATGAAAGAGCGCGCACTGTATAAGACCTGCTGACCATGCGAAGCAATTAGAAAGAAGCGATCAGTTCCGACAGCTACAAAAATGTCATTAAGCTCAAATGACAGCCCTTTGCTTTGGCAGAGTTGTAATTATGAGAAAGATGGGGCTGTAATTTCATAACACAGACAACCAGATGGGAGGGTATCCATTATAGGTAACCGAAAAAACTAAAAAAAAAAAAAAACAACAACAACAGCTAATAATCAAGACAAACAAACAAACACAGAAAAAGTCTCAGTAGATGAAAGTCTACAGGGAGAGCAGGGTGAATGATACTGATTCGTATTATTTCCGTATGGTAGTGCCACAGAGTAGTTATTCAAGTCATTTTCTCTAAATCTACTCCACCACCAGATAGAAAGCGTCAAGTTATATGGCAAACCATTTTTTGCAGAAACAAATGATCGGATCGATAAAACAAACACATGTGCAGCAGCTTTCTTTTCGAATCTATTTGTAATTTACAAGTATTGTAATCTGAAATTGAAGAATGTAGCATTCCGAATCCCATTTCCATTGGCAGACTTTGTAAGGCTACAAAGGATCAATCGCAGTAGCCGGGCTATTCTCTTCCCCATCAGTGGACCATTGCACCTGGTTCGTTTGTGTTTGAGTAGAGCATCAGTTCACAGCATGCATGAGGTCAGCTGTGATTCATGTGTCCAGCAATGAACACAGAGGCGGGACTAACTAGGAGGAAAAAACAACAACAAAGACTTCAAAACAACAACAACAAAGGCCACTGATTTTAAACAATGTGAGCAAAGGGGTGGATACCAGTCCTCTCGCGGTGCGTGGTGCTCGTGATGGAGCCAGTCTGACGTGTGTGCTACTTGGCGCGGTGAGGGTCAACCGCGGCAACATTATATTAAAAAAAAAAAAAAAAAAGTGCCCATGGGTTTACATAAGCCAGCAACCCTACGTCAGCTACGCCAGTGCTCATCTCTGACACTGACTCCAGTGCTATTATGTGACTGTTGACGGATGTAAAATGATGTGAGGATTATTGGACTAAAAATGCAGATGAGCACTGAACTTTAAACACTGTGACAGCAATTCAGCTTTTTTCAATACAAAAAAATGATATTCTTTGATGGAGATAGCTCTCAACCCAGTAGGGCATGATTTTCATTTTGACCCATGAAAGAAACAAAAGTGAAAGTTATAATTTATTTACAAACATGTCAAATGTCCAAATTCGACGGCGTCTTCTGGAATTGGAGAGAGAGAGAGAGAGAGACAAATGTTTGAATCAGGGAGCTTTATTTTGAAGGTCGGGTTTCCTGACCTGATCAGCCGCTTCTGTCACACCAGGAAGCGATGACAGCTCTGACAAAGGCTGGAGTGACAGCCGACACTGTCAGCAAGGTACGGGATTTTTCTGTTTACTGGCAAAAAACAAACAAACCAATCGTCTGAGGAAAAGAAACGACGAGATGAGCGATGTAGCGTTGCTTGTGCATGAAGCAGTGAAAAATTGAACCGTTGGACAGTCAAAAGTTTAGCGGTCAAATGAAGCTCACCTGTAAAGGTTACAGTGCCCTTTAGGTTGATCGCGAAGGTCCGCCCGAAAGCGTCAAAACTTTTTATAAGTGTACATCTAACGTCGGCTCAGGCCATGATTCATTTTCGGTGCGGCGAGTTCAAGAGACTAATGAGCCATTGTGCTGTGCAGGCGAGCAGTGCAAGACGAGGTCAATGGAGGAGGATCATAATGAGGGTGACGGTGATGTGTAGCCTTGATTAGAGTCTGCGTCGTGATCGATGACCTCCGATTTCACCCGGTTACCACTTCTGCAATGCCGCAAGCACTGATCTCATCCCGAACTGCGATCGAGAGGCCTCAGATGCTCCACGCATGGCAAGACGACTCAAAAAATAATAATTCCACCGAGCATCTCTGTCATTAGTCTTTTAGTTACGATCAGAGAGAGATCATTTCACTTTTCTGTTGGGATTCCGTTTTGGTTTGTTTTCCCGCGTCCCCCGTCTACTCATTATGTCGCCGTGGCCACCTGTTCTCGTCAGTTCTGCTCCCCTCGTGCCAGCCAATCAGCTCTCTCCAGGCACTCGCGTCTTTGTCTCGGTGTGCCTACTTGCCTCGTCAGTCTGTCGGCATTTAGATCCCGGTTTCATTCCACTCGTCCGCGGCGGTGAATCTGTTGCCCGTATTTCTTTGCTACTTTGGCTCTCGGTTGTTTTGTACTATGCTTGTTTTTTGATCCTGCACTTGGGTTGTGTTTTTGTTAGACATACTTTTGTAATTTGAAATTGAATTGGCCAGGAATGTGAATGGATGGTTGGATTCAATGCGGTTGTAATCATCGGCAAGTAGTGTCCGTTTGAACTACAAGCAGGTACAATTCACACCACAGTCCAAGACTGTGAAAGAGCTGCCATCTGTTCTCAGAAAATACACCTAACACAACAACGAAGGTGTACAATACTTATTTCCTCAGGGTGGAAACACATTTTGCTGTTGAAGTGTAAGCTTTTCTGGGCAACACTTTTTTTTTTTTTTTCTTTTTTTTTTATAGATGACCCTCTACATTAAAGCAAAGCATATCCATTTCCAGGTAGTGCTATTTTGTGCCACACAAGTGTGAATGTTTACAACTCCATCCCGTGTGGTGATGGAGTCATCATGTCCCAGTGTCCCTTTTCCAATTACCTGTCCATGTCCGTGCATGTTTCATCTGCAAATGTCGCCCTCCGTGAACTCACGGCGAGCTAAAAACAAAACGGTGTACTTAGAACTGAGTAGAATTGATCATTTTTTTGACATGACAGGATTAATTAGAAAGAGCAATCTATACAAAGACGATTACACAACACAACAGTTAGTTCTGACCAAACAATTTGATTGGACTGCAGCGATGTCGTAGAGTACAAGAGCACTGTGACTTTCAACAAATCACTCTGCCTCCCAGCTGTTCTAAACTGTTAATCACCATAGCCAGTGGTTTTCTAACACACAAAGCCAAAATGTCCAAAATGCTCTAAACGGTCACCTAGCGACGACAACATGAGCCAAAAATCGCAATCATAACTTTAACAATCATTAGTCAACATCGTGTGGCCCATCTACGGTAAGATAGAATTTGAATGACCTTGACAACATCGAGAGCGAGAATGGCCAGGTAGCGTGACGTCACCACGCAGTGTTCACAGGTGTAATCATATATTTAATCCTAATAATCAAAGAAGTGTTTTTGTTGAAATGAACAGAGCTGGGTATTTACTCAAATTTGCCGGTCCGTTCGTCACCTTCCGCCTGCAGCCGGAAAGACTCACCGTGGCATGGCGGCCTCACCGCGGCCGGCTCCTTTTAGGACCCAGGAGCTGTCAACAGCCTTGGCCAACGGGAAACGGAAGCCTCATCTTGGCCGTTGAAGCCTCACTGCCAAAATAGACGATTGACGTTAATGAAAAAAATGTTGATGAAAAAAATGGGCTTCCAGCCATGCTTAGTCTGCTTATTTTTTGAAGTTAAGCAGATAACAGCGCAGGGTCACTGATGGTGTAGCGGTACACACGCCCGAGTTGTGTGCGGGCAGCGTGGGATCGATTCCAGCTCAGTGGCGGTGTCTGTGTGTGCCCTGCGACTGGCTGGCGACCAGTTCGGGGTGTAGCCCGCCTTCGCTCGTTTGACGGCCGGGATAGGCTCCAGCACCTCTCCGCGAGCCTGTACAGGATAAGCGGGTTGGAAGATGACACATGACCGATAACAGCGCAGTAGATGCGTTTGCTCACATGTGGTGATGGGTGGGCCACAACGGAACATGAGTGTGGATTTCCCCCAAGGATGGCTGTATCTGCCTCATCCACTTTGGGCAGAAGTAATCAGATAAGACATTGAATGACATCACATCGAATGGATGGGATGGAAACCATGTGCGGCTCTCCAACCCTCATTTTTGCCTGCTACCATTTTCATGTGCTGCCATTGTTAAAAGAAACACACAACATCATTCTAAATCTTTGTCAGCCTTCCATTATAGTTTGCGTTGACGCTAGTCAAGCCATTTGGTCTGCGAGTCAAACTTCATGAAACGGCGGACCTATGCTACGTTGCAGAACGCTGTGAAGCGGGAGAATTTCAGCACAACTTCAAATGGGGGATGAAGTCGACTGGCATTTCACAACAACAGACAGTCACATGGGAAGGCAATAAAAGGCGGCTTTATATCTAAAAAAAAATAGATTGTTAATAATTCACGGTAGAAAATTTGGATGAACGGGGATGGCAGCCAAAGCATGCGTCACATTTTGATAATAAACTTGATCATCTGATTTAAATCGGGGTTCCGCACGGGAAGTTATGTATCTTGAATAATAATTCACTTTTACATTTTAAGGTGCATTCTCCTGTGTACTTTGCAGCCTCCACAAACACTCTGTTGTGAAGGCGTACGTCATTTTCTCATGAAAGTCTGATTTGAATAAAACTGCACAAAAATGTCTTCTTGCGCTGTTAGAATGTCGTCGCATCGCTCTAGACAAGTAAACGACTTGCAGCTGAGCACATGTTAGTTTGGCTTGTTGACATCCAAGTGCTGCAGTGGCGCACCTGAGCCTGTGGCTGAAATGGAAATGAATTCCAAACTTATTACGACGTTTTTCCCCTTGAGACTGCTCACCTCACTTCTGCAGAAGTGGACAAACGAACATTTGTCTGACATGCTTACAGTTCATTGTAGGGATGCAAAAAGGACATTGAAAGGCGGAGGATCTATTGACTGTCCTACTGTGTTTAAGGACGTCCTAGACATCACAGTTATTGCATTTGGTAGATTCAATGTTTTAATCTCGAAATATATACAACTCATCTATCACTTTTGAACACCAACAATCAAATCACGTTAAAAGTTATCTTAAAGCAACACTGTGTAACCTCAAGATTTCAATGATTATGGCGGCGCCATGTGCACAAAAGCGTTAGTGTTTTGAGTGAAGTCAACCACATTTCCCATGAGCGCGAGCGGCGAAATCTTGAGCTCCCGCTCGCCTGCAGCTGGACTAAATTGCATTTCTGTTTCCAGTGGCTGTGTTTAGGATGAATGGCGATGATGTAGTGAATCAAATTGTGTCCAAAGAATATAATATAACGCTGTTTTGTCTTTGTAACGAATGGGGAAAGGGGGGGGAAGTGACATATGCCGTAAAGCGGTCAGCATTTGTAGTTTTTTTGTGTGGCAGGGTTTGCGGTTTGCCAGTAAAAGTTTTTTACTCAGGCCATGACGAAGGTACCATTCAACCAGTTGTAAGTCAATGTTTCATCAGAAGACTTATGGAAATATTTTATTCAGGTCGAATACTTGTTTTCACTCAATCAAAAAAAACTATTTTTTTTCCATAGTGACGTATTAAAAAGTCAATTGTGTATTTGGGTTGGTGTTGCACTACCTGAGCGGAGAGAGGAATGAAATCTCTGAGCAGCACAATTAACAGCGTGAAACAAGCCGAAGTGCAGGCCCTCCCCACAATTCAACAACATTTGTGCAAGTGCTGGTGCTGGATGATGTTTATTTTCGCAACTGGGTAATTCAGATGTGTCCCCAGCTTGCAGCGATTGTCAAGAGGCCCATCATATTTCTGGCCACATAATTAAAGAGGAATGATCTAATCTGGGCTGCTTACTAAGTGGGTGAGGAGGATGAACCCAAAGTAGTGCAAATAGGTGCTTACATTTAAAGCTAAAGAGTGCTATCATCGACGTTCACAGTGCATTATTTGGGTATTGTGTAGATCACTATATAGAACTTAAAGCGGAAGTCAACCCAAACATATTTTTTTAAGAATGTGTTCTATCTTCTATGCAGGCCTACTATTTTCTGATTAATATTGTGTTTGTGGAATACGAGTTAAGCAACAAAATCCACCCCTTTTTAGCCATTTCCGGGGGCGGCCATTTTGTCACTTCTGTCGACTGAAAATGACATCACAACTGCTCAGGGTGTGTGATGTCATTTTCAGTCGACAGAAGTGACAAAATGGCCGCCCCCAGAGATGGCTAAAAACTTGTGGATTTTGCTGCTTAACTCATATTTCATATGAATCATTATTGCCTTGTTTCAACTAGTGGGCCTGCGTAGAACATATTCTTGAAAAAAATATGTTTGGGTTGACTTTCGCTTTAAGTCGGTGCAGATCTTTTCTGGAGCAAGTCATGGTCATGTTCTGTTATTTATTAAAGTTATTCGACACTAACAAGAAGATAGCACCGAGGTAACACATCCATTTCCGAGCCAGTGAATACAGATGCTGTTTGACAAAACGCTCTTATTTTTGCCCCATACTTGGGATGCTTTCAAGACGCATCTACATGTGTCCACCTGCAGCATGAATTAATAATTGAAAAACTCTTTCAGTCAAAGGACAGATGACTCCTATTTCCAAGCACACGTGTTTGTGTTTGGGGTGAAACAAGGTGTCTTCCATCAGCATTCACGCAACAGGACATGGACACAACAGGGCTCAGCAGGTACTATGAGATTGCATATACATAATTCACGAGGAAAGAAATGTGTAATTAATTCCAAACCAAAACGCTGCAGAGTAGAATAGTCCACACCTGAAATGGTTATTGACTTCAACCACGGCTCTATTTTGATGTAATAATGTTTTCTATACTTATATTTGTGTTGTGTTTTGCATTCATGTGTTTTGTGTACAGTTTGTGCACATCACATGGGGACAGTTTGATGTGTAGTTGCTTTTACTTTGCCTTGTTTTATTCTGCTGTCTGCAGTCAGGTCAGCATTGCAAAAGAGAATCTGTTCTCCATGGCCTTAACTGGATCAATAAAGGTTGAACAAAGTAGAAATAAAAATCTGCGGTGATGTCAATTTTCTGAAGACTTTGAGCCCCTGAAAATGGGGGCATCATGCATACCACGGCTCAGTGGTGAATGGGAAATTTGCAATAACCTTAATAGTTAATACATTTTGGCTGCAATATTTGCAAATCATCAAAACTAGGATGTAGTGGAGAGTGACACGCGCGACGCTTTTCATCACAGTATGTGAGTATAAAAGTGGTTGAAAAGGTTAACTAGATGTCGAATAATGTTAATTACCGTAAGTGTTGCGATGCTTCACTTGTTCGATAACAAGGAGGATTTTAAGGAAATAGGATAACTTTCTAAAATTCATACTTTTCAAATGATGCTGCACATTGATATTCTAAATCTTTGGTTGGTAAATATTAGTTGACTGACTCGAGCTGCCGGATCATTGTGACAAATTGCAAAAGCAGGACTAAGTGAAGTGGCCTAAAGGTCCGAAATCACTGTTGATGATTTGGTTCCATGATTTGGTTCACGAAAGTGATGACATTGCGATAATACTTCAGGACCTCACTGTCGTTCCTTCGGCAGATGATCTCTTGGTAAGTCCGCAAAGTGTCGAGAACTGAGTGAGTTGATTACAAACTGTATATGCATAAGGGGGAAAAAAATGACATGTCTGTATCACAAGGAGTGGAATCAGGTTGCCGAGCAGATTGAGCAGTGAGCCATCTGAGCCTGTTGTCGCTCTTCGGGAGCCTAATCCATCATCTGCTGATTTGTCTCTGCATACCTCCGTCTCATTAAGGAAATGAAAGCTTAATTGGAAATTGTGTTAATTCTGTGGCATGTTAGAAACTCAATCCCGGTTTTCATCTTCGCCCACTTACCACCGCTGGCGCCACATCACAAGCGCCATGATTTATGTCCTCCAAACTCACGAGTCCACCAAAGCGCATCAAAGCAAACCCGCAATGAATGAAGTGCAATGTTAAACGTTTGCCTTGGTCACCGCATCCGGGAATTAGAATTGTGTTGCACGGTAAGAATGGCGTTGGTTTTGACAGTAGCGTAGTAGATTAATGTTTTTTCCATGCTGCACACACACACACATACACACGTAATGAATATTAATGTGATTTAAATGAACTGAGCAGCGCGCCAAACACACTGAATGCCAAACTGTTATTCATGACCCCCCCGCCCCCCCCATATCCACACAGTAGCTACCAATTGCTTTTGCCCGGTGTAGAGTATAGACCACCCAAACGCTTACCGTTCCCAATTCTTCGTACCTACCAGCTTGTCACGCAATTGGCAACTCGCCCCTCAGTGAGGATTTACTCCACTTAATCCACCAAACCACCAGCACTATTTGGAAGCGTAAAATAACAGCATGCAACTGTGCCATGTCCAGTACGCCATCTGGAGCAGTCAACAATCAACATTAATAGTTCGCTAATAAAATGAAGAAACCTAAAAAAAAAAAAAAAAAAAAAAAAAAAAGAGGAAATTAAGTAGATCTAACGCACCAGAGATGCTGGTTATTAAATGTATTCCTGAGTGCAGATAGAGAAATATATAGATGTCTGTAACAAGTTTTCCTTTAACCAACCAATCCGAGGATGGGAAAAAAAAGGACCAATGCCGGCGTACTGTGCCGATACCTTATGAGTGACGTAAACCATTCCATCGTTATAACTGTTTTGTATAACTGGTCATTTGAGAAGGAGAGGGAAAAAAAAAACAAAGCACACATGCTAATGTTAGCTTATTGGCTTGCTGTGCCTTAGCTGTATTGCACTCCAACTTTGCTGCAGGTCCAGTTTCCTCTCTCTCTCTCTCTCTCTCTCTTTCTCTCTCTCTTTTGTGCCCTTACTGCGGCCAGCGGCCAAGAAGCGGTGTCACATGTTCTCCTCTCTTTGTTAGCATGTCTTGTTATGATGCATCGATTGCGGCGTGGTTGACATCGCCGCTCTTGAGTTCAGCCTGAGCTGTGCAGTGGAAATGCCTGCATAAAAGGTTGGTGCGTGCCGGTTTTTAAAAGGATGTCATGTTAGGTACATTTAGTTCCATTACTTTGGTCCATTTAAAGTGTATACACTATCTTCCAAATGAAATTAGGGTTGTCAATTGCTTTATTGTCATACACATTTGGTCGTAGCAGGGACAATATCGCACTTTCTGAACCACAGCAATCACTCCTAACAATGACACTAATCACACGGTAGTAATCACACTTGGAGGCGTGTCATCCGTTCCGATGGTTTTTGAGCACGACCTTCACAGTAGTTGGCACGCTACTATTTTGGAAATGACATCCTTGAAAAGTCCTAGATTATTAAATTTGTATCACTTAGCATAAAATTCTCCTGCATGTCACTCCAAATATGCACACAAATATTAGGCCTAGTCACATTGTGGCCTAAGTATAAAACCCGGTGCGAGCACAACCAAGCCACGACTGCCATCTAGTGGTAAATGGTGATATTACAATTTAACACTATACGGCGGAATTCCGTTCTTCGCAGGGGAAAGGGCCAGCCCACGAATAGCAAAAATCGACGTACAATTGATGCCTATTGAAATGCATGTAAATGACAAAAAAAAAATTCTAGATAACATACTAATAAACCTCCAATATACATTTTCAAAGAAAAAACAAGGTTTGACCCCCACAAAAAACAGAAAACAAAAGGGGGGAAAAAATAAAACAAATGCTAAAATAATATTGAATAAATACTGAAAAATAAATTGGTATTTGCAAAGCATTTAATATTTTAGATATGTCGGTCAGCCTTGGCTGCTGTGTGCGTGTGTCTGTTTTGAGGATGATTTGGGATCAGAATCAGCTCCAGTTGGAGAGACTGGACCATTTTCAGATCCACCCAGCTGAGTCTGGCTCGTCCTTCAAGGTCAGTTTGTTTTTAGCTCTGCAATCAGACACACTGGATTTTTCCCCGCTCACATGTGCTCAAACATTTGTATCGTAATTGAGGCGCATTCCTGTCAACCTGCTGTACATTGCTCCAAACGAGAAAGCATGGCGTGAACAAAAGACGAGCGCAATGGGGTCACATCCGACCATGGTGTTTGTTGTGATTTGTTTTTTTCCAACAGTTTGTCGAAGTCGGTAGTCGGAAACGCTAACGGAAGCCCGTTGAAAATGATAGCCGGACCGGCTTTATAGGCGATTAATTTTTGACAAAATGGCGGATAAACGGACGGCGGAAGGGTACCCCGGCTGTGGGCGGAAGGCCACAAACGGACCGCAAATTTTTTGTAAAATGCCCAGCTCTGGCGCTCTGCTCTTATTGTCATGCTCGTGTTTGAAGTCCCACGAGTTGTGTGCTTGCTTCGCATATGAGTGATGAGATTTGGTAAAAAGCAGTTCTGAAAAGTGGCTGATGAATATGTGTGAATCTGAAGCGGTTGTTGTGCGATCATGTGCAGATGAGTGTGTGGGAGGTGTGTGTGTGTGTGTGCGTGTGCGTGTGTGGCTTAAACTGAGGACATGACTCTACACACACTTGACAGGAGTTCAGCCATCTACACTTGCACAGTGGATTTATCACCATAGCAACCCAAAAGATGTTGAATCATGTCAAAGACCGCTAATTTCTTTGCAATTCTCGTGAACAATGGACTTGAGGAGTCAGAAACCCAAGCGCAAATTGTTGTGTACGTGTGTGTGGCTGTGTAAGAGGCGAGATTAAGACAGATCAATGGCTTGAATGGTGAAGACAGGAGAAAGCAATCTGGGTGCACTGGATTTATTCCACAGCAAATTTAAAACAATAAAAATAAAATGAGATTTGGGGGAGTACAATATTGTACATAGGATGACACCTACATTTTGTACATGTTTATTGGGTTTTAAAGAAATGATGAACACAATCAAACTAATCATTAAAAAAACAGAGCAGGGCACTTTACCCTGTTTTTGCCGGTCCGTCCTCGTCCCTCCATCCTTATTCATAAAAATGATCGTCCTCCGACCCGCCCGTCCTCGTCCTTTTAAAGCGCTTCCGTCCTTGCATTCCGTTGCCGTGCAATCATAAACATTATTTAAAGATCACTACCTAGCTGGCGGTAGTATCGTGAGTGGATTGAATTGTTTACAACTGTTTAACCAAGATAGCATTTAGCTGTAACACAAGACCGTGATGCAGATGATGATGATGATGATGATGATGATGATGATGCCGACCGGAGCAAGCCAGGGGACATCAGGAGAATATTTAAGATTGAATAATAACGCAATATATTGCTATTGCGTTTTATTGCCAAACTTTTGCGTTTTAACGCAAGAAGAGGTTTTCATTTTTTTTTTATAAAACAATTATTGCAAAATAACAGTTTATTTGAAGAGGAAACAGGGACTTCCACATCCGGATCGTTTAAATGTATATACGCTGGTCGAGATTTTTACGGTCTAAAGATGTCCCACACAAGGACATACTTCGCATGCAAAGGGATAAGGTACTAAATGTTAACAATTAGTTGACCATACAAAATTGCTATCCTGGATTACACACACAAGACAGGCTGTGCGTGTTTCTAAATGGCATCCTGACTCCTGCGACATGCACTCATAAGAGGCTGTCTTGAAAGCCACTGGCCTTGAAAAGAGCTCCCTTTTAATCATCAGATGAACAGTACAATCTTGCCGAATCAATAGTGATGCAGCATGAGCGTTGCTTTAAGTCAGTAAACAGCTCCCACTGCTGGCATAGTGGCTGCAGGCACATGATGTAGCAAAGACTCTCACCATCCACCATTTTATATGAAATTACACCGGAGGAGGCATTTTTTTCCCCAACGTTGTATTTATTAAACTTTTCCACAAAAATATCAATTTACAAAACCAAGGAAATGTCCAAGGTACTCACCTTATTGACCAGCGTATTTCGCTTGCTTGTGAGTTGGGTAACTCTGACATAACATACACACAAGAGTTCCGCAAATGACAAATACCACCTGAGCACAATGGTACATGAAAACAAAACAATCAAACAAAATATTAAAGTGATAACATTAGAACAAAATACAACAGGTCTCTAACCTAGCAAGATCCAGCCCAAGTTATGTCAACATTGTGTTCAAAAATACACATATGCTAATGAAATATCAACAGAAAGAAAATGTGTTTTCCCCAACTGCAGAGGACCACTGGCATCTATGCCTCATCTATCTCACTGACTTTGCTCACTTTCCAAATAACTTCGAAATGGACCCCAAGTACTTTGAAATAATGACAGTTTCCCTTTTATAAAAAACATTATCTTCTCCATAGGTAGAGTTATGGACAGTTCCTTAATCCAATTGATGAGTTTCATTTTACTAGTCCTCCTCCATGAACGTGCTATGACCTCTTTTGCAAGCAAAAAACGTCAATCCAGAGCAGTTAGTATGCTTGCAGACATGTGATGACCATCAGGATACAGCCCTAAAATAAATACCCCAGGTTCAAGAGCCAACTTTGCACCCAATATGGTTTCTAAAGGCTTGTTTGACCTCTCGCCAAAATTGTTGAACTCTATTACATTCCCACACACATGTGGAAGAAGTTCCCCTTTTCTTCTCCACATCTGAAACACCAGTCAGGAATGGCACTATTATACTTATTAAGTTTTTCTGGTGTCACATATGTCCACATTAGCCAATTACATTGAAGTAATTTAAGTCTAGTGGTGGTAGTCTTTGTTTGTGCTTTAGTACATGCCTTTTCCCAATCCTCTGAGGAAAAACCCTGCCTTAGGTTTTCCCTGCAGGCATTTAGTGTCTGAACAGAAGACTCGGTTTTGTTTTTTTTTTTAATGGGATTTTTGTTCGTGTTCATTCACTGGACTGCCAGTGCATAATGAGGAACGGATGACCGGTGGTACCTATCCAATGGGGAGGAAGGCATTGACAACGTGGACACCAGCTGCTGTTATTTTTGTTCTGATGATGTGTAGCAGCGTAATGTGGGGGCTGATGGTGTGGAATGTGCCATGTCCTGGTGGCAGGCAGTGTTCCCTCCTCTCTACCGGACCTCAGCGAGAGAGCATCACACTCTTCCCACTCATTTGTCCTCTACAAACTTCACTCGTCTTCTTAGGAAAATGCAGTGCTAAAAACACAATGGCCATCATGGAGTTTTGCCGCATGCACCCAACATGAAAAGAAAAATAGTGGCAGCCGAAACCGCTGACCGAATACACAAATGCACTGATTAGCCACAATGATAAAAAGCTGAAAATTGGCAACTATGCCTTGACAAACAGAATCATGACCAGTTTTATGTGTTGTAGTAATTTTAGATTGCAGTTGAATAAAAGTGCACTACGTCGTACTCACACTAAAATTCCCCCCAGTTCTGGAGTAACTCCTGTACAAGATAGGGAGAAGGCCCACTAGAGGTCAGCAAAGGCAGGATTTCATTTCCTTTACCTTTACCACGTCCCACTTCCTTTCCTTGAGCTCGTGTAATAACATAACAAGAGCACACCGTGAATTGCGAATGCTTTGCAAAATCTTCACCCGCACCTTCCTCCAACTCCTCGCCATCCACTTACGTTCAAACCAGCACAGACGGCCACCGTCTTTGTGCTGGCGCGGGTTCTGCGTGTACACCAACTTCCCACCACAGATCACGCATCGGCGGAAGACGAAAATGTCAGGAGGTGTCAATGTGAGTGCGATGGATAGATGGATTAGGAGTGCAATCAACATTTTCCTTGCCCCGTGCCCACTGCGAAATGAAACCGTTCGGTGGAAAGGCCAATCAAAAATTGTTTTGGATTGTCCCACAGATGAGCTGAACCTGACCCTGACAGAAATCATCGCACGAGTCACTGAAGTACAAAGCAGGAGAGAGAAAGGAACATGTAACGAGGCCGAAGCTAGCAACATGCAACTGAGCGAGAATGACCCCGTACCACGTTAAACCCTTGCCAGGCCTGTGAGAGTAACACATCCGTAAGCTCCAAATCTCTTTAATACAACACCCATTAGGAAAGTGCTGAGCTCTTCAACCGCTAAGACGCTTCAGCACTCAGCATTCGCAGCCCGTGCTCTACATACAAGCAACACTTGAGCCTGTACGAACATAAAAGGATGTATTTATAGACCCATTTGAAAAGCGGATACATTCTGTGCACGGTAATTATATTCAGGACCACGAATAAAAGTGTTCCGTACGAGAATTCGGGTCACACCGGTTAGCAAAATTCACCTGAGTGATGTATGTACTGTACATAGCGTGACAGCCTTTCAAAACGCTCCTTTATTCTCACTTGCTCTCTCTGTGGAAAGCCACTTTGTGGTTTTATGGTTTAATAAAAGTGGTACAGTGCAATATCAGATCTCTCGAGGCCGTACAGGGTGGCGGTTTTGCTTCGCTCAACGACACCGCGGGTGCGAGTCGCCAACCGTCGTTGTTTTGTGATGGGCCATTCCCGCGGCCGGACTTTTAATAGGACGCCTTTACGCAAAGTCGCCCCGATTTGCCAGAGTGAAGCCGAGCAGACCGGGCTGGTTTATTACCTTGAAATGTTAATATAAACTTGAAATGTTGAAATGCAGCCTTGCGCATCGGTTGGACCCTTTACACGATAAGACAGAAAGTTCAGCGTGCCAATAATTTAATAAAGAGGGCGAGGAACCAGGGGCGGAGCCAGAACGTGGCTAATGGGTGGGCCTGGAAAAATGAGGGTGGGCCTGAATATTTCTCTCGCTTTGCACAATCCTCCTGTCCCCACACATCGTATAATCAAATTAAATGACAAACTGAATAATATGAAGTTCAGATATTCCTTAGACAACCACAATTATGCCATTCTTAATATTCAATAAAAAAAAAAAAAACACAAATCATTTCATAATTTACTAAAAATGTAAAGGATATATTTTTTCAAGAATCTCACTGGGTGGGCAGTCTGTCAATGTGGCTGGGCCCAGCCACGGCTCCGCCCCTGCGAGGAACACGATAGAATCCAAGAAACAGCACTTAGTAAAGTCAAAATGGCTGCGTCGTCTCCCCTCATCAGCGTCCTCCAAAAGTCTTCAATAAACGTGTGTTAAATACACAACTCTATTGCCACTTCACTCGCCATTTAAATTTTAAACAGCTCACTGTGTGTAAAAGTGGAGTTATTCTCTCTAAAACGTTTTTTTTTTGGTCACTATACTGCACTGTGGAATGGATTCATTGGATTTACATTATTGGGAAATATTTCTTCGGCTGCTGTACTTTTCAGTTCGAATGGGTTTATCACGAAAACCGAGGTTCCACCGTATTCCTCTACCTTTGTTTAAATGGGGTGCATGGATCCGTGGAGCCTTAAGGCGGGGACACACCTTGATAGGTTCAACCGAAAGTGAAAGCAGATACCTCAGTTGGGGCATCCGAGCGACCCATATTTGCTTGAGGAGGTCAAAACGCAGTCACATGGGCAAGAAAGTGACAAAAGCGAGCACGTATAGAAGTTGCGTCTGACAAGCGAAACGGCTCTTGCCGCGGCAAACGCGCGGCGCATTTGTTTCAAACGGGCGCTTAGGCAGCTCTGCGACGCGCAGGAGCGAGCGAGCGAGCGTAATACCTTTTAATATATTGATGAGTGGTCAGTTCTGTTTGCAGTGATTGCTGGATTAGATATTAAAGATGGCCTAAATCACTTTGTGCTGACGGATTTGGAAGGCGCTAATCCCAAGAGCGCCTTTTAAAAGGCCGAGCGTGGCCACCGGGGTCCAATCGTCGCAAGGTCCCTCTCCATCTTCGCCTTCCCGAACAGCCAGAAGAAAGACCAGCGAAGGGCTGAGCGCAGCGGTCAACCGCAACCATGAACGGCACAGAGGGACCTTATTTTTATATCCCGATGGTCAACACCACCGGCATCGTGCGGAGCCCGTATGAATACCCTCAGTACTACCTTGTCAACCCGGCGGCCTACGCCGCTCTGGGCGCCTACATGTTCTTGCTCATCCTGCTGGGCTTCCCCATCAACTTCCTCACGCTCTACGTCACCATCGAACACAAGAAGCTGCGGACCCCCCTAAACTACATCCTGCTGAATCTGGCCGTGGCCAACCTCTTCATGGTGTTCGGAGGCTTCACCACCACCATGTACACCTCCATGCACGGCTACTTTGTGCTGGGGCGCCTGGGCTGCAACCTGGAAGGCTTCTTCGCCACCCTGGGCGGCGAGATCGCCCTCTGGTCCCTGGTGGTGCTGGCTATCGAGAGGTGGGTGGTGGTGTGCAAGCCCATCAGCAACTTCCGTTTCGGGGAGAACCACGCCATCATGGGACTGGCCTTCACCTGGCTGATGGCTAGCGCTTGCGCCGTGCCCCCCCTCGTCGGCTGGTCCCGTTACATCCCGGAGGGCATGCAGTGCTCGTGCGGCGTCGACTACTACACGCGGGCGGAGGGCTTCAACAACGAGTCCTTCGTGGTCTACATGTTCGTCTGCCACTTCCTCGCCCCGCTCACCGTCGTGTTCTTCTGCTACGGCCGCCTGCTCTGCGCCGTCAAAGAGGCCGCCGCCGCTCAGCAGGAGTCCGAGACCACCCAGAGGGCCGAGAGGGAGGTCACCCGCATGGTGGTGCTCATGGTGATCGCTTTCCTGGTCTGCTGGTTGCCCTACGCCGGCGTGGCCTGGTGGATCTTCACGCACCAGGGCTCCGAGTTCGGACCGGTCTTCATGACCATCCCGGCGTTCTTTGCCAAGAGCTCGTCCATCTACAACCCCATGATCTACATCTGCATGAACAAGCAGTTCCGCCACTGCATGATCACCACCATGTGCTGCGGGAAGAATCCCTTCGAAGAGGAGGAGGGCGCTTCCACCACCGCCTCCAAAACCGAGGCCTCGTCTGTTTCGTCCAGCTCCGTCTCTCCCGCATAAAAGGGCCCTCAAAAAGCCCGAGCAACGCGATCTACGATCCCAGAAGAAGAGTTCTGCTCCGCCCGGGACACGACTCAAGGCTAACGTCTACTCGTACAACTTCCTTTTTGTATTTTTACAAACAACTTGGTTCAACCTAAAGACAGTTGCAGGAAAGATCAGCCCATTCCAGAGTTGTTCCTGTATGTACAGAATATCCAACTCAACTAATCTATGAGATTGTTTCCCTTAGATTGAGGGACATCCATGTTATTAACCTTTAACAGTTGGATCCTAAATGGTACTGGCTTATCTTTGAATGTAGAGGCATGTAATCAAGGCAACGTAAAATAAAAGGCACTTTGCAAACGACTCATCGTGTTTACGTTTTACTTACGATCGCAATGGATAACACAGATGATGATGTAGTATATTGTTCAAAGGAATAAATGTGAATACCACAGTCAGAGGGAAATCTCCAGTCAATTCCTGCTTCACCGGGGCACGCGCTGCACGACAATTAAAAAGGCGCGTGCGTACCTTGCATTTGGAGTTGCGTCTTCACACGCTCATGGGTCACCTTGGATTTCAACTTGTTCTGGCTGGGGGATTATTTATTGTTGGTCATAATACGGCGCATGACTCAACGCCGCTTATCGTGACGAGTATTGATGTTATTAAGTGAAGGTGACATTAATTAAGACTTTCAGGATGAAATGAAAAATAGCCTTAATAAGAATAGAAAAAAAAAAATCGAGTCCTACTTGGCCAAATCTAACTAGCAGCTACTAATGCGATTCTGATTCAAGTTCTTCATTTGGCGGAGTGCCATGCTGAAACATTATGACCTTCGTGTGTTGCCATAGTAACCACCATAGCAACGTATCTGTCCTAGAATACAGATCCACTCCGAAAGCTGCTTTTTATTTATTTATTAATTTTTTTATTTGGCTACAGAACAGATCTACCTCCTTTAAAGATGTATTCATGCTCTTACAAAACACTTGAAATAAAGTCGAAACAAAATCGAGACTAGAGCACAGCTACCTGATTGGAGTGTGCAGTGAGAATTTTATAAATAGGTCAAAGGTGTGAACTGTGTGGCAAGAACGACAAAAATGACCCACGCAGGATTTGCTGGGCAAAATGTCTGAGGCAAGCGCTGGTGGAGCGCATGCGTCTTCTCTTCATGGTTGAGAGTATCAAATAAATGAGCCGGAGTTGAGGTGGGACGGCGGCAGACGGATCGCGTCTCATCTTTCAACATTCTACTTTTACAACTTGGGAGTGGATGAAAGATTTCATTTGCGGTTATATTTGAAACACTTTTAGCAAGCGTCAGTCTTGAGGAGAAAACAGTGTAGTGCGATGCGACCGCGGTGATCTGGCCGGCAAAACAAACCGTGTCTCCATAGCGATGCGAGCCAAAAGAGCGGAATAAAAGTGTGAAGATTTCTCTTGTGAATTTGTATGGAAAAGTTTATTTTGATAATAAAAATAGCATTCACAGACTTCTTTTGATAGCTACATATACAGTGTAATCCATCTGAAGGAAAGAAGCTGGATAAGTCAACATCTACTTGTACTTAGACTAATGTTATGTATAGCTCCATGGATCAAATAAACCTATGAACAATGTCGTATTTATATATGCATAGTTTTATATATAAAAACAAAACAAACAAACAAAAAAAAAATGGCCCATATACATTTACTGCTCTTATCAACACATACAGTCTGGAGCACATTGCAAGAAATAATGCTTGAAGAACACAGACTGCATACAAGTGCTTTACTGTATAATACAAAGGCAGGCTAACCATCAAGAGATTCAAACGAACAAACAGCTTGACCAATTAGTCTTTCAGTCGAAAAGGTCTTTACATACCTGATCCGGAGAAAATCAACATAGTTCCCATAAATCATCAGGTCCATTCAGAGATAAAAACACGTGATCACATTCCTCATTGCTGAGGCTTTATCGTAAATTTCTCCTTTGTACATGAAAAAAGGCAACATTTATATTCCTCCACGGGTTCCTAATAATCACATAGGAAAAATCTTTACAGGAGATGGCCAAGAGGTGAACGTCCAAAATGTTTTTCTTTTTGCAGTAACCACGGCGGACGACGGCGGTCACGTATTGTCGAATATAACCGGCCCGAAAATATCAACCACGTAAAATCGAGCGATGTAACCGGGGTCGACTCAAAACGGCCTCGTCCTGCGGAGGTTGGTGAGTCGACCGCCCGACGCGCGTTGCATTCGAATCTCCTGCAAGGTCGTTCGTCGTCGCGAAGGTGGTAAACGGCGGACGACGGATCGCGCCGAGAGTTCGTCTGACGAGTCGAATGTCGGACGCGCATTTTCAAAGGGAATCGAGCCAGGCCCACCCTGCCGAACGAGGCGGGTGGACAAAGCGAGCGCTCCACCTTCCCCGCAATGTTTTTGCATCCATTTTTGGTGCCCGAACTCGACTTGAATCTTGTCCCCGTGTCAAAGCTAAGCCCGCGCGGCATACGAGCGGGCCTTTCAGTAGCCGTTGCGTTTGTGGTGAAACGAAAAACAAAACACTCACAGGCGCGTTTTAAAGCAGCAGTCAAAGTCCAGTGGGGTGACAGACAGTGTGGCTCAGCACGGCAGATTGGTCGTCTCCTGTAGCAGGAGTCTTGTCGCAACAACTGTGTCGGGTCGCTGTCCAAGCGCACTGGCGGAAAGCAACTCACGTATTCTCATCCGAAAGGGCTTTGTGATTATATTCAGCGATTGTATTCGACTAACATGCAACGGCTGCTTTGAAGTGGCGTTTGGAGTATCTGCCATGTTTGTGGGCAGGTGGGGGATTTCTTTCTGGGGACTGTTATCACAGCTCATGCGCTGCAACAAGTAAAGATAGCTTCCGTTTCCTTTCCTTTGATATATATATATATATATATATATATATTTTTTTTGTAAGAGTATGTGGCAGCGGTCCAGCCCAACTTGAATTCATGCACGCGTCTCACACGCGGATAAACTTTGTTGCTCTCATTTTCACTTATGGCTGAGGTCATTTGTGGAAGCTTGAAAGTTTAGGACGTTCGTCGTTTCGGGTGTGTCACCGTTTCGCCCTCCTTGTCGGATTTCTTCGTTTGGGAACACGCATGCTTTTCCAACATACATCTTTAGGATTGAAGCACGCTCACTCGGGATATGTGCCATAGTCGATAAAAACAGCTATCAGACGCGTGGAAGAAATAAATGATTTATAAAATCAGCACTCCTACTTTTAACTCCAGTTCTTCACTTCTGAACATGACCCAGTGTTGTTGTTGTTGTTGTTGTTTTTTCTTCACAGTTCTTGTAAGCCATCGGTGATTTGTGCTATCGTTTGTTCATTTAAGTAAAAGGTCGGAGGAAAAAAAAGCACAACCGGAAGCGTGTCTCAGTCATCCCGCATGTGGGAGGGAAGAAAAACATTTAGAATCAGCAATGCAGACAAGAATCAAAATCACCAACTTCATATGCAGGCACATACAATACTTCTATTTTAGTACAACGACCTGTTATGAGCAACGAAAACAATGACAAAACAACCAGTGCGGGTGATGGGATTGTACTCCTGCTGTTTTAGGAATCTGTGGATGGGATCACGACAAGTCAAGTCACTCAGTAAACCCGTTGACTAGTAGGACCTTGATGAGTCCAATTCCAGTGTATGGTAGACAAAGTGTGTCCGCTCCGCTCTAGATGCTGAGGTCTTTGGGGCTTTCTTTGTACAGCTTTCTCTTGGGCTCAGGGAGCTGCTTCGGGCTTTGGCAAACTGTCGTATTGTTGTGGCCTGTGTTTTTGTAGGCGGCGTTGTTGTGCGCAGCATTGTTCTTCCTCATGCTGTAGTAGTCTTTGAGTCTGGGCGCCGCCGCATAGTTCTGCTCGTCCCGGCTGTAGCTGCTGTCGGGGGAAGAATCCCGCTCCGCGCCGTAGCGTCTCTCTGGCGTCCCGTTCATCCGATGTTGCTCGGAGGCAGAGTCGCGCATCAGGTTGCCGTTCTTGGTGGCGCGGCCGTAAGCGCCGCCGCCGCCGCCCCCGGGAAGGGACGCGCGATCGGCGGCGTTTTTATCGTCGGGGCGCTCGGGGGTGGCGGCGGCCTCCCTGACTCGCCGGCTCCTCTGCGAGTCCCTGCCGAGCCTTCGCTCGTACAACTCGCGCTGAGGGCTGACGGCGAGGAAGCCGCCGTCGTCGCACTCCCTCTCGGGCGTGCGATCCCGCCGCGCTCGCTCCGCCCGGCGATCCATCGACTTGGCCCGCCTGCGATCGGGGGAGGAGGCGCGCTTCGGCGTTGGCGAGCGATCGAGGGAGCCGCGGCGCTGCGGGCGGAAGCTCCCGTCCAAAGTGGAGCTGCTGTTTGAGAGTACTTGGCCCCTGAGTTTCTGCGCCACTGCGGCCTTCTTCCCCGAGTTGTCTTTCCTCAGAGTCTTCAGGAGCTTGGAGATGCCGCTTTCGGACTCGGACTTTTTGACTTTGCGCCCTCGGATTTTCTCGTTGCCACCGCTACCGTTGCTGTTGTCTGGAGACGGACGTCTGGGGGTGCCGTGACTGTGACTGTTATTCCAGGTGTGGTGAAGGTGAGGGTTAAACTGTCGGGCTCGGTAGTCCACCTGATCCGACCCAGCCCTGTCCCAGTTCCTGTTCCTGTCTCGCCCACGCCCAGCCTCCTCCCGGCGTGATGGTGTGTGAAGGTCTGGTGGATAACTGGAATCCAATGAGGTGTGATATCGGCTGTTGGGTGGCAGCGTTCTCACTTCCGAAGAGTTTTGTGACCCGAGTGTGGGAGGGTACCCGTCATTGCTGCCGTCTGAAGGAGGAGACCCCGGAAAAAAAAAGAAAAAGAAAAAAAAAGCCGGTTAAAAAGAGTGACAGGCATCCTACGTGCACGTACGGTGGTGACGTGACAGAACCACTGGGCGGGGATCGAAAGCGACTCATGCATACGTGTCGCGTATGTTTGCAGTTATGGTTGACACTGACGCACAACAGCCTTCTTCACAAGTAAACATGGAGGTTGCACTGAAGCGACACGCGGCTTCAGTGCATTTTGCCTCCGGGGCTTGCGGGTGATTTCAGCAACGAGAGCGGGTGAACATCGGCAAGTGTGGGGCGGGCTTATCAATGACGCCGCGGGCACCTGAGAAAGCATTCAAAACAAGATGGCGATGCGTATCATTGGGACCAACAAACTCAAAGGAGAAAATCAATCAAGGGGCCTGAGAAAGATTAGCCAGGTTGCCATGGCAGCAGCGTGGCGGCATTGCGTTAGTCCCGGTCCTTTCCACATGTTTATGAAAACAGACGCGGGACGTTTGATTCAGGCACGGCGAGACAGAAAGCCAATTCGCTTTGTCACGTGCACACAACGGAGGATGCAGGTCGGGATGAGCGGATGAAGGGGTTGGGAAGAACTCAAAAGAGAAAGATGACGAGGATGGGGTGGGGGGGGTTGGGGGGGGAGTGGATCATGACAGACTTCTGGCTACAAACCGTGGTCTGATTTTGGCCCATTAGGTAGAAACAGGGCTCTCCCATCTTGTCATTCCTCATTGTACCAACAGCGAGATGAGGAGCCATCATCGCTGGAGAGAGGAGGAAGAGCCCAGCAACAAGAGATGGGCAGAGAAAGAGAGAGGGAGAGCAAGAGGAGAGCAGAAAACAAATAAAACAGACAAGAGGCAGTTTTACATTTCATCCCAAGAGACAGTATACCGCGAGAGACGCTTCAAAGAAGGGGAGAAATACAGTACACTCAAAAAACAAACCTGAGAAATGTGACCGAAAAAAAAAAAAAAAAAAAAAAAAGACAGGCACAATCCATCGGGAGAAGCTACAGCTTTTGGACAGGAATTTCACAGCTGCAAGACATTAGCGCTTCAGAGGATATAATCCCCTAACGGCCGAACAGTCTTCCGATTCAACATCGGTGGGTCAAAATGTGTGTTCGCGACTGAGGTCAGCAGACTCGGGGTGAATTAGTGGAGCCCAGAGTTCAAAGCAAACATGGCGCATCGGCATTTGGCTGTTGCGCTGCGCACAAATGGAACAAGCTGCCAACAGAAGTGAAGTTGGCCCCCGCTTTGAAATCAAGGTGAACAACTACCGGGTTGCGTTTTTCCCCATAGCTACGACGAAGGTCTTTTAGAGCATTTCTATAATTAATTTTCTAAACACATGCTCTTGAACCGTGCCTTCTTTTAGTACTTTTAGTAAAGTACATTTAATGTCTCTGCTTTGCTTTTAAATGTCTTCAATTCTCCAGTTTTGTCTTGCCTTTAGATTTTGGAGTTTGCCTTTAAATGATGTTTTGCAACAACGTGAAGCACATTTGAGTTACCTTCTGAAATGCCTTCCATAAGTAAAGCTGCCTTGTCTCGCAAAAATAACTCGAAACGAGTGGCGGGAGTCGTTTGTAACGTGTTGAAGATTTCAAATCAAGTCCAAACTAAATGACGCCACGCAAGGCGGAGCCCAGTGGACCATGTGAGCTTGGATCCCAGTTTTCTCTCTGCCAGCGTCATAGCTTTCAATTTGTGGTGACCACGCTATCGTAGCACAAAAACCCGAAAGCGGAGGAAACGTTCAACCTACCATACTCAGGCACAGATCCATCCCCGCGTTTCAGCACAAGCCGTGCCCAGCGCCCCCCGTTCTTGATCAGTTCGATGGCACGCGAATGCTTCATGTTCTTTGTGCTCTCGCCATTAATCTCCAAGATTTCATCTCCCACCTAGAGGAGAGCAAGATTGCGATCTCATCGTGAGCAAGGATGTGAATGGCAAAGTAATGGCAGGCTCACTCTGAAGACGTTTCATACCCGCATCTTGCCATTCCTGACAGCAGCGCCGTCCTCTGCGAGCCTCAACACATAGAGGTCCATGTTGTACTCCCGCCCTCCTCTCAGGCTGAAACCAAAACCTTTGCTGTCACGTTCGAGGTCCACTGAGTAGAACTCCTTGTCCTGCGAGTGACAAAGAAAAACAGAAAGCCAAGCGTAAAATGCACCGCAACACCCGGGGGGGGGAATCGACCTGACGTCCCACCGAACTCCACAAATGTCGGTGATTGCCGTGGCGGTGACTGCGCGAACGATGAGCATAATCGCCAACAATCACATGAGCCGGGGTGCCGCTCATTGGGTGACGTGCTTTGTTCCCGCCAGCCTCGTTTCAGGCCACCGTGGACAAAATGGGGTGGGTGTGAGACCGCGTGGGGGAAGGAGATGGGCAAACATGAAAGGCTGTGATTGCCATGAATGCATAAATGACCGGCGAGATTGTTCAATTTTACAGTTGCCGCCGCAGAGCAGGTTTGTTCGATTCTGCCGGGCCCACGGCCGTGCTCGAAAGCTACCGGGCATCCACGTTTCAGGCAAACGGGGTTCCTGTAGCCAATTTGTGTAAACGTAACTAGCCCAAAGTAGAAAAAAAAAAAAAAGAAGAAGAAAGCATCACAGGGTGGCCAAAGTAAATGAAAATATGAGATTTTAGCTTTGCATAATAGTTTTGTTTTTTTCTCTTGGCATGCAGCGTCTTTATGGCAACGGTTTGAAAAATGTCAAATGAGTCACGCATTGCTTACGTTAGCATTTCCCCCAAACCATTTTCCCATTTGTTTCGAGCACTTTGTAACATTTGCCAAAAGCTGTCAAACCCTGTTTGAATCATCGCAACTATTTGTATGGCTTAGCGTTACTTCACATTGTCAACATGACCATCCCATCGCTCGGTATATGTTATCATTGCCTTAGTCGGCACCGATAGGCTGCGATAATGTTTTCTCACCTGTAATGTTTGTGTAGGTGGTGGAGGAGGAGCTCCTTTCGACTTGGAATTATTCCTTCAAAAACACACGAGAACACCGTCCGTGTTCAGTATTGAGAAGTAAAAAAAAAAAAAAAAAAAAGAGCTTCTTATAAAAAAACATGACGTGCACCTACCGAGACTCTTTGGACTGTTGAGGGGTGTGTGTGGTGGTGATAGTGGCGATCTTCTCGGCATTGGTCAGCAGAGAAGCGTTGGAAGACTCTGGGCAAGATGACAAATACAACATGTAAAGAAAATACATGTCAAACAGTATCTGAAATGCACAGACATATTCCTGTGGATGGCTTCAGAAAAGAGCTGTACTAAATGTGAGCAATGTCAACGCTACGTTCTTGTGCTATAATTGCCGATATCACCTCCTCATTTAAGATAGGGGAGACTATTTATGATTTCATGTCTGTTTTTAAACCCTGCAAACAAAGAGCAAAATACAGTAGCCAGCAGCAAAAGTTACGGCGAGAAGTTGAACAGATGCTGCCTGGGGGAACTCACGGCGCCTGATTAACGGAGCTCCCAATTAATGGCCATGAACTTGTGTGTTCACTCACTCTCAGTCACCGCTGGCAACAGGTGCAAACATGATGGACTGCCGTATTTATCAGAAGGTTTCGTGCTTTAGATAGCTCTGATGGTTTTCTCCACGAAACATTTGGCAAGTGCAAAAATAACATTTGAAGTAATGGAATTGGGAATGTTAGTGGAAGAGGTATACAAATTTATCGCCGGGCTACGGGAAATAAATCGCTCCGATAATTTCGGGCACGAAAGCCAGCGCATAAAAGCCGCGCTTTTGTTTTGATTTAATTCGTCCTGAGTGTGTGCCAATTGAATCAACTGGTTTGTGACCATCCTGTGTAACATTTTCTTTCAAACGTACTGACGCAAGTGCTATTTTGGCGGTGTTTACAAGTAACGGCACACGGACGATGGAGGAAGCCTCGATAAATACAGGCCATTCATCAACGATGAAAGATACGCTTTGTCTAGTCGTTGTCCTCCTTGGAATGAGAAAAGAGAGGGCTTTCTTTTGCAGCAATAAAAGATACATTTTCTTGAGGTGTGTATTACTTCTCGTCTAAAGCGGTGGGAAAAGCCTCACTTTTGACTTCCTGCTACGTCAGGACGCAAATGACTTGGAAGGGGAAAAAAAACTAAAATATGAATATAACGTAAATGGCAAACTTCTCTGCCTTTTATGTTAGGCATCATTGGAGCATTTCAAGGCTTCACGTTGCTCAAAGACCTACGAAAGCCCGTTTGAAATGACAAACGGACCGGCCTATAGGTGATTAAAAGAGGCGGATAGACGGACGGCGGGAGGGCACCCCGGCCGCAGGCGCAAGGCGATAAAGCGGCAAATTGATTGGAGTAAAATGCCCAGCTCTGCAAAATGCCATTGCTGAATCGAGGATAAGTGGCGATGCTTTCTGTTGACCATTTGGCAGATGCAACTTCCCGGTTGCGCCTGGTTAGTAGATCAGCGTTTGTGCACGCGCAAACCTTTTAGCAAATCAGGCCCAGAGTGGAATATCAGGGTTCGCGCCGGGATGAAAAGTGCTCTTGCCAGTTTCCTCGACGCAAGAGTGTCCTTTCCAACCCGCCGACCATGAATAAGTCATGCGCCGCTGCATTATGACACAGCCAGGTGAAGCTCCCGGCCAAAGTCTTACCGTCGCCGGGGATGATCCTGAGCGAGACCGTGTTTCCGGCTTCCTTGATCAGGTTGACGATGTCCGAGTGGGACTTGTTGGTGATGGAGCAGCTATTGACGGCCAATATCCGGTCGCCGACTTTCAGCTTACCGCAGCGGTCCGCCGGGCTGCCTTCGATGATGCGCCCTATTTTGTGGGGCATGGCCACACAAGCATTTCCAGCTTTCGTGTTGACAACATGTGCGTTTGTGTGTCGAGTGGTTGATTGGTTCGATTGATTAAGGAAAAAGAAGGGACAAAAGGAGACAGGAAAACTATTAATCATCCCTAATCATCTTAGCCCACTTGACCACAGTCAGTTCAACATATTGAAATCCCTTCGCATGCAAATGAAAACACGAGCAACATTTGTGAGTGACAGGGAAGCATTTTGCCTGATGACTACATGGATGCGCCGTCAAGAAAATGGCACCGGTCCAAGCCATCATGGCTTCACACTTACACTCTGGTAAGAGCATCGAGAAGGCCACTGGCGCTCCTTCTCTATCCGAGGATCAATGGCACGACTAGATTTAGTTCTGTTTACCAAGGACAAAATCATTTTGTCTTTGGCCTACCCCGAAAATGTAAGCGCTTGGAAAGTGGACGTCTCGCAGGTCACATATGCGGGCAAAGTCTTAAGGCCAAAGCGAGAGCAAGAGGACGAGCAATCATCTTGAACCGAGTGACGGCGATCAACATGGCGCGGAAACTGCAAATAGACCCCCGGAGATCTTCTGTCATCCCGACTGTCGCTGTACCTCAGCTCTTGATTTCTTCCCCTAATCTCACAATCTTCCATCCGGCTAATATTCTTTCTTATGACACCGCTATTTATTACGCCGCTCCGCTCTGCCTTGATTGAAAAATACACTTGTATCCTGTCACTCCAGTCCAGATAACGAGATACAAGGCCTTATGGGACGTGACGGCTACGCAGGATTTAATACCCCACCTGCGAAGCACAACACTGAACTCAGGTCACAAGGTGAGAGAGGGGGGAGCGAGGGCGGGGGTGCGAGATATACGGTTGACCGAGTCGCCTAAAGCTCCGCTGTTATTCCCAGGCCTGAAGAACTCCTCGTAAAATATATTTGTTCACGTACGCGTCATTTTTATTATCTCAACTTGGGCCTGCACGGCTCTATTGGGAAAGTGGAAAGCACAGCACAGGCAAGTCCATTCATCTCATGCTCCCGAAAGGAATCAGCCGAGTGAGAAACCAGCAAAACCGAAAACCTCAAAGGTTTTGGCGTGATTAAAGAGTCACCCCAAAATTATTTGCAATAATATTTCCTACGCGCCTTCACTCGTCGGAACATGGCATTCTGACTAACATTGTGTTTGTGGAATATGAGTTAAGCAGAAAAATCCAACTGCTTTTGTCCATCTCAGCGGGCGGCCATTTTGCCACTTGCCGTCGACTGAAAACGATATCACAGTTGCTCAGGTAACAACCAATCGCGGCTCACCTGTTTTTCTGAGGCTGAGCCGTGATTGGTTGTTAGCTGAGCCCTGAGCAACTGTGGTGTCGTTTTCGGTCGGCAGCAAGTGGCAAAATGGCCGCCCGCTGAGATGGACAAAAGCAGTTGGATTTTACTGCTTAACTCATACTCCACAAACGCAATATTAATCAGAGTACCATGTTTTGACTGGTGGGCCTGCATAGAACATATTCTTGTCAAGAAAATGTTTGGCTTGACCCCCCCCGCCCCCCAACCCATTTAAGTAAGGCTTGTTGACGAGCACACACACGGCTGTCATAATAAGTGATGCGCGAATTGCCTTTTGCTAAGTAACATCATCATCCCATGGGATCAGTCAGTGCGGCTAACAGCCATTCAAGTGTTTTGCGCATGACACATCACACTATATCATCTTTACGGCTAACTATACATGAGACCTTGGCATGACATTGGGGACACGCATCCATTACTCGCTGGGTAAATCAAATCAAATTTGTTGGAGGAGAACACCTACAATGGCTCATCGCCGGCCGAGCAACTTCTCATCGTTGCAATTTTGCCGTTTACGGCCGTACGTGAACGCAGCTGTGAGGTCGGAATCAGCGAAGACAACGACGACGACGCTTGCGATAAAGCCGCAGCCGGCCTGATCCTGCGGGAATGAGCGCTGCCCATCAAGTGATTTCTAAATCCCTAAGCTCATGACAGCAGGTTTGTGACCTCCGGTATTAAGCGCCGCCCCTCCCCCCCCCCCGGCTCAAAACGCCAAATCATGCGATTCACAAAGGAGACAGCAACCTGGCGGAGGGTACGACTCCGTAGCGCAAATGTGCTCGCTGCCTCTTTGCTGAATTAAGCAGCCTAGCCTCTGGGAAAAAAAAATAGCTCAGAGACCCAAATATCGCAGCTTTGAAGTAACTGGTGCATAATGATGATGAATCACAGAGAAAAGTCATGAATTTCAGAGAGATGGCCAAACCGTTAAGGCAGATTAACGTCAAATGAAATCGTGACACCTTTTGAAGGCATTTGCATCATAACGAGCTGACATCGACTCACCGAAGGTAGTGCCCGCATCGGGCCTGGAAACAGAGGAAACGATGACAAAACCGAAGCCCTCGTTTTCCCCGCGCTGGATCTCCACGTCGTACGGCTGCAGAGAGGCGGGGACCACGGCGCTGCCGCTGCCGCCTCCGCCGCCGCTGCCGATGCCGCTGGTGGAGCCGCTGCCCGAGCTGACCGTGTTGAGAGAGTTCTGGCTTCCTTGCGGGGTCCGCTTGCCTTCCGTCAGGCTGGGCGCTTGGGTGCTGCTGTGGTGGGAGGAGGCCGGCGATGGCGGGACGTCACCTTCCCCTTTGGACACTGGTGGAGAGGAAAAGACGCTGACCGACATTGGAAAAGCGGCATTGACACGCACACACGTGCGACTGTATTTACAGTTCGAATTTTCTCATATTCCCTAACAGTGAATTATTGTGTGTAAAAAAGTAGGTTCAATGACTTTCACTATACCGTTGGCGTAAAAACGCTAGCGGGCATATTTCTTTGCCCATGTGTTGATGTCACATCAGTCTATTTGTGTTGGAGAACTGAACTACTGAAAACAGTTATGTCACATGATAGATGGTGTTGATGCTTCGCTGATTAGACTGCTCAACAAATGTGTACGCGTTTTTTAATGAGAGATGCTAGTCAACTTTTCCAGATGAATTGTAATAGTAATACTAGTAAGACTATATAAACAACAATAAAAACAATATCATATGCAATATACGGTAGTCAGATATTTAGTCATATTTATGAATTAAGGGTTAGGTTCAGCGACAAGTGTATTTTTTTTTTCCGAAATGTCATAGCTATAGATGAAAATGCCAAAATGAAAAATATATGCCATTTCTGATTAAAATTTGCTGTTGAACAGTGTTATTCTGTGCCAGACCATCGTCAAGTCAATCGAAACGGAGTACAAGTCTCCATTAAAGTGGAAGTACGGCATTTCGAATCATATTGCGTTTGCGGAATGTGAGTTAAGCAGTAAAATCCACCCATTTTGCAGCCATGTCAGGGGGCGGCCATTTTGCCACTTGCTGTCGACTGAAAATGACATCACAGTTGCTCGGTGCTCTGCTCACGACCAATGAGGGCTCATCTTCCGAAAACAGGGGAGCCGTGATTGATCGTGACCTGAGCCCTGAGCAGTTGTGATGCCATTTTCAATTGACGGCACTCACAAAATGGCCGCCCCCTGAGATGAACAAAAACGGTTGGATTTCGCTGCTTAACTAATATTCCACAAATACAATATCAATCAGCATGCCATGTTTAGGTGCGTATATGGAATATAATATTTCAAAGGATTTTTTGGGGGGGTTTGACTTCTCTCTTTATATGCTTTGCGACCGTATTCTGGCATCTACACATAATTACAAATCTCTTTTAGCGGGGGCGTCAGTTACTCGCAGACTTTTGCTATTTGCGGCAGGGATCGGCGGAATAGCGGCGGCTTATCTGTACTTGCGGACGCCCACCTGGGTATCCGGGAGTCTTCCGTCGGACCGTGAGGTTGACATGGCCTTGTTTGGCGGCCTGCTGCATCAGCTGCACCACCAACTGGTGAGACTTGCCCACCACCGCCGTGCCGTCCACGCAGATTAGCTCGTCACCCGACCGCAGGCGTCCGTCCTCGTCTGCCGCGCCATACTTCACGATGTGACCGATGTAGATCTGCAACAATCAAGAGATGCGTGAACGAATTGCTCTGTGCGATCTTTTGCATACGCTGTGGATTGTTCAGTCAATTCCATGAGCAACCTACTAAGTCAAGTAGTAAGTGACAATGTGACGGTCCTATGAGAAGACTTGCAACAAGAACTTGGTGTTGTTTTGTTTTGTCTGTGAGACGTTTTGTCCATTCTAGGTCTTGCGTTGCGCACTTGGGCTGTGTTCCCCAACCATTTTTGATTTTTGGCCTTGTGTACCCCTGGAACTTTTGGTCATACCACGAAGTCCCCTGTCACTCATACGTGTTGATGATTGTCCAAAAGTGGAATGTAACACAACTGCTTATTAAATGAAACTCATGTTACTTTGTTTCCTTTATTTGAACATTTACTTCTTAACTCATTTACGGCCAGACATTTTCAGACACGCTTTTACGCTAACGTTTGAAAAAAATTGAAAACAAATATAAACAAATTCCGGGCTGGACTGTGAAGAGACAAATAAACACGTCAGTGGCAGTGAATGAGTTAAGCACACTTATTATTTTTTATTTAATCAAACATATAAATAGATATGTTGCCTTGCAAATAATAATGGAAAACACTCATCACTATAAAGAACTTGCCTTTGTTATACAATAAATCTCAATTATTTTGTTATGCCGCATCTAGGAAGAAGTCATCGTTTTGCGTCCCCGCCAAGTCTCAACGGCGACAATTAACAAAAGTACATCCCTGCATAACATTGTACCCTTTACATCAAAGGAAACCCCCCAAAAAAAGAGTCCATGAAGTGCATCAATTTGCCTGAAATTAAAAATAAATAAATAAATGAGAGTTCCACTGCCATTTATTGTAGTGGAGCTGCAATTACATTTTATTCTTGTATGGCAAAAAAAAAAAAAAAAAAGAAAAGCATGTTCCCATCTTTTATTGGAGAGATGCACACCTCCAGCATGTGAGTCTGATACATTTCCAAGCATGTGCTTTGCGGCCTCCTGGGAGCATGTGTGTGCGTTAGGCATTGAGTCATCCTGATGGAAACAAGCACCCAGTTATTGAGCACCCACTTTGGCACGAAAACAACCAAAAACCGGACTTTGAGCTCCCCCAGTTTGAGTCACCCAGTAAATGCACTGACCAGTATTGACCAGACTCAAAAGTAAACGGACACTTACAGGCTCTCCGGGCTCGTTTCCCCCAAGAATACGGAAACCGAAGCCCGTATCCTTCCGCCAAAGGAAAATGTCCTGCTCCTGACAATCTGGCACTGAAATACAAAAAAAAAAGAACAATTGTGAAAATGTGCCTCAAAGATGCCTGCGACAAACTCCACCGACAGATGATCCTTGACTGTAATCACTGAACGCGTTTAGCTGCAATTGATAGCGCCTGACTCCCATTTTGTTTAATTAACACACATCCGCGGTCGTTTGGACAATTATTGATCAACAAAGCGTGTCTGCTTTGGATTGTGGGCGGGCAGGATCAACAGCTGCTCCTCGCCTCATTGAGCAAGAGTGGCTTCCTTGCGTGAAGCCCGCAAATGAGCATTCAAACCGGCTGGCTGTGACCTTGTCACATTCGCAGATGTGCGTTCTGACAGATCACTAATCACAATTTCCTTACAACGGCATATTCCAAGCCTCCAGAGGGAGGGAACGATGGGACGGCGGGACAGTCGGCATCCGTCGGCTCGGGCCGTAGGAGGACGATTTTCTCGCTGTCTGCATTGCTGCTGCATCAAGTTCGCGCGGTTCAAGTGATTGGCTTCAGCTCGTTGGCTCGCCCGTTCTCTTGCTCAGCATTAATTGAAATGCCTTGGCCCGAGAACTCACCCGAGGCTGCTGTTCAAATAGTTGATACACAAGCATTCTGTGGTGTTAGAGGTCAATGGATCAGGGCGTAACCCAAACAAGAAAAAAAGTCGTTTAGTAGTTTAGTGCACGCTAGGGCTGCTCGATTATGAAAAAAAAAATCATATGAATCCTGATTATTTTAGTAATCACGATTATTTTTTGGTACAAAACAACAAAATGTTTAAATGTAAAAAATATAAAGACAAATAAATGTAAGCTTCTTTTGGGCCAAACAACACTCATGAAATGTGTCATTATTAACCCCCCCCCACCAAAAAAAAATGTATAAATTCAAATGCGATTTCCTTGAGTGGATATAAATGAACATTAATCATCATTTTTTACGATTATGCCAATTTTTGAATCGTGGTGTGTAATAATCGCAATTGTGATTGAATTTCGATGAATTGCACAGCCCTAGCGCTTGCAGGCATTAATCTACGCTGTCTTTTGTCCCTTTTTTGTGCCTTTGAATACAGTTGTGTTCCCTCAAAAATCCCAAACTTTTTCTATACAGGCGTCATTCTCACCACGTTTGCTATCTTCACTAATTTCCACTCATTTTTTTTCCTAGGGAAATTCTAAATTCTATTGTAACTTTTGTCTGAACTATGAACACAGACAGAATTAGGCCTCTTTGACAATCTTTTGTCTCTTCCTTGTTTCTCATCCTCCCCATATGACTCTGGATCTCCTCCAGGGGTTCTCCAACTCATACTGTATACTAATCAGCCGCAGCTTAAAGCAGGCCTTTCTGGGATGGGCCAGTTAATATTTAATCAGCAGCAGTCCTAGATTCCACAAGCAGCCATGATTATGAAGCACCCCTGCACTACACCACAGAGAGCTCACGTCTTCTGGCAACAAGCAAAAACAGTAAGCGCGCCTTCGCTGCCTTAATCTTCATACAAGTACAAGGGCGAGGGTTGACAATGTAAGTATTTCACAATACCGTGTCAAGAACGTGATGGTTTACTTAAGGTGGGAGTTCATCGTGAGCGAAGAATAGAGCCGAATGCATTGGTTACGTTTTTATATTCCGCCCGCGGCCAACAGCTTTCCAGTTGGGAGTTTTCTAACCATGAGAAATGGTGACTACCGCCGCCGATGGTATGGAAGGGTATTACATCCTATGCATGCGCAGAAGGTACTTTCACGGTCAGCGTCGCTGTCTGTCGTTGCTGTGTGCTTTGCCAGCGTGACGTGCCGACAGCCGGCCGGACGCCACAGAGGGTAAGCGTCTGTCACTCTTGGTGAACGTCATTTTGGTCTATCAGGGCCTTGACATGGTTGTGGATTGAGGGTTACGAATCACACAACCAACAAGGCTAAAAACTTTGTCCGTGACTCTACAATCCCAAGCTTGACTTTGAGCTTGTGATTTACCATGCGGAGCTACTTATCGTTCATGCAGAATTCTGTAGTATTCGTATCACCGTCAGAACATGGAATGAAAACAGCATCTGACGGTCAGTACCGGTCCACAATCAAAAAAGATGAAGAGGTACATATTTGGACACAGATCTTTACTGGATAGCTTGCGCAGGTGTATTATTCAAACCCAATCAAGCCCATTCCGATCGATATTTTATTCCGAGCGAGAGGGGTGGTTTATGCCGATTGATAATCCGATCGGCGCGCATGAAAACAATTATTCCAAAATTTCGGAACAAACCGTCTTTGCTGCGCATGTCTGTGAGGTCAGTATATGCGTTTCTGTTTTTTTCCCGGAAGATAGTAGAAGCAGACAAGTTAAAGACATGGCGGGCGCAAGGAAGTAGCAAATACAAATGCAAATCCGGAAGTGCAGTCCGGAGGATACATTGCAGCTCCAGCAGTTTAAACGTTAACTTGACGTAACAGCGCAAAATACACGAAATAAGGCTAACGTACAAAGTGGACACAGTGATGTTTTGACACGGAAGCCGAAGAAGCAGAGGAAGAAGAAGCCATACCTTCTTCTTCTACTACTGTTTCCGGTAAATTTGGTCAATCTGCGCATGTCAAAATAATTTGTTCCGATCTAAAGTGTGTTGCATGAACACGCAAGTCCTAATCGAATCAATATTTTTAGTGTCTGTGAAAACTGTGCGTCCCGTCCTAATTTTAATCTGAACTCTGATCGGATTAAAGAAATTTTATTCATGTAAACGTAGCCGCTGTCATCATATGGTACCCACTTCTATTTCGATTTCAACCTTTTCGTGTCATGCAATTGCAAAATGTGTGCTTTCTTTTCTCATCTCTTTGCTATTGTGAAACGTTGGTTTACATCACTGATGGGTTACCGCTGATATCAATAGCAGTGCACAGGACACACACACACACACGTGCCCAAAAACCCTACAACCATGTTCACACAAGTGCCTGTGTGATTCACGAGCGCTGCGATGGGTCACGCGTACCGTCGATCTCGAATAAAGCACTCAAGTAGCGTCAATATTTACAACTGACACTCAGCGTTACTCACATCTGCTCTCGTACATGCTCCTTGACTGAGCCCAGATCTTAAAGGGGTCCGGCTTCTTGCCGAGGGTGAGGGTGCCATCTGCGGGGTCCTGAGGGGGCAAGCCCGGCAGCGGCTGGGTGGGCGCAGCGGGAGTGGGCACCGCAGCCTCACCGGGCATTGCGGAGGGCGGGTGGTTGGGAGAGTCCGTGTGGGTGCTGCGATGGCTGCACACGCTGTGCTGGGAGCTGCTCTGGCTATCCTTCCTCTCCAACTGGTGCTGAATGCATGGGGGGGAATTGAGTGAGGCAAAAAAAAAGCAGAAGAGGGGGGGGCAGAGGGCAAAGTGATAAGTGTGTGAGTTTCAAAGTGGAGATATGGCACTGGCGACATTCAAGGTTGTCTCTTTTGTGGCAAAAGCACTGAGCATCTCTCACTCTGTTTGCGGTTAAAAAAAAAAAAAAAAAAAAAAAAGACGACTTGGTTGCCATGGTTGCAAGACAAAAACATGAAATTGTGACATGGAAGAGCTGCTTCCTATGAATCCTTTCGGTATCAAACCAAGGTTGACCTCATTGTAAGAGATTATGTCGAAAGCAAAGTTACATCCCTCAAGATTCTTGTGAGTCAAGTCGATACCATGGCGACTGAAAAGCTGAAAGCGTAGCTTTGTTTTTTGATTCTCATTAAATGAAACTCCTTTTTGTGACAAATTTACCAAATACAGTATTTTTGATTTAGGTGTGAATCTATTAATTGGAGTCACCATGGGTGTGGTAAAATTTAAGAAAAAATAAATAAAACAACAATAGTGATTATCATTTGCATATCTTTACTGTCTGGTAGAAAACCTGTGATGTCCAAATGTGGTCGATTTTTCTTTACCAATCGATACTAATTGTCAATCCCTACATGCTCTTTTTTTGGGGGGGAAATCCAAATCAACAATCCTGTTTGAAAATCGCTTGAGAGCAAATGTGTTTCTCACTGTAATAATTTGGGTTTTCATCCTCAAATAAGCAAAATGCTTTTGTGCATTCTTGAATGCCTCGCATGGTTATATGCCCTATTTGATATTGTTTTCTGACGTGATGATGTTACTAAGAGGAGGATTAGCTCACTTAAATCCGCACTTAAGGCCAGTTCAGAAATTGACTGCCCGCCACTGTTTATTACACTGTCTAGTCAACTCATTTTTGTTTTGTTTTTAATTGCGGCCCGCTTTGCTCACATAACTTTCAATTACAGTTTTGGGAGATGACATAACCACTGTCGTTAGCTTGGAAGCTTTTTTTTCTTGTCGGAGACAGAGTGCAATTGCAGACTTCGATTGGCACGGCTAGCAGAAGTGACGTATTCATAACATTGTAATCAATGGCAAAATAATTTAAAAAAAAGGCCATCTTCTTTTTTAACCGTATTAAATTAGCGACTGAACATGATTATGAAGAGGTGTTGTGTTGATGTGCGACATGATATGATAGCATTACGAAGTATAATATCAACGTAGACGTTTGGTAACTCAAGCAAGATGGAGTTGTTATTTTTTTTTTTTCCAGAAAAGCAACGCTTTTGGAGATGCAAGGACTCCGCATGGCAGCGGCGTTGGGTCAAAGTAGCAACCATCTGATGGCGATGCCAAGTGAGCTGAGTGCTTGCACCCCCAATGCAAAACTGTTTTCAGACCACAGGCGCAAAAGGGGGCCACAAAATAAAAATTAAGGGATGGTTCAGCTTGGACAACGTTGCTTATACAAAAGTGCCCACACTCTCCGCCTACAACAGCAAGGCCATGTGTTTATATATATGTGCGTGGGTGTGTGTTTTTGTTGGCGATATGAGTGCATATTTTGTAACATGGCAGAAAACAAATATAATTAAACATTTCTTTTGTGGCAGAATCTTCCCCCCCCCGGGCTGACCTAATGCCCCCGACTAAATACGCTCTGACGCCGACACCGACTTTGGGTGTTCCCAGCCATCCTTTCTCTTTGCATCCTGCCTCTTTCCAATCATCCCTCAGTGGCTGCTGACAGCATGGCCACTGCTGAACTATTCAAACAAGGCTTTGCTGAAAAAGTCGCTGGACAGTAGCGCGACCTCAGTGCTGGGTCTCGGACGGACAAGGGGAAAAAAATAGAGCAGAAGCACAAAGATAAAAGAAAAGAAGCACAAAGCCTGACTGAGGGACGGCAAGAGAAGAGGAGTGGCGGTGACAGGACAAAGAAGAAATGGGAAGCTGTTGATGCAGAACAGGCGGCAACTAGTTTGATGTCATATCACATCTTTGCTTCTTCTGTTCTTTAAATAGAACATCTCACTCGGGTGCATGCACACGCACGCACGCGCGCACACTCAAGCAGGCTGGAAATTGTGATACTCACCACCAGCTTTGGACTCCTCTTAGCAGGCACCACTCCTGCAAAGCAGCGGCAGAGAGATAGAGAAATCATTAATGAGCTCTGCACTTGGCCGTTGTCGATGAGAAACTCCAAGGGCCAAACAAATGGACCCGATACTTCCGGCAGCCCAGAGGGGCACGGGCGCTTCTCTCCTCTCTCCAAGCGGCGAGCTCCTCCGCTTCTCGCGGATCTAAGTGATCCCCCCCCTCCCGTGCTGATCCCGGCTCCACACAGAGATCTCGCTATTCGCAGAGGAGCTTCCCGCGTTTGACAAGGCTGACTGATGGTCAAGCGGCGGCAGCAGCGGCAGCGGCAGCGGCAGCTGACGATGGCCAGCGTCAGCCACAGGTCTCCACGCGAGAGAGCGCCCACCCCAAAGCCCTCGCAAGACTGCTCGCTCAATACTAGAGCTTGAGCTCTGTGGGCTGCTTGAGTTTGAAATCAAAAGGAAGCCGCAGCCTCACTCAAGCACATTGGCGAGTCTTCTTCGCGGCTCAGTTTTTTGCTCGTCGGGACGCTCGTCTCCCCCTCCTCATCTGCTGTGCCACCACGCCCCCTTTGCCACACAGCAGTTAACATCGAAGATCAATCTCATTTGTGCTCATGAAAGATTCATCGACTATCGGGGGAGAAGGTTGGCGAGTGTTGAGAATTAAGCCACATTCCCGCGTCGCTGCTTCCTGTTCTGGCTCAACCAACCCACCTCAGCAAAACGGCCAAACACGCTGAATGGTTGTCTATCCTGCCTCAACTCAGTATATGCATATTTATTTATTTATTTATTTATTACCAAGAGCAGTCCTTCTCCCTGCTGGTGCTGCTACCTACCGCAGCACGCGCACGTCTGTGTGCCAAAAATAGACATATGAATGCATGAACGACAACACGGGAATTTGTTTCCCACTCCAAGATACCTCAAAATGTTACACTATCACAGCGTGATTTCGCGATTTCTCTCCTCTAGTTCTCTTATGTAAAGTTACAGCAACATTAGTACATGCAACTACGTGCGTGCATTCATCCATCTTCAAGCTCTTACTGCTGCACTGGCAAAAAAAAAAAAAAAAAAAAAAATCATTAAATGTTAAAACTCTCTGTTGCCGCAAAGCCCATCTCTCTACATGATTCATAATTCATCCTTGCTATTTCCCCCTCTCTGACTCTCCCTACTTCTCTTTCTCTCTCCCTCTCATCGGATTATGGGATGCTCGCGTCTGGAGCAGCTGCAAGCGCGCATACGTGCATCTGTGCAAGTGTGTCTGTCCCTCTAGCCGTTCATATTACAACGTGAGGATTCACCGACAAGCGTTCCCTTACTCAACGGCAGGTTAGGTGACCCGGGACCACTAAATTTTCACCGCGAAGGTCAAGAGAAAAACATTTCACTTTTGAAACAAGCTCTGGAAGTGTTCAGACTAATGAGCAAAATTAGACACAGGAAGTGAATGCAACTCCTTGCTGCATTTCAACACGTAACAATGAACAGAGAAGAAAAAAAAAAAAGTGGCTTCACACACGTTACCCTTTGCCGGCACGCAATATCTGCGGCATCTCGTATACGATGCAAATCTTTGAATCCGCCTAAATGTGTAATTCAGAGTCGGTGAAACATTGATGAGAGTAGCATGCCTGCGCACGCACGCGGGTCTGATCAAGCATCCAAATGCAGGTGAGCAATACACACTTTGTGTATTATCAGCGTGTAGATTGAAAAGTTGCACCAAGCTAAGAGCAATGTGCCGCCATGTGAGGGTAAAGGAATGCACAGCTGTGGGCTTTTCCGCCTGCACGGATTCTCTCGTAAACGACAAAGTCTGTCATTTATGCACCTACATGCAGAGACGCGCGGCAGGTGTGGCCCGACGCTAAAATGTTGGCGTTCCCTGTCGAATCCGGCCTTGTGCATGCTCTCCCGTCGAGTTAAGCACTTTTCCTCTTACACGCTTCACTGGCTGTAGTAAGTCAAGCGGCCGGGGAACATGAAAAGTATTGTACGTCAAGTTTAAACGCAATTACGATACGAGCTCTCGAGTACAAGCACTTGTGGCTGAAATCAAAATGTGGCAGGGTTTATGAATTTCCGGACCTGGAGTTGACACCTCTGCAAGTCAGTCACGTTATTTTAGTTAACGAAAACTAACAAAGGCGGCACAGTGGACGACTGGTTAGCACGTCCGCCTCACAGTGCAGAGGTCGCCGGTTTGAATCCGGCCCGGGTCTTCCTGTGAGGAGTTTGCATGGTCTCCTGCGTGGGTTTTCTCCGGGTACTCCGGTTTCCTCCAACATTCCAAAACGAACATGATTGGTAGGTTGATTGGGCTCTCTAAATTGCCCCTAGGTGTGATTGTGGGTGCGGATGTTTGTTCGTCTCTGAGTGCCCCGCGATTGGCTGGCAACCAATTCGGGGTGTACCCAAAGTCAGCTGGGATAGGCTCCGGCACGCCCGCCACCCTTGTGAGGCGAAGCGGTTTGCAAAAAAAAAAAAAATTGGAAAAAACCTTTTCGTTAATGAAATAAAATGAAAACGAAAATATTTTCTTTTAAAAAACAAAAACTTACCGAAACTACTTTTGACGATGACAAAACAAAAAAGCGAAAATGTCCTTTGTTTTCATCTTTGGCAATTATTTTAACCCATGAAGGACGGGAGCGCATGACCGCATTTCCACCACTAAAGCTGGGAGCGCCGTTGCGCGTTTCTCCTTTTAAAGCCGGAGAGCGTATACGTCTTTTTCTTTTTTTTTAATCCAATTCTCGGTCTCTTAGCCAATGAAATGCATCAGAATATATATGTGACGGTGTCGTGAGCTGCCGGAGGATACCCCGATTTTTTCGAGGAGTAACGGCGGACGCAGTCGATCGCGATAAACTCTGCTATAAGCCACGGCACTGATATAGACGACACGCTCGCAGACTTCAAAGCTGTGAAACCATCCAAACGTGAGATATGGTTCAAATATATGTTCGTAGACAATGACGATTTCAACGTTTTTGTAAGAGAATACAGCACGGTAATTACCACTCCGTTTTTTTAAAATAGTTCTTCACTTGCATCTTCGTGTGCTCATCTTTATTCAAATGACAAGGGGAATACAGTGAATAAAATGAAGGCGTGTACGAGTAATGAACGCGACTGTGAATGAGGACGCAGCGGTAAATAGTGACGAAGCAAAATTACAAAATCCTTCGAGGAATGGCGGCAGGCGCAAACATATACTCCATATGCATTTCTGCAACTTCAACACCGCCGACCACACACACATTCTCGTTGGTGTTCGTGTTTCATCGCACTGCACAACAGAGACGTGGAGTCAAGCAAAAAAAAAAAAAAAAAAACCACGTTAAAAAACAACATACAATGTGCTATTTGTGTTAGCGCTGGGTGGAGTGAGTTGGGTGGCCGTCATGCTTCATTCTGTGCTAGCTCACTTCTCAAGCTGAAGCAGCAAGTCGCGGCCTTGGTGCCTCAATGCACAGCCCGCATACACGCCGGTCCTGCCTCCAGCTTTTCTGTGCGCGGTCATCATGACTAATGTTCTCTTTTGTCGAAACTAATCCGCTCGCATTTGTCCTCGCGCCATTGGAAGTTCAAATAAAATGCCGCCGTGCACCCTCTCTCTTCAACTCGACATTTGATCATCTTGTCCCTCTACAACCGCCATCGTCGTGTTTCGCTCCTCTCGCTCGTCGCTTTCCCGCTTCTCCATGACGTCTGATTTTGTCTCGGCTTTTTTCTGCCGGTCTCTCGGGGGACGGGTGCACTGTGCGCCATTGTCATGGCAACTGTAGCGGGAAGACAAGATGGAGGACTCATTGCTGAGCCTGCCTGCCTGGCCTCTTTTTTAAGGGGAGGAGCTGGTGTGTGAAAACACCAGATGTTCTTCTTCTTGTTTATTATTATCCTTAATGTGGGTTGAATTTCAAAGCGTAGCTTAGAAGTTGATTATTGTTAAAGTTTATGAAAAATGATAACGGGGGCACCTGATTAAGGCAGTCAGGGTTGAGTTCGCACGTGTTCGATATCGGCCATCTTCAAACGTGCTCGTTTGGTTTCTGCAACCATTTATCATGAGAAAGAACCTGAAAACCACTCCCGCCGTCCTTGTTTGGACTTTGCTCTTGGTCAAACCTTTAATGTTGATTTCCGAAGCTCTGTCTTTTCATTTTTCATCCATAATGTACGGGTGAGTAATAACTGACATGATTTACTAAGCAGATAATACTTCCAAGTTGTAAATGACCCATTGGGCTTAACACTGTTGTCGCACATTATTTATGAAGCCATTTGCCATATGTTAATCAGTTCTTCAAAAATAATTTCTGTCTGCCTGTCAAAATTTGCAATCACATCAATATAATAAGATCATGAGCCACTGTAATAAAATGCCCAACTTTTTGTTGTTTTGTGTTGTTGTTTTTTCTCTTAGCGGGTTTCAAGCAGATTGATAAAAATATCGATAACCTCTTCGCCTGAAGTCGGCTTTGTTCCTCTTGGCTTAGCTCATACACATAACGCGCGCACACACACACACACACACACACACGCTTTGGAGAGCTTTCAGCTACATTCATGGCACTCTCACGCCCTTCTCACTATCTCGATCGTATTCTTGCACTTGCACAGCTGAAACTTGATCCTCATCCTTCTTATTTATTTCACCTCTTATCGGCCTAACCTCACCCCTCCTTTGATTGTTGCTCAGGAATGATCACACGCTACCTAATCATCACAATTCTCGCATCTACAACCAAGAATAGCTGCAATGTTGTTGTTTTTTGACAAACGTGCAGAACAATTTAAGAACTTAAAAAACATACTTAGTGTGCATTGTTTTTCTTTCAACCAAGGTTAAAAATGTGCACGTTTTTGTTTTTCATTTTTTTTGGCAAAGGTCTGGGTAAAAACACGTGTCATCAGGAAACTAATGAATGGGGGGGACTGCTAGTGGAAGTTAGTCGAAGTTGGTGGACGGAAACGCTAACAGATGCGGACCAGCCTAGAGGCGATCACGCTTTGGTTCGGCCGGACAAGAAGGCGGATAGACGGACGGCGGAAAGGTACCCCGGCTGCAGACGGAAAACAATAAACTGACCGGGAATTTTTTGTAAAATGCCCAGCTCCGGTGCTTGCCATTATCAGTTAGCATTAAGCTAGCGGATTTAAGGCAAAGTTATGAGATTGACTAAAATATGCGGCGTTTAGGTCTCTTTGTTTTAGTCCTTTTGGAAGAATTGTTCCCAATTTGCCAAACTGCTGCTTGTTGCGAAAAGACTTGTGTTCATTGCCAATATACGGTGCTCATATGTCAAATTCTTGCTCACAAGTCAAAGCAAAAAACAACCCCAAAAATCAGCCGCATGAGAGCTCCTATCAGAAAAATATCTCCTGAGTTGGGTCATTGGTATCTGAAGGCACCACTGTGCACAAATCAGGTCTTCATTTGACCGTGAACGGCTTCATTTATCAATATCTGGAACACGCTTAGCCCTTTTGTGCACTCCTGTCCCTCATCAGCCGGCCACTCGTCCGGAAATGCAGTAATGACACCGCAGTGTCAAACTGAAGAAAGATGATTTGCAGCCTGGACCAATGACAGAGTGAGCCCCGCCTCCACGAAAAACAGTCATTGCTCTCGTCCTATCCTCCACCTCCACACATGTTTTGGTGACAACATCAGCCAGCCAGCATCATCTCATGCACGCACACACAAGAGGACAGGCTGGCCCGTAATGATGCTGACATTTAACACAATATAATAAAAAATGTTATTGGAGCAGCGGCACACAAGGTCAACTCATTAGAGGGCATAATTAATGTGGGGTGCAAACACCAAACCTGCCAGTAATTGGCATCCAGGTTATGATATTTAATAACGATGGGGACTGAACACACATAATGGACTCGGTGTGTTCAGTCACTACGTTAGCACTGGGAAAACTATTCTGGATTTAACATTTAATTGGGGAAAAAAAGCATTTTCTTCAGGGAGCTCGTCCTGTGATTTTGTACAAAAGGTCAGCAAGGTTTTGCAAAATCGACTTACAGATTGCATTACATTTGAATGCAGATCCTGGTATCAATTAAGATGTTCACTTGTGTTTGTTTGAGTCATTATTGTATAAATGAAATCGTCTGCCAGAATCAAACTGGCAGACCTCTTCTCAGTGAAGCAGTATTATGCAACCTAAAAAAAAACTTTTGAATGCTCTTCGAGTGTACAAAATGAAAATTACGCCAAAAAGTGCAAAATGACATTTTTTGAGGGAATGAAACAGTTTACAACGGAGGATTGGAGCATCAATCTATGGGCAAACAAGCATCCCCCCTCCACCCCCAACTTGCCAGCACAATATAATGGCGGTGATATAGTAAAACACACATCCCTGACAGTCTTTGGGGTCAAGTTCAAGAGCATCTTCATTCATAATTTTTCAAGAGTGCTGTACATATACATACATACATACATATATATATATATATATATATATATATATATATATATATATATATATATATATATATATATATATATATATATATATATATATATATTAGGGCAGTCAAAATTTAAGAATTAACTATGGAGATTAATTTAAATTTCATAACGCACTAAAAAAAAATTAACTCAGTTAACTCCGTTTTATTGATTTCCTGTAGCAGCTGACCTCTGCTCACTGTGCAGCCAAACTGAGAGGAGAGTCACTGTCGCAAAGGCGGACATTTACGTAGTTTTACTTTAAAAAGTTGCTTGACGGCTCATTGGAGAAATCCAAAATAATTAGCATACTTTGCATAGCCAATTTCAAATACCATACTAGGTGTGCGTCTTTGGTGTATCGCTCAACTGTTGGATTTTACAGTACAGGAATCGTATTCAAGGACCAAAGAAAGCTATTAGAAAAGTCTTTGAATTGAAATATACTTTTTTCCTTTTTTTTTTCATATTAATTCCAAGATTTTACTCAAGTAAATAACGGTTCCAAGCTTAGTAAAAAATTGTAGTTGAAAAAAAAATACGATTAATCGCGATTAATTATGGAAAATGTGCGATCAATTAGTTAAAAAAATGTAATCATTTGACAGCACTAATATATATATATATATATATATATATATATATATATATATATATATATATATATATATATATATATGTGTGTGTATGTGTGTGTGTATTAGGCCTTCCATACCTCTTTGCACCAGCATGGTGACTTCACTCCCTCGCGGGCATTTGCTGAGCAGGTCCACCACCTGGTTGTGGCTCATGTTCTGGACATTTCTTTTGTTAACCTCCATCAGAATGTCGCCCTCCTTGAGGCCCCGACAGCGTGGGTAGTCCACGATCTGCTTGACCCGCTGCCCGCCTCCCGTCAGGCTGTCTGCGATGGTGAACCCAAATCCTTTGTCTCCCTTCTCCATGTGGATGGTGATGAGCTCGGGCTGGGTGGCGATGGACGAGGCCAGGGTGACCACGTCGCTGGTGTAGCCGTGCAGGCTGTTGGACAAAGCCTCGGCGGACGGGCTGCGCGCCCGCGGCTCTCTCTGGCCGTTGAGCGGTCCGCTCGGGTTGGAAGGCGAGTCAAAGGTTTCCTGTCCGTTGACGATGATCGGCTCCTTGTCCAAGATGGCCACCGAGGTGACCAGACTGGTGTTGGGGTCGTCGGGGTCAAAGGGCAGCGGGTAGCCGCGGCATAAGGCCAAGTCCACCATGGAGCCAATGGGGATGGATTGGAAGATCTTGACCACCTGAGCGTGGGTGTAACCCAGCACGATGGTGTCGTTCACACTGACGATGACATCGCCTGCGTCACAAGGGTTCAACGTTAGAGGAGGCCGTTTTCCACAAATGAAAATATAGTGGACCAAGCCCTGTGGAAAAATGTTAAAGGGGCTTTAGGTCTCCACGGGTTCATTGGTACAAAGAGGTGTGCTCGGGTTAAAAAAAACACCCAATCATGACATAATTGGTTGTATACGATTGTGAAGTTATTCACAACAAACCATCAATAATGTTAGCTAGCCTCAGAAAAAAACATGTCAGAACTAAGTTATGTGACCCAGAGGAGAAAACATAGATTTTATGTGCATAATCCCTGTACGCAAACAGTATGGCAGCTAATAAATGTTAAGGAACACAGACAAATTGTGACGACAAAGGAGACTACGCGGGCTATTCATTAGCTGCGTCGGGAGAGAAGCAAAAACAAAAGTTCCACTTTGACTGTTCCCCATGAGGTGCATCTCAAACGCAGACAAAAAAATACCAGCAAGGAATTAAGATGCCCCAATAAGGTGTCAAACGAAACTTATATTACTTGGGCCTGATATCCTGTGAATGCCATACTGTGACAATATGGAGGGTCATTGTAGTTGATGTCATCATATGGCTTTGTGCATGCCGCTTTGTTCAAAATAAAAACATAGATCAAGAATTACAGCACAGCTGCTCCTGTCTCTAAACAGTAGTGTCCAGGGAAATTTATTTTGGTCTGTCGTTCTAAATATCCCAAAAATATGTTTTGCTCTTAAAGAGGAATTAAACCCCCCCAAAAAATGTTCCACTACTCTAAACACAGCATTCTGATTCATATACCGTTTGTGGAATTTTGAGTTGAGCGGTAAAATCCACACGTTTCTGTCACTTCTTTCGACTGAAAATGACATCACAGTTGCTCTGGGCTCAGGTAATGACTAATCATGGCTCAGCTTCACAAAACGGGTGACAGGTGGGTTGACTTCCCGTTTTAAGTTTGACACCTTGTATAGTCCAACGTACTCATCAAAAAGACAGGTTCCTAAACCAGTATACAGTCTTGAAGTATGCATGAATCGTCACATCTCACATTAATGAAACAGTTCTTGGGATGTGGACGTTTGCTGAACAGCACAAACGCATCGGGCTCTCAAGTACTGCACTCGAGAAAGCAGCTGGGTTGGCTTGGCAAAGAAAAGAGTGCCTCCTACTGATGGCAAACGTGTACTGCACCTGTCTCCATCTTGCCATCCACGGCCGCAGGTCCGTCCAGCACCAGACTTTTGATCTGCAGGAACTCATCCGGCTCATCGCCGCCGACCACAGTGAAGCCGAAGCCGCGACGGCTCTTCTTTAGCTTTGTGTTGATGAATGTTCCTTTCAGCTCTGCGGGGTTTCTGGTGAAGAATGGTTTCCCCCCTGCACGGCAACGGCAACGGCAACACAACCCATTCCAATCCGCATTTCAGATTTTGCGCTCGCGTCCTAGTCATCCGTCAAAGACTGACAATACAGGTTTAAAATTGCTACGCGGATGTAAACAACATGATAGAGGTTTACGTTTGGCTCCGGTGGGGACGGAAGGCAGGGTTGGCGGGACTTGAGGGTCCCTGTAGGTCTCCAGGTGGTTTGGAAGGTAGTTTACCAGCGGTGCTGCAGCTGAAGAGTGCTCCTCTATCCACTCTGCGGGGACAAACTCTTTCAGGTTAGTCCCGACAAATATTCAGCTCAACGTTGTATTATCACGGCACGTATAAATAAACATGGCAAAGACACACACAAAAATGTTAGTGCGCACACATACAAGAGCAGTCATTTGGTACACAATGCAAACATGAGTTGAATGGTCACTTTTGATTGGCACATTCAATCAATGGAAAAATGCAAAATGCAGTCATAAAAAATGTGTTGTTTATTATATCGCCGGCGTCGGGGCAAAACCTCATAAGCCACTTTTGGGTGAATTTCATATTTTTTTCAAAAATCTTTGCAATTGGTCAGTCCACACGCGTGGGTGTTATTTTGGCACATTATTGACCAACCAAAAATGTTGAAAAAAGCATGCTCGCTTCCACGACGCTATGCTAATGGTTGAACAAGCTTCCCATTTTTGGGATCTCCTGAAAAGTGACCATTTTGGAGGTACAAGATTTTGGTCCGACGCCAGCGAAATGCAGTATTATATGAGTGAAGAAATGTTTACTACATAGATTCTTTTGATTCTGCCATTTTTTTTCCTCTAGCACATCAGGTTTTTATAATAATAAGAAACAGTGACGTAATCTATTTAGTAATATTTATGAATTAAGGGTTTGGTTCAAGAACGGAAACATATTTTTTACAACTTTTTTATGACGCATGGTAAAAATCAGAGATGGGCACTTTACACTATTTTGCCGGTCCGTCCTCCGTCCGCGACCTGGGCAAAAGGTCGCCAAGTACAGCAGCTACATAAGGACAAAATACGGACGTGACTTTAAAACATCTAATTGAAATTAATTACACATACATAAATGACAAACTATGTAATAATTCGCTATTTTCGCTTGAGATTTTTTTCGGCCACCGAATTTTGTCAGTTTTCCCTCTATTTTACGCAGCCAAACCAATAAAAAATAAAGCAGTGGGTGTTGTATACCTTTCGGTCCCACAGATGCAATGACATTTTGTTTTTATTTCACCGATCGCCACGCTGTGTGCGTGTGTGTGTCTTTTGTTTTTATTTGATATTTGTTGTCTTTATTTGGCGGCGTGTGTGCTCATGCGGCACCTGCGCGTGGCGTGAAAATTCTGTTCTTGACGCCGATTGGCTGTCGCCGATGAGGGACGGACTGGGACCACGTGGATGGGCCGGAGATTCCGACGAGAACTTAAGTGACGGATAGACGATACCCAGCTCTGAATAATTTCGTGTTTACCGATCGTATATAAAATTTCCAACCTACGGGCCAGCATGTAGCTCAATAATGTGAAAAAAATATACGAAACATCTCTAATTATAGTGTGCGCCGCACCATAAGAAACATCATTAAATGTTTACAGATCATCAGTTAAGCAAAACCGAGCATTATTTGATTTATCAAGGCATCATTTCTTCGCAGCTCTTCTTTGGGATCTCATTAGATTTACATTTGGTTTGCGAGTGTAAATAATGAGCATACCAAGCTATCTGTACACATTCAGCATCGAGGAAGGTTATGTTATGATAATGGAGCAAATAAAGAATATTTGTAAATTGTCAAGATGGTCTAAAGCGAGAACCATTTTTTTTATGGCGAAGAAATTAGAAAACAATGCACAACAGATATGAATATTGATCACTAAAATAATAATGACAAAAAGCAACACCGGGGCTTGGGACGGCTCAAGTTGAATTGATAAACATGTCCAATAGATTTGATTGATTTGGCAAGCGAACGCTTTTGTCTCCAAGATACAGCAAATGGAGATTCTAGCACCCGAACCCCAGTGAGCAGCGGACGAGACACTGACGGACATAAAGAAAGAAAGGAAGAAATGGGCAGGAAACCAACCTCGAATGTACCGCTCACCTTCTGGAGGCTGCGGCTGCTGCTGCTCCTGCAGGATTTTGCGACGCCGCGCCTCCGCCACCGGGTTCTCGTACTGGGTCTTCCTGTTTATATGACTGACACCCGGGGGGGGGGGGGGGGAGCTTCGTTAGATTTGACAGCTCTCCGGTTTAAAAGCGTAGTAAACTGTATTTCCAAGAGAAGACGGCTTGATTTCCTTTGGAGCTGCGCGCTGACGTGCCAACAAGGTGATTTACTTACTCGACATAGTAAATTCCGTACACCGGGTCATCTATCCTCTCCCATCCTGGCGGCAGCTCTGAAATAACAGGCCGACACAGAGCGTAAAACATCGAACGGCAATCAGCTAGCAGTGAACTAGCGTCGCATCAAATCAGCGCATTGACAGCGACGTGACAAATTGATTATTTGTGCCAACAATTCAGGCTGAACTAATTTGGCTACAGCCATTTTGTGCATAGCTGTCACAAGGCATCAAAAATGAAACCGTGACCTGGTTTCGTTGAGATGTCAACAATCAGACCGCTGGTCAGCGGCATAATAAACGCTAAGTATTGCACTGTAACGATTGCGTCAGGAAGTGTGCGCATGCTGTCGATGTTCACCGAACTTCACCATCGGTAGCCGTTTACTTCTCAGCAGCCGGCAACAGCAAAAAAGGCTTTCAAGGCCAAACATTAACATCCAGTTCAAGACTGGAATGTGTTTCCATTAGCGACATACTTCCAAGGCCAACGGTAACTCAAGCTTCAAACGACGACCTCAGGGCAACTGTGCCTTTGCTGATCAATAAAATGGCTTGTTGCGTAAAATGTTGACACGTTTAACAGTTTGTTTTTGTTTTCATACTAGAAATTAAAACAACACATTTTTTTTTCCCTTCATTATTTTATCAAAAAGAAAACTCACAAAATGTGGATATACTTAAGAGTAGTAGGCTATGTGCTTTTAAGGGTTTTTTCCTCTTTTACATTTCGAGCCGTGACTACAACGGTAACCTGTTAAGTCAATACAAATTATGTTTACGCGCTACGAAAAAAATGCACAGTATAAACTGAAGCTCTGATTTAACGTTGCATTATTTTTTTAAAGGTCATCTTTGTTGCAGATGATTACGGTACATAAATGAATGTATCTTCATCAAAAATACATACAAAAATGAGGCACTATGCAGTAGGGCTGTCACTATTGACTAATTTTAGAATTGATTATTCTAGCCATTATTCAATTTTTACAATAAATCGATCAATCTAATAATCAGATCAAAATTTGCATTAAATCCAAAAACATTTTTCCATGATACTGTTTATTAACAAATTGTTATTGTTTATTTGTTATTGTTTAGTGATTTAAACAAAAAAAAAAACCTAAACAGCAATATGGCAATATCACACAAGAGGGTTTGAGGTTGTACTTTTTGAAACGGATTCAGTTACTTGTTCAATCATTGTTTTCCAACGTAAAAGCAGATGTTTGCAAATTTCAGTTTTCCGAAAACTGTGGACACTTTTCTACAAATTGTGATGCTTCGCAAATTCGGGGAAAGCAAAAGAAAGAGCAAGAAGGAGAACGTGCGTTTTCTGGCAATGGACGCACACCGTGCAGTATGCAAGTAAATAAGGGATCCATTAGTGAATTTGCTGTTGACAGAAGCATTTATTGAGTGGCAGTACGCGCACTGACGCCGGCCGGGCCTTGCTCATTTCCAGTCTGCCAAGAGCGGCAAACATGCTCCAAAGTAGCCCTGCATCCTGCTTTGAGCCAAAACTCGTGTTTGTGTTATGTGAAATGTTGGCAATAAACCCGCTTGGTGATACAAAAGAGAGACATCCTACCTAGATCACTCTCCAGGTCCTCCGTATGTATCCCCTCTTCTCCATAGTGAAAGAACAAAGACAAAACAAACAAAGGACGAAAAAAGGGATGGGGAGTCGAGGAGAATCGGGTGGGGAAGGAAGGAAACGGGTGAAATAAAGAATGAAATGACAGAGGTGACAGGAGAAAAAAAGGGAACGAGAAACCCCTTAGAAAGTCACAGAAATAAAGGATGGGGCATCATCTAAAAAGGTTACCACACAGAGGTATGCTACTTTCTTCTTTTGCCACTTGATGGTGCAATTTCCCAACGTGTGTTTTTTTTTTTTTTTTTTTTTTCCTCAGCGCTACTCATCAGCTGCCTCTTGGACATTGCGTGCTTGCCAACTTCTTATTTGTCTCCCCAGACAGCTCAACATTATTTCACAGTGCTCAAGTGGCACACTATGTTTTGTGACAGCTTACCATCGTCATCGCACTCTTCCAGAGGCCGGGAGGCTTTGTCTCGACAACGGGGATCCAACCATGACGTGGTCTTTGTGTTGTGGCTGAAACAACACAAAACAACAAAGATTTCAATAGAGCCTCTTTGCTAAAGCCCGAGTCAATCGCAACTTCAATTTCAAACAGGTTTGCATATTTATCAAGGAATGCACGGACTAACACGGATAACAGAGCAACACAGGCAAGATAAACAAACAAAAAATAAATAAATAAAAAAAGAGAAAAATCACCCCCTGGAATTTTCTTTTCCCCCTTCAACGTAAAAAGAAACAATAGTGATTGTAAAAATGAACATACAAGCTCTTTAAATGCACAGCCATGTCCTGGTGGTGTGCCTTTGTTGTGCTGCAGAGAGGACAGAGAGGTGGAGGTAATCAGGTGATCGGGGTTTGATCTCCTTTCCAGACCCGTGCATGCAGGGATTAACGGGGGCGGGGGGGGGGGCAGCGGAAGGGCCGGACAGGCCTTCAAGCCACATTGGGAGGGAGGACGTGCAAGACGGGACAGTATGCAGCGACTACTTTGTGAGCTACGTTGACGACTTTGCTTGGAGCGAAAAGTGAATCCATGCTTGCTCAATTGGGAGCTCTTTCCGGCTGGAACACATACTCTATGAAGTAAAGTTCTCCGTTCTCAGTGTAGGCCATCTCCCAGTTGTCGGGCAGCGGCCCCAGCGCGTCTTCCGGCGAGACCTGCGGCTCCGCCAGCGTCTGCTGCCCGCTGTCGGCGGTGGAGATGGCCGCATTGTTCAGGCCACAGGAAGGAGCGTTGTCACGCGCGGGGTACGGCCGCAGGATGCCGCCGCCGCCGCCGCCCCCGCCGCGGCTCTCATCCTGCTCGCTAGGGTTACCTGCGCACAGCAAAGGAGAGGGGAAGAGACTACGCACTAAGGATCCTGGGTAACACAACAGGCAAGACAAGGAGCAACACATAGAAGAACAAAAGACAGTTGATATCTCACACAAGGCAGAGAAGAACAGTGGAAATAAGCAAGTCATTATCATGCAACATCACACCCACGCTAATGCGGCCCCTTCCCCTTCCCCTTTGTTGATAGTATACTGAAAGGACCCCAGGAATATGCTAATTGGAAGGAAAAAAAAAACACCCTCTTATTTTTCTTTATTTTCTCAATCTCCATAAAGTAGCTTTCTCAGCCCCTGGCCGGCTGTCCCCGCTCAATTCCCAGCTCTGGCCCGGCAGAGTCGGACCACTTCTGCGCCCCTTTCAGGCCTGATCAAAATGCTAATTCAACATTCTGGCAGCCTGGCAAGTGGACACAAGGAGGGCACACATCCGCAGTATCAAGAGAGGCGGGGGAAACTCAAAGACTCACAAAACAGAGCAAAAAAAGAGCTTCAAAGCAAACCACGGAGAAGTGTGTTGTGGACAACGCAGACACATTTGAATAATTAAAAAAAAAAGGCATTTACTGTATATAAATGTTTAAAAAAAAAAAAATTAATCAAGCTATTGTCCTCACTCGCAAACGGTGTGAGTGCGTCCGCTGAACGTGTGAAAAATGTATATTCCACAAAAGCAACATTCATCAGAATGCCATGTTTTGACTAGCGGGCCTGCTGGGAACATATCCTTGAAAAAAATGTGTTTCCCCTTTAAAATTTTCAAGGGTGGTGTACCCATTTATGCTAAGCACTGCGTGTATCCATCTATCTATCTATCTATCCGTCTATCTATCTATCTATATATATATATAGCCTAACCAACCAACCGAATGGACACATTTTCTCAAATTGCAGTCTTTGCGATTTGAAAATTGCATTTTACTACATTGACATGCCCATTTGAATATGATTAATTGCAGAGCTGGCCATCGCCTAAGCGCCGCCGCGTTCCGTCCTGCATATTTAATCGAGCACGTGGTCCCGGTCCATCCCTTGTCAGCGACAAGTACGTAATTCTCATGTCACAAGCAGGAGATGACGATAAAGGCTTGCTATTCCATTGCATTCCAAATGCACGATGAAAGAAATGACAATGTTTGGCTTTCAAAAACATGTGCCTGAATAATGTCTCCCTCCTCCTCGCAGGCAGATGGCAGTGTTTGCAGGCTTGTGCGCAAGGAACTCAGCCTGACAAAGACATGATGTAATCACTCGACATGGAAGATCAAACACACATGATCTCCCTCCAACTGTGTCCCTTATCTCGGACAAACACATCTCATACGCGTGGACGCTTCCTGCGGGCGGGGAAAGTGACCGGCACTGACAAGACCGTGAGAGAAAGAGACATTGAGGAAGGAAATGCGCTGCGCTGCGCCGCTCTCACCTGTGAAAGCGTTGTTCATTTCCGAGGCCCGGTCGTCATCGTCGTCGTCAGCGGGCACTACTCGGACGCTTTGCATGTCATTGTAGGACTTGGTGCGCTTGGGGGTGGACTGCTGGGAGCCTGCATCCCCGAGAATCACTGTCCCGATGACGGGCTGCCTCGGCGGCTTGGGGGTCCCATAATAGTTACCTAGGCAACAAGAGGACATTAGCATGCTTGAGAGGCAGAAGGAGAAAGACTCAAGAACAGACAGTGGGTGCAGAAAAAAAAAAAACTTCTATGAATCCCCAACATCAAGTTCCGAGAAGACAAAGCGGAATTAGAATAGAACTGCATCGCGGCTGGCTGGCATGCAGGTCAATTTTTTGTCTTAGAATTCGCCTGGCTTGCCTTATTTTAAGAGAGATGGGTGTCATTTGAAGAGAGCTACAGTACACTGGAATCAGCAAGTTGTCACAGTAACCAGGGAAAACTACAATTGATTCATTGCAACAACACGATTTCTGATAGTCATCTTATCAGGCATAAAGGTTGGCGAATTGAACGCAATGAAAAGCACACGGGGATATAATAATGCTGGACGCTTCTGGGAATGTATTATTATGGTACGTTTTGAAGCAGCTATTGAAATCGAACGTCAATAACTGTCAATACGACCTGGACACTCCAATTACACAACGGCTCGGTGTTTATTACTCCAATTCCCAAGTGTTGGACCGCAAAGCCTTGTGTGTATGTACCGTAATTTACAGCAAGTACAGCAAATGTCAAATCAACCAGTGGGTTGAACCAAGTGGATTCAGAGTCTCATGAAACTTGGTGCACTTGTTGATAGTGACGGCACATCACTAAATCTGAAATTGTAGGTCAATCGGAGAAGGGCTTTGGGAGGTACGGCAATTTAGGGCAAAAAGGGGCGTGGCCAACTTCCTTTTAACCCTAATATCTCAGCAACTACTAGGTCAATCACCTACAATATAGGTATTGTTGGAAATGGAATTCAACAAAGATTTATTTACAAGATATTTTAGCAACTTGACCTTTTGACCTATAATTTGATCTTGAAATTGAACTTGTGGATCATGTGACCGGAACACCATTTTTCATGAAATGACATGTAATCTCTGACATCTTCTCTAAAACATATAAGTGTCAGAGATAATTTTTTGTTTTGTTTTGTTTAGCAGCAATAAGGAGTCAAAGTATCCATATGTCAAATACTCATCGAATATTCAGTCTTGGTTACTGAGATAAAATCATCATCAAATCATGCTAATGTTTTTATATATGCCTGTATTGTAGGTGATTGAGATATTAGGGTTAAAAGGAAGTTGGCCACGCCCCTTTTTGCCAAAAATCGCCGTAGCTCCCAAAGCCCTTCTCCGATTGACTTACAATTTCAGATTTTGCGAAGTGCCATCACTATCAAGTGCACCATGCATATATATGACATCATATGAATATGAGTTAGTTCCGAACGAAGCTAGTCCCCTATTAGTTTGCTCGTCACACACTCCTGCGGACAGGTTTGTGACTTTGCCTGTGTGAAAGGGAGAAATGTGCCAAGTGCCAACAGAGTTGCGGACTGCTGCCAAGCAGATTAGTGTTGTAACATTCTCTCCCAGGCCTACAGACACACAAATCACCAAGCCTTCCCCAAAGACACACACTTACTTACTTGCATACACACGTCTCCCCCGCATGCGCCACGTTTATACATGCACACAGGTTTGTGTAAGTCTAAGATTTAGAGCATGGGAAAACAGGGTCCTAATCAGAACCAGAGGGGCAGGTGTAGCGTGACCCAGGTCCCGCAATCATGTCTCATCTACATCAACTGTCCAATCTGACAGCCCACCTGCATGTAGGGAGCATTCATTTGGATTATTGCATATGCTCTTTCTTACTGCGACCAATCGGAACACAGGATGACGGTCTTCGTCCTTATCACAGTCATCCTCACCCTCATACGTTCCAATTTCGAGCAGCGTGCCACTCTCTTCAAGTTCTAGGAAGTCATCCACCGACAGGAAGTTGTAATCCACCCCCGGCAACTCTCCGTCTCGGGGGGCGCGTGTGGTACCTGAAGACGAGCAAACAGAATTTAGTTGGCTAGGCGCCAGTAAATGACTACAATTTACGTCGAGGGTAAAGGGAAGAGGGGTTGAAGGAAATGAAAGAGTGTTGGGGTGAAGTGAAATGATTGGCTCACAGCATCCCAGGAAATGGCAGCCTGCTCAATCAGACACTGAACTAAAGATCACCTCTAGCAACGAGCACGATTAGGATCTTGTTTTACAGGCAGGGCCGTTTTCGAATTTGGTGAGCTGGGAAATTACAGCTACGCAACCAGGTTGAAGAGTTTGGGTGTTCACGATATGAATTTGGTAGTGTATGACGTAAAGCGTGATAACATGTTTTCAGCATGACCTACTATAAAGCACAAGACACGTCATTTATCAAAGTTGAAATAAAGTCAGCGCAGTGGTGCTTTGGAATTCAAAACTAAGAATACATTTGCTCGATAAGAAAATTCTACTGCACTATATAAATACATACAGTAATGACATAATTAAATAGGATAAGATTAAGAATCAAACCGTTTTTGTCACATATTTTACTTCAATTCAATGGATATAGTGCTGTTCCTTCTGGTGTGTGATCCTTAGCCACTTGGATGCAGTATTATACAGACATACGGATACGCATGGAGCCAGTCCAAACTCCGGAATAATATTAGTAGTTCTTCACACAGGATAAATAATATAAGACTGTGATTATTGTTTTATTATCTGTCAACATGTGCTGCTTCACCGTTTCCGTTCATTCAATCTGTTGCTTAAGCCACTATGACACCGTGAAACGAATGCTATCTGTTAGCATTGTTTGTTAGCATTAAGCTAAACAGACTGACCAAAAGTTACGTGGTTGTTTTAAATACACAAGATATGATTTTGGCTTCAACTGGGAGTGGATTTAAAGGGCTTGAAGCATCTTTTCTGAAGACTTTTTCCTATCTGCCCAACCGCTGCTTGTTGTCAGTTCACAGCCACCATACGGTGCTCATGTTTTGCTCTCAAGTCAAAGCCAAAAGTGGTCTGAACGAAATTAGATGGCCGGCCAGTTGACCGACTGAACCGTGTGTTCGCTTTTCACGTTTGGCCGCGCGCATTAACACGATGGATGACCATGACAGCTCATCTCCACAAGTGGTAGGAAGGCACGACTTGATTCAGTCTCTGCAGGACCGAACCAAATTCGAAATGTCTAATTTGGGATTGGATTAACAAAAAAAATAAAAAATAAAAGAATAATTCCCGTTTGACACAAGACTCAAGTTTTAACCCCGCCAATGTGCGCAAACACAAAATAGGTGTATTTCTACATGAAAAGCCAAGGTTAAACCGAAGCCATTTAGCAGACAAGACAGAGAGCCACGTAACAAATCCCTCACATGAAACTTAAAAAAACATGAAGGATCATCTCTCCGCTTTGCATTCACCTCAGTGGCGCGAGATGAAAGTGAAGTTGTCTGTGAGTTTGACTGGTAGGACTGGGTGGTCCCATAGTGGGAGATGCTTCACAGGCTCTAATGAAGCCGTCTGCCGCGGCGCGAGCGGAGCTGTTATTTCAGGCTATTCCCCATAGTGGAGGGCTCGAATGAGATGAATAATTCTGGCGCGCTTATGTCGGAGAATATTGACAACTACAAAACTCCGGGCTTTCTGGCTGTGTTGCATCAGCACCTAATTAGCAAGCATTGTCTAACTTGTACGTGCGATGTGATGTCTTTTCACTTTTGTGTTTGTAAGGAGCCATATACGGCAAACCACAGCTATTCGTGGTATTGACGGCCATTATAAATGCGTTCAGGGAAAAAAAATCAATCTAGAAAAAAAGGATATGAACGGCCAAAAAGTATTTTCTGTGAAAAAAAAACAAAGAAATTAAAAAATACAAGAATAATAAACCAAAACAAAACCCGTGAATAAGGGAATCCACAGGTGTCGAACTGGGTCATTCGTATACTGTGGATGGAAGAAGTCTACACACCCTCTTCAAATGCCAGGCTTTTGTGATTTTTCACCAATTATGCCACGCAACCTGTACAACTCAAATACAAAAATGAAAAATCAATAAATAACTGAAATCATGTGTTTGCACAAGTATGTTGCACACCCTTTTATAAATGGGGGAGGGGGGATGTGGCTATATTCAGAATTAACCAGTCACATGCGAGCTCATGTTAAATGCGAGTCAGCAAACAAGTACCACCGTTTAAAGTGTCAATGATTAACATTGAGGTCGGCTTTTCCTGTTATGTTTTTCCCTCCCTGACAGGAACCTAAAGGGTTTGGCCTTACAGTGACTGACTGGCTGTAAAGTGTTCAAAATTTGTTTGACCTTGACTTAGGCCCTTGTTCCGCATGAACAAATACAGACCCAAAGTGTGTGGGTATGGTGTTCTAGCGGCGATGAGCAGCGGTGTGTTTGCGCCAAACAAATCTTTTGGAATTACGGCAAAAAGGTCAACTTTGTGTGTGGTTGTGTTTTGCACACAGACAACTGTAGCTTTTGAAGCATCTGAGGGCCACGTCGAGACCGTGACATGACTGAAGTACAAGTGAAGTGCCTTAGCTCTCCTTCAGCCTTTTGTTCATTTGAATCCATTTTTTCTTGGTGGCCATATTTTACAAAAGCACAAAAAAAAAAAAAAAAAAAAAAAACCGTCACAAACCATGGTTTTCTCAAGTTCAGGTATTCATGTCTCATTCATTGGATCTCTTACTAAGCTCAGTTGATGGATTGCAACTACATTTGACAGCTTTCTGTGTACTATGCCCAAGCAATACTCTTCACCTGAATGGACTCTATTGAAAGCCAATGTGGCCACAAAACAATTGTAAAATGATCAAGAAATTCCGCATCATCTCTACATCAAATTCTATTCCACTTGGACCAAATTTAAGAAAAGCTGCTGTGATTGAAAGATTGAAGTATGTTTGCTGGGAAGAAAATTACTTCACAGATGTATTCATAATTAAGTTCAAGAAACACATTTGGCAACAAGTAATGTTGCATGACGTAATAGTGGGCACAAACTTTGGCCGTGTGTAAGATTCTTTGTGTTCCAGGGAGAAAACATGCTTTCAGCCGAATCATACTCGACTCTTAAGTCACGTTCATGCATTTGAGTGATACAGTCATTCCTGGCTTCGTTTGCACACTACAAATGAAGTGTTGTTGTGCCCTCAATGTCAGGGGCGGAGGATTTTCTTTGGTTTTCACGTGGACGCATTATTCTTGGACTCCTTGATACTCTGCCACAAATTATTTATGTGAACTGCATATTTCAGGAGAAAATGTACAATTCGTCTGAATGCAAACAATTTCTCTTTTGTAACATTTGATTCTTTGTCAGTCCCAATCAATGTCGTGACTCCCACACCAAGGCAAGCAAACGACACGGCCGAGAGGTCATTGTTTATCATAGGGTCCACAGAAAATAAAATGCACGCATATACCACTCTTACACAAACACTCATAATACAAGCGGAAACAGCAAAGTCAAAAGCGACATTTACAATCGTGACGAATTAAGAGAATTTCCCGTCATTGTGCGTTTTAGCTTTGATTTGAATGAATGAGCCATTGATCGCAGCATGCGAAATGTCATCGCTGATTGGCCGTTGGCTAGCGATGAAGTGCATGGGATAGAAGTCAACTATGAGATGAGCAAAGTGACCGCAAAGAAAATGGCATCATCTACTAAATGAAGCTCAGCAAAACATTTTGCTTTTTTGACTTATTCCTGCTTGATTCTGAGTGTGATGGCCATTGTTCTGAATAGGTGTGAATTTTATGTCCTGAAACCGTGACTGTGGATGCTATGATAAAGAATGCCCCCGAAGCCACCCCCCCGCCCCCCCCCCCCCCCCCTGCACCTCACTGAGGTGTTGTATCACTTTGGCCCCCCCACTGAAAAATGTCTGGCTACATCCCTCCTCAATGTGCGACATAATTTTGCGGCTTGTCTCCTTAAAAGCGCATGGCAACATCTTTCTCTTCCCCAGCCAAGTAAATCCATGACAACAATCATCAGTGGGATCATTCTTGGAGAAACCAGCCACCGTCCACATGAATGCGCGACTTTTGAAATGCCACCAAACCCAGCTGCGAGTTGTACGTGTTCAAAGGAAGGTTTAGCTTTTTTTTTTTTCTTCTTTCACATAATTACTTGGCAGGATACTGTCATGTTGTTAGTCTTTACCGGCTTGTTGCGAAGGATGGACATCGTGAAAATACGGCGAGCCTGACAAGACATGACAACACAGACTGTTGTTACTTGAGTGTGGCTTCAGAACTGGAGCAATGCCTCCTTAACGGTCAAATAAAAAATGCAAGCCCAACATGCCGGAGAAGACATGCAAGCTTTATGAAGCTACCAACATGCAGTTTCTTTCAAACAGGAAGAATCTCAAGGACTGCACTACTGTCCACCATGGACATTGTTATGAAAAATGCAACGCATTTTCCAGCTTGAGCTAACAAAAAAAAAACAACAAGACATGTCATGTAGTAAGTGATTGGAAAAAAAAAATAGAAGCAGAAAAGTCAAAAGGAAAGTGATGACATAAAAGCTTTATGAACCTATTACATGTTGTTGAAGGCTGTTATTTTCAAATGACAGACATTTAAAGCCTGATTTGCTGAAAGTTTGCCTGTGCAAAAAAACATGTTCGCCTGTTTTCTGAAGCTGAGCCGTGATTGGTCGTTACCTGAGCCCTGAGCAACCGTGATGTCATTTTCAGTCAACAGAAGGGACAAAATGGCCATCCCCAGAGAAGGCTAAAAAAATGGGTGGATTAACTCTTATGCCACAAACGCAATATTTATCATAATGCCGTGTTTCAACGAGTGGGCCTGCATAGAACATATTATTGAAAAAAAAAAAAAAAGTTTGGGTTGACTTCCACTTTAAAGAGATCACGTTTTTGCCACTGATGGTCGACAATAACACAGAGAGCAATTATTCACTGGGCCGTCTTTCCTTCTGAAAAGAATTTATAAAAAGGTTGAATGTGAATGACAGCAACTTATCTCAAGGTAGGGCTGTTTGTTGCCTTTGTGGTTGTGTGTGCAATCCAACAGCCGATTATAGTCCAGGTTGACTATAGCGAAGGGATTATTCTCTGCCTCCAGGAACTATATCGAGCCATTTCAGGAAGCAATAAGATTCAGCACACATCTCGATACCACATTTAGGACTGCACGCGTGCGCTTTCTGAAGAGGTTTGTATTTTAAGGGCCAACGAAGGCAGAGCCAAATTTGAAAGAATCACTGGTATTTTGTACTGTATTAGGGAAACTAGCCAGTCACCGCCATTATCCATTTTTGAGGGTTGTAAACAAACCCAACTGTTTGTTGTCATTTTGTCCCTGAACAACAGCATCAATTAGCAGCTCCGGTCTGTTGCGACGGGGAGAACAAGAACAAGTGCTGTGAAAAGAGGGCATCTGCCAAAAGGTGCAACCACAGAGAGAGGAGGAAGATACGGTCGAATGAGACGAGAGGCACTTGACGCACACGCGGCGGCGGCGGCGGCGGCGACGACCACAAAACAAGAATACAATCACCTAATGGGCATGTGACATCCCGAAACAAACAGTCTGCACTTTTCTCTCTCGTTCTCACCTCTCGCCGTCTGGCAAACAACCGGCGCACTGACAACGAGGCAAACACAAAGAGCAGCTCGAGCTTGTTGCGCGGCACGCTGTCTTCTCCAACATCTCCTCTCTTATCTGGTCCGTACATTGTCCGACTGATTGAGCAGCATGTGCTGGACGCAGGTAAGCAGGTCTGCGCGCGCGTGCGCGCCGGGAGGGAGACGCGTCTTGATGTGAAAGCTGTTAAAAGGAACAGGTGAGCCCAGGCGAGCCCGCATGCGCTCCCCGACGGTCACGTCATCAACATTGTCGCCACGTGGCCTTCAGGTGCTGCGCAAGCTACAATAGCAAGAATCCGATTGGCCAGTTGGATTGTGAAACTGCTGACAATTCAGGTAACGTGCAAAAAAAAAAAAAAAAAAAAAAGTCAAATCTGAGGATTGTGTTATGACGTGATGTAACAGTTGCTATGCAGTTGCTAAGGTCCTTTATGATGTCACATAGGCCTGAGGTCTTACCGTTTAAAAGCTTGAGTGACTCAGTGACATGTTGTCACGTACGTCAAACATTTTTGGAGTGAGGATGCAAACTCTTCCAGTCTTGATCTCTGTTGTTACTTAGTATTTTTTGTTGATAAAGACTTTTTACTCTTCAACCTCCGTGTCGTGTCTGCGTATGGGTCCAAATCCCAATCCTCACGTGACAGATTGGGCAATTAAAACTGTGCAGTTGGATTAATACTCCCATGTTTCAAATTATTTTATTAAATGATATTTTGCTCAGATGTGTATTAAATAGTCTATGCAAATGGCGCTCAGCATGATTTTCAAGTCATCAACTGTTAGAGAATAATTTGAATGTTTTTAAAGAAAACTCAATGATAACATCCTTTAAAAAAAAAACAAACAAAAAAAAACATCCACCAGCAGCTAAGGGAGGCCATTCTGACATCCTGGGAAGAAATTCAAGCGCAAGCTGTCCATAAACTCACAAGTACAATGGATGCAAGACTTGCGAAGCTGCTATCAAATAGGAGGTCCTAGGTTCAAATGCAACTTGACCTGTTCAGATGTTTTTGATAGTAAAAAATATAACATCCTAATGCTGCAAATTCTAACAAATGACTATTTTCAGTTCTTTCCAACCAATGTCTTGAAACATTACTGTGTATAATCACTTGAACAAAAATGACTGCACGTTTTCATTTGGGGGAAAAAAAAACACACACTGTTGTTCTATTTGCAGAGATGATATGAATCTGAGAAAAACATCTTTTGCGTAATAATTTGGAATGCGGTGTAAGGATGCAGTGTCATCATGCCAAGCATTAAACTGCCAACGATTGATTGCGGTCAACAAAGGAGGCAGCTGCTACCGCTGTTCTTCAGGTCCTTGAACTTTACATGAGTATTTATTTTGACACATATTTTGTAATCGTCTGTCAAAATAGTTTTGTTATTTTATTTTATTTTTATTATTTTTGAAATCGCTGCGGATGACGACACGGCCGAAATAGAGAGGTCAAGTCAACTGCAGTTACGATCTTTACTGATTTATTAATTGAGCTCTTGGAGCCTTATAAGGTGAGGAAAAACAGACAGGGCAACATGGAGTAACGTGAACCAGGGCAAAGACAACAACAGACCATCGCAGATTCAGAAGAGCCAAGATGTTATCCATCCATGGCCTTTTTTCATAGAATTATTTGATGTTATCCGATCGACTCTGAGAATGATTTGTGGCAAATGGTTCGCGTCTTGCGTCACTGATGGTGTAGTGGTACACGCGCCTGAGTTGTGTGCGGAAGATGATGACGATGATGGTTTGTGTCTTGTGCCAGCCAGATAACGGACAGTCAAAAAAAAATCATTTTTGGCTTTGACTTTTGTACAAAGGTAAATTTCCGAGTACGTACTTTTTAACTTTTACTTAAGTACAGGAGTTGAATCAGTACCAGTGACATTTGTACACGAGTATCTGTACCTCTATTTCAGGACAGAGTGTCAATAGTTTTGCCACTACTGGACTTAAAAGAGGTTCGTTTTACTCTTCTCTCGACAGACTTCAACAAGGGTAAGCTATGTACTGTTCTACTTGTAGGCTTGATTGGCCCCAATAGATGTGACAAAACAGAAAATTCCTCGGCCACAATTCCGTAGCTCTATGGGAAGCTATTGCAGTATGGCAGGCTCAATTTATTGTTAATGCAATAAAATTCATTGAAGACTGCACAATCTTCACAAAATAGAAAATAAAATAAAAAAGAAATAGATCACTCATTACATTGTATATTACATGAACCTGCAAAGTAATGCAATGTTAGTTTACATTTTTGTCAACGTAACGTGCCGTGGGGTTTCAATCAATTTGAGTGCAACCAAAAGTTGAGTGTAGCCACATTTAATGGGCTCCTCCTTGGCCTGCCTCACCATAAAATTTTGTGCAAATCATTTGAGTACTTTGGGAATCGTCTTGTTAACAAACAACAGCAGATTTACTCGAATGTATAACACACCTCCCGACAGGGGGTTTCTTTGCACAGCAATTACTCAAATGGCTATAATATAAAAGCACTGGCTTTGAGACGTCCAGGAGGTCGACATAAAAAAACACATGGAAGAAAACTCAAGCATCCCAAGTGACGCTCAGTTAGTGGCATCAAGGCAAGGAGCGTGCAAAAACATTGATAGTTTATTCAGTGCGCAGACTATAAATACACGTCCGTTGCTGTCCTCACTGCAAGTTCATAAAAAGTCGTGGCCCACGGGACATGTGATGTGGCCAGTTAAAGACCATGCTTCATAAAGTGCTCGGCCAAGTCTTTGATTACAGGCCTCGATGGAGCAAATGAAAACACTAGTATCTCTTATCATATTTCCCCTTTGGAACGAATTCAAATGCCATTAATCACTTCCAGCCTTCTCTCCCCCCCCAAAATTATATTTCTTGCTTAATCAGAAAAATATCACTTAATAACATTGTATTTTATCCCAAAATAAAAGCACATCTTTTTTAAGCTTCGGTTTGCTGGATTTTGTGCTGCTCCCCCTGGCATTTTGTTTTAATATAACGCCTCTTTTTTGACAAGCATTGCTCACTATCTGCCAAACTGCAGCTTGCCGTGATGTGAAATGAGTTCACGGCCAACCATACACGAAATTGTCCGGACGACGGCTCGTCAAACTCATAGGTCAGGTCACTCGTATCTCAAGACATCCCTGTTTTGTACCTGGATATAGTTTTTGTTGGACAAACAGGAAACGGGTGGGGAAAAAGTGGGTCGCAGGAAAGCAAGTGAGAAATACATGGATGAAAAGATTTAATGTTCATCTGGTGTTGGACTTTTTATTGAAAATGGTTTTATTTTTAAAAGCAAGCGCTGGAAACGGGCAGCATAGACCTTGTACAAGTTTTGAGCTGCTGCTCATTGGACGCATTGTGATGTGTCAAAAGAATTGTCACAGCCTTATACAGTACATGCGAGTGTTCCTCCGAAATTGCTCATCTATCCATACACATTGCAAATAAATATGTGACATTTTATTTTATGGGCACATATTTTATTTTTGGTGGCTTGTCTTGATATTTATATTACATATCGTTGCTGCCCTGTTAAAAACACGCCAATTTTTATTTCTTTTTTCTTGTTTTTACATTGATGGGTATTTCTGCGTTATAGACATCACATTAAGATGAAAATTTTAAAAAATACCGTATATCCCAATTTGGACATACGTGTTTTTCACAGGACAGCGTCGATATACAGGTTTATGACTGAAAACTGGGGGAAAAGGTTTCATTATTTTTAGTCACATACAGGTAGGGCTAGCAAAGCCTTGACAGTTGTTACATGTGATTGTATTAACGTATTTCCAAAAAGTCTATTTTCATCACTTCTCTTGGTTGCACTGCTCTCAATATGTGTATGTGGAAATTAGAATTTTGTTGTCCGATCAGCTTTCAGCCTCTATGTGTTGCCATGTCAATAAAGTCCGCCGGGAACCTTCAGAATCAGAATCAATCGTGTTGGCCCATGTAATGTAACTTCATCCAGAATGCAAATAAGACTGTTTCTTAAAATTTGTACCGCAAAGCCAGCGGGCTGGCCATCGATTACGGCAGCATTTTTCCGTCCTCCAATTGGTCGGTCAGAGCGAGCAAAACACAGCTGTAAAAATCTACACAGTGTTGATCTATTATTAAGCAGCATCTTTGATGAGCCTGATGTAATAATGTGACTTATTATTTTTGTCGTGTTATTAAACATTGATTCTGAACTGCTCCAGATGATGTTTATAGCACAGTTGCACATTGTTAATATTGCATACTTATGTAGTATTGATGGTTTCTGTAAGTGCGACATGATTGTGGTAGTATCAAGAGGTGGATTAAGATGGCGAGGCCCCCACTGGAGGCCCCGGTACCAAATGACTGATTATTTTGCACTTTACCATCATTCACTTTACACCAAAACAAAGCTCGCCAATCGAAGTGCTTCAAACGGCACAAGTGACACATTTAGAGGCAAATGTATCTGGCATCGGAGTAAAGACCATCTGGCTATTTAATCATTTACAATGCACAACTCAATTGGAGTGTTTTGGCAGCTATGAATAGTCTCCCTTATGATTGTCCATATCATATGACATCAAAACAATCAAAACAAACACTGCTGACATGAATGAACATTTGTGGCAGAGGCAAAATGAGAAACATTTTGAGTTCATGTTGTTGGAATGCAAACATAATAATGTGAACTTGGTCTTGGAAGTTAACTTGGACTCGGATCTGAGCATGCTACGTGGGTTGACACTTCATAGAGGCTGACTAAATATTTCAGATTTTACTGGCCCACTACTGACATGGTTGTGTGCCTCTGAGAGTGGAAGGCTCAAAGGGTCCAAATGTCACCGCCGAATATTCTATATTCTAACTGCAAATAGGCAAATGTTATGTTATATTTGTGTCTACCTTCATATTCATAATGTTCACAGGTAGACGTTATACGAAATTTTGCTGGTCCGTCATTTGTCAGTCTGTCATTTTTCGTGACGAACAGAATTGTAATCGTCAGTTGGTCAGTCTGTTAGGCAGTCCGCCAGTGAAGTCTGTCGGACGGACGTGGCTAGTGACGATTACACTGATGGACGAAAATCCACTTCCGTCAGTGCTTAGTCCGTCATTTTCTTTTAAAAGCGTCCCAAAGTGACCGACTGTCTTTTTTTTTTTTTTTTGGAGGGGGGTTGCTGTGATCTTGTTGCAGAACCGTATAGTAAGTCAGAATGTTGGTACCATGTTCACTGAGCACTTATAGCCAGAGGTGAACATTTTACAAAATGTTGCTGGTCCGTCATCCGTCAGCGGCCAGCGTACCCATCCGTCATTCGTCAATCCGTCATTTTTCGTGACGAACTGAATTGTAATTGTCAGTCCGTCATTTAAGTCCCACAGCTTGTCCGTCAGAAGTCCGTTGGTCCATCAGCCGGTCCCAAAAAGCGTTCGCCAATGACGGACTAACGGTCATCCGTCCGTCACCAACGGACGCGGTTAGTGACGATTGCAGTGACAGACTTCACTTCAGTCATTTGTCAGCCCATCATTTTTAAAAGGGTGTCCCGTCATCCTGCAATCGTCAGCAAAACGAGCGTCCGTCAGCGATGGACGGACCGGTCCATCAGTCTGACGGAATGGCCACCTCTGCTTATAGCTACTGCATATGACTGTTGAGCAACAAGAATACTTGAATACGTCCGCGCCCTTGCGACCTCCTGCACAGGTTCTTTACCGCTCTGATGAGTGTCAGACATTCTATGACTATTTCTTCAGAAACAACCAAGTGACAAGCACAAAGTCCCACACGTACACAAATTCAGGTGGACAATCGAGCCCTCGAGCAAGAACAATGGGTGGTGGGGCTAGCAGCACTCTGCTGACATCTGATACCTTCAATCGGGTTCCCGCTGTTTATGGTGGCGGGGAGCTTCCACTATTGTCCAACGCAGGCATGCACACTCGTAGACACGCACACACCCACGTGCAGCCAAACATCTGCTGTCGTTAACCCCTGCTGTCTGCAATAGTGGGCGGGGCAGGAGGGACAATACACAAGAACTCCCAAGCTGACCCAAGAGCGAGATAAGCCTGACGCAGGGAACGTAAAACGACAAGGATTCTGCCTTCCCCGAACAAGCCGGGATGTATTATGGGGTAGGGCGCGACACACAAAGTGTTAACCGAACAAAATCCCCTCTCAGAGCGCATGTTGAATTCAAACAAGTGTCACGTTCGTTCGTTGTTTCCAGGAAAAACACATGCGCACTTGGGGTGGTGGCGAAGTGTGTGTTTTGAAAACAGCGGCTCAGAGGTGACGTGAGGAGAAATGACGTACGCGGCTCAGAGTGGCCTCAGCAGAGGCGGGGCCCAAAACTCAAACAGTCACAAAGGGAGGTTGCAGGGAATTCTCCCGGGCCTCCAAGCCTGTTACCGGAGCAGTGTGGAGTGAGGCAGCATTTTAAGTCTTCATCCACACAAGAGTGACACCCCACTAAGGTGAGTATGACTTTACACTTGTATACATGGTGTGATTGTGTTCAAGGCCACCTCAAATCAAAAGGATCGCCGGCCCCCAGTAAATACATTAAGGATAAACGGAAACAGACACTTGATCTTAAGGTTAAGGTTTCTGTCATGCATTTAAAAGACCTTCATAACTCTGAATATGTTACAAAAATGTCATCACCTTCAATATCACTCAAAAGTCACTTTGAGGCCGGTTTGGCTATATGAGGCGTGTCAGCAAAGTTCACGACAGGTGTCACGAAAGAGGAATTTCAAATCCTGAGTATTGCCCGTTGAAGTAATCCTCCTCAAGTCTGGGAACGCACTTTCCCAAAATTCTTTGGCAGCACGCCTTCAAGTTTTCAAAACAGGTCCCTCTTGATGACCAAAGCCTTTGGAACGCCCAAAAGCATCACAAGGAACCAGGTCGGGTGAGTAGGGCAGGTTGCTGCAGCGCGGCAAAGTTATTCTCAAACGGGAACTGTCAGATGCTCAGAGCATCGTGAGCAGGCGCTTATCATGGCGAAGCAGCCGCGAGCTGTCCTGCCAGAACGCACTGAATGAAGCAAACCTCGCTGTTGACGGGCTGCTTGATCATCGGGCCCACACGGACGGTGAAAACTTGGCTTTGAAAGATATCTTTTGTGGCATCAGTCCTGCAACTTATCTGGCACACCTCGTAAACTCCGCGCACCGACCACTTAGAAGATGCAATGTCAAAGTCTTTGGTGCAATACAGTGCGAAATGTCAAACCAAATCATGGAATGTATCAAATTGTTCACAAATGACTTTTTAGTCATTTTTCTATTCTTGCGCTATTTGTGATGTGTCAACAATGAACACTTCATATTTATTAAATATCAAAAAAGGTACCTCAAACTAGTTTTTCATGGTTTGCGTTTTCATTTGGTCTCCAATTGTGTCTTTCCACTATATCAGGGTTGTCAAACTCGTTTTTGTTGTGGGCCACTTTGGAGTTACGGCTTCCCTCAGAGGGACAGTGAAACAGAACACATGTTTAATTGTCTCTTTGTGTTACACGTACGCAACAAATTGATGGGTTACTAGTTTCAAAATCAGAAGTCAAGGATGATAGTTTGTTCAGTTATTGTTCAAGGTCGTGTAAAAAGGGTAACAAAAAATTATTGCAAATGATCGTTATTTATAACACGTGACACTATGAAATTTTGGTCCAGATTTTAGCGAGGGTCTTGGAAGTTGACACATGATTTGCTTTTTCAGTGGCGGGCCGGATCTGGCCCCCCGGGCCTTGAGTTTGACACCTGTGCTCTAAATTGTTACTTTTAATGGGGCAAAAATGAATTGAATCTCAAAAAAAAAAAAAAAAACATCACATGGAAGAGTTGCTTTGCTTTTAAGAAGCGCAAGGGATTATTTGAATAAAAGGATGATGGAGTCGCCTATTATAGTTGAACAGGAGGCTAGGGAGAGAGAAAGGCCAGACACACAATACTGCTGCTGCCCAAGCACAACAGGCCATTCTTTCAGCTCGCGCCACAACACTCCTCACAGCTGAGTCCTGGCCGCTATTCTCCTGCTGTTCCCCCCGATCCCTCCCCGACTCTCTCCCCTTTCAATACGGGGAGAGGAATGAGTGAGGGGGCCAGAAATTGAATAGCGGGTTAGCACCAACAGTCTGGAGCGTCCGTCATCAACCACATGAAATTGTATCAAAAGGTTTTCTTTCCTTTCACCTAAATGAATGAAAATTCACTTTCATTGGCAGGAGAATTAAAGGAGTGCGCGGGGATTGAGTTCAAATGAAGGGAGGGAGAAAAAGGAGGTAGCTATGGAAGGGGCGAGGACTCATTTCCTCCAAGAAGCAACTGAGTGTCAACGGAGCAGTCTTTTTTTTTTTTTTTTTTTTTCCTTTTAGTTTAGACCCTAAACAATCACCGTGTCCGAGTCATACACGTGCATCTGCGCAGACAGACCCGCCATCTCGCTCCATTACAGCAAACAATTGATATACCTCAATCTCGCATAGAAGCAGCCTGCCCACAGAAAACGCACCTGCCTCTCTCCGCGAGTCCCATCCGACGTCACCCAGAAGCCGAGTAAATGTCACAGAATTACCTCAACACCGCCGCTTCTGCTGATTTCCGCTCTGCACGATCTTCCACGGCTACAATCGAGAGGATAAATCCACGTTGAATTGTGCTCGCCCTGCTCCATCCATCCGTCATGCGCTTGCTTGACTGCGAGCAAGTGCGAAAGAGCCCGGCTCATTCGGGCAGCTGCTGTTCTTCTTCAGAGCTCCACAAGCGGAGCAAATTAGAGGTCCAGCCCAGCTTAGAGGATTAGCCAATGTGAGCTATTCACACTCCAGTTCCTGTCTGCGGCCAATGGCTGCAGACCCACACTCCCTCTCGCACATACTCCCGCCCACAGCCACCCTCGCTGCTCCTCTTCTTCCCTGCTATCTTAGTCATAAATATAGACTCTTGACATTACCTAACACATGGGCTGTCCTGATAAACAGCCCGCTTGGTGTGAGAAAAACCTCTCGAGGGGTGAGAGGCGGGCTAAAGAAGAGTGTGGAGGGCAGCAGGACAAGGATTAGGTTTAGGATTCGCTATTCTGCATGGGAGGGGCGGGCATAGTGACATACCGCAGATTGAAAGTAGCCGATTTTCAACACGCCAGTTGGGAGAACAGACAAACGCTCCAATCGCGATGACGGCGGGTCTTCTTCGGTCTTGGATTCAGTTCCATGTTGGATTTGCGTACGGTGCTTTGACCGGCCCGGAGCACAAACTTGAACAGGACTCTAGCAGATTAAAATCTAAGTGGTAGACCAAAAGAAATCAGTGCACGTCATACCAATGGAGGTGGACTGCTGGCCAGGCAACATAACCGCAAAACCCAAGAGAAGCGCCGAGGGAAGAAAATGGCTGCTGTCTGATTTGCCTGGGTCCTACCTCAATCGACCTAAGAAGACCTCAAGTAAAGTAAATTCAGTAAGCATAACAGACACTGGATGTTGTTGTTATGTAACGTTTTTCATGCTGAATTACAAAAATGGGGTTGCCTCCATTGGTCGTCATGAGTCTGAGCGTACAAAGATCACATGCGGGGTTCCACAAGGATCCATCCTTGGACCACTTCCATTTAATATCTATCAAAGGAAGCACTAACGAAAATGCGTTTAAAATGATGGATGGACCGACCGATAGGCGATTACTATTTGGTCCGGCCAGACAAAATGGCGGATAAACGGATGGCTGAAGGGTACCCCAGCTGTAGGCGGAAGGCAATATAAACGGGCTGCGTATTTTTAGTCAAAATGCCCATCACTGCTTGGATGTACTTTTGAGACGTGGGTGGTCGTGCGTTCGATCCTCAGACCATGTCGAAGTGTCCGTGAGCAAGACATTGAACCCCCACTTGCCCCTGATGCTGTGTCGTTAATTGGTGAGTGAGGAGACAGTGTAAAAGCGCTTTGAGTAACTCATCTCAAATGTAGAAAAGCACTATACAAGTGAAGCCTTAACTTTTGACATCTCAAGAATCTTTGGTCAGTGGCCTTTGTAAAGAAAGAATTTGGGCAACTTCACTTTTTGTTGAATCACAGTGCTGTGTGCAACTGGTCCTAATTTTTGAGGCTGTTGGTGTATTTTGGCTGAAAAAGTCCTGCTTTTGGTTGCACGTTTGCTTCCTTCCTCCCTAGCTACATCAAGTGCTATTCCAAATAGATCAAGACAGGAGCAACAGAGCCAGCTTGCAAGAGCATCTGAGCTAATTCGAGCACCTTCTCATGTGTGAACTGTTTTTGTATAGTTGGTTATCTAATTTGATATCAATACGTGTGTCACTGTCCTACTCTGATTGGCTGGCGACCAGTTCAGGGTGTAGCCTGCCCAGCCTCTCGCCCAAAGACAGCTGGGACATGCTCCAGCACGCCCGTGACCCTGGTGAGGATAAGCAGTGCAGAGATTGAATGAATCTGTGTCACTGTTAGCTTTGGAGCTTTCAAGAACTAGCTCAACATGATGGTTGCCTCAAATGTTGCGGCGTGTTCAACATTTGCATTTACGCGCGAGCCTGATGAATTTCGCTCGGACGGAGACATGGACGAACGAATGGGATTGTTTTCTGACTTCTGATAGTGTGACCGACTAGGTCGTAAAACGCTGCATCGAGACCCAGAATAAAAAAGTAGTCCCCCACTCAACTCCGCAATTACGACAAATGATGCAATAAACAAAGGTCATGATCATTTCATTACTGTAATAATAACAAATCAAATACAGCATAGGCCCTTGATGAAAAGATATGCTCATTCATTCACAGTTCAACACAACGTGGGGGACAAACGAACACATACATGGCGACGAACTCTAGTTTCCGTCTTGAAGAAAATAAATGTCTTTCACGCACAGGCTGTTTTGACATAAGACGAAAGGTCATGAAAGAGAATCTTTGTTCATTGTGTAATCCCAGTTCGCAGAAAGCGCCACCATACAGTCCGCACACGTATCATGCGGCTACACAGGCCCTGTAAAATGCCAAAAGAACTCCGAGTCCTGGACCCTGAAGAAACTTTAACAACAAGGTTATCTTTCTCAAATCCTTTTAGAACACACATCGAATTCAGTCAGTCAATCCAAGTGTTCTTTTTCTTCCCAAGACTCCTCACCTTTGTCAATTTGGTCTACTGTGATCGGATCAATTGTGGCAAAAGATAGCGGCCCATCCATCAGAGACGGATCACTCCAAACTGACCTGGCTGACCCGCCAGTGCTTAGTGAAAAAACTCACATGATCTCTTTTTTTTTTCTTTCTTATTTTTTTTTTACATAACCGACTTGGCAAGGAAATGTGAATCTAAAGTGCCTTTCAATTTGCAGAACAACAATGATCACTGTGATCGGTATATTAATAAACCCAGAGAGTGCCCCTGATTGTCAAGTGAAATCCAAAACAATTATGCTTTTACAAGAACACGTAACACCGCAAAATATTGATTGCATTATAGATGAATGATTCCATTTTACAATTACTATGATTGACATTTGCAATATGTCAGAAGTACACTGCAATGAGAGCTGCAAGTGATATTGGACCTACCTCATTAGATACAGTAGATTATGTTTCTAATATTAGTATAAGCTTTTAAATGATGCAGTGCAGTTAGTTCTACCCCGGCGACTACATGCACACTATGAAAAAAGATGTCAAATGAAGACCTCTCGTCGGAGTTCGGTTACTTCTCTCATCTCATTGCATTGTGCCGGTGTACCTAATGAGGTGTCCAGTGAAGGTAAAGACCAGCTTCAGAGAACACGCTGATGTGAAGTTTTGAGGAATGCGCCATCAGATGCCTTCCAATTCCACCTCGGGTGATCCGGGACCACATCATCCAGTGGCCCTTATGCCATTCCCACATTACTACAGGAAAAGATCTACGCAGCACTCTTCGGCATGTACGCGTAACTGTGTTTGTTTGCCACTGAGTGAGGAAAATGCTGTAAATTTAGCATTCAAAACACTCACACGCATTCCATGTAAACACACAGGCGACACCTGCCTTAGCACGTCATCACTATGCAGAAACAGATTCTTCTCAGCTTCCTCACGGACCATTGAAATGACTTTCATTTGAGGTGACGTGTGTATTTTTGGCCCGATGAGGAGACTATCAAGGCTGCGTATATGAGAGGCGGGCAAGCAGAAGCTGGGGCCACTCATCCGTTGTAAGAATGAATGGCCATCATTAGCATGAGGCTCCCCGGCAGCACCCTGCAATGCAGCGACACACACAATGGCGAGTGCCACGCTTCCCCCTGCCGTTCCCCCAGAGAAGCCCTTTTGTTTGGCCGGCATCTGGACCTGACCTCCATGCATTTGAATCTGCTGTACCCCCCCACACCCCCCTAAAAAAACACACACACACACACACACACACAATCGATTCCCTCTCAGCTAGCTCCTCTTCTCTTGCCGCTGCTCTCCAAAGCCTAACCTCTCATAAAGCTGCCTCGACGGCAAATCCCCCCCACCCCCTCTCCCCCTGCCTCCACTCTCCTTCACCACGTCCGTTCTTCACACACAGATACCCCCTCCTCTTTGAGTGGAGGAACCATGTCTTGCTTCCTGAAAAGACGCTCTGTGTACTTGCGGGCCCCGTACAAAGCCTGCAGGGTGAATTTGAAAACCGACCAGGAAAATGCACCAGGGCTACTGGCCATCTGTCCCCCCCGGGTTGGCCGTGCCTGCTCCGAGTGTGCCTGCCCCCCTTCTTTCCCTCACATGATTTCCCCCCCCCCCCTTCCCTGATTCCCCTTAGCCTATATACACAGCATCCACCACAACCACACGCAGCTTCTGCCATGCATACATCACAGGCTTGGGCATATGGATGGCGAAGGAGAGAACGAGGAGCTGCCACTTGCCTGCGTACAGAGAGGATGCCACTCAAGATGTAATCCGTTTCTTTGCGGGGACGGCAAACCGACAAAAATTGGCTTCGGCATTCATTTCCCTGAGATCGGCGGTGGAGTGGAAAACAAGGAAGCGAGGGATTGAAGGACAGCCAGTAGCGGAGGGAGGCAGAGAGAGAGCAAGAAAGAGAGGGAGGGGGAGAGAGAGGATGGAGGGAGATGGAGGTAGCAGCCAGAGTGTGACAGAAGAAGGCAGCAGCCACCACCAAGCCACAGGGACGCTGCCACTCAGGAGGAGGACTTCCAGTCCAAAGGAGGACTGACAGAGAGAAAATGAGAGAGAGAGAGAGAGAGAGAGTCGGGCACTGAGAGGGAGGGAGAGATCAGATGGGGGAGGGGGGATCGGTTAGCTCCGTATAGGCTCAAACGGCGGGATAACGCCGAGATAACCCTCATCCCCGAGCAGCAGCTGTAGACGTGAGGGAGAAATGAATCCCGCGAGGGAGCGACTTCTCTATCAATTGTGACATTCGCGGCACGTGAGAACAATGGCCATCTGCTGTAGTAGCGGGGATAGGCGGGAGGAGGTAAGGCACGGTGCCTGCCCGTGGCGGCACCTCATGTGCCCTTGCAGAAAAACGCACGCGCGCAGGCGGGACAGAAAATGAGGTAGAAGAAGAACGGAAAAAGAGCCCACCTCGGCCAGTGGTGGAGGGAAAGGCAACCTGTTCCAGGCGACCAAGTGGGAGGCGGTCGGGCGGGGGAAGGAGGGACAGCACGTGTGCGCTGACGTGGGGGGAGCAGATGAGGGAAATGTGGAGAGAAATGAAGGCGAGAAGTGTGGCCTTCATTTGACTGCCTTTGTCATTCGGCCTCGGCGTGCCCTGGAAACATTTGCAGGTGTTACAAAGTCGGAGACAAGCAACAGGAGGTGGCAGAGATAGAAGGTCATCGGCACAGAAGGACAAGGAGGGACAGGAAGAAGGAGTGGGCATAATAAAGGGTATAAGAAATACAGGGCAGCCGCCAAATTGAAAGACCCCGAAGGTCCAGGAAACGGCCCCAATTTTGTGGGAATAAAACTAACGCCTTTGAAGTTGACTTAGCAGACAACACCACCGAGGACCGTCATTTCAAACCCGAACTGCTTTCCCAACACTATTTTAAAACCCAAAATTGAAATCTTAGCCCCGCCTTGAACATTAATGTCAAAACATGACCCGGGCTTGAAACCCACATGGTACCTTTGGAACCTATCACAACCTTGAACGAAAATATCGCGGAATCGCAGTATTACAATTACGGCTCCGAAATGTATTTCTCCAAACATGAGTAGCCACTTCTCTGCTCTTCTCTGCTTTGTGGAGTGACAACAATTGTATAAAGTGTTTTATGTTAATTTATTGGCTTTATTCTTTTATATTTGTATTCATACTTCACATTATTTATATCTATATTTATTAATATGTGTATCACAACCTTTTATTTATTTATTTATTTTTTTAAGTGCTTTGTTACAGCCCTAGCTGTTATGAAATGCGCTTTGTAAATAAAATTGTATTGTATCGTATTGTATAATGTTAACTATGCTAGTTGGCCATCTTATCTGCCATGGTAGCCAAGTCAATCGTGTTTATTTCACCTACAGGAAGTTCTCAATTTACGAACGAGTTCCGATCCTACACCGGCGATGTAACCTGAATTTCCGAGTATGTCGGATCCCACCGTTCAAGTCAAAATTGACATCAAGAAGCTTGGTATAAAAACCCAAAATACATTAAAATAAAAAAAAAAAAGATCCTGTGCTCAGACGATCGAGACACTCTGCGCATGCGCACCAAGCAAGGAATGCTGGCCTTTGTAGTACAGGAAGTGCTTGTATGCGGAAGTGCGTTGTTTGGAGCGCAACTGCAGCAAATACACAAGCAGAGGTGAACAAGCTCAGAGACGCAGCACAAAAGCACACTTTTGGAGGGAGCGAGGAGGAAACCGGCTGCTTCATTCATGTGGTGTGTGACATGAATATCAAGCGTTTTAGTGACAGTTGAAAGTAACACGCGGAAATGACGTCCGCTTGAGACACAGTACACAGTGGGTTATTCAAATGCCGGGGCAACTCTGTCCGCTCAATCATGTAAACGGGATATTCGGAATGTTTCAGGAATCGGAATTTTGACTTTAAGCCGAATATTGACTGCATGAGGACCGCCTGTATTTTATAGACACGCTAACTCATGCACTGTAGCTGGTGGCAAACGTCGACGACAAAGCAGCCTTGTATTCAAATTTTAACCACTCTTCATAAGCACGTTTTTCGTCACTGACCGACACCCATTTTGCCGACGAATGACGAATGACGTGACGCCTTTTAAAATAAACGGACTGAGCTAACTGAATGACGGAAGTGGTATTTGTCAGTGTATTCTTCACTAACCGCGTCCGTCAGTCCAACGGTCCATCATTGACCGTTAGTCACCGACCGACCGACCAATGGACTTCTGACGGACTTAGTGCCGCACTTAAATGACAGATTGACAAACTGACGGATGACGAATGAAGGACCATCAAAACTTAGTCAAATGCCCACCTCTGAAGTTTTGCATTCCCAACAGAGCCAACTGGTTCATCAAGGGGGAAAGTCATCCGGCGTTCTGTAGGCTCAACAACAATGGGAGGTGGACAGGCCATGTTGCTTTGGCTGCACTGGCAACACAAAAAAAAAAACAAAAAAAAAAACAAAAAAACAATCTCATACCCTAGGGGAAACTAAGCAGTTTTAAACTGTGACTTTTTAAAACCACGGTATACCTTGAAACCGGTAGCTGGCCTATGCATATAGTAGTTAAGGGTGAAAGTTGCTCACGTTGGTTGACATAATCCAATGAGTATTAACTGAACAATGTTTATTATTGTGGCTGCAGTTTGCAGAGGTGTCGAAGTAGCCTAATGAGAGTCATTTCTCATATGATATTTTGGATAGCCCTTTTAGCTACCTGACAGACTCATTATACGACGTGTCGGAAAAGTCTGCCTCAAGTTGTTGTCTTGCCACAACTCTCACTTCTAATTGTGTGTAATATGCCATTAACTCCTCCAAAGCATAGCATGGAAACCAGTTGAAATGACCTTCGTTGGGCTCCGATAATATTAGCATTTGCCTTTTGAGTTGAAACAGAATGTCACCGTCTATCCTTTGTGTGCCGCAGAGGCCTTTTCATCAGCCTCTATCTTTGTAAGAGCCCAGCATGTTCAACACATAATCAGGCAGGAATCTATTTTCAATAAAATCAGAACATTATAATCCCCAGCAGGGCAAAAGAGGCGGATTTGCCGGTCACATGGCAGAGTGAGAGAAAGAGAGAGGGAGAGAAAGAGAGAGAGAGAGAGAGAATCAGAGGGCCAAAGAAAGTGGAGGACAGAATTACAAAATGTAAACTCCAGCCAGAATTGAGTAGGGGAAAAAAAAATCATCTTAACACACACACACATCTAAACCCAAATCCAAAGATTGAAAACAAGAGGAAGTTGTGTTGGGATCATACTTGACTGATTAAATCATGCCATTGCCGTACCCCCAGACAGCCACTGCATAATACTGATTGCTCCACTGTGCTTCTCCATCCAATGATTTAAAGCCCGGAGCCTTGTGGTCTTGTGGTCAAATGAAGAAATGGGATTTGTAACACAAACAACACATTATGAGTGTGATCCTTATGTCCAGCCATAGATCAAGCCGAATTTGGCGTACAAATGAGCAGCTGTGGGGACCGGCGGAGAGCTGCGTGTTTGGTGGATGGAGTTTGTATAGTCACTTGAATGGTGATCAGTGTTACGCGATACTCATGTTTCCCTTTCATTCATTAGTAGCACAGATGCTTGATAATGTTCTACCATCCATGAAAGGAAAAAAAAAAAAAAAAAAACCAACACACATCTAAAATGGATTCTGGGTGCAAACCAAACCACATGAGCAAGAATAATAGATGAGACAAACAAGATAGGAGTCAAAGAAAGTGGGTGGGCCGGGTAAAGATGAGGAAATGATGCTCAAGACTGCTTGAAGACACAAACGGATCATCCAGCATCGCACCGTCATGTTGTGTACGTCTCGTTACTCACAAGGCACGGCATGGCGGTACAGATTGGCCCGGATGGTCTTCTGCAGCTCGTGGTCGGGGGAAGCCTTTTGGAACCGAAGACTCAGGTAGTGCTTCAGGTCTTTGTTCAGCTTGTTACCTTGAAAAAGCAGACATGGGGCAAGTCAGGATGGCTCACGTGGACAAACAACATGTTCATCAAAGACTGGCTTTTGCAATTTGGGATTCGGGTGATTTTCCCTAAACCCTCTGACAGAGACAAAAAACAGCAACGGAGGAACCATGAGACATACTGGTTAAACACAGTGTTTATGTAATAAAAAAAGGCCGGGCTACGGCTTCCTGGACACGTGGATAAAGTGGTGGGCCGCCTTCTCACATCAGGATTTGACGCCATTTTATTGGAGAGGGGGGGAAAAAAAATCCAGAATCATCAATTCCCTGCAATCTATTGTACGTTTTTTGAGAATGTCTTCGGATCTTATTCACTGCCTAACAGAAAATGTTGTCTGACTGTGATATACCGCCGTAGAGTGTCTCAAGTGCTGACCTCTATCCCTACCTTATCATTTCCATAAAACGAGCTCTTCATTTGCTTATCCAGTTTTGTGTTGAATGGCCACAAATGAGCATGTTGTGCACACGTTATAGTTATATTGTTTCAACAACAATAATCACTTTCAAAAACTCCCACACGCGCCCTTTTCAACTTTGAGTTCCTGTCCCTCCAAAGGTGTCCGCGCGCTCCTGCCGTCCACGCAGATGAATGCGTGTAGTAATGGAGTGGGTAGCACGATAACATGTCCTCTCATTGGCTAGCTTTACCAGGCCTCCTCTGCTTCTATCCAATGACAGGTGGGGATGACACGGCCTAAGACTGAAGACGACGCGGCCACTCACAATGGAGCCAGATGGTCAGGGCTCGCTCTCACGCCAGGGTCTCATTTAGGACCATTTAATGATCTCCAAATTTATCATCCAAGTCTGGGGGAGCTGGCAAGTCCTTCTTGGGGGAGGTGCCATGTCCTCGTGTTGGCCTTCCACCGAAGAGGGAGATTTTCTTCTGGCTCTCTGCTTCTGGACAGCAGCTAATATGAAGGGGAGGTAATATACTGCTGCTCGGTACACTGAGCCGTGAGCCAAAACATTAGACGGGTGCTAACAGAGGGAACCAATACAACCCTACAAAACAACCTGACGACAAATAGATATGATTGCTAGTGCCTTAAACGACCATGCTAGACACGAGCGTAAGTGCATACGTCCCATATCGAGTAAAGATTTGAATGGTCATAGAACCGATGATGTGATTAGACAAACTGACATCTACAGTCTTTTGACAAGATAAGAATGGAAAATTGCTGCAGATGGATTTGTCAGGATTTAATCCAGCGGGACTATAAATAGACAATGGTCCTTCATAAATTAGAGACACCGCCATTAGAAAAATAAAAGTCAGGGAGTAAATCAAATTGAAACCAAGGGGTAAAACAACATGGTGAAAAAAAAACAACACAAAAAAAACCCGCAACACTTAATCCAGTGGGAAAACAAGACAGCCGTTGTTCGTCCACTTCGCTGTATTTTTCCGTTCTCGCCACACAGACGCGCACACGCGCGCACGCACGCACACAAACGACTGCGTAGCTCACTGCAAGCAAAGCACAGTCAGGTAATTGTTACCTAGCAACCAGCCAGTGCTGACGAGCATCATTATGGTCCCTGCTTGGCAAGCAGCAATCAGATTGTAAAGAAACACACACTTAATATATGCAAGCCTCTTTTTTAGTTCAAGGTTGACTTTCCTTTATTATGAACAGAAAGATGTGATCAAAATCCAACGCGGTTATTTCACGCGCCTGCGCCGTGCGTTCGCTGGCTCTGCCTGAGACGAGGACCTCCGTCAGGAACAAGCATCTCCTGGAGGCTTGCACAGCGAGTGTCAGGCTCCATCAGCGAGGAGAGTCATCAAATATTTAATATTTATGAGGATTAATGCCATGTGGATCACAGATTACACAAACGCGCGCACGCGCGCACACATAGCGAGTGGGCACGTGTGCTGTTTGTGCCCCATCGGAGGTCTCTGTGGATGTGGAAGAACACGTTTTGTAACGCCAGCTTCTCGAGACTCAAGTTTTAACCCAGTGTAGCATTGTAGATTACAAACAATGGGGTGGTGGATGTAAGCAGGAGCTACTGTAGTGTAGAAGTGGATTGAAAAAGTCTACACACCCCCGTTCAATTATGCCAGGTTTTGGGGACAGGAAGCGTCAGACCGTGCTAATTCAAAATCACCATGATGTCACCTATAACCTGCACAATTCAATTGAAAATAAAGCAAACAACAGAGATAACGTGCATGCAAAAGTGCCGACACCCTCTTACGACTTGGAATGCGGCTGTGTTTCGAATGAACCAATCGTGTTAAACCAAAGGTCAGCACACAGCTGCCAGATAAAGTTCAGATGCTCTAGTAGGCATTTTCTGACCATTTTTGCTGAAGCCGGAAGCTTCTGTGCTAACACTGACTGCTACAGCATTTGGAAGTGTTCATAATTCCCTCCCACCCAAAGCGGAGCCAAAGCGTGATCGCTGTCCCCGCCACGCACATCACGTTCGGGAATTATGGCCAAAAAGTTCACCTTTGGTTTCACTGAACCAGAGCACATTTCGGGAGATTTCAGGTGTGTGTGTGTGTGTGTGTGTGTGTGAGCGTTTCATTTGTTCTACGCTAACACAAGGCTTTCTGTCTTGCCGCCCCTACCCCAAAGCTCAGACATATGAACCAGACATGAGATTGTTGTCGCATGTACTACACTCTTTAATTGCCAGAAATTCCTATAGCTTCAACGTTGCTTTTGTCCTCTTTGCATCCTCCCAACCAGATTTCTTTGGGATTAATCGGAGGCATTTTCAATGGCACTGACTCCCGTTTAACATGAGCTTGAATTTGATTGGCTCGTTCCGAACGCAACCACGTCCCCACTTAGAAGAGCACATTGTCTCCGTTTCTTATTTTAACTTCTCTCGTAGAAAAAGAAGGCCCGGCAGGACGGATCGGAAACTGCCGAGAGGCCAAGGAGATGCGGAACTCCTTCCCTGGGAGCTGCGACAACGGTGACGGAGCTGGCGGCTAAAAGACTGTGTGACAGATTGCTGCTCCTCAGCTGGAGAGAGGCGAGGCCGCTGTCCCCTCACCGAGAACGACTTTAACCCAAATAAGAGTGGATTATACCATCCTCTGTGCCTCCAGTCAGCATTACATAACCTTAAATCTAGTTAGGCATCCCTTCGCGTTTTGGGCCAGTGGGATGGTCCGTGCCCGTTCAAATATGTCACGATTGACACTTCGGCCTGCTCAACCCCGCCAACGTGGGGACGGCGAACAGGCCCTACAGAGAGAGGTGACTGAGATGATTAGACTTGGAAGACATCAACACAGCTGAGGGATACAGTAAGGTAGCAGCTGCTCGGCACATACAGCTGATAGTAGCACATCACTATAAGTCACCGCGACGCACCTATCAATCGTGCCGCTGGATATTAATAGGCTGGTCATCGTTGACTTGCCGTGCAACGGGGGATGCGGTTTGATCATCCGGCAAATTCAGGAAACAACATGTAATGGATGAGTTAGGCAGTGGTCCGTGTCAGTGTGCCGGCCTTGTTGTTGTGTGTGAGGCTCAGCTCGGCTCTGCTCGGCTCAGCTCGGCTCAGCTCGGCTCTGCTCGGCTCTGCTCGGCTCTGCTCGGCTCAGCTGCTCATTGGCATTCGGCAGCCGTCGTCCGACTCAACACTGCCCTCTGTGTCTCCCAGCCTCGCCACTCCAAGTCAGCTGCCCGCAGAGCCGTTGCCACGGCAACCCAGAGCCAACCGCCAAAGGAGAGAGGGCCCAAGTGCAGTTATTATGGGCTGCTGCCCCCCAGTGGCCAGTCTTAGTTGACAAGACAGGCTTCAAACGGGACAATGACGCAATTTAACATCCTTTTGTTTTTGTTTTTTTTACCGGAGGAGCAGTCTTTGATCTTTGTACTCTTAAAAAAAAAATAAAACACTTTGTTGAAGCATTCAGTCTTGTTGTGTGGAATTCTATGCAGTGGATGTTCATCTTGGCCAATTGCAGAATATATTGATCAATTTGTGAATAGAAATGGGCCTTTTAAATGACATCTTTTAGTTCTGCTTATGTAAAATGGGAGCGGAAACAAATGTTTGTGTTTGTACAGTGTACATACATACAGTGTGCTACTCTAAAAGTAAGTGACGCTGATGACATTTAGCCATCTGTGAATTTCACATCTTGTTGGTCATTGAGACATTTTCTTTCAGGACGTGCCACTCGGCATCTTTGTGAACACTTTGTGATGGTGCAACGGGCCCGCTATGTTCCACATTGGTTTGGTTTCATAACACACGCGGTTTAGCGCAGTACAACTTCAAATAAACACCAATGTATGTCATTTCCTCCATAGTGGACAAATATCGTAGTATTTCCTGTTGGCTGACCGAGACAAGGAAGTGGAAATGCGGGCTGCTTAAAGAGTCAATTCAATTGTTTCAGTAGCTTCCCGTAGGTCTCAGGACATCCTGCCAGTCTCCAGTTACTTAGGAAAGTGTTGAACTCAATATTATCCAACGGGGCAGGGAGGGGCTGTCTGGAAGAGGTCAACATCCACAGGCATGCAATTGACACACATAATCCATTCCTCACACTCTGGACTTCATCGTGTGTTACAGTAGCGAGCAGCAGATGTTACTCACAGACATTTGCCCGGCTCATAGAGAAATCGAGAATATCAAGAAAGAATGTTGTCATCAGACATGCAGCTCTTATTCTCATCTCATAAATCGAGCAAAATATCAACGGTTTTCAAATTTCAACTTCAACTCTGCCGTCTTGTTTGTGCTTTTCGTGGGCTGGAAGAGTGACGAGGGAGTGGAGAGGGAAAAAATAACAATCACAGAGTGAGTTTAAAGCCAGATCCTCTCCCCTTCTCTAATTATAACCAACCACACCCAGGGCTGCTTTCATCTGGTTCTCATCCAAAGCCTGGATCAGTGGGCTTGCAGCATCATGCACATAAAGTCCCAAATGAGACCAGGACACTAATAGGTTTTCTCAGCTCGTTTTTTCATGTTTACTTTCAGCTCGTTTTTTCGTTTACTTTCATATTCACGTGTGTGACTCAATCTTGTTGCACTCTTACTACCGGGCCCCGAGTCGATTCACAACAATCCATTCCAGGGACATCATTTTGAAAATAATGATTTGGCATGGAGAAATACCGTTTCATGACAAATGGAACGTTACATGTGTGTGTGCCAAAAATCCAACCAGATCAAAATAATACCTACAAGTCATGTAGCAATTGTTTGCTTTGCGTATTTCCTATTTGCAAAAAAAAGAGAGGAAATGTTCGGCTTTCAATGATAAAAATAAAAACAAAACTTAATATTAGCAAGTAGCTTACCGGAGGATGGGTAAGTCGGCTGCCACAACGGTTGTTTGTACAGTGGTGCCTTGAGATACGAGTGTCTTGAGTTGAGAGCATGATCACGGAACAAATTAAACTCATATCTCAAGGAACCACTGTATTTTTAGTTGAGAATCTACACACCCAGTGTGCTACGCAGGCCCCATATCGGTACACGAAACGATCACTCCCGAGTCACAGTTCAGTTGTATTTCACTTTTTAGTGCAAGCCATTTGCATTTAACCTTCATTAACTGTTTGCTTTTAAACTTTTATTTACCACTGACATGCAACACGTTTGAACTGACTCGTCATTTAAGTAAACAATGTCGCAGGTTTTGCATCAGTACCGAAAACACTTTTTAGGGACAAAACCAAACAAATCTTGTTTTGGGTTAACCTTTAGGCCTACTATGCTACTGTATTTTAATATTTGTCACAATGGTGGTACTTGGTGAGCTAAATATTTATTTTTAGGTGGAACTTTGTGAAAAATGTTCAGCGAGTCACTGAACTAGCTAACAAAAAAAAAAAAGACGGTGTGAATATATTTATATTATAAGGCGGACGGCTACTGGCCACTTTTGACCCATTTCCTGACCGCTGGGCTGCTGAGTCAGAGGCAGTGCATAATGGGAAAACTGGTATGACGAAAGAGTCACAGACAAAGATGCACACGCACGCACGCACGCGTGCAAGCATGCAAGAAGAGCAGAGGCGGCATGTTCCGCTCCAGTGCACTGCATCTGTTCATTTCTAAATATAACCAGAGGAACCCGTGCTCAACGCTCCCTCTGCTCTGTGTTATTACTTGAGCGGGCCGAAAGATGGAGGGGGAAAAAAAAAAGCCACATCAGAGACAAAGAGGTCGACATGTTTCGTCACTTTAAGAAGGAAAAAAGCGCAAGAAGGTTGAGTGGAGGGTCAGTGAATGATGCCACGGTGGGAATTTACCGCCGTGCAATAAAATATATATTAACAGAGTTACTATTACTGTGTCATATTAGTGCATGATTTATTATTTAGGCACTTTTATGTGTGCAAAAATCCCCACAGTAAAGCACACAATTTGAAGTGGCTGTGCGAGGATGCCATCAGTTCTATCTGGCTGCCTCACCTAAATGTCAGTTGCTGCTTGGGCGACACACCAAATCGCCCCCCCCCCCCGGTCCTCTGTTTGAGCACAGACAGTGAGAGGGACCTGATGATGTATGTTCACAATGAAACACGTATTGCAAGTCTACGGTTTGTGCACATGAGCATGCGCGGAGAGTGGAAAACGACACGACTACGATGTGTGAAAATGCAGGGCTGCAATTGAAAAGCAATCTACTGTCCCAACTTGACAATCATTGTTGGTCGGAATAAACTTGTAAACATCTGGCATCAGTGATGGTTTCCTTTCTTATTTCCCCGCACACTTTGGACTAGTTCTCAGACTTTCTGGGTCCTGTAATCCCTTACAGGAGAGAAAATTATCCAAAGACCCCCACGTAATACTAAAGACATTTAAACGTAATTATGATGAGTACATCAAAGCCACAGGAATTAAAAAGTCGCCTATTTAAAAAAAAAAATACATTGGTGTTACTAGAAAGAAATTCATTTTGAGAGAGAGAAAATAGTTCTAATATTATGTGAGTATTTGTTTATTTATTTATTTTTAGAAAAAATACATTTTATTGGGATACAAAGTTGCAATCTTACGTGACTAAAGTCCTATTTTGCCAAGATGAATTCACAATATTATGATATTAAAGACAAGTTTAACCAGGGAAGAAAGTCATTTTTGACAAGTGAATTAAAGAAAAATCAAACTTATGACATCAAACAACCACACTGAAATGTCCAAAAGAAAGTAACTGGCCGAGCCAGGCAAAGTCCAGCTGCACAAAAATTTGAAAAAAAAAAAAACCAAAACCAAAACCAAAGCCAAAACAAAACAAAACAAAAACATCTGTTTCCTGTACTTTGCTGAATCTGCCATGGAGAATTAACAAAGTTCAAAATGAAAAAAAAAATGGTGTCCAACTCAGTAATAAAGTGGCAAATAATTTAAATGAAGTTGAACTTTTTAAAGAGAAGATCCATCAGACTCCGGTCTGCCAAGAGAAGGAGAACAGAAAGCCTAGCCCATGTATAACAAAACGTGTTAAGAATTGCTCAGAATGACAAGCTCCATTGAAGTTCACCAAAACATCTCTCCAACTGAAAACAGCAGAATGATTCGCCCTCTGTGTTATCACAGACAACCTAAAGCGAACTAACAGCTGGAGATCAACAACAGAGTCAAGTTCAAAGCGAAGCCCTGAAAGACGGCTCAGCTTGGCTTCCGGTTTCAGTGCACACGCACACACTGGCAGTACTTACAAATGCAGCACATAGCCAGCATTTATTTCAAAGGCAATGTCATCAATAAAGCGCAACACCCTGTCAGCCGAAAAAAAAAAAACTATCAGCACCCTTAGTTATGACGACAATAACAAATGGCCACGGAAACAAACGAGTGCATCGTGCTCGGAGGAAACGAAAAACATGGACACACTTCAGAGGCAAAATCACAAAGGGACGTTTCTCCCGCAAAACGGTTCAAAACACAGTCGAGCGTTAATCACTTCATCTCTACATCGCTGCCTCGGCTCACACGGACGAAGTGCTCCAGCTTCGATGTGACATCAACCACCACATTACTACTGAGCACACACACACTTTCCCCTCGCATGTGGATATGATGGACCGATGACAACACGATTTGAAACAAATGAAGGCAGGCGCCGAGGTAAAATGTAGCAGGAGTTCAGTAAGGGTGATTAAAAAAAAAAAAAAAAAAAGGTCAGAGTTCCCCCAGCAAAATGTGTCATTTTGTCAAAGTTGCGCCCGAAAAGTATCTCAACCTTCACAGGCAACAACATTCCGTGATGCCTCCAGATAAGAGTTTCATTCATTCCGGTACACTCGAACCCAGTAATCATTCCCCCCCCCCCACCCCCCACCCCTGACATGAATAAAGATTATTAGCCATTAATACATTCCAAAAAGCCTCTATAGTCAGCTGTGCCAGCCATCTTAAGACAAGAACATGAACAGTGTTCCCTCACTTTTCGCAGGTGATAACTTAAGTTCAATGAACCCCTGCAATAGGTGACTTTATGCAAGTAGAGGTTGACCTTTTTTTATTTTTTATTTATGCCTGTATTAAGCCATTACGAAACCCCAACACCCCAGTCCCACGGTTTCCACCCTACTTTTTACGCAAAAAAATATACTGGCACTGTAAATCTTTGTACTTCCAGCGGAAGGTCTTCTAAAAGGTGACCCAAAAATACGGGAATTTTGAATGCATTCGTACAGGAGGATGTATTTAAGAAAAAAAAATAAAAGAAGAGAAAATTCCATCATTGTGTCTTATATGGCATGTATTAAGGTTTCAATTACTATGAATTATCCATCACTCTCCTTTTGATTGAATTGTTGAAAAGTTCCCATTTTTCCGTGTCACTTTGTCTTCGTCTCGATGAAGAGTCCAAGATGAAGAACAAAAAGAAGACGACAAAAAAGATGAACGAGAAGGATCGCTACAATGCAACGCAGGATCCTGGTTTAGGCAAGCCATTTTAAACCAAAAGGAAAAACTTTAACGTAGTTATTTAGCAGATGTTTCGCCGTCTTTGTGGGCGGTCGGAGGCAAAGCAAGCTCCACTCAGGTTCATTCCTCAACATAGCCTACAATTTGGGACTTTCTGAATAAACGAACGGCACATTTGGACAACGTTCTGAGCTTGCGAACGGTCTGAGTGAAACAGTGCGCTCGCACACTCATTTGGGGGGCCGCGAGCTCCAATGTTCATGGTCTCGTTTTTTGTGTAACACAAATGTACCTTCAAAAGAAATGGACATTTTTAGACTGGTCCGTCAAAAGAGAAAGACAAATAGCAAGGAAATCAGCGAAATAGCGAGGTATACCCACAATGGCTGCAATTTCATGGTCACAAATGAAAACCCGGCGATAGAGTGAAGCCACAATAACCAAACTGCGCCGGACAGGAAAAGAGGTACTGGTTTACTTCAACACTGGACCTTGGAGACGAGAGGAAGCGGAATTGTGGATGTAGCCGGTCCCTTTTTAACACCGTGATGATGTTCCAGTGCGATGACAGAGACACACTTCCAAACACAATAAAATAATAAGCCCAGGTGGGAATTATTGCTGAGGAGTCGATTCATTGATACGCTAAGGATCACATTCAATTGTGCCGCTGTGCCTAATTTTGTGGCCAGTGGCTGTATAGCATAGCTTTGTATATTGTGGGAGTCATACATGCAAGGTTAATGTCACAATCATGTGGAGGGAGGGGGGGGAATGTGAATTTCCTCTTTTTCGCATTGTGATAAGCAGAGATGAGAAAGGTGACGACAGGACGGGAGTTTTTTTTTTTTAAAAGCACTTTCAAGGTCTAAAAGCAGGAAGGATGTGAATGTATTGAAGGTAAATATAGTAAAGACCTTGTGGATTGAAAAAAAAGCCTTTCCTGCACAAAATTGATTCTCAGATTTCCTTTCCCGACGGAGGTTGATCATCTGAAGATGCAAACGACGCCTGCCTGTAGGGAAGGTTGGCAGTCCAGGCAGGCTGACAAGCCACAATGATATCTTGAGAACTTGCAGTGATAATGGGTGTTGCCCGTACGTAGAAAACGTACAAATACTGTATCACATGATAAAAAGCATCCTGCTGCTCTAACTTTGGGGCTGGGTGGGGGGAAGGGAAATCATCACACTCACATTGAATGCTTTTATCATTTGACAGTTTTAAAAATACACTTCTCTTCCCTCTTCATTTTCTTCTCTGTGATGATTGTCTGATTATGCCATTTGCACGGATGCGTTATTGCTGAAACTACCACCACAAACAAGTTCATTGGCGCTCCATAATGAGACCAGACAGCCAGAAAATAATAAAACACTGTTTTCTCTTCTGGGAGTTGAGTAAGATTTTATATCCCTGACAAACGGCTTTATTACGCAAATGATGATGAATAGAAAATCGAGACTACAGGACAAAGCAGGTTTGCATGAGCAAAGTAAATATTTTTGCCATAATAGTGACTCCACTACGGACTCGCCGATAGTCGACATTTACAGTCATTGAGAGCCGCAGTAAAGCTGGAAGACGCACAGCCACTGATTTTATAGGCAGAGACATATGTCACATTGTGGTAGATTTCGCGCGTGTGCACGTTCGTGTACGTGCGTGCGGGGCGCGCGTGTGCATGTGTGCCAACAGGCCGTGGGCGAAATATTAGCTTGTCAGACCCACGCGCTCATGCCAAGAGAGTCTCCGAGCATCGGCGCTTCCATGTTGGATGTTGGAAAGACAACAAATGGAGACTGCTCACCTTGATGTGACATCACAGAAATGTCTTATGGGTGTCATGCAAATGTGCACACACCGCTGTTTACATGCGACACATCAGTCGCCCCTTGAATGTGCACGTGGGCTCGCGCAGCTAATTGTTCTACAAAATGACCCGTCTTCACCGTGGCTGACACAAGCCGCAACTGCCGTGCATTGTGTGAAGACTTTGTGAATGAGAATGTCCGACGAGGAAGCAAGCTCGCTTTAAAACAGCTTTGATACGGACAATGCCACAAGATGAGATAAATTGTACACGACGGCAACATAAGTCGCAGTTCGAATATTACCAGTGCACTCGGAAAAAAATGTACTCAAATAATAATTCCATCAAATTTTACATTGAAAATGTAACTAAATAATAAAGTTTAAAAACTAACAGGTTACATGTAAATGTAGTTATTAACAAGTAAAATGCAACTGAACTGTGCTCAGGCAGTGATTCTTTAGCAGACCACTAGAGGGAGACTGTGTAGCGCACTTTGAGAGTCATTGGTGTGTAATCAATCTTTTTCAGACTGAGAGCTACTTCTTGAACAATGTGCCAGGCATAAATAATGTTTATGAGTGCATGGAGTTTTTTTGTTGTCTTTTTTGGGGGGGAAGTGGGGGGCGGACCGATGGAATGCAAGGACGGAAGCGCTTTACAAGGATGAGGACGGACGGGGTCGGAGGACGATCATTTTTTTATGAATACGGACAGAGTGACGAGGACGGAAGAGTACCCAGGTGGCGGACGGAGGACGGACCGGCAAAAAAAAAAAAGGGTCCGTGCAGCTTTGCCCATTGCATAAACCAGAACCATGCAGCAAACCCCCAAGTCTTCGCTGCCACTGTTACCGCGCTGCAACAATGATTGAAGGCAGCACGATGTCACAGTTGTTCGCACTTCCCACAAAGAAGATGGAGCGGAGCGCGAGACCTCTGCAGAGATTTGCAAAGGAAGGGCAAACTTGCTGCACCCCCACTACGTAGAGAAAATGGAAAAAATAAGCCCTGACATCTTTGCGCTGTCCAGCTAACAAAGACAGACAGTTAAGAGCGAATATCCAACCGGGGAGGGGGTTCGGAAGTCAGGATGTTTGCGGTCAGCGGCGTCAAGCCATTTTCAACACCTGTCCAAAGCTGTCCATCCGCCGGCGTGATGCTGAGGAGGCGGAACGTTCTGAGGATGAGCTGAAAAATTGTGCTGCTGCTTCCTAACTTTTGGTTCCACCGTGTGGCTGCTTTTAGATGAGACGTGAAGTACAAAGTCCTGACTGGTGAGTTATTATTGTTGTCGATTGGTCAACTGAAGTTGACTTCATCAAAAATAATGCCTAGATGCTGCATATGTGTTTTTTTTTTTTTTTTAAAGGCTATCCTATTAGTTATATCGCAATGCCCTCTTATTATTCCCCCGTCCTCTAGAAAGTCAACATCACACAAAAAAGGAAGGCCCCACAAACACATTTCATGGGGAAATGAACATTTTCTTACTCATCAGGCTACTTTCTGGATCTACTGTAGTATTTTGCTCAAATTAAATCAATGTTGGACTGAAATTGTGACATCTGTAACATGACTTGATGCCTCCCCACGCAAGACGTATCCGTTCAGATTAGCGTAGCGAGGACATTAGCGTCGGCATGTCAGATGATAGTACATAAAGCGGTTGGAACGCTAGTAAAGGGGATTGGGTCAGGTCAGCCTCTCAACGGCTTACGAGCAACCTGAATCTCTCCAGATTGACACAGTAGCCAAGGAGTGGATGGGAGAGAGATCAGCCGAGAAATCCGCACGGGATCATCCGCTAACCTTTCTACTTAATTATTTCTAATCGAGAAAATATTCCAATGCGTGGCCGCACTTTATGCGATCAACAATCGCATACACGTAAATACTTGGCGTCAATGAGAAAGTCCTTTGTGCAGCGGCTTCTAAAATCCGTCGTGATGACAGGGGACCACTGGCAAACGTTAGGCCGACACTACATTCTATTTACATCCGAAAGAAGATGTAATTAGTGCCTGAATAAATAACAGCAGCAAAGAAATGGGACCTGAAAAAGAAGTGATTCATGTGAAAGAAAATGCGTGTAATGGCGCGTAATCCTTTCCAGATGTGTGAAACCAGGAGTAGCACAGCTTAAATGTCAATTTATCCCCACTACACAGAACACTCTTACACTGTTGATGCTTGATTGCCGGTGTGACTTAGTCGAAGCGTGGGTGTGTGGGTGTGGGTGTGTGTGCGTGGGTGTGCACGCGTGCATACACACACACACGCGCACGTGGGTAACTGCAGATTCAGAAAGAGAAGCGATGGCACTCGACTGCATCGTTCTTCCCATTTCTTTGTGCATCGGGCCACATCCCTTTTGAGTTTTGTCGGATTAACTCTCAAAACATCAGTCATGTCATTCGTTTTTCATTTGAGTCTTACTAAGACACAGCCTACGGCATGATGTCATGTGCATCACTGGCACGTTCAAAGGTCTCAGGGGAACAGAAGAAGATGTTCTTTTATGCTTGACAACACGTCATAATATTTGGCAATCGATATCGATTTCTCAGAAATCAACAAGTTACAGTGGAGGCAAATCTTTAACAATCATGGGCCTTATGTTTGTGCCCGGAGCAAGTCTAGCGCAAAGTGCAGTCTCGCGGTGCGCATGGGCGGACTTTTCTTTCTTTTGCTATTTTTGTCGACGAGCACAGATGGAAAAAAGACATTTGCGCTCCTATGAGAGTGAACACAGCCGAGCCGTTTTCCCGAGCAATGGAAGCGGCTCCCCTCGTTCCCTTTAAATTGGCAGAAGTCGCCGACTCGCTGGAGTCCGCGCAAAGTCCGTTTCAAAGAAATGGATGATGTGAAGTGGGCCGCTGTGAAGCGGGCCTTCGGAAAACCGCCTTCCAAAGATGCTGGTAATAAGTAGCTCATTGAATCCATTTCTACAATGATTTCAAGCTTTCGATGCGCGCTGATGTCATATTTATGAATGAAATACAATGACAACCACATAACGCATAATGCATCAGCGGAGCGCACAATCAGTCTGCCTGCGCCCCAATCAAATCCACCAAAATCGTGTTACACCACCCGCGCCGCAACTTAGACCTGCCACGACCCGGTCTAACGTTTAGTCTACTTTAAGCCACTAAATTGTCAAGTGCGCCGGGGGCCTAGAAAGGCTGTCTGCCAAATTCCCAAACGCGGGCATCTGGACTTGCCCCGCCACGACATGCACGCGTGCCAGTTTTTACGCGGAGCGCACATGCGCCATCTTCAAAAATAGAGCCCCATAATTACAGTATGTTTGAACCCTGTGATACCTCCCAGCCAATCAGAAAAGACGACTACTGCCAATAACGAAATAGTGTATAACACGTTGCAACACGTCAACCCAAAAAATGTCTTTACAATAATTTGTCATATGCAGCCCTGCTAGTCAAAACTTGATATTCTGATTAATATTGTGTTTGTGGAATACGATTTAAGCATTAGAATCCACCTGTTTTTATCCATCTCAGGGAGCGGCCATTTTGTCACCTGCTGTCGACTGAAAATGACATCGCAGTTGCTCAGGTAACAACCAATCATGGCTCGGCTTCAGAAAACAGCTGAGCCTTTCAAGGGGAAGTCAAGTCAAAACATTTCTTTACATGGATGAAAATGACGAAACAAAGAAGATATTCTACAAGAGAAGGCAAAGTGTCTACAAGTCTTGCTTGAAGATTGAAGAAAATTGGGAAAAGGAAGAGCTTCCTATCAGGAGGAAGAGCAGCGGCTACGTCAAATGTCAAGCAATCGACAACCCTGTTAAGTACACGCTAACGCTGTCAGTTGTACACAATCAAGTTAGACAAATTGTTCCTATTTAAAAAGTGAGTGACTCACTTGCATTCTGGAAGAAGAACATCACGGATTGTCTGTGTCTGTAATGCTCTCAAATGCTCACCGTGTGTCTGAGCTGCACACGAGCCAACTATTTCGTCGAACTGCGCGGCTTCCTCGTGGCCAAGCGTAAAGCATAATGTGCATTGGCGAATGCTTGTCATCAACTAATAAAAGTGCACGAGCCGTTTGCCCAACACAGACGTTGAGAGCCTCCAAACACAGGTTATCGTTCGAAACTCTGAGGATGCCTTGCTCAAGATCAAGCCAGCAGATGAGGACCCCTCCCAACAACTCGACGCAATTAGTTTCTGATGCCTGCATCTGGTTAGGAAGCCCCGAAGGGCTCGGTATTGTGATCGTGCCTCAGAAACATCACAACGAGACATTTTGGGAAGAAAAGACCAAAGAACTGCACTCAAAGCTTTTCTTGATTGAAAGGACATTAAACAGCTGCCAAGTTGTTCTCAAAGTGCCCGCTGCTTTCCAAAAAGTTGTCATTGCCTTTATTTTATTTGACATTTGCTTTTATTAGTCGTGACTGGCACATTCACAAAACGTGCCTTATGCTTTTATGCCATCTCAGCGGCGAACACGGCAAGCACGCGTTAGCTACGTAGCACGCGCGGCTGCGGGCGGCATCGCCGCATCCTCGTCCGCTCGCTGGTCTGCCTGACTTTGTTTGAGCGCACGGTGGCAGGCAGCGATCGTTTGTTTTACCAGTTAAGGACAAAGGCTTTCAGGGGACTGTCAAAGCAGCTGAACGCAACTGATTATTTATCCAATAGCTGAGTGCATGTCAGATTCCATTTATTGAACCAACGGGGATTCGAACCTGGATTGTAAAATATCAAACTGCATCATCACAATCTATGAGAGCGACAATGCGCTGTCAAAAGCATTTGGTCACATTTGATGAAGAGCCCGGCCAGCATGTAATTAACTCATGTCTTAATTATGTCTCTGTCGTAAGGTTGTGAACACTGCTGTGACTGACAATTAGCCTCATGTAGCCTCAGCGGCAACGCTAGACGACAGCAACACACGTATGAAGGCGCCGCTACTAACTACTATAGGCGGGGTTCAAAACCTTTAGTTCTGACTTTTGCCTTCTTTGTTTTCCCTATTCAGGGTGACTGGTAATTGGATGAAGTTTTGCCATAGGTTTTTATGGACGGATGCCATTCCTGACGAGCTAGCTTCCGCGTTGCTGTGTGCTTGGTCTGAGTGGTTTATGTGCTGAAAACATGAAAGTGGAAGTCAACCCAAACATTTCTTTTTTCAAAAATATCTTCTAAGCAGGCCCACTAGTTGAAACTTAATAATAAACGTAATTATTAATATTGCGTTTGTCAAATATGAGTTTTTTTTAAGCAGCAAAATCAACACGTTTCTGTCCATGTCAGGGGGAGGCCATTTTGTCACTTCTGTCGACTGAAAATGACATCGCAGTTGCTCAGGGCTCAGGTAACGACCAATCACAGCTGACCTGTTTTCCGCAGCTGAGCCATGATTGGTCGTTAGCTGAGCCCTCAGCGATTATGACGTCATTTTCATTTTCAAAAGGTTAAATAAATGCCGATTGAATATAAACCCAGTAGGGCTATGAGGTCTGCAGTCTTGAATCAATTAATGGAGCGCAGAGTTCATAGCAAACATGGTGAAACAGCATTTAGCTGTTAGACTGTGTACAAATGGAATAAGCTGCCAACATAAGTGAAGTCAGCCCCAAGCGGATCTGCTTTTAAATCTAAGTTCTCCTTAAAACCACTGATGTCCTGCCTAGGGGACATCAAAGACTGGATGTCACTGAATTTCCTAAATTTCAACGAAAAGAAAACAGAACTTATGGTGTTCGGTCCCAGTGGCTCGTCTCCATCCCACCTTGTTGACCTGGGCCCCCTGGCTTCATATCTAAAGCCAACAGTCTTAAACTTGGGTTTCCAAATGGACAGTGATCTTAAATTGGAGCAGCAAATCAGCGCTGTTGTAAAGTCGAGCTTTTTTCACCTTAGACAGCCGGCTAAGGTAAAGCCCCTCCTTTCCCATCAGCACTTACAAACAGTCATCCATGCACGCCTTTCTTACATCTCGGCTAGATGACTGCCACGCACTTTATTTTGGAGTCAGCCAGTCCTCCCTCAAGCGTCTCCAGCTGGTCCAAAATGCTGCTGCCCGCCTACTAAGTGGAGCTCGGAAGACGGAGCACATAACAGCAATTGTGGCCTCCCTTCACTGGCTCCCAGTGCATTTCAGGGTTCCATTTAAGATTCTCCTATTTGTCTTGAAATCATTAACTGGCCTGGCCCCGGCGTACCTCTCCGAGCTCCTCCACTCCTACGCGTGCACCTTCCCGCAGCCTCAGGTCCGCGGACCAGGCGCCGCTGGAGGTGCCGAGGACCAAGCGGAGCCTCGGGGGGGGGGGGAGCGAGCCTTTTCTGTCGCTGGTCCTTCCCTCTGGAATGAGCTCCCATTGGTTGTTAGGCAAGCCCCCTCTCTGTCCATTTTTAAAAGCCGGTTTCTTTTCTCTGGCTTTTGATCAGACCTGAAATTTTCGGCTCTTCTCCAGGTGTCAATTGTGATTTGTGTTAATTTATCGGCTTTATTTGTTTGTATATTTTTTTTATTTATATCTTATATAGTATTTATATCTATATGTATTAATACATGTATCACAGCCTTTTATTGTTTTTGTTGTATTTATCGTATTGTTTGTAAAGTGCTTTGTTACAGATCTAGCTGTTATGAAATGCGCAGTATAAATATAATTGTTATGTATTGTATTGTATTATCCTGCATGTTCTTTTAGTCATTTGGGGAATCTTCTTTTTATTTATCTACTTGGCTTTTAAAGTCTTTGATTACTTTCTTTGTAGAAGCTTTCAAATGTTGTACTTTTCCTTGTTGGAAGCGCATGGAGTTACCTTGTGCATGAAGAAATGTGCTCTTTAAATAAAGCCTTGCCTATATTGTCTCCCCCTTCCACTTCATTTTACTGTAGTCGGCAGGCATTCTTAACACGTTTGGTCGACTCAATTTTTACCCCAATGACACCAACCCCAACTTTGGAACATTCATTTCAAAGAACAACCTTCAGCACAGCAACATCATCTGATAAGAAGAAGAAAGTAAAGGATGAACCTTTGAACTCTTCACTGGCTTCAGCCGATGATAAAAGAGCAGGTAGGTCAAAGTCCACAATTTCTGAATGTACCAGAAAGCCATGAACCCATTCGACACTCGCATGAGTGTGTGTAAACAACACGCATTCTGTAGACGCTGGGATTGAAACGCAAACTCAAACAAAGTTGAACAAAAGTCACGTTGTCACTCCTTTGTGACAACAAACATTTGGCATCCCATTGATCCCTTCCCAATGCCAAGTCTTGTTTACAGAGAGATAAGTAAAGTCCAGAGTAGATACTGTGGCGAGGGTAACATTTCCAGCCTATCCCACGGAATGCTCCCACACTCCATTCAGGTGCTCTTCTCCCCGCATTCCACTGTGGGAGCACACCTGCAGGGCTTCCCTCCTTTCAAACATTTTGTCCCATGCACGTTGGCAAGGATGATGGAGCCCGTGTAACATGACCCACGGGCCTGCAGAGCCCCCGCAAGCCCCTCATCAGGTCTGGGATATCACGGATCATGGCACGCAATGGCTTCCAATGCGCAATTAGGCACAATGGAAGAGTTGTGAGGCTGCAAACGAGACCGGAGTTGCACAGCATTTCACTCCTCTAATTAGAGAGAGACCACAACAATCCGCTGATTCATGACTGGACACTCATGAGGAAAAACCACAAGGAGGGATCGGGAAATGCTTTCGGTCTGCAGTTTCGGGGGTCATTTCAAAAGAAAGAAAAATGGGCGCACGTCCGTGCTCATCAAAAGTATGACCATCTCTGTTCCAAAAACAGAAGCTCTTTGGCAAAAGCGACGCAGAGGTGATGCTGAGCGCTCTTCCCGGGGGGGGCCACGACTTTTCACTTCACAGTTCACGCGTTCACAGATGGGCATAGTGTACAGTCCAGTCGAAACTAGCCCGAAACTCTTATGTAACCTTGTTAATGATTTCCCCGGAGAGACGGCGAGCTTTATCAGATGTTGTGCTGGCGAGGGTCCTGGCCTGGGTGGGAACCGGGGCGACAGGCTGCCGATGCGTGCGCAAAATGCCTCATGTCCAAATTTCAGAGGGAGGCATCACGGAATGTCCCCGTTTGGTTGAGTTGTAAGAAAAAGACACAAGTGGCAAGAGACCGAGGAAACAAAGAGCTGAAGTTAGCATCTGCATTGCTGTCTCTTACAAAGAGACAGAGAAATGCGGAAGCGGCAGACCGTGGGCGACGGGTCATCCGGCACGCGACGAGCCACGCAGATAAGGACAGCTGCCCAGAACAGGGGCCTGGCCTGGCCGGGCCCGAGCAAACAATACAGCGCCGTTCACTTCCCATCAACGCTAATTGACAGAACAAAGAACAGCAACATCCCGCACTGGCCAGCGTAGACAAAAATAACACGCCATTGTTACAAGTTTGCCTATTTGGCTGACTCACACATTTCATGTGTTTTGGGAGTTGAGCTCGGGCTCTCAAGATGCTGTTTACGCTGCCCTTTTGGCCTCGTGTGTGTTTGACAAACAAGCACGCTGATGTCAGTCTCACTCCATGTCGAACTTGGGGCACTTCCGAGGTGCTGTGGAATGATGAGCAGCACCCCAACTGGATGGATGGATGGATGTTCAACTGCCATAATTTGGCAAAACGAAATAATGAAACCAAGATAAATCTTTTTATTTATTTTTTTATTTTTATTTCCACCATTATGCGACCTATAACCTCCACAACTCAATTGAAATATTTCGTTTAATCCTTCAGAGAGAGGAAGTAAAAATAAACAATTGCGATACTGTGGTCGCATAAGTCTGCACACCCTCTCTTAACTGGGATGTGGCTGTGTTCAGAATAGACCAATCCATTTTTAAAACAAGTTAAATGGGAGTCAACACACACCTGCCAACATTTCAAGGGCCTAGGATTAGTCCCAAATAAAGTTCAAATGTTTGAGTAGGACCATGTTAAGGTTCTGTCTCCAACTGAAGAAAAAACAGCCCGCAAATATGATGTTACCACCACTTGGCTGCTCTGATGGTGTTCTTTTGATGACGAGCAGTTTTGTGTTTGTGCCAAACAAACCTTTTGGAGTTATGGCCAAAAAGCTTAATCACAGTTTCATCGAACCAGAACACATTTTCTCACATGATAGATAGATACCTAAAATAGATTAGATGGATAGATGGATATATGGATGGATAGATAGATAGATAGATAGATGGAGCGATGGAGAGATGGAGTGATGGAGAGATAGAGAGATAGATGGATAGATGGATACTTTATTCATAGGGATCGAAATTCGCTTTAACCGGTGCTGCTGTCTTACCTTGACGCACAGTCTTGAAAATGATGGGACCTTTTGTGCAAGTGATAACGGTTAAAATGTCATAAAGGGGTAATCCGGACACAGGCAGCCCCTCGACCTCCAGTACGAGCTCCCCCTCGTTGAGTTTACCGCCCTGGTAAAGGACGGCATCGTCTCGGACGTGTCCTATGTAGGCAAACTGTCCATGTTCAGCCCCACCTCGCAGCTCCACGTTCAGCTCGCCGCACGCGTCCCGCACAATTACGCACTCGTTGACTTTGGAGATCCACTGGTTCTTCCTTTGGATGACTTTTGACATGGTGACTCGGATCCAAGTTAAATCCCGTAGTGCCGCCGAGAGAGCCACAAGCTTGCTGATGCATAGCCCAGAGGTAGTCCCGACACCTAAAAAAGTTCACAATGTTGGTGGCTCATTCCAAGTTGGGGCGTTTTGACGCGCGTCCCGAGCCAGGCAACGCTGCTGCCATTGCATGATGCCATCCCGACGCTTCAAGCCCATTTGTTGGTTTCCTCTCTTGTTGTTGTTGTTGTTGTTTCCGCTTCTTGAACAACAAACACGCTCTGATTATCCGCGGTGGCATGTAATCCGCTCCACGATTGTCTCCGCTCTTCTCGCATCCTCTACTTTGACTCTTTCTCCATCCACTGCCTACCAGTTCATAGGCTTTTTTTTTTTTTTAAACTTAAAAAGAAGAGTGTTCCTTAGACAGCTGTCAGAGATTGTCCCGGCAGCGCCTTGAAGCAGGTAGCACAAGCGCTAAACATGCAGGATGAGTGGACAGAAGGGCGCACGTGTCCGCCTCCTTGCCTATCAACGCTCCGCCCACCAACTTCCAAACGGATTAGCGACTGACAATGAAACCGACTAAGAGCTTTTGCTTTTTGTTCATACATAATGGAGATGTAGTTTATAGAATGACGGAGAGTGGAGGTTGTTGGATCAAACTCTGTGGGTGTCACACTGTCACATCAAGTGTTCTTACTGTACTTCAGGTGTTGAGTATATGTAATTTTTTTCTGGCGACTTTTTACTTCAGGAGTAGCCTACACTGTAATTTCCACTTCTTACTTTGTTAAAATAGGCTTGTTAGATAACTTTAAATGATTTGCTGGTCAATTACAGGGGCGTGCTGAGTGTGGGGTCACCTGGGAGGCCGTTGGTACGTCAGTCAGCCAAAAATCGTCTGAAAAACGCGCGACGGCCAGTGACGGACTGACGATGTGAGTGACAATTGCACTGACGGATGGAAACCCACTTCCGTCATTCATCAGTCCGTCTATTTCAAAAGATGTCCCGTCATCCGTCAATCTTCAGCAAAACAGGCGTCTGTCAGTCTGACGGAATGCCCGACTCCGACTTTTGTGATATCGCTATTATTGCGATATTTGTTGATATATGTACCCAAAGAAATGACATTTTTATTATCTAATGAAAGAAGTATGCGGCAAAAGAAGCAAGCTCAATGTGCTCTTAGCGAATTCATTGTAATTCGCCGAGATAATGTCCAACTATTAGGCCGCGATGCAGATTCAAGTGGTCAAATTCAGATAAAAGCATACAATTAGTTCCGTAACAAAATTATCGCATGTCTTTGTGATATGCATATTGCATACGCCATTATCGCGATACTGATATTTTTTTTATATATTGTGCAGCCCTAATTTATAAATAAACAGAGGTTTTTTTCATTGTGCCAATTTATCAAAACAGGCACTGTAAATAATTAACCCCCCCAAAAAAATCATTTTTCACTTTTGTACTTAAGTATGTTTCAACATCTGTACTTTTTTACTTTCACTTAAGTAAAGGAAGTGAATCAGTACTCCTTTTTTTGCCAGTCTTTTTCTGCACAAGTATCTATACTTCTACTTAAGTACAGTGTAGTATTTTGCCATCTTTATACACTACAGTCACTGGCTACGTTTACATGGACACATTTATTCGGATTAAATGCCTGATCGGAATAAAAATGCTTCATGTACACACCCCAATCGGAATATTATGACCCGATCAAGCCCATTCCAAGCAAGATTTTATTCCAAACAAGAGAGGTAGTTTATGTCGATTGTCAACCCAATCGGCGTACATGAAAACACATATTCGTTCATACTGTACCTGCATTCACGTTACGTTAAAAAACATGTCATCATTTTTATTCCTCATTCAAAGCTAGCAAGAAAATTACAGTACAATGTATTATCGGTGATTGTGTTTTGTTATTCAACAAACATCCTTTAAATATTTATACTGATTTTAATCCCTCAAGGGGAAATTCCATTTACACTGTGCTGTAAAAATCACTACCCAAGTACACTTCAGTTGTATTTAATTTTGAGTTCAATTTGCATTTCATCTTTTATAACTACAGTATTTGTTTTTGAATATTTATTTGGGTAAAATTCCCATTTAACTTTTATGTGCAATACATTTGAATAGAATTACATACCTGTCAACCTGTACTGAATCTTACGGAAGTTGTAAATGGAGACCTTACATTGCCGATGTTCAAATTAAATGAGGAAATATTTGTACACGTTATCTATACACATTAATATCACAATTGCGTCACTTGATACACTGCATGCGTGCGGGAATGCAAAATAACCGCGCACACATGTACCTGACAATTATAATTCTGCAAAAGTAAATGCAATTTCAAAATGAAGTATAGTTGTCTTGTATGAGTGATGATGATCTAAAGGTACATTTGGAGAATGCGCCCTAGCTGTGGTGTCAGGTGAGTAACACATGCCGCTGTAGGAAAAACAAGAAGCCTGTCAGTGTTTCAGCCGAAGTCGAGAAACGGGGGCTCTGCCACGGTTATGAGGGCAGTGGCCTGAATAGGCATGAACAGTATGAAAGGAAGCGTTCCATCCCATTTCATCTCAATGTTAAGTGCTGAGAGTTCACGGCTCATGGTTCATGAGTGTGCCACTTTTTACCTTCATTGTTTGTCACGATCATCATACTTCACGTTGGATCCTCTTCACCAATCATGTCTCTTTACATTCTCAGAGGAGCAACGGCCTGTGTTTTCCTCACTGTGTTCTTCCTCCTGTGCAATGATCCAACTGCCATCGGAATAATAACGACTGACATGCACAAGTGCTGGATTACCTAGTGCCTGCATTGAAGGTAACAATTAATTCAATTCAGTCCAATTAGTTCTTTCTATGTCAAGGTTCTGGTATTATTAAAGGGGGAGTCAACCGAAACATTTTTTTTTTTCGATGTGCGATGCAGGCCCATGAGTCCAAATACGGCATTCTGGAATATTGTGGAAGATAATTTAAGCAGCAAAATGCACCCACTTTCAGCCATCTCAGGGGGCGGCCATTTTGTTTAACGACCCTGTTTTCTGAGGCTGAGCCATGATTGGCCGTTATCTGAGCCCTGAGCGACGATGTCAATTTTAGTCGACAGAAGTAACAAAATGGCCGCCCCCTGAGCTAGCTAAAAACGTGTGGATTTCTCACATTTCACAAACGCAATATTAATCAGAATGCCATGTTTGGACTAGTGAGCCTGCATCGAACATATTCTGGAAAAAAATATGTTTGGGTCGACTTCCACTTTAAATATGTCTTCAACGGACGTGTCATAACCCACTGGGGATACCACACACAGCATTATAACTGGGTCATATACTGTATATGTGATATGCAATACCAGTTCTGCCATGTCAAAAAGTGAAACTGCATCTGTCGGTTGTTACAGGCTTGATCAGAAGGACCACCAAAACCAGCCATGCAATGTTAAATCAACTTAAATGAACTTTGTCATCGTTTCTATCGAGGATGCTATGTAAGCACCTCTTTAAAGACAGGAGTACATTTTCGATGTTGAGGTCGCACTACAGACTGTAAAAATTTGTCTTCTGTGACCCAGGCTGTTGGTTTTGTAAGAGGTAATAATCTGGCGACCAAATCATCCATCCATCCATCCATTATCGATACCGCTTCTCCTCACAAGGGTCGCGGGGCGTGCTGGAGCCTATCCCAGCTGTCTTCGGGCAGTAGGCGGGGGGACACCCCGAATTGGTTGCCAGCCAATCGCAGGGCACACAGAGACAAACATCCGCACTCACAATCACACCTAGGGACAATTTAGAGAGTCCAATCAATTTACCATGCATGTTTTTGGAATGTGGGAGGAAACCGGAGTGCCCGGAGAAAACCCACGCAGGCATGTGGAGAACATGCAAACTCGGCGACCAAATCAAGTCAAAAATCAATCCAAAAGAGTCAAAAATTAACCAGCAAGATCGATTCGTCAAGTATTGCATGTAACTAAACAGTGAACACCTTGAATGTTTCCTGTAGACTAGAGTGACAATGTAACTATAGGACCAGGTTCTATTTTTGTGAATTTTTGACACTGTGAAAGAGGTATTAATTGATTCACCCTCGCTATGATATACCACTGCAATCGACAATTACAGCAATTGGCATAATGTAGCAATGAATAATTCAACAAAAAAGAAGCATTGCCATGCATCTATGCTTGATTTGTGATACAGCTCTTGCTTGATCGGCTGCACTATGATCGTGCCAGTGGGCATAATGTTGTGGTTGATCGATGTGCATACAATATGCATTGTAGCTAGTAAGTTACTTAGTAAGATGGACAATTGGTTATTTTTACCCAAAGTCAATAGCAGCTCCTCAAAAGGATTAGGCCAGAGACTTCAAGTCAAACATTGCCATTCTTCTCCTATCCTGTTACGCCCTCATGTGGTTGCATTGCAGAATGCAACAGGCTGGATTATGGTTTTCGATGTTACGTTTGTCTCTCATGTTTACCTGCTAAACAGAAGACTGACGAGGAGACTTGGAGTGGAATCATGCTATAACAAGATGATGCAAAATAGATTAGATAGATTAGATGGATTAGAAAAGAAAAAACTGCCCGCAAATATGATGTTACCACCACTTGGCTGCTCTGATGGTGTTCTTTTGATGGTGAGCAGTTTTGTGTTTGTGCCAAACAAACCTTTTGGAGTTATGGCCAAAAAGTTTAATCACAGTTTCATCGAACCAGAACACATTTTATCACATGATGAATAGATAGATGAAATAGATTAGATAGATAGATAGATAGATAGACAGATAGATAGATAGATAGATAGATAGATAGATAGATAGATAGATAGATAGATAGATAGATAGATAGATAGATAGATAGATAGATAGATAGATAGATAGATAGATGGATAGATAGTGCTTGAAACGAGTTTAATAATCAGCATGAGACATACCCAAACATGTACTCGCACACGCGCACACGCTCACAGGTTGAATGTTGCTCTTTTTTTTTTCTTTTTTTTTTTAATCCAATGCTGCACCCTATCGGCCGAACGCGAAGCAGCATTATGCTAAACAAACAGTTTACACGTGCATTTCTTTTCTAAAACCGGAAGAATTATGAGATCTGTGGACAACACCGAGATAACTGTCGCCTGAAGAAGTTTGACAGTTTCTTGGTGTTGCCAGCTGGGATGGCCATTTGCGGGTGTGTGAATCAGCTTTCGTTGTTTGTTTGAGAAAGATAACTCATTCAAGTCCCATTTTCCCGAAAACAGTACTGCTTCACTTCACTCTTATCATGACGGATAACCAAAAAATGTAATTATAATAAACTCAGATGCAGTTACGTATTTTGTGCGTTTGACATGAATCTCTTGGCAACTACCGGTACCTGTTCGAGCTTTGCACTGTGGAATCTATTTCAACACCTTTACCCTCCTCTCTTAAACTCTGTTTTGTGTGAGGTCGAACAAAAATCAGTGTTCACATGTGTTAAGGCCATGAAAACATCTGGGCTCCTAATGACCGAGTGTTCACTTGACGTTATGGCTCCAAGATAACGTATGGTGCTCTTGAGGAAAAAAAAACCACACATGGCAAACAATCTATCTTACCGGAGTTGTACTTTTTCCCATGGCTACCAATCAAATTGCCACACAAGGGGTGTAAGGCCAGACAGCAGTGACGTGAAGGTCTCCCTCGGTAATGTGGGAAATGGCAAGCTGGTTTCTATTTAGCTGCTGGGTCAAAAGTCAGATGTCTAATGTGAGATTGTCCCCAATTGCGGGACAGATAGGGAGAACTCACATTCAAGCTATGATAGCCAATGTGTTCTCTCATACTTGATGAAACACCTTTAAACAAACCACTTGGCAGATTACTTCTCACTCACAAATTTAGTTCCTGCAACTGCACGGAGCAGCTTTTCTCGCTGTTTAGCCTTGTTTGAACTTTAACATGAACACCAATTAGCAAAGGTGGGCATTTTATTCAAATTTTCCGGTATGTTTATCTGCAGCCCAGGTACCCTTCTGCCGTCTGTCTAGCCGCCTTTTTGTCAAGCTGGATCAAAATAGTAATCGCCTATCTGCCGGTCCGTCTATCATATTAAATGCACTTCCGTCAACCTCCTTCTACCTCCCCCCTTCCCCGCTGAGTGAAATGTGAAACCGACGCGGCCGATGTGAAATGGACGCCTCATCGCGGCCGGTCGAAATGATCCCCTTTTAGGACCCAGTATCTGTGAAAAAGACTCACCGCAGCCAATGTGTAATGGAAGCCTCACATCAGTCGTGATCGATGCGTCCCCTTTTAGGATCCCTTAACTGTAATCTTCCGCTGCCAAATAGGCACTTCTGCCTATGCTTAGGCCGCCTTTTATTTTGCCTTTCCCGTCTGTCGTTTTTCACCTACAAAATAGGTGGATATAGACGAATCGGTCCGTTGGTTAGACGGAATGCCCAGCTCCGCCAATGAGCTTGTAGTAGGTCCCAAGTACATGCATGCCTCAGAGTGACAACCTGTAGGCCACCAAAAATAAAAGCTCAAACTGTGGTTGTGCGTTCAAAATCACTTGTTAGCTTTGAAATAAAAAGTAGTGGTGGCACCTGATTAAAACCAAAAATAAAAAATCTGAATACATCTATATGTCCAAAGAATATAAACCCAGCAGGGCACTTCAGATCCAAAGACTCAGGTCAGCCAGTCCAGACCATAGTCCAGACTAAACATGGGGAGGCAGCATTTAGCTGTTATGCTGCAAACAAGTGGAACAAACTGCCAATGGAGATTAAACTTTCACCAAATGTAGACGCTTTTAAACCCAAGTTAAAAACATTTCTGTTTCTATGCATGAAATCTGCACGGTATTTTTTTTTAAATTAATTTATCTTATTTTTAACCATTTTAGTCCAACTAATCTTTGTGATTTTGATTTTTGTAATTCTTAATGTTTTATTTTTCTTCCTGTAATGCTTTTGATTTTTATGTAAAGTACTTTGAACTGTCTTGTGCATGAAATGTGCTCTACAAATAAACTTGCCCTGCCTTGTAAAAAAAAAATTGAAGTTTTGTAATTAGTCAATCCCATTTTACATCAAATCCCGATAAACAATGTTTTTTAGCTCAAATTGATTTTGATTGACAAATTGGCCGCCGCATAAACAGTAACAACCGAATTCTATGTATTTATTTAAATCTGTCACTTTCCGACACGGTACTACATGCACAAAGATAAGAATGCAATTAATGCGATAGCATTAGAAGCAGATTGTTGAGTGGGCTCCAAGTCATACATTTAAATTGGTCACGATCACACTTTTCAAGCACTTAGAATGACTTGGAAAAACATTTATTTTTGTTTTACTTTCTGCTACCTTCCAGAACACTGCGTTAGTGATGTGCTGTAATAAGAGCACAGAGAAAGGTTTCATGTCCCCTGGAGAGCACAAATAAATGTTAGTTTTCAACACATTTTATTGTTCCATCATAAATTGTTACTTACAAGAAATGAAAGTCCCAGCCGTGATTTAAAAAAAAAATAGTAAACACAAGTTGAAATAGAGGTTTTAATCACATCTTGATATTATATATATATATATATATATATATATATATATATATATATATATATATATATATATATATATATATATATATATATATATAAAACAAAATCTTTTCTTATGTCAGCAAAGGTTACATGTCAATCTTCCCGCCCCGGTCTTGTGCGTCATGTAGCCACGCTATCTTCTCCTAGAAGGTCTGCCCACAGTGACCTTACTTTCTTGGAGGCTAACCTCTGACCCCTCGGAGCCACTGATGCGAAGCCTCCCATATCTGCTTACTCGACTGGGTGGTCAGTACGGTACCAGCACATGACCGCAGCCTGACAGGCCAGATACTGTGGGAATCCTCCCAGAGGTAAACCCACTGAGAGCGAGCCTGGAATGAAGAGGTGTTAGTTGTTTTGGGTCTGCACAACGCAGCGGGACACACACACCCAACAAGTCCGCCGTGGCCAAAATCATCAGACTAGACTCACCGTGCGCCAAGCTCACTGGCCAACAATCTCAATAAAGACCTCGCAGTGAATTCACTGTTCGCCGTTCATCCTCTTCCGTTCGAAGGCAAATGTACGCTTTCAAATGAAACGAAAATGCAACAACTTGGGGGCGACTTGGAAGTGAATCGAATCCATGAAAAGCTTGATGTCCGTTCAGGTGGTAGCAATGTGCGCAGCGGCAAAAATCAGTTACGTGTGAACCCCCCGCTTTCTGTCGTAAATGGGATCCACGAGGTCAAAGTGCAGTCATCTCACTGCGACCTGTTTATCACAGGAGGTGCTGTGCGACCAATGGGGAAGTGCCATGGGTGGACGGGGCGGGTGTGGGGGGTGGGGGGGGGTGGAGGTCAGTGTAAGCGCAGCTCTTTTTCGAGAGGTCACTTCCAAGCAGAATCGCTGTCGCCTGCGGGTGAAGAGGACAGCGGCGATGGTATAAAACGCTTGGGATGAGCAGACCACTCAGCCAGAGCTAGCCTCAGCTTCCACAATCGCGGGACTCACTATTCGTAGAAAAAGGGGGATCAGGTCGTCTTCATCCATCTCCCATCACTGGCCTTCGACATTTTTCCTTCCTGCCTGCTCGAAGCCACCATGGCAGTGTTGGCGGCCTATTGGGCGTGCTTGGTTGCTGTGTCAATGACAATGAGCGCAGGCCATGCTTTGAGAAGGTACGTTTTTTTTACACCTGCTAGGAGGGGCAACCGATGTGCTGGAAAGGGCCACGATTTTTCATCAAGTGTTACTGGGGGGGGGGCCACGTAGGAACACACGCTTCCTAACTTGCATGACCCAAATGCTATTTTAAATATGGTCAGAATACTGCATACGTGCAAAATACGGTTAGTGCTCTTAACTTATTCCTGCTTACCCAGTCCGCCACTAAAACTTGATTTGTTTAATGCAAATGGCAAGTCATTTGTAAAGGTAGAAAATAAAAGAGGACCTAACGCACTGCCCTGAGTTACTCCACCCCGCCATACCGTACTATCAGTAACTTCCATGAAAGAACATCCTGTCTTCTCTCTGACAGGTAACTTTGCATCCATGGCAGAACCGTTCAGTCAAAACCATAACATTTCAGTTTATCAAGCAGCAGCATGTGATCAATTCACATCAAAAGCCGCACTCAACTGCAGCATCACAACCCCCGCAGGCCTCGTGTTACCCAAGCCTTTTTGCCACTCGTCTGTCATTTATGCAAGTGCTGCGTTGTGGACTATCCTTTTCTATATTCGTGTTGGTTACTTGAAATCAAGTCATTTCTTAACAGATAATCTTGGATTTCAACATCTACATTTTTTTCTAGTAGTTTAATGAAGACTGGAAGGAGATTTATAGGACGACTGTTTAGATCTTTTATTGTTTGCAGTGGGATAACTTTCGCTATTTTCCAGCGATCTGGGCGGATGCCATACTTTAAACATTTGTTAAATATATGACTTAACGGCTTAGATATGTATTTGGCTGCTATTCTAAGAAGTTTACAATCTAAATGATCAATGCCAGAAGGTTTATTGTCAGATATGTTAAGCAATCGTTTTTCAACCCTTTCTACTTGAATTCAAACTTGCACTGTTTTCCCCTCATAAGACTTTCTTTAATAATATCATTGGATGTTGTGTTCATTGTACACCTGACTTCCCTCATTTTGTCCACCTTGTTTTTGAAGTCATTATTAAAGTAATTTCCAATGTCATATGGTTTGGTAATGAATATACCTTCTATGTCGGATACATTCCTTTTCAAATTCTTTCCCATCAAGTTATTCAGTTTCCATAGATTTTTGCTATTATTTTTAGAATTGATTAGTTTAGCCTTAAAATATTCCCTTTTTAACATTTGTATTCAGTTTATTCACTGTGTTTCTTAATTTACAGTAAAACTGTTTATCAGAGAGTAGTCCTGATTTATTTGCTATTATTTTAGCATTATTACGCTGGACTATTAAAGTTTTCATTTCTTCATTGAACCAAGGTGCACTTCGAAATCTAGCAGTCCATTTTTTCATTGGTGCATGTTTATAAGCAATCTCTGTAAACAATGCCATGAACATACTAAGAACTTTTTCTGGGTTTTCTTCACTACATACTCGGCTATGCATACAAGCAAAAGAATCACATTTGGGTAATATGTAGAAGAACCTTTTTTTTTTTAAGAGTGTATGTGCAGATGTGACATATAAAAGACTGATTGACATCAATATAGCTTCCAGCTGGTCTGGATGGAAAAAAAAAAAGAATCAGATGTGAAACTTCAGACTGATACCAACCAATCAGCATTCAGCGCTGACAGAAGCTCTCTGACAGTCCAAGGAAAAATTTTGGCAGTGCATTTTTTAGCCTTTCCCTTCCATGCCATTGTCTTTAATAGACAACGGAATTCCATTTTTTTTAAAAAAAGGTAAAGTGTCAGCTTCTAAATAGGGCTACAGATTGCAACTTTAGCCATCGCCTGGAAGAAAGCGGCATAGCATAATGATTGCTACCCCGGAAAAATCAAGCCGTGAGGACAAGACCGCACAATCAGAAAAAAAACAAAAACATGTTTTTGCTGACAACTTTTGATTGAAGCTTTGGCTGGATTTTTTTATTTTATTTTTGTCCTGGCTAGGAAGAGACAGTTAAGAAGTCTGCATTTTATTAACTGCTAGAAGCTGGAATAACAACCAGTAATATACAACATGTCACTGTATGACCTCAACAATATCATCCTTTCTTGTTCTTTCAGCAGCCATGTGCACCAGCCCGTTTGCTGTTTGTTTTTCTTCTGGCTCACGAGGATTGATTTTCCCGCTTGCCTACTCTGCTTCCAGAATAAGCTTGAAGAAGATGCCGTCTATCAGGGAGACGCTGCAGGATATGGGCCTTTCAGCGGAGCAGGTGTTGACTGAGCTAGCGCAGATGAGCGCGCAAGACTTCAGCAATGGAACCGCTCCCACTCCCCTGACCAACTATTTGGACGTGAGGCAGTTTGGTCCGCACGGTGTTCAGGAATTCATATCACGTGTTCTCTTGGTCGAGCATTAAACTGTCAAGATGAATCAGGCAACCCGGCGACTTTAAAATATTCCTGTTGTCGGCGTCATACTGTCAGCGGTGAATTTCATGGCCCAAATGGGAATTTGTGGCATAAATAATCCACTTTTCTCTGGCTCCAACAGACACAGTACTACGGAGAAATCAGCATTGGCTCTCCAGCTCAGATGTTCAACGTCGTATTTGACACGGGCTCGGCCAACCTGTGGGTTCCCTCGCAAAGCTGCTCCCCTTTCTCCACGGCCTGTTGTAAGTATCACACAGGTGTTTGTTTTGCATGCGCATGCACAGGCATCCCGCCACTTCAGTTGACTCAAATGAACTGTGACCTTTTAGTTACACACAACAGGTATGACGCCTCCATGTCTCACACCTACATGGAAAATGGAACAGGATTTTCCATCCAGTACGCCTCAGGAAACATCAGGGGATTCCTCAGCGAGGATGTGGTTGTGGTGAGTTAACAATCCGTAAACCGCGCTGCGCCTCTACATGCTATGAAAAAAAAGCAACATTCAAATGCATACCATTTTAGAAGGAACGATTTGCCAGATTCCTGAAAAGTTCTAAAAAGAAAGTACACATCTCGGGAGGTTTCTGTAAGTTGACAGTAATTAGCAGAGGTGGACATTTTACTCAAGTTTCATTCGACATCCGTCAGCAGCCTGGGTACCCGTCCGTCATGCGTCAATCCGTCTATTTTTCAAGCCGAACCAAACTGTAATCATCTGTCGGTTAGTCCGTCATGTTATCTTAACCGCGCTTTTGTCAGTAAACATCAAAGATCCGCCAGTCCGTCTACCGTCAATACGGAATAAAAAGGACCAAAAAATAAAAAATCCATCCATCCATCTATCCGTTTATCTGAACCGATTCGATTAAAATGATAACGTTTTGCGTTTATTTGTTATCTATTGAACCTTTATTTAGCAAGGGAAAACAGATTAGGAACAAAATGTAAATTTACAATTGTGGCCTACATCTTGAGAAAAGTCAAATATGCAAGTCAAGACAATTAAAACAACAAACAAAACAAACTAATCAATCAGCAATACAAGTAAGGCAATAAACATTACAACAAGACAGCTCAAAACATACACACAAGGTGACTCATGTGCCAAGGGGCAAAGAAAGCACATTTCAAACTGCCCGGGGAACATCTGCACTCGTCTTGAAGCAGGTGATCATGATCATGACTTTCAAAGCTCCCTCGGAGACCACAGATTGCAGTTTTAGTGATTTCTGCAAATCATGCCAGGTTGCACCTGCAGCAGCATGAAACGCAGACAGACCCGGTGCAGAGGTTGTATTCGGGACGTTCAAAAGAATCCCGTTAGCTGAGCGAGTATTGTAAGCAGGGGATGAGAGATCCAGCGCCTGGCACTGGTAGGGTGGAGATAGACCAAGGAGTGGTTTATAGATCAACAAGAGCCAATGAGTTGTACTCAACGAAGGCCAATTTACAGATGAATATAGAGTGTAGTGGTGTCCTGAAGGGAGCATAACTTATAAAGCGGATAGCAGAGTTATAAAGTACATCAAGCTTCTGTAGTGAACTCTTGCATCCGGATCTATAGATGACATCACCAGAATCAAACATGGGAAGGGTGGTCATTTGTACGAGTGTTTTTCTCGCAGAGGCCGTAAAAGCGGAGCGCATTCTACACAGGCAGCCAATTTTTGCTTTCATTTTAGACTGCATTTTGTCAATGTGGGTGGAGACGGAGAGAGTGTTGTCCAGCCAGATAACCTAAATATTTATATTCAGGAACATGGTCTGGAAGAAGACCGTCAAAGGTGGAAATGCTTGGGACAGTTAGGGGTCCTCCTCCTCCTCTTCGTCTTTTAGCGGTTGGCAAACAACTTTTGGTGCATTACTGCCACCTTGTGAAATGGAGTGTGGGCCTGAAAAATACCGTTTCACAACCTCCTACCCACGCTCTTTTCAAAAATAAAAATGGAAATGTAAACCTTAACTCACAAGAACTTCTGTGAAACTCTCTCTGTATTCAAAGTTACTGGTACTTTATCACTTCTCGGATAAGTGGTTTGGATAATGGATGGTTCAGCCTGAGAAACTCATGATTTTCGGTTTGGTGCATACCGCCGCCTGCTGTAGAGATACAGTCAATGCGGTCTGGGACGCATTTCCGTCTCTCTTCAGCAAAATGGGAGTCTGTCAATAATGGACTGTGAGGTCCGTTCGGACTTGACCAGTTTAGTTATGATTACGGTACACTAAGGGATGAAAATCCACTTCCGTCTATGCTTAGTCCTTTTTCTTTTTAACTCATTCAATGCCAGCCATTAGCAGCGCAGCTAAGCTCCTCAGTGCCAGCCATTTTTGAGGATTTTGACCCATCTTTGAAGGCCCACAGAATATTTTTGCTTTTTGACACCTCCAATATATAAAACGTACTTTCATTATTTAAAAACCCCAAAACAACAACTTTGATGCCAAAAAACAAAAAATGTATGAAGATTGTGCTACACACTGGTAATGGGTCTGATAAACGACACTGGTGACATCTGCTGGCGATTGCACGTCATTACAACGCTTCCCAAGCCTGAAACTTTGTGATTAATTGCGTCAGAGCCTTGGGCATCAAATGTACACAAAAAACACATTTCTTGAGTTAACTCGATGTTGTGGGTGTACTCGTAGATTATAAAAAAAACGATTTAAAGCGATGTAGGCATCAAGTGAGTTAAGTTTCCCGTCTATCGTGTAATGTCAGCAAAATGGGCGTCCGTCGGTCAGACGGGTAGACGGACGGGTCCGTCGGTCAGACGGAATGCCCACCGCTGGTAACTAGCATTCAGCGTCAAGGGCTGTTCTGTCCTTTTGCTCTTAGTTTAAGGGGAAGTTTGACATTACACTGCCCCAAAAATCGCTTTTGTTAAAACCGTCATTATGACTTCAGAGCAGAACTTGATAAATATGATCTGTGGGAAAAAAAACAGCTGTCTCAGGCACCATCTTCTGCCTATAATTTGATATCCAGAACAGTGGCTATTCGCAGTGGATAAGGAGCGGGCCGGCCCGTGAACACTAAAAAATAAGCGTGTAATCGACACCCATTGACATAAAGTGGGAATTCTTTTTTTTAAGCCTAAAACAATATGAAAAAAAAAATGGAAAACAACACTCGTTAAAAATACTGAAAATAATTTTTAAAATGAGCAACTATGCGAATCTGCGGGTGCCAAACCACAAGCACGCGCATGGTCCACAAACCATTATGCCCGAGGAAAGACAAGCAATTAGAGACAGCAGATGTGACTTACAAGGTGTTTTATCATTTGTCATGCCCTCGCTAGCACACTCATCCCGGGCTCATGCCTGTGGCCCCCGGCCTGACCTGTTTCCTTGTTACCCCAGAAAAGTCACACACAGCCGCAGAAGCCAACTTGACATCATCTGCAAGTGGAGATGTTCTTGCGGTTCCTTATAATCATACTTTGTGTGAATGGGGAGAGCAGCTTTGATTTACTGCCCCTCCCGATTGAAGCTGACTGTCAAAAGAAACATCAAACAAAGAGAATTGCACATATTGTATTTAACCGCATATTTTTTGCCTTCTGCAAGCTGAATGCTAGCACATAAAGGAGCCACAAAAGACGGGGTTAACGGATAACATCGATGTGTCGATGTCATAGCGCTTTATGGAACCCACATGGGCGCACATGCTGACAGACAATAAAACAATACTCAAAGGCATATACTCTTCATTCTCTGGAGAAAAAAAACAATATTAGTGCCTCGTAGTGGTAAAACTGTTCTTCGTTTCTTTGAACGAGTGTATTATACTGCCACCAGGTGGCCTTGTAGCGTACACCAAAATGAACTTATCCAGGTGCAGATACTGTTTCAGCCCTTACATTTAATCATGTCATACTGCAACTATATGCTTTTATCAATGACCACATCATAATAACAGTCAAACAAATGAAGAAATAATAAATACATTTGTGCACATTATTCATGAAAAGCGCGGCGTTCACAGCACAGCGTTTGTCTGTCCGAATGACTTTCACCTCATTCTGTTGCTTCGAGGTGGGCGGAATCCCGGTGGTCCAGGTTTTTGCTGAAGCCACCTCCCTGTCTGCCATGCCCTTCATCTTTGCCAAGTTCGACGGCGTCCTGGGGATGGGCTACCCGAATGTAGCCATTGACGGTATCACTCCAGTGTTTGACCGCATCATGTCTCAGCATGTCCTCAAGGAGGAGGTGTTCTCCGTTTACTATAGCAGGTATGTTGAGATCAGTGGGCCTCCTCTCCCTTCCTTTGGTCCACTTGATGTAAAAAACAGAGATGAATGGGGCAAGGCAAGGCAGCTTTATTTATACGGTACAGCGCATTTCATACACAAAGTAAGTCAGTCAATGTGCTTCACACAATTAAAGCATTGACAAACAAGAGTTGAAAATATTTAAAGGCCAAGTAAAGAAATACAAGTGGCTTGCTAGAACTACTAAGAGAGTGTACATTAGGGCTTCGTAATCAACTTCAAATATCACCAGAGTCTAATTGTTTTGTGCTATATTTCATATGCAACTTCACGTTTGAATAAAGCAAACTGGCTGCAGTAACACAACAAAGTTGGCAATGCCCGGTAATGAACAAATAACACATAACCAAAACTGCAGGATGTTTGTAAAACTTGAAGAAAAAAAAAAAAAAAAAAAAAGACTTGCTTTCAAAAACCAAGAAACAAGGGCTTATCAGAAAAGCTAGTTCTCCACTTTTGGTCACACTTGAAGTATTTGATTCAATTCTGGGAAGAGGAGAGAGGACATCAAATGCTGTCCTCATCGGAATGACAGATCAAAAGATTGTGTTTCAAACACTTTGGCTGGGGAAAGGAAGTGAACTTGTTGCAACGGGGACATCAATATTTAACACACTATACACTCTATTACACAGGTTAACAGCACATGTTAATCGGAGGTGGCTTTCATGTCCCTGAACGTATCCTTGACACCGATTTCAAAACGGTCCTTCCATATTTGCTAGCACATCAGGTTTTTGAGATTTTAGTTTGGAAGTTTGACCGATAAAATCTTGTGCAATATGGATTTTAGCATGCGTTGTAATCAGGGACAAACTGTGACCAAAATTCCACGAGGGAATATTCTTTGCCGGTTGGCCGTCATGCGCCAGAAACATTCCAGGACGGTGGGCTGGTGTGGCGGGGGGTTGGGCATACGGCCGTCCTTCCCGCGGCTAAACGTAATCGCAATTGCTGTCATGTTTGAGATTATTTTCATTATTATTATTCCAGAACAATTAATCTTGTAAAGTATATTTGCATCTCTGATTTAAAAAAAGAAATATAAAAAAAATTGCTGAGCAACGTTATTTGAAAAAAATCCTGGAGGAAAGTGTTTTGATTTCAGGGACCCCCAACATTCCCCGGGTGGAGAGCTGGTTCTAGGCGGCACCGACCCAAACTACTACACTGGGACCTTTAATTATATGGAGACCAAAGAGATGGGCAAGTGGGAGCTTGTGATGAAAGGGTATGTTTTCATAACCTGATAAGCTCAAACAGTTCACACATAACATCTGTTTTACAGCCCATTTGTTCATTCACTCTTTTAGTGTTTCTGTGGGAACAGAAATGATATTTTGTGCGGAAGGATGCACAGCTGTGATCGACACAGGCTCCTCCTACATCACCGGCCCGGCCTCCTCCGTTTCGGCGCTGATGAAAAGCATCGGAGCACAGCTGGATGAAAGCGGTGTAAGATTTTGGTTTCACATATCCAAAATGGTTTCATGCTGAAAATATTTGCCCTCGAGAATACCCTGCCCATCATTGCACCATAACTGATGTTTTCAATCAGTACAAAGTCAACTGTGACACTGTGAAGACATTGCCAAGTGTTGCTTTTCATCTCGGTGGCCTCGAGTACTCCCTCACGTACGAGGATTATATTCTATGGGTAAGTTGGATAGCAAATGCCGAATCAATCAAAGTGATTGGATGCTGTCGGTCGGTGACCATTTACTGTGGCTCCAGCAATCCCAGATCGAGGGGGATGTCTGCATTGTTACCTTCAGGGGCTTGGACGTGCCACCCCCTACCGGTCCCATCTGGATCCTGGGAGCCAACTTCATCGCCCGCTACTACACAGAATTTGATCGTCGCAGCAATCGCATAGGCTTTGCTGTGGCAGTCTGACAACATTGAAAAGGGAACGCTAATTACAACTTGCTGCTACCGTCACCTCCGTGGTTCATGTACAGTACTGTACGCAGCCTAGTAAGGGATCAGCCACCATCATGCTTTGCTTCTTTGCATTTCTTCCATCCTCTTCTGCCAAGTTTTCTTGCACTCAACACCTTCTGTTCTCTATTTATGAAACACGTAATCACTATTTTAATTTGATGTGTCTGTGTGTCCTGCCTGTTGATATCAAACTGAAATAAAGTTATCCGACGGATGGATGGATACCTTTGTTGATTTCATTCTGTGATCGAGAAGTTTGATGTTAACTTGAAAAGAAATGGCTGTGGCTTATGTTAGCCAGCACCTAATCAGTCTCAAATAGCTTTGTTATTGTTTTATGGAGCTCAATGTGCAATTAAAGTATGAGTTAAGCAGCTAAACTCACCAGTTTTTAGTCATCAAAGGGGGCGGACATTTTGTCACTGTTCTGTTGACTGAAAATGACATCACGGACGCTCAGGTTTCAGGTAGGGCTGCCATGATTAGTCGACTAATCGCGACGACGTCGACGATTCAATTAATTTTAATCGTTGACGAGTCGTTTATTTATATATTTATTTATTTGGCACATTGTTTTTCCTCCGAGACTGCCGCGTCTGGCTCTTCTCCCGATGGCTGCTTTCCTATCTGCAACGCACATGCGCAGTGGTGGTAATCCGGGTGATGTAAACAGAAACATTGTGGGTGAAGTAGTGTCAGCCTTACACTGTAAGGGCTAATTCGTGTTAGCAACAGACTCCGAAAGTTACGGCGCATTTCACCAAATATACTCAATACAATGCAAACCTGCCTTTCATGGCAGCACGATGGGCATGCCCAATCATTTAAAAAAAGGTAGCAAGTTATGTCTTATGCCTGATTTCCTATCTGACATAGGCACAGTGTGTCTAGAAGCTAGCTGCAGTTAGAATACACACGTTACGGTGTTTTTGATGTAACGCTCCTATTTGGTACGCTAACACGTCGTAGCATCTTCTATGGATTGAGCGGCCATTATTCAGTAAACTCGTTGATTAACAACCAAAACTCTGTGTGTTTATGCCTGTGGTGGACATCGAAGCAGGAAGCGCACGCTTGCTCTTTCTCTCTTTCTCTCAGTCGCGAACGGAGTGATGCGTTCATGAACTGGGAAATATCAGCACTCAAAACAAAAACGACATACCGTACTGTATGTGCCACTCATCGGCATCACATAACAATAAAATCCATAATTAAGTTTGTTGTAATATACTATGTCATAGTGCAAAAAATAAAAAGTTCTTCCTTCTTTTGTTACAGGTGCATACCACATTTTGATTGTGTAGATCAATTTACTACTTTTAAATTATGCATATTAGTGAAAAAAATAAAACCTTTTTGATAAAGTTTTAAATTAACACAAAATGAAAAACCAATACAAGTTTATTTTAGTTTTCTTTAGCACAGAGCATTTGCCCAATTTACTCCCCTTATTTCACTACCTTCCGTTAAAAAAAAAAAAAAAAAAAAAGAAAAAGTCTTGGTGCCCAAGAGTGAAATATGTATACTATACAAGTACTTCTTTTTGTATTCACAGATAATTTCACTGTATTAGTGCAACTCTGCATAGTGTATAGTTTTGGCTCAATTTTAAAACGCACTAAAGAATTACAGCTAAAAATTTTAAGGCCAGAGTATTGCCATCAATTTAAGTCGCTCCTTTATTTATAAACATGTCACAAATGATGGCTTAAGTTGCAAAGTTTAATACAAGTTGAATGTACTATCATCTAGTCTTCATGATTAGTTTGTACATAAAGAATTTAAGCTGTAAGCGAATGATGCTCATTATAAGAGCAGCAGCTTGCTGCGATATGCCGCGATTTATATATTATCCGATTAGTCGACTAATCGCGACTACTGTTAGTGATTAGTCGACTAGCAAAATAATCGTTTGTGGCAGCCCTAGTTTCGGGTAACAACCAATTACGGCTCAGCTGGTTTCTGAAGCTGAGCCATGGTTGCAAAATGGCCACCGCTGAGATGGACAAAAACTGGTGCATTTTACTGCTTAACTCATATTCCACAAACGCAATGTTACACTAGCGGGGCTACATAGAACATAACATAATATTATATATATATATATATATATATATATATATATATATATATATATATATATATATATATATATATATATATATATTTGGGGGTTGACTTCCCTTTGAGACACAGTACATTATCTTTGTGCAGTCATGTGTACTGCACTGTGGCACCACCAAACTAGCGTACTGTATGTAGCAGACTAATAAAGGCGTATACCCACATTTTTAAAATGCAGAGAATGTGTATCCACCCATCCCTGTCCAAAGTTTTTGTACATTTTGAGATTTTCATTTCATCTTCTAAATGAGGCAAATCTAGTGAAGTGAGATGTGGAAATATCATATGCTTGTCCCATTTTAGGTGGGCATTTTACTAAAGTTTGCCGGTCCGCCAATCGTCATCTGTCTGCAGCCCGGGGTACCCGTCCGCCATCTGCCTATCACTCCGCACAACTCAATGCATCTGGCAAGCATGAGCTATGTGTGGGTCGCGTGGTAGCCGACCCTAATTGAAACATGATTTCCTTCATGATGTGTTTTGCTTGGGTCAGCACGTGTACAACGGGATATGTCTCCATGCAAAAATCAGGCTTTGGGGGTTAACGGAATACACAGACCAGAGTTATGCAAATAGTTAAAAAAAAGCAAATGGTAAGTACAATTACTGGTACATTGAGTACAAATTGGGATTATTTCACTGGATTACAAATTTTAATGCGGTAAGAGGCAGGTTGATTGCTGATTTGAGTCCTCGGCTACTTTCAAGCTAGCGGGCGGCGCGGCAAATGGATACGTTGTCAAAATATAGCTGAATGGGCCACTGTGACTCTGCTCACGTAAAGGCTTGAAAATATGTATGCATATGCAAAAGATGTTCAAACGAAACTTTGGGTAAAGAAATAAAATACAAACAGGCACCTATACATTTTATTTAAGTTTATTCTTTAATTATTTTTTACTGCAATTTACATGTAATGTAAAATGTGTCATAATGTTCCATTATGGCACATGTCGCACTATGGTAGAGAGTAGGTTTACGCATCCAAGGAAGAACAATAACTATCTTCCTTATGCAGTAATGGCACAAAACGTGTTTTCTGTCTATTTCACAGGTTATTTTAAGAGTACCGTACAATATAAACTGCAAGAGTCCTAAGAGGTCCGAGATTATATTGTAGTGTGAGTCTGTAAACAGGTTCTGTAAGTGTCACTTTTGAGATTGGGTTGAATAAGATAACCTGCTAATGCTAATGGCCAAGAGCATGGAGAATGCAGCAGGGGTCGCATTCGCCCGGATGTTGGGAACCATTTCATTTCTTTTCTCACACAGACATTTATGAAACGATTTCATGCTATGTGATATTAACTGGCTTTTATGTCTCACCAAATTTCCGGTTTATAACCAATTACCAGTGATGCCATTATAAAACGGTATTAAATACATGGTAGTCGTATTTATGTCCAATGCTACTGTACATTTATAGGAGTGCAAAACACCAATATTGATATACGTAAATATATGTAAATATTAATTAATGCTTCACTGTTAAAAATATGAATATTTGAAGCAGTTAAAACATATTAAAAGTGATTTAAAACAGCAATTCATATGTTGAAAAGGTAACTGGATTGAGTTCATGTTACATTGAAGTGTGTTAAACTATGGACACTGATTGTAACAGCCAGTCGATGTAGGTCAGACAGTCGAATGTTTTGTAAAGAACAATATCTTTCATATGCAGTAACGGCACGAAACGTGTGCTCTGCCTATTTTCTATCACAGCTTTGACCACACGTGTGCTGACTTAACATAGCGCATATGTTGCCCCCTCCTGGACTGCTACCCAGGGGAGCAACACTCGCACGGCCGTCGCCGCGATATTGTGAGCAAACTGGGTCATCATTTCCGCCACTTGGGCCATGGGAGCAAGACAAAACCCCAATGGGATAAAGATGTTCAGCGCGGACAAAGCGACGTTGGGACTGGCCGGGTTGGCTTCCCAAAAAGTGGCCATTTAAAAGTGACATGAAGGAAAGAAGTGTTGATTTTTTGCACCATATTCACTGAAGGACTTATTTTTAATGATATTTACAAAGAAAAAGTGAGAGCTGTCAAAGTTGTCTGGACTGTTTACGCCAGAACTAGTGGTGTGCTAGCTAGCTAGCTAGCTAGCTGGCTCACCCGCAGCACCATTTTAAGTGATTCGCCTCCGGTCACAAATCACTCACAGCTTTACTAACTAATCACCAATATAAGATGCGAAACTTGTAAACAAGAATAAAAAAAGAAAAAACGATTCACAGAAGTGGTTCACCTCCTTATAGAACCTGATTTGTTCATCAAATAACTCCAAGCATGCTGGGGAATATGGTGGGGATCTATTGAGTTATTCGTCAACTTACAGGGAGGCCTAACAATGATTAGGGAAAACCGTGTTACAGGTAAGACCGACAGAAGAGGAATGTTTACACTCATCACACAATACTACACTAGTTGATCAAGTCAGTCTGCAACACAACAGTCAGTAGTAGGGCTGTTCGATTTTGCCTAACAAGAAAATCCCAATTATTTTGTATTAAGTATTTTGTATTTTGAACGTCTTTTATTTTTCTTTCTTTGAACTCAAAATGCCAGTCAATTTAACTTAATACTCACAGAACAAGGATTAACAGCATTTTACTTACACAGTAGATTTCAGATCTGTTCTTAATTAAACCAATAATGAAAGAAGAAAGTGAATATACCATCTGAAACGAAATCATCAACATGAGAGAAGGTAGACAGTCAAGTCTGTAAACCAAACAGTCTGTCAGCAAGTCATTTTGCCAACCAGCTAGTGACTAGCCTTTCACCTTTCTCCCTGGTCTTACTTAAACATAAATCAATGATTAGTGCAAAATTGACACTCAATAATACAATGCACTGTCAATGCACCGGTTGGACGAGAGGTCTGTTGTAGAGGAGAAAAAAAAGGGACGCCTTTCAGACGTTGAGTACCTTGCTCATGGGTTGTATTGTACATGCGAGGCACACACTACACTACAGATCTATATTTGCCCGATTTATTAACTAAACGCTCACTTGCCTGAGCAAATAGCAGAATCGCCGGTAGCCATGGATGTTGTTGTTGTTGTTGTTATCGGACTACGCGCTCGTGGGAGGAAGCGGAAATGCAGAGGAAACTACGGCGGCTTAGATACACCAACAATAAAAAAAAATCAAACGTGCCGATTTGAACGTTTTTAACATCGTTTTATCCAGAAAATTCGGTTTCGGTTCAAAATCGCTTCATCGAGCAGCCCTAGTTAGTAGTGTATCAGAATGTCAAATATGACGCTTTACTGTCTCTCATAAATTTTGAGTTGTAGGGCCGTGCACAAATTGGTGGTGACTCAAACAGAGAAGCAAATTGAACGTTAAAAACGAACACTGAATCTGAATTTTCGGATTGTAGTCAGGACAACACGGTGCCACGGCAACCAGTGCGTATCTTACAGTGTCATTTCGCCTTTCCCTCTTCCCCAAAACCCACTCAACAAATTCAAAAGTAAAAATAATATACGTTTAAAAAAAAATTAAACATGAGCGTACCTGGCATTTCAGAGTAGGGAGATGTCCAAATACATTCAGGCATGGCCCAAAAAGGAAGAATAAATTGACTGTGATTGTTCCCAAGATATTTTCTTTGTTATTTATGGACAATTGTGCATATAGTTCTTGGGCGGAGTTTTGGAATTGACATAGATTGTATTTGCCTCTGCTCTTGTACATCTACCCACAATGGATTTGCAACACCATATACATTCCTGAAGTGGTTTGAGGGTTTTTTCTTGGTTTTTCATCCGATTAAAATGTGTGCTTTGCCTCACCACTGTCACCAAGGACTCACTTATAACAGTCTGTCAAATATCGGTGAAGTGTGCAGCTGTGACCTGCTTTCTTAAACATGTCTACTCAATCTAACTCATGGACATTGCCGTAACTTAATCTACAAATATGAACATTTTTAAATTGTGAATATTTCAAAGCCGCAGTTGCGTGTGCTGCTTTCACCTGTAGTCCGCAACAGCTCGATACCTTTCATTTCAAATTTTTCACTCTCTCCTGGACAATAATGTGTAGTGAGTCACCTCTTGAGTCTCGTTCTTGACTCAAGAAGGTGCAAACGGTCACGTAAGAAACCATGAATTGGAACGATTAGCCAACAGCAAGCTGTAAAAACAAGAAACTTAATGGCACCTCGTAAAACACAGGAAATCCCAACTAAAATCTCGCCTCATCATGCTCAGCATTCAATACTGACACAATGATTTACCCAAATTCCATCTGTCAATGCTATCAGCTGCATAGTCAAAGAAGAAATGATCTCAGTGTGATGTAGTTCCTTTCAGTCAACAAAACAAACAGTAAGCGGGCTCACCTCTCAGCACTTCTTCTGGCCATGACTCTGGACTACTTGGCTCAAAGCCACGTTCAGTGCAGGAAGACAATATTGTTGGACATACCGGTACTTTTTTTGTATGTTGAATTTTTTTTTTTTTTTAGTCACGCATTAAGAGAAACGACAGCTGCTTATGTAATAATCTGACATTTTGTAAACCACTGCAATAGCCTTTTTCAGTCAATTTGTCTGAGAATACGAATAGCCTGAACATAAGTCAAGCAAGTGAACCACAATGTCGTGACCAAAAACAATTGTTTGAACTAAAAATTAGGCCAGCGTACAAAATAATGATGAGGTTAGATGGTTTATTTTTTTTCATGTGTTGATCACTTCTAATCTGAGAAGCACAGTATGTGTGCGGTTAGTATAGTTGATGTGATAAAAAAAAATCTACAAAGTAACAGCAGCGGAGAAATCTAGTCCAATGTGTCAAAATACGACAATAACTCCAGTTCTGAAATAGCTCTTTCATCCATTTACTGTTTCACTAAATTCAACTGTCTAGCACAGGGGTGCTCAATATGTCGATCGCGATCTACCAGTCGATCGCAAAGGTAGTATTGGTAGATCGCATGACATTTGTAATGGCTGCCATCTGTATTTTGAAATGTGATGCCTTAATTTTTAAAATGTCATACCTGGAAGTTGCGTCGTACGGAATCTCCATTCGCTTTACGCAGAGACTGAGAAGCACTTGTGGCGGCATTCACCATGCGTGTTGCTTACTTTTTCCTCGTCATTCCTCGTTGTTTTGCCAAATATACAAGTTTGTTGAAGCATCACATTTTTGACATTAAGGATTATCTCTGGGAGAAGACTGCCGTTGGTTGAAAGCAGGCCAAAGGGGTCAACACTCTTGTGCATTGTCTATCGTGATTAGCTTTGACGCTAAGCGAAGCTATCTTTGTCATAAATATAATATGTTGTTTAATGTTGTATGTCTGAACTACTAGTTATCTGGTGTGTTGGCGTTTTATGGCGTTTTGCTGAGCAATAAACATCTGTAAAAGGAACAGATGTTGTGTTGTGCAACATTGGTTCATGCGGATATGCAAGGTACTTCAAAATACATTGAAAATAAAGAATCCTCCATATATTTGAAAATAAATGTTTTGTATTTTTGCAGTGGGTAGGACCTACCCACTGCAAATATACAAAACATTGTCATGTTTATCTCTTACATCATCTTTATAAAAATTGGCAAAACTCCAATTCACAGCTCTTTACTGAACAGGTGCCACGACACAATTGCAATATCACTCCGCGAAGGCGACACACTAGGTGGTGTCCTATACTAACAAAAAGTAGTCCCCCTGGATTGTATGACCGCCCAGAGCAAATACATAATTCCTCCCTTCCAGCTTTGATGTACAGCACTCATCAAACATGTACTATGATGCACATTAATGCAGTTGAAACATTTGTGACTTATACATTGAATCTGATACATTTACCATTAGCAAACAATGTCAAATGTGTTCTTTAAACATCACATTAACTGTGAATTTTTATTTATTTATTTATTTTTTTGGACAAACACAAAAACAGTTCCTTCTTAGCTGATTATAAATCAAGTCTCTGTCGGGGTTTGCGGTTTTCTCAGGGGATCTTCGTCCCGGTGGATTGGCAAGGTTTGTCACAGGTTGAGCAACCTCCACAGTCTCAAGCGGTGCTAGAGTATCACTCTCCGCAGTGGGTGTGTTTGGTGTCTGAGGACTTTCCTCTATGTCAGCCGACACAGTTGGACTTCCAGCCTTTGTACTGACTTCTCCATTTGATGCATCCAAGAGCTGGTCAACATGCCTTCGCCATATAACATCAGGCTCTACACTCACAGTGCATGAGAGCGGTCCTGTTTGTGATAGAATCTCAGCAGACTGCCACTTGTCGCTGTGATTTCGATCATCTCTGGCAAGGACTTTTTGGCCAACTTCAAACGTTCTCAATTTTCCTTGCAATTGAGTTGGTGAATAATGTTTTTCTTGAACATGTTTACAGATGTCCGGCTTCAGTAAAGACCTTTCCCATGAGCAGCATTGCAGGTGACTGACCAGTTGTCTAGTGTGCTGTGTTTCTGTAAGCCATCAGAAAGTTTGCAATTTTCTGTCGCAGAGGCACTTCCTCCTTCCTGCTTGATTTCATGGACTGCTTAAAGATTTGAACAAAACGCTCAGTAAATTGGGCACCATTGTCACTTACTAGTTGCAGAGGGAAACCTGTACGGGCAAAAAGCATTTGCAGCAGGTTAATAGTCTTTGCAGAAGTAGCTTTTCTTTAGAGCAAAGACTTCAGGCCACTTTCAACTACGATGAGAAACATGTGGTCCATGAAGGGCCCAGCATAATCCACATGTATGCGCTGCCAGGGAGCCACTGGCCATTCCTATGTGTGAACGGGTCCAAGTTGGGGTTGACGTTGGGTCTGATGACATCCTGTGCAGGACTTGACAAGATCTTCAATTTGTTTATCAAGCCCAGGCCACCATACATAGCTTCTTGCAAGACTTTCCATATTTGACTTCCACCTTGAGTTTTCCCAATGGTGAGACTTTTTGACCAGTGTATGTCTTCAGTTTCACACCAGTACGTGTGACAGATTAATTGTTCGTAGGTTATACCATATTTACGCTTATAAATATTGTAAGTTATTTCTCAGCATCATAAACTTGTTTTAATCATGTAAGTCGAAGTTTCTTGCGAAGAAAGTGGAATGTGAGTATGACACAGCCGCAAAATAGGAACGATGCCCTTATCAAAGAGCATCCCGTGGTAAGACGCTGAGTCCTTGGGACAGAATAAAAGAATAACAATGGACTGTGCAAATGTAAGAAAAACAGAGGGTAATGTATGAATGATAATGTATATCATGATTCATGAGTTAGATTTTTCAGGATTAGGCTTGTTAGCTTTGTAGGTTTAGCTTTATATTATATAAAAACAGGGGGGAATGTAAGAATAATACAAATCTAACACATGAATCATGATATACATTATTGTTCTTACAACGTGACATCTTCATTTCTGGAAAATGTTTCTTGTAGTCTTTATAAGGACATGATGGAGAGTGCTGAACCTGTGTCCAATTCCATTTTTAATGGCACGCCATTGACTCTAGGTGTCAGCAAAATCACATCCGCATCCTCTTCTGTAGCATATAAATATAGACAAGACAATTCCACTTCATTTGAACTTGAGTCAGTTTGTTCCACATTACATACTCTTTGTCCTCTTTTTGCACTTGTCTTTACATCGGCATGACTGTGTTTTGATTTACACATTTTCTGTATGTGTCCTCTTTTATTGCATTTACGGCAGTCTTTTTCCTTAACCCAGCATTCATCAGGGCCATGTGACCGCTTGCCGCATCCAAAACAGGGCTTCAATTTGGCATTGCGCTGTTTTGTGTGCATTTTAAACACAGAGCATGTTGCTGAATTTTTACCTTGTAATTCAGTTGCATCCTTTGCTGCTATTTCCGCTGATGTGGCTATTTCCAGTGCTCGATTCAGGGTAAGCTTGTCCTCCGTTAGAAGGCGTTTCTGTGTGTGCTCGTTGTCCAGTCCATAGACGAAACGTTCACGGACCGCGTCAGGTAGTCCCTCTCGAAACTGAGAGTGCTCTGCAAGTCTCCGAAACTCGGCAATGTACTCCGACACGGACTCGTCCTTCGATTGATTCCTCTTATGAAACCTGAAGTACTCTGCAATCGCTAACGGTGCTGGGATTAAGTGATTTTTACGTATTGCCGTTATCTCATCAAAGGTTTTTGTCGGGGCAATGAGGCCGCGGAGTAGGTTGTACGTCTTCGCGCCCATAACACTGGGCAGTATGGCCACCCTTCTCTCGTCGTCGATCTCGTTAGCGAGGCAATACTGTTCAACTCGTTCCACATAAGTTGTCCAGTCCTCAATGGTGCTATCAAAGGTGTCCATGTGGCCCAATTGTCCAGACATGTTGGCGTTATTCTTTACCTTGGTCTTGCTAACGATCGTCCCCACCTCCGGTTAGCTTTCAGCCGGGTGAGAAAACTCCGTCCAAAAAGCAAAAACCAGAAATCTTTAGAACGTCTCACTCGTTCGGTTCGGTCCTTAGCACATGTGGGGTCCGTCTTTGATTCTCGTCGCCAGTTTTGTTATGTTTATCACTTACATAACCTTTATAAAAATGGCAAAACACCAGTTCGTAATTTGCTGTGCTCTCTTTACTGAACAGGTGCCACAAAACAATTTCAATATCACTCCGCGAAGGCGACACACTAGGTGGTGTCCTATAATAACAAAAAGTAGCCCCCCTGGATTGTATGACCGCCTAGAGCAAATATATAAACATACTCTCGCTGGAAGGTAGATCATTTCGACTTGGTCTTTTTATAAGTAGCTCGCATGCTGAAAAAGTGTGAGCAACCCTGGTCTAGCACATGGATGGGGAGATAGGCGGAGTTTTTATTGTTGCTGAGCCGGTGAAATATGTAACACCAGTGTTAACCACACGATGGCAGACATCACTCACCGGCGCCTAAAATCCCGAGGTGAGTCATTAGAGAAGAAGTACTAAAATCTTTGAGTGAGTTTTTTTTGGGCCGAACATGCACAAAATGTGTTCTTGTATATACTGATGGTTTGCTGTTCAGTAGTTCTGCGTCATCTTTGAATAGGAATTTTCATGCAAGAGAGCTCAAAGTATGTGGTTATTTTCTGTAGCTGCGCAGTGGATCTTTTCTATATCCATTTGAAAATGTAAATATATTAAGATGCTCTTCTGTAGATTGGTTTACTAAAAACAGACATTTTTTGTCATATGCCTGAACCGTTGCATCAGTTGGGTCGCTTGGCAAGACGCCAGGGGTGCTCAAGTCCAGTCCTCGAGAGTCAATACATCAGGTAAAATTGATTTATGTATCCCTTAATCACAAGAAAGTCTCAAAGGCCTTCACATGCCCGGAGTTGACAAATATTAACGAGATCCCCTGAACTTAACCCCCAGGAGGGCAAGGAAAATCTAAAAAAAAACCCCATCTGGGGAAAAAATTGAGAGCCTCTATCCAGCCAGTTTTCCATGTTTCTCTTCCTCAAACAAAACACTTTCGTGAGCAGATTGCGTCAGGAAGTGCATCCGGCGTGAAAACTGTGCCAAGCATATACCAGTGACTCACTGTGGCCACCCCAAAAATCAAAAGTGACTAAGCCGAGAGTCCAAACAAACATGTGTCACCCATCCCCCGCTCTCCCAAAGGAGCTCTGACGAACAACCGTTGCCCATCCCTGGTCTAGCACAATATGATGTGGATAACGAACACAAAGTTCAGGAATCCTTGAGCAGCATCGAACACCGCCTGGCTCCTGCAGCGTTTGCAGACGCCCACTGAGTCTGTTTTGTTATTCTTTCTCACATTTCATCGCGCCCAAACGTGATCACTAAAGTATTTGTGGAACAGAAGGGTGCCTGGCCCTCGATCAGAACTCTCGCTCTGCAAGTTTAGATGTGGACAGGTACTTTAAAGGAAGGTCTCCTTCGAGGGATATCATTTCAAAAAGAATAGGTGTTTCGTTTTTTGCGCCCCATTCCCATCAAATCGGTTCCAGTTCATCTTTATTAGGCTTGTGTCAAGGCGTGGCGGGACTGAGGACCCCGCGCCAGCAAGGGTTACCGAAAAACAAAACTGTCCCCCTACCGCTCCGAAAACAACGCATCTGACAAGTGCCTCAATCAATCTTTTGACTATCTTTAAACACACCTCTGCCTCCACCCTCAAACCTCTCGACTGCGTTGTTTACGGTGCACTTAGTCATGGCTGACGGCAGCTACTCCACGCATGGCAGCACTTGAAATCGGAGAGCGGGATAGGCAGCGCTATCGCTATGACAAGAGATGCGTGGGCTGGACTTGATTTAGTACGTCTTGAAAGGCAACATGTCACCACACATCAGCACTTCGTTCAACTGGTCCCACAATAAGCACTCAATACGTCATCTTAGTGACTGGTACACCCTGCTCAAAGTACCACCTGGACTAAGGCTGAACTTGGGAAAACCGTTTTGACTTTTCCTGCCACATGCTCTTGCAATACTCTCTAATGTCACCATGCGCCATTTCTATAATATGATCAAGAACTCATTTGCCTTTGAACGCAATTATTTTCGTGTTTGCTCTGTACTTGTGTTTCAGCGCAACCAGGGCTCACCCTCATTGATCTTTTGCGGTGGAAGAAAAGTTTGAAATGAAATGAAAATGTCAAGAAAGCAGGGTCACTGATAGTGTAGTGGTACACACGCCTGAGTTGTGTGCGGGGCAGCGTGGGATCGGTTCCCGCTCGGTGAGGGTGTCTGTGTGTGTGCCCTGCGACTGGCTGGCGACCAGTTCGGGGTGTGGTCTGCCTTTCGCCCATTGTCAGCTGGGATAGGCTCCGGCACCTCCCCGCGAGCCTGTACAACAGGGGTGTCCAAACTCGGTCCTCAAGGGCCGGTGTCCTGCCTGTTTTCCAGCTCTCCTTGCTGCAACGCACCTGATGATCGTTAGCAAGCTTCTTCAGAGCTTGCTAACGATCATCAGGTGCGTTGCACAGCTCTCCTTGCTGCAACGCACCTGACGATCGTTATCAAGCTTCTTCAGAGCTTGCTAACGATCATCAGGTGCGTTGCAGCAAGGAGAGCTGGAAAACAGGCAGGACACCGGCCCCTGAGGACCGGAGCTGGACACCCCTGCTGCACAGGTTAAGCGGTGTGGAAGATGACACACATGACATGTCAAGAAAGCAAAAAACACAAAGCGTCATATGCTGCTATTCCAGATGCACGCATGGTAGCGACGCAAGCGGCACAAGATGTACGCAATGCAAAATAATAAGACTCCATTGTTGCGGCCTGGGAGTCCCTGCAGCAACTTTAATCTTTAAACTGGCCCAGCAAGGTTTTGGGTCCAAGCTAGCACCAGTTTTCTTGGCTCTGAAGCTGAGATGCTACTTTGGGCGATGTTTGTATCGTATATAAACCCAATGCCATGTTTTACATTTCTTTTTTTTCCTTTTTTTCTTTTTTTTTGTCAGCAAAAATGCATTTTATAATCCAAATACAGCACATCCAAAAAAACGACAACAACAAGCAAACATGATTATGAGCTGTGCAAAGGCCCGGATGCATCTTGTCTGTGAGACCAGAGGTGGGAGGTCTGTATAAGGGCTGTCTGTCTGGTGAGACGGTTAGTCTGGGTTTGGACTCTGCAAGTGGAGCACGTCTGCCAGTGCCTTCCAAGTACGCCGCATGACGACGTGCAATACTTGCCTAGCAGGAGAGTCCTTTCTGTGGAGTGAACCTGAATATATGAGAAGAATCGCTTTGCTTCAATGTGTGTGACAGAGGATTTGTTTCCCATTGCCAAACACATACCAGATGACCATCCTTGTGCCAACCCTGATTCAGAGCACGGCTAAGGTAGGTGAGAACTTGTCACTTCTCTGTGCAAATGCATTTGCCACTCCTTGCATGCCATTTGAGTACTTGTGCCTTTTGCTGCAGACATCATACACTGCATGGATATCCCATCATGTGATTAATGGCATTGGTGCCATTAATGTCATGTGCTCCTGCACTTGCACAATGCAAGTCGAACTATGATATGCATTAGATTATATTAATTCCATTAGGTCGGATCCTACATCTTAGTCTGCATGCAATCAATTAGTTCTGCTATCCTGTGGGGATTTTTCAGATTTACAAGTCACCTTCACTTTAAATGTTGGTTTCCTTATTTTATATATATATAATTATATATATATATATATATATATATATATATATATATATATATATATATATATATATATATATATATATATATATATATATATATCCTTGAAAATTTTTAAGATTTTATTCAATATCAATGAACATAAGAACATATATATATATATATATATATATATATATATATATATATATATATATAGTTTTTCCCCCCCAATTATGGCTGTGCTGCATTGTCCATTCAAAAAATCAATTGCAGACACATCAAAGCTAGATTCATGCTTAGTTGTGTCAGGACTCTTAAAGTTAATGTGAAGAGTGAGGGAGAAAGAATAGACAAACCCGCTCACTCTCCGTTGTTTGTGCTTAACAATACATGAGCAACTAAAAGGAAATATGAAGTGACTTGTCCTTGTGGTTTTTTATGTCCTAATCCCTCTCAGATGTCCGCCAAGTTTCCAATAAAATCAGTTCTGTGCTTGTCCGCCACCCGTTTGTGTCTTGTTGCAAAGGCAGAATCAAATGTGCCGGTCATGTGGCACAAAACATTTGAAGGTAGAATGTGTGTGAGCCACATCTGCTTATCACCGTGTTTTAATCAAACACTTGAGTGAAATGAAGTCCATCTGGCAACCATTTCACAGTTACACTCGTCAAATTGCATTTGGTAGCAGGCAAAATTGAGTATGAGGAAGCAAGATTTTTTTTCCTTTATATTTTCTAACCAGATAAAATTGATTTACTACAACAAAGTCTTACACCAGTCTTGATTGTTTTGAGGTCATGCACCATTAACCGTCACTCCCTGATTTGCAGCGAGGGGCACCAAGCATTTCACGTGAACTCCTCACCCGCAATACTTTGGTGCTATTCGAGATAACATTTCCATGAAAAAAGTGAAATTTCAAACGATAATCCTGAGGGGTACCAAACAAGCATTGAGATGTGCTCTTACTGCATTTCTTGAGTCATCAGAATGTAAAACGCAGTTTGCTTTTAAGTGTATTGAACCCATTTTGACCAACATTGTTGGGCAGTCATGCTTTCATTCTAGTAGCTGGTTGGAACGAACATGATAAACAGTGGCGCCACAGTTACCGTAGAGAAGTACTGAGTACTTGCTTTAAAAAGTAACTTGGCTACTTTGCTGATTACTTGATTTAAAAAGTAACTAGATTAAGATTACAAGTTACATTGATACTTACATTCATCAGATGTCGACAACACTTCTTAACATAAAAAGGACACCTTGGTTTTGCCTCTTAATCGGAACAGTGACATTTAGGAATAAAGTTTATTTTATTGAAAATAAAATAAAGGCGGGCGGCACGGTGGTCGACTGGTTAGCACGTCCGCCTCACAGTTCAGAGGTCGTGGGTTCGATCCCGGCTCCGGCCTCCCTGTGTGGAGTTTGCATGTTCTCCCCGTGCCTGCGTGGGTTTCCTCCGGGTACTCCGGTTTCCTCCCACATTCCAAAAACATGCATGGTAAGTTGATTGGACTGTCTAAATTGCCCCTAGGTGTGATTGTGAGTGCGGATGTTTGTCTCTGTGGGCCCTGCGATTGGCTGGCAACCAATTCAGGGTGTCCCCCGCCGGCTGCCCAAAGACAGCTGGGATAGGCTCCAGCACGCCCGCGACCCTTGTGAGGATAAGCGGTATGGATAATGAATGAATGAATAAAATAAAGGCAACATTTTTGACTTATCATAATTACTTTTATTTTTAAAAAAAAGTATTTTCTGGATTTAATTTAACATAAATAGGCTACAGGTACTTGTTTTTGATATATATATATATATATAGATATATAAAAGTCAGTCTTCATAAACTCAAAATGTATCATATACATTGTTTCGAAATATAACGTGTAGGTCGGGAACCTCCTGCAGTCACGTAATCTGGTGGGACTTTGTCAAGAAGATTGAATGCATACTATGCTGTGATTCACTTTGGATGTGGTGGTGGTGAAGCTAGACAACACTCTATCAACAGCACAGAGTGTGCAACAAACCTTAATATATCTTTTTTTTAGCTGATGTGGCTGTATTTCCAGCTTGCAAATGCAAATCTCTCTTCTTCTTCTATTGCTGTTTATGTAGTATGGTATGGACACGTGAGTCTTCAACGTGGTGAAAACGTGACATTATGCATACGTGACGTCACTCCCTCGGACTGGAATGTAAAGTTGAAGACTTCCACAATGCCTCACAATGTTGAAGATGTGAATACCAGACTTTTCCTTTCCCACATTGTTCCGTAATCTACAATTATTTGTTGAGTGCCTTGAGTGAGTACTATGGTATTAGGAATCAAGTCTTCGCCTCTATTTTAGTAGTGGTTTTGTAGCATGCACGATACGTGCGTGAGAGATCACCGTGGCTGAGGTGTCTGTGCTGTTTATTTAAGTCTTGTCAATTCTTCTTTTACTGTATCAAGTTGGAGGATATTTACTGCAACCGCCTTCGTGGGGAAGAGTACAACACTTTGAAATATTGGTGCCACTGTCAAATTGAAGTAAATACCACCTATTGACGTTTTGTGACATTTGAAGAGTAACTGTAGTCTGATTACATGACTGGATAAAGTGATGTGTTAAATTTGTCGAGACTGAAAAATGTGGAGTGACGTGTTGCCGACATCCCTGATGATAAATACGCTCAATAGACTGGAGCTCTTCAGGGTCACCCGAGTGGCTGCGGGTTTATGTCAAACCTGCAACAACCTCTGGTGCAACCACTTGGGGGCTACCAGTGGTAGTTTTGCTTCCTTGGAATGTGTTGGACTTTATCCATTTGACATTGTTTATTTGACTCCTGACAGCATAGCAATCGTGACTGGTGTATGCCATTTTGATTCTGTCTTGTAGAAAGTGGCCAGAGAATTGTGTGATGTGACCAGCAAACAAAACCCAAGCAACTCTGTTATGATAAATTGATGGAAATGTCAGCTAGGTTGTGAGATTCTATAAAGAATCGCATGGATTTCCTGTTGTCTGTGCGGTCTTACTACATTGTTCTTTGGAACACACAAAAAATAACATTCTTTAAAAGTAATTTCCTGGTACGTGACTTATGTCGACAGTATACAGTAGCATAGAGGTCACCAACCCTTTGGAACTGAGTGCTAGGGCTACCAGTTTTGCACGTTTCTGAAACAACAAACTTTGGGCAGCAGGTTTTCTCCATTACATCCTACTTATTGCAACAGATTGCATGTCAACCCATTTGACTTTCATTTCTTTCAGATCTTTTTTGAAAGCTGCTCACCCGGTCTTCTTAGGCCGTCGCGGCTTTCTCTTGCCTTCTGGGATCCATTTCAGGGCAGTCACGGCATGTCAATGTTCGTTCTTTCTCCGTACATGGCCTGCCAATTCAATTCTTCTTTCAGTCACTATTTCTGAGAGTTTTTGCTGTTGGGTTCTATCTAAAACTTCTCGATTTGTGATTCTGTCTTCGTAGGCGATTTTCAAGATTCTTCTTAGGCACCTCTGCTCAGATTTCCTCCAGTTATATGTTATACTTAATATTTAATGATCCATTCATGTGAAGACACTGATCATTTTACCAATGTCATACAATGATGGACAACAATGAATGAAGAAAATTGGAAACGGATACATTTGCCCGCGGGTACCATGTTGGTGAGCCCTGCGTGTGCCAGTGCTGTCCTGGATGGAATTCTGTCAGCAAGAGCAGGGGTGACCCCGGGGAAATTTAGCCTCACCTGGGTCACCTTTAAAGTACGATTGATGCATGGCTGGAGATTTCCTGCAAAACAAACTTGTGGCACGGTGATCATGGCTATGATAATACGCGGGTCCTTTGAAAGCTTCAATAAATCTCACCTTTGGGTATGACCACAAAGGTACAGAGGCCTCTCTTTCACGATCTCTTGCTTTGTAAACAAAGAGTAGTCTTGTGCAGGAGCAGATATGGCCAAACTTGGTGATAAAAAGTTAGCGGCCATAACACATTAGGTACACCTGTAGCGCTCAAACAAATGTATGGCATGAATTGCGTGAAAGCTGACAATCAAGCATTCAATAAAACCGCCATGCTTGGTAAAAAAAAAAAAAAAAAGCCTGATCATTTTCACCATCGGCAGCGTGGTGCGCCTCATTGCTCACAGACAAAACACTTACTGCTTATGAACTACTGCACTTGACTTTAGTCAAAGGCAAAACACGGAGAGGCAGCTTTATACTGCTCACGGTCCATCGGGGGAATATTTACATTGTGATTTAAGCGCTTACCCTGCTCATGAACCCTTCTTGGTTATTCAAACTGAATGTGATGTATTGATGCTCACATACATACCAGAAATCATTTCCATAGCACATGCATTTTTCGCCGAACATTATGTTTCTTATTGGACTCATGTCAATGACTACGTTGACATGCAGTCGAAAATTCAGATTTTTTTAGTTATTTGGATTAACCCGTTTACATGGCTTGAGCGGAGAAAGTTACCCCCCATATTTAAATAAGCCGGTTGAAACGGTGATGCGCGGACGGCGTGTCCCAATTTACGTCATCGCCACTTGTTACTTGCTTCCATCAATAAAACACATTGTATTCATGTCACTCACCGCAGAAATGAAGCAGACAGTTCCCTCCCCGCTTTAAAAGCGTGGTGTCGGACTTACTCTAGCTTTCGCCATGTGTTGTTTATCACCAAACATGTATTCCCGGTGGGTTTCGGGATAAACAGCGCGCATACAAGCGGAGTAACCCACGCACGATATTTGGTATTTTAAAAACCAGAATAAGGGCATATATTCAGGTTATTGCGCACGTTTACAGAGCTTTTAAAAACGAGCCAATATTCGGGCTTTAAAATGTTCATTGGCTCCATATAAATGCAATTGAATGTTGCATACTTTGAGGCAATTATAAGTTTGGGGTTGTTTTCTAAAAAAACAGCAATCTCATACAATTTAACTTGATTTCATTTACAGTAAATTCAATTTAATCCAAGTTTGTCTTGATGACCAGTTGGGTAAAAAATAACCACATTTGAGACAAAATCACTGTTTATATCCACTGTTTGGGTAAATTTGGTCCAACCTTGTAGAAAACAACAATGTTTGGGGTTGTTTTGTACAAAACAACCCAGGTGTTTTTAGAGTGGAGTAGAAATACTAACAGTGTTATTTGGCTCCAATAAAAAGTCATTCTAGAAACATTTTGCGGCCTCAATAAGTTTGGCAAAAGCTACCTCATATGCTCAGAATTGTTATTAATTAAATGTCTCGTAATCTCACTATGGAGTTCACTGGCAATGCTACCCTTTCCTCAAGGCAAGGCACTCAAACACAACTTTGCTTTCTTTCCATGAACGACCATGATTAAGTTGACCAAAGTCTCTGGTCATAACACAAGAGCACAAAGCCGCTTTTGATAGCAAACGGACAGTCATGTTCTGTCCTCCCAACACTCAAAATAGATTTGCCACATATCCACACTTATGTAGACACTTAATATGTCAGCATCTGAAAATGTAAACTCATTTGATGGGCAACATGTTTTATGTAAAGTGAGCCAGCTACATTTTACTTGATATGTTGTTGTTGTAACTTTCTACTAGTCCCATCTGGGCTGACCATGGCGAGACACTCGTGTGATTTGCTTGCCGCTCACATGATTTGTTGCCCTAACTGACACAACCCAACACACAGGAATAAGTAGGCTTTTATGCATGAAATGTGCACCACAAATAAACTTGCCTTGATCTTTTCATTTGATTTTTTGTCCCAATCATTCATTTGAGTTTTTCTCTAATGATGTAATCATTGAAGATTGAATTTGATCTCTCAAAGCGATTTTCGGTTTTGCCACACACCGCACAGACCACTCCTGTGAGAAATGTCACAGTGATAGTCTGAGGGGCAACTTGAACCTTTTGCCTCTGGTTCCTTTCAGATGCGCTACTTCCAATCCCGTTCCAAGGGTAGTGGTTGAACATCTAAATTGATGAACGTCAAATTTAACAAATGAACATCAATTTATTTTTGTACTCGTCTATATGGGCTGAAAGTCAAGTCAATGTTGATGAAGCGATGATATTTTTTCAGCAGAGTACAGCGGTCCCAGACCTTTTTGGCGCAACCGACTGGGTTCACGTCAAGAATTGTTTAGACAGATTGACAGAGACGAATAAATACAAATGATTAAAAACACAACTCACGCGTTTTCTCTTCAATGAGCTAGTCTGCCTTATCTTGTTTTCCATAGAATAGCGTGTTGTAACATGCGACATAGTAGCCAGGATCCAAGCATATCAGTTTCACTGTTTGGAGCTGCCCCTGGCCCACACGAACGAAGCAGACGACCTCGACTGGTGCAAAATGTCTTTTCGTTTATTGGCATTGTGAAAATAAACAAACAAGAAAATACATTCCATACAGAATAATCCACAGTGAAAATCAAACCAATTACGGCATAAACAAGCTTGTACAAGTCTGCATTGTTCACTACACAATTCATATTGCTCACACATTTGCTTTCTCCACGTTTATCTAAAACAAAAGCAAATGTACCTCAATCTGCTGACCAAGGGGGGCTAATTAACTGCGGTGTTGAGAGTCCATCAAGCGGAGCACACGCATATGAGTGTTCAATCATAAATCAAAGTCTCTGAATGATGACGCAAGATGTGCACCACTTCAAGGCTCCCCAGTCAACGTCTTCCTGCAACAGCAAACCAATGACATTTCCACCTTATTCCTACACCACATGAACCTTTGCGTGAATTACGTGTGCGACTTTTGGCATGAACTGAAACCGGCGTTTTGTTTATATGGTAACTGTTTGCACGAGTCCACTTTCTATCACACTTAAACAATGTGAGAAGGCCAGTTGTTGCAGCTTAGAAGAGAAAACATTTCAATACTGCTTCACAGAGGTGGGCATTTTTATTCAAGTTTGCCGGTCCATCATCCATCAACCCGTTTAATTTTCAAGCCGAACCAAACTGTAATTGTCCGTCTGTCAATCCGTCATATTATTTTAACCGCGCTTCCGTCAGTATACATCAAAGGCCCGCCAATATCAATCCGGAAAAAAAAGGTCCAACAGTTGAAAAATCCATCCATCCACTATCAGAACCCATCCATCCATTATCCAAACCCCTTATTCTCACAAGGGTCGCGGGGGTGCTGGAGCCTATCCGAGACAATTTGATTAAAACGGTAAATGGAGTGCACTACGTACATCATTATGTGTCGGCTGCTCAAACAGCTCTACACTTACACACAAGTTTCACTTGAAAGTTTTGCTTACCTTAACCAGACTCCCATGTCACATTGTTGCCCAAGGTACAATCCTGGTCATCTCTATCTTCTTCTACTTCTGTGGTAGCGTTCGTTTCCTTGCCAATAGATAAGGCCAACAAGATCCACATTCATTTTGGATGGACAATGTCAACGCGCTCCCACAGACAAAGAATTTTGTCTTACTTTTCGATGACTTCAGACTCCATGCCACTTTCTTTCCAAGGTCCGTTTGTTGTGTTTAAGTGTGTGTCCATGTATATGATATGTAATTGCGAATTCTGTTGATTGTGTATGTTGTGTGTGCACTGACTTGTTTGCTCTATAATTAATAATCTAAATAGACTGCTGTGTTAAATCAAAACCAAAAAACCCAAAACTGGCCTGCAGGCGCGGTTGACGTAGTTTCACATCAAATTTTCCTCCTAACGAGCACACCTGTCTCAATCAACTAAGTGTGTTCACAAGCCTGTGTGCGCGCTATAATGATCACCGGCTTGAACACAATTTGGCCAGTAGGTGGCACAATTGCTCACCCTGATTGAGTTAATGGCAAAATTATACTCAAACAAATATTGGTTCCAACATACCGGCCCCTATTGTTATGGATACCATAACAATACAACAAAACATACTTTGGAGCCAAAATCCTAAAACAAAATAAATAAAATGCTCCATCCAAATACAGCCTATGGTTCCAAATCAACTGATATCTTCTTAACAGTGCCTTATTCCGAGGCAGGAACTAGCAAGCATAGCTCACTAATTGGTCTTTCCAAAATGTTTGTTTCTTCATACCCTTTTCTTGTGTGCACACAATAGTGCTTAGCTCCTCGTGCCTTTTACTTAACTGCAACAGAGCATTCTTCAGGCGTAGAAACCAGGCAGCTGCCCTTCTCAGTTTTCTTAGGTCAGAAAAGTGATGTATCAGTTTACTTGTTGGTTCTTCCTCTGTAGTGCAAGTGCTTGCAAGAGCATTCGTTTGTGACTTTATTTCAGGGTCATTATATTCATTAGTGGATGAGGCAAGTTCATCAACTTCTGGCCATTCCCATTCTTGTTTTTTCAGAAAATCTGGTCCATTGCACCAGGTGGTGGACTTCAAGAATGCCTCTGCATGGAGACCCCGGGAGGCATGGTCTGCAGGGTTCAGCTTTGTGCTGACAAATCTCCACTGCGATGTATGTGTTGCTTCTCTAATGACACCAATCTTGTCAATGCGTACTGCAAGAACTGCTGCAGTGAGCTCCATCCTTGGGACAGTTATTGTCTTTAGGGGTGCCACTCTCGCTTTTCCAAACACAAAGGTCACATGGACATCACCACTTTCATTTAACATTCGAAGATATGCCGCAACACCATAACCTACTTCACTTGCATCACAAAAAAGATGTATCTGCGCATATTGAATCGGCCCAAAATATATGGGTATGACACAACGGTTGATGCTAAAGTTTTCCAACAGCTTGAGGCCCATTAACCATTTCTGCCAATGGCTTCTGGAATGTCCGTGTCCCACCCAAAGTTGAGCTTGCACAGCTCTTGTAGTATGCGCTTAGCTGTGAACACAAATGGAGAAAGAAAGCCCAGCGGGTCATAGACCGAGCTCACAATAGAGAGGATACCTCGTAGAGTATTTGGCTTGGATTTTAGACAGATTCTGAATTGAAACACATCCTCTTCTACATTCTACTCCATTCCAAGTGCCCTTTCCACGTGAAGAGTTTGTTTCTCTAAATCCAGGGATTTCACTTCCTTCGCTCTGTCAATCTCAGGAATTGAGAGCATTGCCCTGCTGTTACTTATCCATTTGGTTGAGTTGAATCCTCCACTTCCACATATATCCTTCAAACTCTGCATACAGAGCTATGGCATCCTTGTCTGTGGGTACTGATTTTAAGCAATCATCCACATAAAAATTGTTTCGGACAGTGTCGATAGCCTCTGCTGAAAATGAATGTTGATTGTCCTCTGCCAATCGTGTTAAAGCATAGCTGGCACAGCTGGATGAGGAAGTTGCACCAAACAAATGTGCAGTCATTCTAAATTCAGCTAGGGGTTTAGTCAGGTCACCACCAGGCCACCACAAGAAGCGGAGGTAGTCTCGGTCTAATGGCGTAACTTGTACTTGGTGGAGCATCCCTTCCACATCAGCCATGTTTTATATTCTTCATGTAATGATGGGTTCTTGTGAAATGTCCTTCTTATTGACATTGCTCTTTGTTCGGCCATATTGCGGTTGTTTGGCATGTTCAGTTCCACGCGCTTAAACGGAAGTGCAACTTGGTAATGTCCATTCTTTTTTACGGCAGAGTCTAACATGAGTTTCATGAATTGTTTGTCTTCGACAGACATCTCTTTCTTTTCATCATATGCATTTTCAGCAAATTCCTGGTCATACTGACAAACTAGCATATCACTTAGGTCAATGACTGAAATCCTATTCACTGAAACATCCTTATCAGTTTGCATCACACGACTCTCGTCGCCCAGTAATCCATTCACCACCGAGCCCAGTGCAGTTTGAACCGCATAAGGTCCATCTTTTGGGGTTCCATTGAGTGTGGTGCAGTTGTTCCAATTAACAATTGAACTGCTCCATCAATGTCTGGAAGTTTTACTTCTTCAAGATATTTCCACTTGTCTATGGCCTTTTGCAGTGGGATATGCCCTTTATGCACTGGGAGTTTATCTTCAGTATACAATTTTGGTAGGCTGTAGAATTTATTACTCTTTAGTCCACTTACTTCAAGGCAGCCAGCTGGCACAAAGGTAATATCCATGGCCTTTCTCTGGCCCATAGTGTTCAGCAAGATTCAGGTTTTCCTCGTTTTGGCTTTTAACTGCAGCAACAAGTTCTCAGTACAAAAACATGCATTACTTCCAGAGTCCAATAGAGCGTATGTTTGAAAAATTGGGGTTGAGCTTGACATCATCACCTGGACCGGAAGAATGGAAAGCGTTTGGCTTGTACCGGCCCCGGTCACTTCATGTGAGTCCAACGCAACCATCCCGCTGCTGACAGACTTGTCGGTTTCTTCTTGGATTTCTCTTCCCTTTACTTTGTGTGTGCAACACAGTTGGGTGGTTTTGTGAGCACAGGCCACACTTAAGCCTGTTTAGACATTCTTTGCTTCTGTGGCCCTTGATCAAACACCCGAAGCATATTCCGTTGTTTTTTAAATATTCAATCTTATCCTTATGAGGCCATTCATTCATTTTACATGATTCATCCAGAGGTTCTCCTGCACAGAATACACAAGGTCCTTTGACAGTGGGTTTCACATCATTTTGCTTCAAGCTCTTTATAGGCCTTTTATCTTTCTTGACCTCAGGGGTAGCCACTATGGCAAAAAAGCTTTTCTTGTGATCAAGGTGGCTGACCCTTCCGCTGGCGGGTTTGCTTCCCTTCGGATCCCTTTTTAGTATGTTATCCTGTATGTCACCATAGAATGGGTCCATTGCCATCCGAGCGTGACGCTCTATGAATGCAACAAGTTCAGGAAACTTTGCTCTTTTCTTTTTGCGTTCATAAAAGTCATAGGCTTGCGCTTGCCATTTTTCTCTTAACCTATAAGGTAGTTTCAGTATGACTTGCTTCATTTGTGATGGGGTGTTCATTTCATCTTCAATATCCTTCATAGTGTTGAGACATCCACGTAATACAACTGCAAATGTATGCAGCGCCTTTCTGTCTTCACTTTTGATGACAGCCCATTTGGACACTTTCTCCATGTATGCAGACGCAATCAAAAACTTGTTTCCAAAGTTCTCTTTGAGTAGCCTCTTGGCTTCAAGGTACCCTTGTGATCTGCATATTGGCAACTTCTTCCAAGCTCTTTGCCGTGGCCTTCAGTGTATTGTTCTAGGAAGAACAAGCGGTCTCTATGGCTGTCTGTTTTTTCTTCTATTCATATACTCTAATGCACATATGTCAAAGTGAAGGCCACATCCGGCCCGCGAGAAGGTTTTCTACTGCCCTTGGGATGACACTTCTTTATTATTAGATCCGTTCCGCAGCAAGCCGGTGTGGGTAGCAGATGTGATCGGGTCCTTCGCGCCTGCCGATGACATCACGCTTTCAAATATATTGGAGCGTCTTCCAAGAACACGGACGTAGTTTAATTATCACGTTTTGATTAGTCCAACCAGCTACTGTGGGCCGCAGCCGACGCCAATACTGTACGACAACCGTTCTGTCAAAAAGAGCAACGGCTCTCCTCCTCGTCCTCGGCGACTCTCGCTCGCATGCCCTCCCATCCAGCGAGCCGCACGATGCATTCATTAACCTCGGAAACAAAACAACTTGGCAAGACACAAATTCGACCACAACACAGATAACCCAATTCATTACACTATTTCTGTAATATATTTCTTTGCGTCAACGTTTGCCACCCCATGGCTGTTCTACATGCTAACTGAAGACTTCACGTCACTTTTCGTGGCTTTCAGAATCGGATTGTGGTAAAAAGTTATTTGGAGTAAAACACACTTTATTAGACATACTTCATGTTAGAAATCTCACGTTGTTTTATTATTAGTAATTGTTCGCATTTGATAAATTCATTGAGTTTCGACATAGTGCTGAGATGTCCCACACTGTGAGCAGGCATTGAACGCTATTCGAGCGCTAAGTGTTGATAGTGAGTGACTTTTGTTTCTCTTTCCTCCTTCGACACAGCTCGTAGTTTGTTCGTGCCAGCAAACTCAGTAGTTGCAGAATGCCCGTGTTTCACCACGTTTGTTGTTGTGTGTCATGTGTCATGTGTCATCTTCCAAACCGCTTATCCTGTACAGGGTCGCGGGGAGGTGCTGGAGCCTATCCCAGCTGACAATGGGCGAAAGGCAGACTACACCCCGAACTGGTTGCCAGCCAGTCGCAGGGCACACACACACAGACACCGTCACTGAGCGGGAACCGATCCCACGCTGCCCGCACACAACTCAGGCGTGTGTACCGCTACACCATCAGTGACCCTTTGTTGTTGTGTGTAAATGTTAAAAGGTGACTTTAATCATTTAAGTTCGTGTCAGGTAACTGCCGTACATAATAGCCTAGATATGTTCTCATGAGTGATGTCACGTTGATGAACACTAGTTAGTTATTTTGTCTCATATGCTAACTATTCTAGTGATGAAACGTATGTGTATTGTATGTATTGTTTGGCTGATTAATTTCTTAATACAGTGAATTGTAATGTTTAGGCATATTGTTAACAAATGGATATGCATTGGATGATGTTACTAGGTTATTCTTTGTCTGTTTTGTTGCAGACCACAATAAATAGACGTGTCAAGTGGAATACGGGCCTGTGTTTTCTGACAGGATCACCCACATTCATACCTTGCCACTCTAAAATAGGGTCAGCTGGAGACATCATACCAATCATATGATCCTCTCTGTTTTACTTCACATTATGTACAGTTTATACAATCTTGCAGCCCGAGTCAACCAGAAAATTGTTTCCAGTTTGGCAGGAGAAACGCAAACGGAAGTGACGTACGAGCTGCCTCGCAAAAGTAGCAGTAATGTACTTTTTTAAATGTTTGTTTAGTAACTCCGAAGATAAAAACACAACAGCCAGGGGGGTGACAAACATAGTCGCAAAGAAATATATTACAGATATATGAAGCGGGCCATCATCGGCAGGAGCGGAGGACCCGGTCCAATCTAGACATTTTAAAAAATTTCAATGAATATTATATCAGTCCGGCCCTCGGCTTGTCGCAAAATGTTGTATTTGGCTCCAGAATATTTGGAATTTTATGAGCATAAGGCCTTCCTCTCTATAGGTGCTCACTACAGCATACTGACAAAATCGCTTACTGGCAAAAAAACCCTGAAAATATAAGGGCTGGCCAACCCCTGTCATCCTGCGGGAAATATGATATCTGCAATTTTCTGTCATTTTTCACATGGATGCAATAGCCTATTCTTCGACCTCTTGATCCTATATGAATAGGTTAAGCTTAGGGAACCTAAGGGAACCTGAGTACCCAGAGAAAACCCCCGTAGGCCCGGGGAGAACATGCAAACTCCACACAGGAAGGCCAGAGCGTGGGTTGGAACCCACGACTTCTACACTGTGAGGCAAATGTGCCGACCAGTCCCCCCGGGCCACCTATGCAACAATATTTGGTTGGTAAATAGAAATTGGGAAAAATCATAAAACGCTTTGATGCAAAATAAAACCCTGCGCAATCATCTGAGAGAGTAATCGATCCTAAATTTATTTGACAGTGGCAGCCCTAAGACAAACACATGTAAACTCTATGCATATCATGTTCTTGTCTGAGCACGTCTGGCACCATAGCTAGATAGTCATGAGACAAAACAACAAAACCTTAACCCAGAGCCACTCAACTAAATTATTCAGGGGGCCACATTATCAAAAACCCAAGGGGCCAGACCGCCACTGTCGCGATAGCGACATGTGGAGACATGAGCCGCCTCGCTCAGGCTTCATCCTTTTCTCCTCCTGCTTTGGGGGCAAACATCCACCGTGAAAACGCTCAGCCTCTCCCGCTCCGCAATCCCCTCAATTTCACGCGTAGGAAGAAGTGCTCTGAAGCCGCTTCCTTATTCTTTTTCTACCGTCAGTAGAGAGGCATAGCACTGCACAATGCCACAGCGCCTCCTACCTTCCCAGGTGGTGTGTAACATGAGGAGATGTATGTGGCGAACATGCCCCCGGGCTGCCAGTTGAATAGCCCTGCCATAATCCAACCGTAACACAGCATAACATAACATATTATATGTAACATAAATGATAAACATTGTAAACAGCACATTGTGTCCAATTTAAGACCTCTTTCTTTAGCTCAATTTTCCGAAATACTTGAAAAAACCTTTTGTAGAAAGAGTTGATGCTTTTGTCGAAGACTATGATTTACGAAACGACCACCAATATGGCAATATCCCAAAATAATCGTTCAACATCTCTAGCAGTGATGGTATTTGTAGAAAATATAGCTACATCAATTATTCCGAACGAGAGGGGTGGTTTATGTCGATAGGTAATTCGATCGGCCTGCGTGAAAACACTTATTCCGAAATTTCGCCATCTTTACCGTGCATGACTGTGACGTCTGTTTCTGTTATTCCGGAAGCGAGGAGAAGCAGAGCGAGTCTTATATTGTTTGTTGTTCGATTCAATAAAGTTTGAATAATATAAAAGAAGCAAACGAGTGAAAGACTTGGCGGGCGAAATCCTGAACTGGTACATTAGCAGCTCCATAAGGAAGTGTTAACTCATCGTAAGAAAAAAAAAAAAAAACGCGAAATGATGCAAACGTTTAAATTACAAATGGACAGAGCGATGTTTTATTGACATGGAAGTCGCTTCGGCTTCTTCCTCTACTACTATTTCCAGTAGATTTGGTCAATCTGCGTTTGTCAAAATAATTTATTCCGATCAAAAGTGTGTGATGTATGAGCACGCAAGTTCTAATCGAATCAATATTTTTAGTGTCCATGAAAACAATGCATCCGATCAAAATGCTATTTATATACTGGTTTTAGCTACACCCACAACAACAACAAATCTGAAAAACAGTGGATAAATAATTTCACACTACATTTCCAAAATTCTGTAGGCTACGACTGAATGCTTTCAGCAATTATCTTCAACCCCATTTAGAAATAATATATAGTATATATAGTCATATATATAGTATATAGTCACTTTACAGGTCTTGGAGGTGTATTGTGGGAAGGGATTAACTACTTTATTATTATTTTTTTTTTCATTTTACTCACGGGGTTCACTCCACTTTGTGAGTTTGCTTGTGTGTTTGTTTGCTATTTAGTGAGCACTTGTCTGATAGCCCTCAGCTATGCTAGCTTCACAAACTCACAGCAAAGATTCGCAGGTGCCTTTTGTGTCAAACCAATGTTTTTCCCCCTCCATCCAACTACTTGCACCATTTAAGCTCTAAGGACCATGATTATAACTGCATGCTTGACTGTAAGCCGTTCAGTGCCGGGAGGCTTGTTTTTGTTGGCCTTCGGAATACATTACAATTACGCACCGTTTTACCTTCAAGACAACTTGTGCCACTAACAACTGTGACTGATGGTTTCATTATGGGTGATGAAGCGTTCTGAATTGCCCCATAATTCCATCTCCACTAAATGTTCCTGCAAACGGAACTCCATTAATCATGTTGGGGGGGATCATCGGTGGGAGAAATCACACATCAAATGTCACGTTTCCTTTTACGCGTGGCTAGTTTTATTTTACTTGCATACATTCTCATGGAGGTGCATCATTTTTGTATTGTGAATGTCACCGGTTTGCAATGTTTGCAAACATGATAGCTGATGGTGAACCGAAAATGTGTTGTGTCAGTTGCAGGTAAAGTGTCTGTGTGTGCTTATGTTCCTGAGCTTCCCGCTGTCCATGGCTGAGGTCCCTGGACCATGCAGACACTCCATAACTAGGGACCACCTGCTGACACTCAAACATCTGGTAGGTGTTTTCAGAGGCTTCAACATAAGGGGGGAAAAAAAAAATCACGGCGCACAGGGGGTCCTGGGCCATTGTGAAAAATTTGAAAATGTGTTCTTTTTTTAAGATATGTCTGTTATATGTTAAAAAGGCAAAGAACACAAATAAATGTTATTTAAGATAAAATAGGTTGCTGTAATCAAACTATGAATGTTTGAGAATACAGTACCAACACTGGCAAAAATGAGAAATGGTTCATTCGACCTGGCTTATTGGTAGGTAGTACATAGTTGCTTTTTTGTTTGTTCAAAATGGGAACAAAATCACTACCACATTATGTAGTGATCCCTTTTGATCCTTTTTCAGCGGTTACATATAACAGCACAAACACATTTTAACACACACCTCAGGCTACACCCAAGACTGCAGACTGATTGTGGTGGAGCACAATCAAACGTCTGAGTCTGAAACGCTGCTGCTGTACCCCTTAGAATACAGGAGCAGCATTATGATCTTTGTTTTAAGGCACAGTGTTTTACACAGGGAGGGTGAATCAGGTGACGGTTACACTTCTTACTGTATAATAAATATCATTAATAAAATCATCTGAATAATAAGATAATTATTAAGAAGGAAAAAAAAAAAAGAAGCAATAATATGGAAATAATAGAAAGAAGCCTTTTTTCTCGGATTCTGAGAGGCTGTTGTTGACCAATAATAGAGGCCGGCCAACCCCCGGCAATGCATGTGACTCGAGTCAGTGCATGACCATTGAAGGATCTGTTTTTAAAATGCTGCTTTGAACCCATTGACACATGTAAGATGGCTACAATCAATACATTTCTGAGGTCAAATGTCAACTGCTAATGTCACTACGTATTTTTATAGGTTACTGAATGATTGAGGATACTGATTAATTGAATTAATGACGCACAGGCTATGCTACTTTTTCTACTATGACTACATTTGTGTTGTGAGGGTTGAGGGGGTGATTTTGTTTTTTGTTTTTTATTAACAGACGCAGCTTGAACATTCTATTCAAAAAGTTGTAAACACATGTTTCCGTCTCCACTTTGTTTGCACAGATGGATAACCAATTGAGAAGCGGGTGCTCGATAACCTACACATTCATAGAACAGAAATCTTTGGTAAGCTACCTTTTAATTTCATATGGCGGCTCCTTAAAGGTTTAAAGTTTCCATAAACAGGTTTAAAGAAGGATGGGCATTGGGCCAAATCACCGTGACATTACATGATTGGTGCTTGAAACTATTCATGTTAAATGCTTGAAACTATTCATGTTAAATGCCAGATGGCATTTTTAACAATTAAACACTCAATTCTGGTACATATGTGAAGTTATCCCTTTAAGTTCAACCGAACCTCTTAAGATTCAACTTAAATGCATTGCAAAACAAAAACAAAAAAAGAAGTATCGATAGCGTTGTGGTTCTTGCTGAGAAATATGAACATGTGAGTGAGTTGAGCAAAAGAAACAAGAGATGCTATCTTAGCCTGGATACATTCCTTCCATTCAATCAGGAGATTGGAGACTCTCTCTGTGAATGCTCTTTATGTTCAATATCAGTGTGGAATTAAGTCAAAATGGTCTACACTGGAGTTCTCTGTGGAGGTAGCTCACATATGGAGGGTGTCACAGCGTTCCAATCTTTTTCTATTTTAGGCTGCCAATTAGTTGAGATTGAACCAACAGAGCCTCTATTAGTTGCGGCCAACTAGCGCACTCCATCTGGCCTTGATTGCTTCGAGATGAAATAACACTCACGTGCATAGACTGAACATAACTTTTTCTGATCGCTTCTCTGATTATGGCCACCCTTCATTTTGATACAGTATTCCTCTTTCCTGACCGCACTTTCTGATTCGCCACATGCAGAGCAAGTGTTGCTTCGTGAAAGCCGCCTTACCCTGGATATTGGAGCTCCTCACCACCCACTTCAAATATAACAGGGGATCGGTCAATTATAGCTACGTTCAGTCTTTGAGAGCACTCATCCTCAACATCTACTCGCAGAAATGTGTTCCCCAGATGAACGAGGAGGTTGAGGTGAGCGTAGGCTGCATGGACGCCGGAACTGACGTCGCAAAAGGTTGACGTGGAAACTGACAGAACCGGCGCGCTGTTCCCTGATGCCCATGACAGGACAAGCCCGAGAGTTTTGAAGTGCTTTACAGAGGCTCGCCCGCGGAAGCGTTGCAGAGAGCTTCGAGGGTGCTGTCCGTTTATTTGGAGCTGGTAACGACGAGCGATGCGCCAGTGGACTGGAGCTGCCAGTATGAATACTCAACGTTCTTCGGCTCGAGCACGGAGCAACCGGAAGCGTCCCCCACGCAAGGCTGCACAGGTGGGATCATCCGTCTTTTGCGGGCTTCTCTGATGTTACTCGGAGGTCACGGATTGTGTGTAATCTTCTGCAGACAGTTATGTTACGAGGTCAGTGAAGGCCTCTCAGAGAAGACCACTGAGAGACCTGTACAAGCTTGGCTTCATCATCACCTCCATCTTCGGAGCACTACTGCTCATATTTACTCTCGTCTGTCTAATCACACAAAAGGTACCGGTGCTTCTATTTGCTAATTCCCAAATCATCTGCTCCACTAAAATCCCTAACGTGATCACGTGTGCCTTGGCGTCTTGGTTGTGCCCTCTGACAAAGGCCTACGGAAGAATGCAAAAGAGTAATCGCGCTTTCCAAATGCTTTCCAAATGAAGGACTTCTTAGCGATGACTCATTTGAGATGATGTGACCAACAGAGCTGTGCTCCTCAAACCACTGCGGCAGACGTTTACTTACTTTCACCACTTGTGAAGCTCGATAATCTGAATTTTGTCATGGTCCAAGTGCGTTCGCACGCCATGAATTAGATAAAAGACATAATAGAGGCTGTGGAATGTCATCAAATCAAAGTAAAACTGCAGCTGCAGTCAATTTGTATTAGGCCTATGCAAATATGCAGGAGGATTAACAACACAAAATCACACGCTATGTTGTTCGCGTCAAATTACACAAACAACTGCATTCAGGTGGAATACAAAGTCGATGATCATTCTGGCAAACGTACACAAAGTGTTCTAAAGTATTTTATGCTCATAGTGTAGGAGATAGATATACAGTTCGGTTCAATTTGTCAAGTTAGATAAGACCTTGTACTAGGGCTGTTCGATTTTGCCTCATAAAAAAAAAATCCAGATTATTTTCTCTCAAACTCGATTTTACAATTTCGATTTCTTTGTAAAATAAAAAATAATGAAAAACGAAGTATTTTGAATGTCTTTTATTTCAACTTAATTTTTCTTTCTTTGAACTCAAAATGTCAGTCAATTTAACTTAATACACACGGAACAATCCATTGGGATTAACAGCATTTTACTTACACAATAGATTCCAGATCTGTTCTTAATTAAACCAATAATGAAAGGGGAAAGTGCATATCCCATCTGAAACGAAATCATCAACATGAGAGAAGGTAGACAGTCAAGTCTGTAAACCAAACAGTCTGTCAGCAAGTCATTTTTCCACCCAGATAGTGACTAGCCTTTCAAGTACAGATGCATAGTCATGACCAGAGGTCCGTTGTAGAGGAGAAAAAAAGTGACGTCTTTCAGACGTTGAGTTACTTGCTCACGGGTTGTATTGTATATGCGGGGCACACACTACACTACAGATCTATTTTTGCCCGATTTATTAACTAAACGCTCTCTTGCCTGAGCAAATAGCAGAATCGCCGGTAGCGCCAGGGTGTTGTTGTAGTTTTTCCGGACTGTGCACTCGTGGGAGGAAGCGGAAACGCAGAGGAAACTACGGTGCGTTAGATACACCAAAAATAACAAAATCGAACGTGCCGATTTGAAAGTTTTTAACAACGTTTTATCCAGAAAATTCGGTTACGGTAAAAATAACAAAATCAAACGTGCCGATTTGAAAGTTTTTAACAACGTTTTATCCAGAAAATTCGGTTACGGTTCAAAATCGCTTAATCGAGCAGCCCTACCTTGTACCCGCTGTTATTGTTCCCCGAGGGGGGAAAAAATCAGTCTTCCGCATCTGTTGTCTGCGTCTTTGCAGTGGTGTTTTTCGCAGCCATTTTAGTTTTAGTCTCAGTCTTTTGGACAAAAATGCTTACTATTCTTAGTCACATTTTAGTCATCCCTATATGTGATCATTTTAATCTAGTTTTAGTCAACAAACTCTCAAAAAGCCTTTAGTTTAGTTCTGGTCAACAAAAACTCAAAGAGGTTTTAGTCTACTTTTTGTCACATTAACGACCAATCATGGCTCACCTGTTTTCTGAAGGTGAACCATGATTGGTTCTCTGTGGTGTGTCAAATTCATAAGATATTTTTATTTTTGCTTGGTTTTAATGTTAGATGTTTATGATCTAACACATTTTATAATTGTTCGGTCTAATGTACCATATTTAGACCATACTCATGTCTCAATAATACACATGATTTTAAAATCCTACTGGATTCGATTAACTCGCTCGAGTTTCTGTTCAAGCCTTCATGCACGGTGTGTCTGTATTGGAGTCATACTGCAATATAATGAATTGCTTTCAAAAAGCTACTAATATATAACACGGGATGGACAACTGGCACCACGCGACCACACTCTTGAGTAATGACAGTGAACAATCAAAAGGCCGATTATTCCGCCCCACTGGAAAAAAAAAGATTTCGGGGGGGAGAGGGGGTCTAATATAAATTGAGAGGTGTTTCCTCTTCTACATTGGACTCCCAAATACTAGTGGCTCTATACCCGCATGATCAATTATTCGCAGATTTTTTTTTCAATGTAGATTTCCCTATGTTTTGCCTTTTTTTTTATAGTAGCAAACTTCCTTTTTACGTGCAAAAAGTATATTAGGGGTTTATCAGCGTGTTTTGTAGAATTTAGGGGGTTTAACACACATATACATATACACATATATACATGCATATACACACACATATATATATATATATATATATATATACACACACACACACATCATGCCAGTTCCTCTTTTGACTGACTAGGGCCTGCCTCGTTGTCGTCAGGAATTGTCTATAATGAATCATAGCCAAGATAAAAAAAAATAAAAATAAAAATCACTTCCTGCTCAACACCTTTAAAGTATAAAAATGCTTTTGTTTTACATTTAGTCTACTTCTAGTAGGGGCAAACGCCGTTTCACCTGTGTAGATTCTCTCTCTTTTTTTTGTGGGACTAGCTATTCAACATTATGGAACGATTAGACTAACTTCCACATGTCCTCAATGAGCATCATAGCCGTATGATATGAAAGCCTACTTACATAATTTTTTTTTTTCTTCATATTTCACCACACGACAGGCACTTCTCTCCCACTGTAAAAAAATGACTTGTTGTCTCGACAATAAAAAGAACAGATGTGACGGATATTTTTAAAGTTCTGTCTTTCAGTTCAGCTAGTGGTGAGTACAGGCCACAAGATCTAGCTAAGTAGAAATAAAGTAGGCTACAAATGCTTGTGGGGAAAATGATACTTTTTTTTTATTATGTTGAGCAGACACGTAATTTTTTACAGTGTGAGAGTTACTCATTGTCAACATTATTGCAGTGTGATCAAGTCAGGGGCGGAGCCATGGGTGGGCCTGGGTGTGCACAGGCCCACCCAGATTGACAGACTGCCCACCCAGTGAGATTCATGAAAAAATATATATATACTTTAACATTTTTAGAAAATATTTATATTTTTGAGTTTGTGTTTGTTGTATTTGTATTTTATTGAATATTAAGAATGGCATAACTGTGGTTGTCTTAGGAAGATTCATATTATTCCATTTGTCATTTTATTTGAATATACAATGTGTCGGCGCAGGAGGATTGTGCTCAGGGAGAGGAATATTCAGGCCCTGCCTGATTTTTCCAGGTCCACCCATTAGTCACGTTCTGGCTTCTCCTCTGGTTCAAGATCCACTGATAATGGGAATTTAGAGTTCTCAACACAAAAGGAGTTGCACACTCCCAGCCTTACTAACTTGCAGGAATCTATATATATATATATATATATATATATATATATTATATACATATATATATTATATAAATATATATATATATATATATATATATATATATATATATATATATATATATAAAACAACCCCAATTCCATTGAAGTTGGGATGTTGTGTAAAATGTAAATAAAAACAGAATACAATGATTTTCAAATCACGTTCAACCTGTATTTAATTGTATACGCTACAAAGACGAGATATGTAATGTTCAAACTGATGCATTTCATCGTTTTTAGCGAATAATCATGAACTTAGAATTTTATGGCTGCAACATGTTCCGAAGAAGCTGGGACAGACTCATGTTTCCCACTGTGTTCCATCACCTTTTCTTTTAATGAGATTCCATAAACGTTTGGGAACTGATGACACTAATTGTTAAAGCTTGGTATGTGGAATTCTTTAAACAATCTTGCTTGATGTCCAGCTTCATCTGTTCAACAGTCTGGGGTCTCCATTGTCATATTTTCTCCTTCATTATTTTCTGTACATTTTCACTGGAAGACAGGTCTGGACTGCAAACAGGCCAGTAAAGTACCCGCAGTCTTTTACTAGGAAGCCACGCTGTTTTAATGTGCAGAATTGTGGTTTGGCATTGTCTTGCTGAAATAAGCAGTCTATGAAAAATCTATGAAAAAGTTGTTGCTTTGGATGGCAGCATATGTTTCTCCAAAACCTTCATGTACCGTTCAGCATTAATGGTGCCTTCACAGATGTAAATTAGTAAGTAAGTGTAAGTTACCCACGCCATTGGCACTAACACAGCCCCACACCATCACAGATGCTGGCTTTTGAACTGTGTTTCCATAACATTCCGGTGGTTCTATTCTTTTTTGGCCCCGAGGACACGATGTCCACAATTTCCTAAAAAAAATTTGAAATGTGGACTCGTCAGACCACTAAACACTTTTTCACTTTGCATCAGTCCATCTTAGAAGAGCTCGGGCCCAGACAAGCCGGAAACGTTTCTGGGTGTTGTTGATTATTGGCTTTTGCTTTGCATAGTCGAGTTTGGAGTTGTACACAAAACAAAACACAAATTAAAAAAATAAATAAATAAATAAATAAAAAAAATTTAAAGTTATATTTTGTCATGAATCTCACTGGGTGGGCAGTCTGCCCAGGCCCACCCATAGCTCCGCCCCTGACCTCGCCCCAGCTTTGCTTATGAATGACTGAGCAATTCAGGGAAGCTCCTTTTATACCCAATGATGGCGTCCACCAGCTCCCAGTTAGCCTGTTCACCTGTGGGATGTGCCAAACAGGAGTTTGATGAGCAATCCTCAACTCTCTCAGTCTTTTTTGCCACCTGTCTCAGATTTTTTGCAGCCCTAAAATTCTAAATTCATGATTATTTGCTAAACACAATAAAGTTAATCAATTTGAACATTAAATATCTTGTCTTTGTTGTGTGTTCAATTACATATAGGTTGAACACGATTTTCAAGTTATTGTACAGTATTCTTTTTTTTGGGGGGGGGGGTTCACAACGTCCCAACTTCAATGGAATTGATTGTTGTATCTATATATATACTGTATACAGTGGGTACGGAATGTATTCAGACCCCTTGAAATTTTTCAGTCTCTGTGTCAATTGCAGCCATTTGGCAAATAAAAAAAGTTCATTTTAACTTTTACACTCAGCACCCCATCTTGACAGAAAAAAAAAAGTTTTTTGCAAATATACGAAAAAAGAAAAACTGAAATATCATCTGGTCATAAGTATTCAGACCTTGACGTACTTTATTGAGTAGAAGCCCCCTTTTGAGCTAGTACAGCCATGAATCTTCTTGGGTTTTTCACACCTGGATTTGTAGATCCTCTGCCATTCTTCCATGCAGATCCTCTCCAGTTCTGTCAGGTTGGATGGTGAACGGTGGTGGACAGCCATTTTCAGGTCGGTCCCTCCAGAGATGCTCAATCGGGCTCTGGCTGGCCCAGTCAAGAACAGTCATGGAGTTGTTCTGAAGCCACTCCTTTGTTATTTCAGAAGTGTGCTTCGGGTCATTGTCCTGTTGAAAGGTGAACCTTAGGCCCAGGCTGAGTTCCTGAGCACTCTGGAAGAGGTTTTCCTCCAGGAGCTCTCTGCACTTGGCCACATTCATCTTTCCTTCAAATGCAACCGGTCGTACTGTCCCTGCAACTGAAAAACACCCCCACAACATGATGCTCCCACCACCATGTTTCACTGTAGGGATTGTATTGGACAGGCGACGAGCAGTGTCTGGGTTTCTCCACACATACCGCTTAGAATTAACACCAAAAAGCTCAATCTTGGTCTCATCAGACCAGACAATCTTACTTCTCATAGTCTGGGAGTCCTTCATGTGTTTTTCGGCAAACTCGATGCAGGCGAGGCTTCCGTTGCGCCACTCTGCCATAAACCCCGACCAGTGGCGGCCGGCAGTGATAGTTGACTTTGTGGAACTTTGTCCCATCTCCCTCCTGCACATCTGGAGCTCAGCCACGGTGGTCTTTGGGTGCTTCTTTACCTCTCTCACCAAAGCTCTTCTGCCACGATTGCTCAGTTTGGCTGGGTGACTAGGCCGAGGAAGAGTTGTGGTCTTCTCAAACTTCTTCCATTTGAGGATTATGGAGGCCACTATGGAACCTTGAGTGCTGCAGAAATTCTTTTGTAACCTTGGCCGGATCGGTGCCTTGCCACAATAACTGTTGCCTGATCTCCTTGGGTAGTTCCTTCGACATCATGACTCTCATTTGCTCTGACATGCACTGTGAACTGTAAGTCCCATATAGACAGGTGTGTTCCTTTCCTAATCAAGTCCAATCAGTTGAATTAAACACAGCTGGACTCCAATAAAGGAGCAGAACCATCTCAAGGAAGATCAGAAGAAACAGACAGCATGTGAGTTAAATATGACGTTTTTTTGCAAAGGGTCTGAATAATTATGACCATTTTAGTTTTTCTTTTTTCATGAATTTGCATAAATTTAAGTTTTTTTCTGTCAAGATAGGGTGCTGAGTGTACATTAATAGGAATTAAAATGAACTTTTTTGATTTTGGCAAAGGGCTGCAATGACACCAAAAGTGAAGAGACTCATTTAAATTTGATTTCACACCAAAAAATTAACTCGGTTAACTCGGTTTTATTTTCTTCCTGTAGGTACGTAGTTTTACTTTAACAAGCTGCTCGACGGCTCATTGAAGAAATCCCAAATAATTTGCACATTTTGCAAAGCCAAATTCAAATACTATATTAGTTGTATAGCTTTGGTGTATCCGGTGTAACTGTTGTATTTTACAGGGAAAGAATCATACTCAAAAATCAAAGAAAGCTATTAGAACAGTCTGAGTCAAATTATACTTTTATATGTTTCCCACATTAATTCCAAGATTTTACAAATAAATATCGGTTCCAAGCTTCATAAAAAAATGTAGTTGAAAAACACGATTAATCGCGATCAAGGCCAAACCCCATAAGTCACATTTTGGTGAATTCCTATTTTTTTCAAAACCTATACTATTGGTCAGTCCACACGCGTGGGTGTTTTACTTTTACACATTAATGACAAATCTAAAGTGTTGAAAATGGCTTGCTCTCTTTCACGTTGCAATGATAATGGTTGGACAAACTTGCCATTTTAGGGTCTCCTGAAAAGTGACTACGTATTTCGGAGGTACAAGATTTTGGCCCAACGCCAGCGATATATTAATTCTAAGCGGATTTTCGTGGGTCCGATTCCCGGTAACTAGTGGGCTTCTGGCGTAGAGTTTCAAATTGCAATATCACCACCAACATGTTCCACAGACATAATCAGCACTGTTTTTCAGTCTCGCATGAAAGCTTGGATTTACAACATATATAATGTGAAAAAGTGAACTTAACAAGATGCATAACAGTATGATTGTGGCCAAAACCTCAGTGTACATGGTTCTTACTACAGGACTGTTGCTAAATTGGGTTTACTTGATTCTATAATCTTTGGCTGTTAGATAAATGTTGAGTGTTCAGTCTAGAGAGTCCTTCCAGTCAGGATTGCAAACACATGGTGGAAATTCACCAGGCTGAGCAATAACGTGCATTCCACAGCATGTTACAGCCTATGAATGAGTTCATATCTTCATCTTATGGCCAGTAACACTAAATCATAAATCAGACGCGTGACCTCTGACCAACAGTACCTTGAAAACATTCTGGTATTCTTGATAACAATGCTTTGCTGAAGGCAAACCCAGAACCGCATGAAAGCCCAAACATATGGATCATTTTAGTCTCAAAATCAAGCCCCCCCCCCCAAAGAAAAAGACTGTTTAGGTTTGCTCTTGATTGAAACAAAAATGTAATATGAAGAGAAATACCTTACATTGGCCAATATAGCATCACTTGAAGAATTGGGCTACAAAGTAATTACTCATGTGGATAACATTTTGGATTTCTGTAAAGACAGATTAGCAGGACAACGAAAAATGACAAATTTAATGTGGGTTTGTATTGATTCGTATGTTAGCTTTCCCATTTCACCAGTGTTAATTTTGACAAATATTTTAGTTTAGTTTTAGTTATTGTCATTCGACAAAAAATCATTAGTTTTAGTCATGAATTAGTCATCTGATTGTATTTTAGTTTTAGTCCAATTTTAGTCGACAAAAGTAAAGAGCAATTTTGATTTAGCCGATGTTTTCCTTCAGCATGCATTTCAACGTTTATATAGAAATTATAACACACCTATTTGAAACTGTAGTTTAACACGCAAGACGCGCATTTAACACAACTGTGTCATTATTAAACTTTGTTTCAATGACAAATGTTGACATGACATGAATATTATGCCATCTTAAAACTTAAAAATTACCTAAAGAAAGGTAACAAAAGAAAGGGCTTGGGAAGCTAACATTGTCAACAGATCTAATGCTAATGGGGTCAAACTGCTGTAATTTACAACAGCGTAATATGCACGCAATTATTTTCAGTTCTCCACAGTCTAATGCTACAACAATGTGAGCAACGGCAAAAAAAATTACCTTAGAGAACATCTCGGGATGTACATTCTGTTGATTCCTTTCCAATTCTTTGTATTCTTCCCACGAATGACCGTTCTACATTATTTACACTTTGTCTATTTTGTTCATCATTGAAGGTGAAGTGGGCACAAAAATCTTTTCGTCGCTTTCTACCAGCATTATTTTGATATAATGGACAACATCTCTGACTTTCAACATTGTATCTGTCTCGTTTTCACTAACAAGTTCATTTTATATTTTTTTTAACAGGAAAATGAAAAAAGTTGTCATTTTCTATTTTATCAATAAATTTGGGAGAAATTAAGAAATAGTGACTCTATGAATAACGCCCCTTGTTAATGAGCAGAATGGCCGCGCCCCCTACCGTTCTATCCTTGTTCGGCCGGAGTCACGCGAGGGACAGATTCCAAACCCTCCATTGGAAATCATTGTACTTTCATTGCTTGTAACGTCCAAAAACGGCGATCAATTGGCACCAAAATTTATGTGAATATCTCTACTAATGCCCACTTCACCTATCAAAAGGATTAACCTCTCCGTGGCTGATTTATATGAGAATGAGGAAATGTGGAAGTCAGCAGAGCTACATAGGCTGAAACCAGCGCACACTGCTTCTTTGCTTGAAAAAAAACAAAAAACAAAACACTGCTGCTTTGCTGATCATGGTAAGGAAGGGCGAGGCATCAAACACCAGTCAGGATATTTAAAGAGACTGAAGTGGAAATGAGACGTGCACATTTATTTGGATGAGGAGTGCCCCAGATTTTCGGCTTATAACGCGCCGTCCAATTTGGAAGGTAACAGCCGAAATGGCACATTCTAATGCGGACACACTCTCGGCTGTGCAGTCAGCCTCGCTGGAACTTTTCGTTCGCTGTTCGATGAGGACTTTTGTCACTCTCAAGCCGCTTCACTTGGGCAGAAGGGGGCTGCAAGCAAAAAGCAGAGACACCGCGTGCAACTGCTTTCGAGGCGACATGAAAACACAGGCTCATCTTCACCTCCATACGCTGGGTGGACAGTAAGGAGCTAATGTTGTTGTGCTCACGCCTTTTGTTTTAACGGCCTGGAGCTAGTTGTTGCTAAACTTCCGCTGTCCCAATCCTACCTTTAACCGGGGAGGGAAGCGAGGGGCTCCAATCTGCCTGCTGCTGCTGCAAGCCGCGTCTCTCTCCCTCCTGAGACATGTGTTTAGCGTCGCTAAATGTCAGAAATATAACCAGTCGGTTTTCGTGTGCGCATTCATGCTCTTGTCCGCTTCAGCTTGTGAAAGTGGAGGAGCAATCGCCACTCTATTTTTGATTTTGTGGAGGTGTTCATGATGAGATCACGTTTTATGTCAATAAATCCAAACTATTGTGCAGAACACTTTTATACTTTCACAGTTTGAAGTGGACAAGAGTAGGAATGTGCATTTGCATTTTGGTGGCGATTGGTCACCGTTTTAGACAACATAACTGACAAAGCGAGTAATATTACCAAGCCTGCCTTCCTCGCGTGACGTAGACCGCTGAGACCGAAAACATAACATAAGCCACGCCCCTTTTTGGGGCGTGGAAATTTGCCGTAAACCTAATCACAAAAAAAGACCTTAAATCACTAAAGAGTCTTTTGAGGTGGGCATTTTAGTACTAATGTCGTTTTTACATGCAAACCTATTATATAAGTGCCAATGTTAAGCTCACCCAAGTGTCACTTTAATCAACACGCCGTGTTTTGACTCGTGGAGGCTCATAGAACATATTTTTGTCAAGAATCTTTGACCAATTCAAAGCAGTGAAACTCTCGTATCAAGAGCTGGGAGAGGCAGGGAGATTAAAAAAAAATGTTCAATGGTGCAATCAGGAGATTGTTAACTACGCTGTGATTGACACTGAACAACAACCTGCAAAGCGGTGGCACAGCTGTGAGTTGTTGAGAATGCTGTGAATGTCTGTGACTGAAGGTTCTACAGCCCAATAAAAAAAAGGCCTTCATGGCTTAGGTGCCCTTTAAGCAAGGGTCTTAAATCACCCCGGGAACTACAAAGCTCTCGATTGATCCAGTGTGTGACTAATCTTCTGTACCGGGATGAGTTGAATGCAGAGGTCGGACTGTGTGCAAAGCCAGGAAAACTGCATTTGTGACATAAACCTTAAGACAGGTATACTGTCTTGGAAATATCTTCCATTCACAAGTCTACGCTGACACTCAATTCCTGGCGGCCACGGCAGCCCCGTTTCAGGCCAGGAAAGAAAACGATGATCCTGACACAAATGTGGGCAAACGTGACAGGCGGTGGTTAGCCCAAAAGATTTTTAAAATGTCAAAAGATTTGCCACGACAGTCAAGGTGAGGTGAGGAGAAACTTAGTCAGCCGTCAGAAAACGATGAGCAGGAAGCTGAGCCTGATAATACGGAATTATTATGCGTATCGAAACATATACACATCTGGATGTGTACATGTCGCTGACTACAACTCTTTTAATGAAAGACAAGTCATGGGTTACCTTTTTGATAGCGCTTAATGGTGAATGCGTGTGTGGGCGCATGACAGAGAGAGAAAGAGAGTGTCTCTTTCTCTTTCTCGCTGTCACTATCTCACACGCACACACACGCACAGTCACAATGTTTGGTAATGGAAAATGACTTCTTCATCATTGCTTTGTTGAACGTTGATGGAGCGGAATTGTGGCCAGCGGTCATGATCCCTGACTTACAGTAGACACAAAAGGTCTACACACCCCTATTCAAGTGCCAGGGTTTTTGTGATGTGAAAAATATGATGATAAATACTCTTTAAACTTTTCCCACCTTTAATGTGACTTATACAACTTCACTGGAGAAAAAAAGCCAACAAAATCTTTATGAGGCAGGGGCGTCAAATTAGCCCCTCCGGGAATTCTTGGGCATTTTTTAAGATTGTTGCGATCGAAAATGCTTCATTCTGTGGGCCATTTTCCTAAAAGTTGCAAAAAAACGTAATTTGTTCACAATTAAGCAAACATTTTTCTACCAATTTTAAGTGGGTTTTCACAAAAGAGCGACAGATATTTAACAATGTGTATATTCTGAATTGAAAAAGCACACATCTCCTCTCAGCATCTGGAGTTGAATCAAATATGACGTCTTTTTCTCAATGTGGCTCCTCAGTGCTTCTTCTTTCTGGGAGACTGCAGCTAAATATTTTTGTAAGCTGATAATAAGACAGAAGGGCTCCTCCACTGATGACTTTCTCTCTCTGGGATCTTCTCAAAGCTGGGTGCTCACTAACAGACAGCGGGATGTTGAAAGCTTCACAGATCTGACAAGAAAGTGAAAACTTTCAGCACTCTTGGACTTTTTCCCCCAAATGCGTGCTTGATTAAATGTAATACCACATCATCAGTCAATACAGTGAAATAACTAAAGGTGGGCAGTAAATCAAATTTTCAATTTGTGAATGTTGTTAGGAGCATGTGAAAACATGTAATAGTACATTTACAATCATTGTTCGTGTGATTATAAGGTTTTGTACACAAGTAACATTTTGTACACAAGGGAGTTTAGTGCTACCTCTTCAGTTGATGATTTTGCACATATCTCAAATCTGTCTCATGATTAAACTTCAACTTACACATTTAACGAGAGGTTTAACGATTGATCCACGTCAGCATATTGCCCAACGCTAGGCTTAATACACATTATTCACATACACATTTTATATAACCAAGTGTCTCACCTTAATTTATTCGCTTCAATCGCCTCCGTGAGGATTTGTAGAGAGTGCCTCAATCCATCCATTATCTGCCGCTTATCCGAGGTCGGGTCGCGGAGGCAGCAGCAGCTCGAGCAGGGAAGCCCTGACTTCCCTCTCCCCGGCCACGTCTTCCAGCTCTTCCGGAGGGATCCCAAGGCGTTCCCAGACAAGCCGGGAGACATAGTCCCTCCAGCGTGTCCTGGCTCGTCCTCGAGGCCTCCTGCCGGTGGGACATGCCCGGATGGCCGAACTTCTCACCCTATCTCTAAGGGAGAGCCCGGACACCCTGTGAAGGAAACCCATTTCGGTCACTTGTATGACCCTCATGACCACAGGTGAGAGTAGGAATGTAGACTGACCCGTAAATCGGCTCAGCTCCTTCTTCACCACGACAGACCGATCCGCCCGTCGATCTCCCGTTCCATCCTACTCGCGAACAAGACCCCAAGATACTTGAACTCCTCCACTTGTGGCAGAATCTCATCCCCGAGCCGGAGAGGGCACGCCACCCTTTTCCGACTGAGGACCATGGTCTCAGATTTGGAGGTGCTGATTTTCATCCCGACCGCTTCACACTCGCTCCAGTGAGAGTTGGAGATCGCGGCTTGAAGAAGCCAACAGCACCACATCATCTGCAAAAAGCAGAGATGCAATACTGAGGCCACCAAACCGGACCCCGACAGTGCATGTTTCTTTCAAACCTTTTCACGCGTAATTGGCTCTCAGGGCTACACTAATTGACCCGCCTCCGCTGACCCCAGAACCCTACGGGGTGTATATTCTGCCAGCATTTCTTTGATGTATTCAGCACCTGAGCCATTCAGTGATTTATAGACCAAATGAAAGTAAAACTACCTCCAGCCCATATGTGTCCATCTTCGCGCCAGTGACTCACCTCTGAATTGGCTGCACACCTGAGCTGAGGTTAGAGGCCACCGCACTAAGTAGATAAAAACTGCGTTAACACTTTAAAGAATTTAAACTAACCTCCAAGTTTAACGCTTTAACTTGGACAGTCCTAGGGCAAATGTCACACTGCTCATCAGCAAAAGAACACCATACGTACAGGGAAGCACGGCAGTGGCAGCGTCATGCTTTGGGGCTGTTCTTTCTCAGCTGGAACCGGGGCCTTAGTCAAAGCAGAGGGAATCATCAACCGTTCCAAATAGCTGTCAGTGTTAGCACAGAATGTTCAGACCTACGGTGGAAAGCAAAAATTCAACAATTAAAAAGGAGCATCTTACTAGAATGGCTGAAATGGATCTGAGATTAATCAGAGGCACTGTAAATGGTGGCGGGTGTGTACTGACTACTACTTAAAATGAGTTTGAATCTGATCGGTTTATTCTGAACACAGCTACATTCAAAGTTATAGAAGGGTGCGCACGCTTGTGCAACCACATATGTTTACTTTTACTTCCCCTCGCGAAATGAGTTGGACAGGTTTTAGGTAACATTGAGGGTGAGAAAAGTATGTAAATGATTTATCATGGTCTCATTTTTTTTTTTTTTTTTTTACAGTGTTCCCTCACTTTTCATAGATGATTACCCCCCAACACACACACAGTTCCCTCTCTTCTAAACACTTGTTACACTTAATAAATGTGACTTTTAACATGCAAAATGTAGAATAAATAACGAGCTGCTGACTTTAGGCGACGAGATGTGAGATTTTTATGGGGTCCGTTTTGGTAAAACAAACTTCCCCTAAAAAAAAAAAAAAATGTTCCCATTTTTTGACTGGTCCGACTTAGAAGGAAAAATAGCAAGAAAATGTGCCCGAATATTACTAACGAGGTAAAAATGCAATACATGAAGTCACAAATGAAATATCGTGATAGAGTGACTCAGCAATAGCCTAACCGTGAAGTAGCGAAGGAACACGTATATCACAAAAACCTGCTGTTTGATCACGGGTGTGTAGACTTTTTCCCTAACTGTAGGTATGAATTTTAATGCGAGATGGGCCTCTGCAGTGTATTTTTATTGAAAGTCATTGCATTAAACTAATGATGTCCCTTTCATTGAAAACCAGAGGACCCGCGTCTGTCGCAGATTGGGATCATGTATGATTTCTAGGTAAGAGCACATTTCACAATGCCTTAAAAACATCCCTCTTTGCATTATCTTGACGCGTGTTGTTGTCATTTGACGCAGAAACCAGCAAGGGACAGAAATGGAGCTACAATAATGTGAGTATACGTCCAAGTTACTTTTCTGAGCAAATGCTTGATCTTAGTGGGTGAGGTACATCCTGGGCAATTTTACAATTTGACGTCCAATTGTTGGGGCGCCAGACGTTTCTGGGGCATGTTTGAGGTTGATCAGCCTTGCAGAACTTGGCAAACTCGTTGATTTCTGTAATGTCGGCAATATCCATGTGGTTGGAATGATGGCCGGGAAACGTTCCAATGTGTCACGACTCCCTAAACTAGTACGAACCCTAACCCTAACCGGCAGGTAAACGAGCTCCCTTACCTGCCGGGTGAGTAGAAGCACATGTGGCTGTAGACAAACAGTGGTAAGGTTTCTACGTTCTGGACTTGGAGTTGACACTGCTATATGTTCATATTTCTTTCTGTTTCTCTTTGGGCTTAAGCCTGTCAGTTTGAGGTAATCATCATCTTTCATCTCTCCCTCTCCAACAAATGTCTTCCCTCATCACCTCCGTAAATCATCTCCTTGGTCTTCTTTGCTTCCTACTCAATGGCTCCATTTCAAGCATTCTTCTACCGCTAGCCTACAAGTGATTGTGTTGACTTTTATTAGTCATTTTTATACCTTTACAAGTGACTTTGAACCTTGCTGGTCGTAATCAGGAATTTACCAGTGAGCATCCCCGACCCAAAAGCAGAGGCACATTCTTTCAGACGTGCTTTGTTGGCACCAACCTGCTATTTGAGTCAAAGACTTCAGAATGTTTCCATGATGCCAAAGTAGCTGTTGCTAATGTTCTTTGCACCAAGGTTCATACAGCGGTGCAAAGCTTGGTTTTCATCCCAATTTCAACATTTCAAATTTGGGCTGTGATGGTAGAAGCTAGATGGAAGAACTTAACCCGAACGTGTTTTTTTTCAAAAACATGTTCCATGCAGGCCCCCTTGTTGAAACAATGCATTCTAATAAATATTGTGGAATAAGAACTAATCAACCTGTTTTTAGCCATATCTGGGGTCAGCCATTTTGCAGCTCACCTGTTTTCTGAAGCTGAGCCATGATTGGTCGTCATCTGAGCCCTGAGCATCTCTGATGTCATTTTCAGTAGACAGAAGTGACAAAATGGCCGCCCCCAGAGATGGCTGGAAACGACTAGATTAACACTTATTTCACAAACGCAATATTTATCATAATGTCGTGTTTCAACTAGTGGGCCTGCGTAGAACAGAGTCTTGAAAAATAATATGTTTGGGTTGACTTCCCCTCTAAATGACTGGAATAATGACTAGTACTGGACAATGTGTCAACCCTACTATTAACTTTGGGGTCATTGATTTATAAGTCTAAAATAATGATTGACATCATTTTCTTTTGGCATGTTTATGTTAAATGGCTTTACGGAAATGATGACACGGTACATTTCAGTCAGTCTTGACCTGGGCACATTGTTGTATTCCACATGGGCGCTCTTTCAAGTCAATCTAACTCCACGCTGTGTTCGCTGCATAAACATAGAAGACTGGGCTCTCCAACCTTTTTGAAATGGATAAGGTCTACTTCTTTGGCATTGATTAATGTGTGCAAATTTGCTCACTACCTTTAATTAGATGCTATTATTAATGATTAACGATCGTCATCTCTGTAAGAACACTGAGCATGTTGATGATTTCCAGGGGTGGGCATTCCGTCAGACTGAGGGAGCGGTCCGTCGGTCCGTCACTGATGGACGCCCGTTTTGCTGACGATTGACAAATGACGGGATGCGTTTTGAAAATGGCGGACTAAGCACTGTCGGAAGTGGATTTTCGTCCGTCAGGGTAATTGTCACTGACCGCGTCCGTCAGTGATGAACTGAGAGGACTCCCATTTTGCTGGTGTTTTTTTTTTTTGGGGGGGGGGGGGGGGGGCGGACTGACAGACCAACGGACTTCTGACAGATTAACTGACACACTAACTGACGGAATGACCAACTGACAATTACAATTTGGTCTGGCTTGAAAAATGATGGATGACGAATGACGGGCCAGCAAAATTTAGTGAAATGCCCAGCCCCGATGATTTCACGATGCTTGAACAAGGTAGGGAACCGATGAATATCAGTTTGAAATGCTTGACTTCCAGAAATCTCTCCAAGTGCTTATATCAGCGGTGAGCTATTTTTAGAACAGGCCCGTGGGCTATTCATGTGGCGCTTGGATGAGACCTGACATCATAAATAGAATCTGGACTGTATTGGTAGTCAAAACACAAACATTACCTAATTCATATACTTTGTTTTTTCGACCCAAAAAAATAAAAATAAAAACAAATATCTGTTCCATCTGAATTATATTCTGGAGATTTGGATATTTTGTGGAGAGAACACAAATGCATAACACCGACAATGGGCACTGGACAGTTTACCGAAATGAAATGTCATTTTGTTCCACCTACTTGTTCCTCGTAAACATAAAATGGCACCCAATAAAGTTGAGGGAGGATGAAGGAGATCCAAAGGTAACGGGAATGTTTCGGTTACGTCAGCCTCCCAGTTTAAAGCAGAATTAACTGTCCGGCAGATGTTGTCTTTCCAACACCTGAAAAGCTTCAATCTTCAGCAGAGGGCAAGCGATGATTGTTCAGTGTGATCTACGGCCGCTGTGTGCATTAGTCTTGAAATTCTTTGTATTTCCAGTGATGTCAGACTGCAAGTCGAGCCATCATGAGGAGCTGCGTTGGATCCGCAAAGAGCAAGTTTTCATTGCAGTGATTGGCCATGCTGACTAACTGAATTGAAAGCTTTCCTTTGACTAGGAGCAACGATGATGGACCTTTGCTGAAGAAATACTGTATTCTGCGTATATTATGTCTATGCATCCTATTACAAACACATTTCGAGTCCACTAAAAGTATTTCTCCACTACACGTTGACTAACGTATCTTTGTTTATCGCCTAATCAATTGTTTGTATTATTGTTCAAAAAGTTATTTATTAGTTTGATTCTATACAATTTCTGTATCATAAATGCAATGCCATTATGTATATTTTATTTGCGAATCCCTGATGTACATTTGAAATGATCACATTTAACGAGCAAGTAGTAACTTCATGATACGCTTCAATCATTTTACAGCCTGATTCTAGTTTGACTTCACATTTGATGAGGAATCCAAAACACACTACAGTACCTACAGGATACAATTCGGCCTCACGGCGCCCTGCAAGAATAGCTCGTGCGTTTTTGGGCGCAGGATGTTGAACGGGGACAAACGATTCCAGTTGTATTGGCGAAACATTGTGAGGTTCCTTTCCGTGAACACTGGAGAATATTTTGTTATCGGTATGAAACCCTCATTTGCAGTTTCAAATTAGTAACAGTTAAAAAGGTTCTGATTGCTGCACACAACAAAGGCTCAGTCTCAAGGGCTTGACTGGATTCGATGGAAAAAATGTGCTAGCGCAAGCCTAACGTTTTCCTTCAGTAGATAATACTGAATAGGTTGTGAGGGGTTGTAAGAAGCGTTGCAATTGCATTCACTAATGTTGTCTTGACTTGGTCTGTGCTTTCTCTGGAATAACGCCGCCATAAGGTTGAGAGGGATCACTTGGCATCGTGTATGATCTTGAGAGGAATTGGACAATTTCCATATACGTGTATGAGAAGATTTTGAGTGAGAGAGCAAAGGACGGTCGATGGGAAAATATGTTCCTCACCTCCATCTTCTTTCGAAACCCAAACCGTGGAATATTATGATCTACAACACCGTCTTATCATTCCTGGCTGTTTCCCAATGGACAAACCCATGAGATTGCTCTGTTTTCGTCAACTTTTCCCCAAAAAGTCAAATGTTTGTATATGTTTTGTTTCTCATTCCCTTTCACCCCCAAATTATAATAACATCTCTCTGATGAGTCAGACCCAAAGTCAATATTTTAGCAATGCTGTGCTAAAATGCATCTTGATGAGAAAACATTTTCCTTCGGTTTAGGTCGAATTTAAAAAGTAGTATTTATATGCACCGACCAAAAACGTCATTAGGCAAGGCAAGGCAGTTTTATTCATATAGCACATTTCATACACAAGGCAACTCAATGTGCTTCACACAAGCAAGGACAACACCTGCAAGCATTTACAAACACAACAGTTAACAACATTTCAAAAGCAAAGTAGAGACAACAAAAGCAACCAACAAAACGACAACATTCAAGCACATTAGCAGAAAACTTTAAAAACATTTAAAAGTAAAGAAATAAAAGTGGGTTTCTAAAATATATGAAAGAATGTTTAAAAATTCTATTAAAATTGTATTAAATTAGAATTTATTTAATACAAACATGTACATCGGGTGCATGTGATTCAAACGTGTTAAACGGACATATTTTCTCATTTTCAAGGAGATGGGAAAATTGCTTCCTTGTTTTAATCATGTGAAACTGATACATGATCAAATTATGTCATGTGACACAAAGCAGCTGCATCCTGGCTAAAAGTGTACACATACCTTCATAAAATAAAGCCAGACAAAAAGAATCAACATTAGGATGGACTCGTACTCACTGGTACGCTGAAAATAAAAGGTCTATGGATCTAGATCCAGATTTTAAGTAGACTATACAGTACATCTACTTAAAAAATGTATCTGGACACAGATGATCTTATTTAATGCAACCACTTAGAAAATTCAGCAAAAACTTTTTATCAGTGTACTTCTAAGAAAGAAAACCCCATTTAATATAGGTTTATACCTTTATAATTTATAATTTATTGGCAGTGTTGCTTTACATAATTCATTTGAATATTCTTTCACTCATCGGCCATAACATTAGGTACCACTGCACAGTCAAATCGGATGAGAAGATGCGTCAGAAATGCCGTACTTACAAAGACAGAAATGTTTCCTAAACCGTACACGTTGAACAATGTCATGAGTACACCTTCCAGTATGATGCAATGCAACCCCGCTCAAAACTGAGCATCATTGTAACGGCAGTTTTTGTATTATGTCTTGTATTGGGTCTCATTCAATTGTGGAGGTGCACCTAATGCTGTGACGGTGAACGCACATTCACATAAAATTATTAACGCTTATCTTCTAACCAACAGCAAATATTCGGATCTTTATCAGGCTTTTTACATCATAAAGTAGTCAATGAGTGTGTGTCCTCTTGGCAATAGGATCACATCTTCTGTTTGACCTGTTTACCTGTTTGTTTGACATTGTGCTACATGATGAAAGTTCACGCACGCACGCACGCACGCACGCACACGAGATGCAGGTTGAGGCTAACGCAAGAAAGAGAAAAAACAAAAATGTCACCAGTCTCTCCTGGTTTAGTCTGACAATGGCATTCGAAATGACTTCTGTGACTGTCATAAAGAATCCGCGTGTCCGTGTCGCGTAGCCTGCATGTGAAACTAGAGAATATACAGCTGTGGCATTTCCTGTTGTCAAATACTGGAACTTTCCCGTCATTGGATCAATGATAGAAGCCCTCACAACCCTAAAGGAATGTGCCCGGGGGAATCAGTGACAACACGAACGTTAACCCTGGACACGTTTAACAAGACACGGGGGTTGTTAACCACTAACTATTCAATAAATGGCTTAACTGTGTATCATAAGTGTAAGTCACGCTCGAAGTAACACTAAGAAAGTGAACTTCCTAAAATGTGAATATTTCTTGTTGTGTCAATAAACACTACTTTTTGGATAAAACATTGCAATGTCATGTCATTTTTAAGTTTGTGAAAGGTCCATTAGTTGAGCTTAGAACCTTTTTTGCCATGTAAGTGCCAAGCAGTCAACTGGTTAATAACTAATGCGTGTCATTGATTAATTAAAGCCCTGAGAGCTACACACCAATGGTGTTAACAAAACATACAATAAGCCACCTCAGCAGTACGTTCTTCCTGAAAATCTTCACCCTGAAGGGATTTTTTTTATGTACAAATTTTACTTGTCTTGTTCGAAATGAAGTCCAATATTTTTGGGCCTGAATACACAAAGAGAGACAAAAGTATAGTTATGTTTCGTTTTTGCTTATCATTACAAATCCCAAATCTTTAGTGAGTAGTAAACTTGTATCAACATTGTCAATGTAAATCTATTGTGTTTTCCAAATTAAAGGGGAAGTAGACCCCAAAATGTTCTTTGCAAGAATATGATCTATGCAGGCCCACTAGTTGAAACAAGGCAATCAATTCTGATAAATATTGTGTTTGTGGAATATGAGTCCTCACATTTTTAGCCATCTCCGGGGGCGGCTATTTTGTCACTCCTGCCGACTGAAAATGACATCACAGATGCTCAGGTAATGACCAATCACGGCTCACCTGTTTTCTGAAGTTGAGCCATGACTAAGTCGTTACCTGAGCCCTGAGCAGCTGTGGCGTCATCGTCAGTCGACAGCAAGTGACGAAATGGCCGCCCCCTGAGATGGACAAAAATGGGTGGATTTTACTGCTTAAATCACATTCCACAAACACAATATCAATTAGAATGCCATGTTTTGACGAGTGGGCCAGCATAGAACATATTCTTGAGAAAAATATGTTTGCAGTTGACCTCCACTTGGAGTCTCTTGAACAAACCTCTCACTCTAACTCCTCTCAGGGCTTTTGCTTTGACTTGAAGTTAGTCATCCCCTCAAAGTGGCGATTTTCCTTCGATCTTGACACAGGTGCATGATACCTTGGCAGTGAGTTCACTGTGATCCAACGACAGACACTCCAGATTCTCTAGCGTGTTGGAGACCTTCTTGACAATCTTGCCGGAACTCCGCTCGCAGCTAAGCTCTGTAGCTTTGTCAAAACGCCCTCCTGGATGCCTGTGATGCGGTTATGCTGCTAGGATGGAAACAGGATTCATTTACACAGGCAACGTAAGGATGTTCGATTGAAGGGGCGGTTGTGCTCAAGCGTGCAGTCCGCATCTCAGATCAACGTCCTGAGTCCTCAGAAACTGGACAAGCACTGACTGTAGTGCTGGCCAACGCTCAGGTCCATGATGAGGAGAAATGCCCCCTTCCACAAGCTCTGTAAAGACACACACTGCAAGAAGTATTGCAATTTCATGCCGCAGTTGAGTACCTCTATTTGTGCCCAATGTATCTGCACTATGCCCGGCAATTTGGTCATGTTGAATCTCTGCCTCGTACTGAATGGAATATGCTGTACATGTTGTAGCCCACCCCCACCCACTAATGCACACACACACACACACACACACGACAAAACACACACCACTAACGACCTTAAAGAGAAGTCAACGCAAACATTTTATTTTCAAGAATATGTTCTATGCAAGCCCACTAGTCGAAATAGGGTATTCTGATTAATTTTGCGCTTGTGGAATAAGTGTTAATCCACTTGTTTTTAGCCATCTCTTGGGGCGGCCATTTTGTCTTCTGTCGACCGAAAATGACATCACAACTGCTCACAAGGACCAATCACGGCTCAGATTCAGAAAACAGGCCAGCCGTGATTGGTCGTTGTGAGCAGTTGTGATGTCATTTTCAGTCGAAGGAAGACAAAATGGACACCCCCAGAGATGGCTAAAAACGAGTGCATTTTGCTGCTTAATTTATATTCTACAAGCGCAAAATTAATCCGAATGCCTTGTTTCAACGAGTGGGCCTGCTGGGAACATATTCTGGAAAAAAATATGTTTGGGTTGACTTCCGCTTTAGAAAGGCACATCCCTTTTCGTTTTTGCACCAAAGCATGTCACCTCATGCCGTTTCAATAATCCCATCTGTGAGCTGGTACGGACATCTGCTTTGTTTTGTCTTCATGGAACTTGCCTTAGCGTTAGCTTTGCACTCAAGGGTTGACATGCTGGTAAGTGTTGCGCAGGTGAGGGAGAGCGTGGCGGGTTATGTTAAAGAACGTTAGAAAGAACCACTCTCGACACAATAATTAGGACAACATCATACATGATGTAGAGTGTAATAGGTTGTACAGTTTGGAGGGAAGCCAGTTGAAAGAAATAATTCACCAAGTAAAAGGTGTGAGGCCCAGTTAATTGCTCACAGTTGCCCGTGGAAGTTGGTAGACGGAAACGCTGACAGAAGCCCTTTTTGAAATGATATGCGGACCGGCCTATGCGATTACTATTTGGTCCGGCCGGACAAAAAGGTGGATAGATGGACGGCGGAAGAGATATCCCAGCTGCAGGCGGCAGGCAATAAACGGACCGGGAATTTTTAGTAAAATGCTCAGCTTTGGTTCCTTGTCCACATAGTTTATGTCAATTCACTATAAAGGATAAACACTAGCAGATGTCACCAGCCCCCGCCCCCCCATATTGAATGAGCTTTCATGTATTAGTATATGGTCTGCCTTCGGGAATCAGTTGAAATGCTGAGTTATGCGTTTACAAAAATGCATGAAAAAAAAGTTATTAGTGAAAATCGTGTTGTTTTCCTAATCTTTAGTTATTTGAACCGGATTGAATCGGATCAAACTCAAATAACTAAGTAAAGCAATGGCAAATCATGATGCAGTGACTTGATCAAAGCACACGCTAGATCCTTCTCTGTGTATAATGTTTGACATTATTTGGTAAACAGGTTTTATTTATTTGTTTAGACTAACTTGATTTTTTACAATAAAGTGCTGTTCTCCATTGTATCTTACCAAAGCTCAGCATGAAGTTTTAATGTTGCTTGGTTTGGCTTAAAAATCAAAGTAATGACCTAAAAACAAATGTTTCTGAAGCTCCATTTAGCTGGGATTCATTATTCAGTCATGAATAGACCGTAGGGAGGATCACGCACACAATAATTGGTTTCTCACTTGACTTTTGTTTTCTTTTTAGTATACTGTGACGTCTCTTTTTTTTTTTTTTTTATATATAAATGTGTTCTTAAATTTATGTTCCTATATCTTTAATTGACAATTTCTGTAAGACCTTGCCATAATAATAAAAAATATATATATATATAATTATTATTTTTGTTGTTGTTATAATTAAAGCCTTGCTTTCTCCCCCACAAAAACAACCATAAAAAAAAAAAATAATAAAAAAATTCAACAATATCCGTAAATAATTGAATTCACAGGTGTCGGACCGCGAGTATGTGGGGGTCCATTGTAGTCGAGGAGAACATTTTTTTGCCCAACCATTTTAATTTTTTTATTAATCAAGTGGCCAGTAAAGAGTCATGCGGCCCACGGGCTGCTCATCCCTGGTCTAAGTAATGGCTTCCTGTGAGTGCTGTATTGTCGGCTGTGTGTTCCATTAAACAGACCCAGATTTCACACCAAGTCAGAATGTGTGAATCACTTGAGGCAAGAGCATCATTATTTCAGTATTCCTACTTTTTGTGACATTATTTTGCTGATGCGCTGTGAGATTTGTCACGTGTAAAATGGTAGTTTACACCGGCTTATACAACTAGCTAAATTGGCTTTGCAAAAATACAGGAATGCTCCAGAAGTGTCAAGCCGATTTTTTGATAACAGGATCAGTCTGTCTATCTGGAAGCGATAGAGGTAGTAGCCATTTCATTGCTTTTGATATTTCACAAGGAGACTGGAACAGATGGTTCCATAGCAACACTTTCAAACAAATGAAACATTTCTTTGATAAAAGACAAGCAAGAAGAACACTGGTGCTGTTTTCACAGACACTGTCACAAGCTAACATTATTTACTTGGCCCTTTTGCTTGTGTGTTTGTTTGTCCCTGATGGATTTGGTGACAAGTTTTTATTTACTTGATCCTTTTGCTTGTGTGTTTGTTTGTCCCTGATGGATTTGGTGACAAGTTTTTTTTCAGTACTTTCCAATCAATTTCTATCAGTCATTTTCCAAATTACCGTATTTTTGGACAATAAGTCACACTTTTTGCCTAGTTTGGCTGGTCCTGCAACTCAGGTGTGACATGTTTATTGTCACTGTTCGGTGGACCTCCCCCGTGTACAAATATGTTCAAATTAATTTTTGTTCTTTACAAATCGACACTAAAGGTCCGTTCGCACTTGGTCTGTCATTTTTACGCAATACAGTGGAACCTTGAGTTACGAACGATCGTTTATATGAACAGCCGAGCCATATTCTTAAGAACAAATTCACCAAGAGATACAAAATGTAAGTTCATTCCAATAAAACTCACCGTGTCTCAAGTTTCTCAACATATATTGATTTCTCTTTCGAACACACATTTGTAAGTAGAGTGCAAGATGTGGTCCATTTTGTGATTGCTACCCTATGCGTCACAGGCAATGGCCCTCTTGCTCCTTGCAGTTGTACTTCCCAAGTTAAAGACCAAACGCAGACCAATAAAATCTGGACATGAATGTGGACCAGATGTGGGAATGGAGCTTCCATGGACACAAAACAAGCAAAGCTGTTATTGATCCAAAAAGTGTCTGCCATAGAAACTGGAGAACTTCTAATTGGAGTCAACAGGTGTGTGCAAAGAAAAGCAAGACTATTAACATTGCTCTTTTGGATTGGGCTTCGCTGGAGAGGATGAAGTTAAGCACCCCAAAGATCTTCCTTTCTGACCTATAGAAGAATTACCGGAGCTGGGCATTGTACTACAAACTGAGCGTCCATTATTCGTCATCCGTCTGCAGCGTGGGTACCCTTCCGTCGCGCCTCATTCGCCGTACCCGTGGGCCGGTCTGCAATTTCTTTTGCACTTGTAACCTGCGTCCTCGAACTCTTCGTGGACTTTCGACTACGGTATGTGTTTGCAGTCGGAATCGCTGACGGAAGCCCGTTTAAAATCAGGGATGGGACCGGTCTATAGGCGGGTAAAATTCAGTCTTTGTGAAATCATGTTTTTAAATGTGAGCAGGTGTGAGATGATAATTTTCCAAGGGTCTTTTCCAAATCCTCTCAAAATCTTTTGACGTACACATACACGTTCACATAGCTTTAGTAAGAAAATAATCTATCAATAACACATTTCCACAAATCTTATTTTCATTTGGGTGCTCAGGGAAGCTTCTGATTGGCTGAAGCTGGCTGTGCTGCAGAATTTCTGGCTGGTGACCACAAGAGAAAAGCTCAAAGCGTTGGCAGAAGAACACATGATTTATGAACTACAGAGGTAAACAATGAATAACAATAACTTGAACATGTTGCCTTGTGAAACAAATCCCAAGTGTAGTACTAGAAACACAACAATAAACATAACCCTGCATGCAGTTACATGATTACAAAGTATTTGGAAACAACAGGAAACTTTTTTTTCACGTCCTGTCTAGTCTTTGTCATCGCTTCCCTGTTTTGTAAATGCATGAATATCTGAGTTACATCAACCATTACGGAGGACTGAGAGCATCATTTAATCGATGTTTTCCAGAAACGAATACTGTAATTGAATTACAGTATGTTCCAGCATGCTTGATGCAATTGATGTAGCTGTAAATGTCAGAATGCGTGTTGTCTTTGTCCCGAAAATGTCCTTTGACATCAAGGGCCCTGTTTTCATGCCCAGCGCAATTGTGGCTCAATGTGCAGTCTCGCGGTGCTCATGGGTGGAGTTGTCTTTCTTTTGGTATTTTTGGAGACAAAGTTGGGACGAGCAAAATACATTTGCAAGGAACTGTACTAATATATCCTCTTGCGGATAGTTTGAAGTTAGGAAGTTGGCCGCTGTGAAGTGGCCACTTGGAGACCACTTTCCACCCTCGATCATGCATCCGTGCATGACAACACACACACACACACACGCACACAACGCGCACAAAGCAGTGGTGCCGTGCCGTCAAGGGGTGCTTTTAAAATTATATATTTGAAACATAGTTGTAAGAATAATAATGTATATCATGATTCATGTGTTACATTTTTCATGATTAGGCTCGTTAGCTTCATTAGCTTGTGGGTTTAGCTTTAGCTTTTTCCATATCCAGGCCCAACTTGGTGTGCTTTTCTTCCACATATGTATGATAAAGGCTCACAGACACCCACACACATATAGACAAAACAAGTTCAGAGTGTTCCAGATGCTTTCGCTCCCCTTTCCCTTAGAGCTGGAACACCTTTGTAATCAGGGACTCCGAAGAAAAGCAAGAACTGTAATCGTACACTTCCCTGCGCTCTCCTTGCAAGTAAAAAGAAAACATTGTGTCGAGTGTCTTCTCTCCTCATTGTGTGCGTTGTTTACTAATGTCTCACTTGTTGTGAACCTGACAATATTATTATTAATAATTATAATAATAATGATAATAAAAATAAAATGCATTCAATGAATTCATTGATGCACGCTGATGTCATTTTTGAATGACATACGATGGTATCCACCACACATATCGCCGTGCCTGTCTGCCCGCACCTGCATCAAATCCACCAAAATCGCTTTACACCACCTGCACCACAACTTAGACCTACTTTTAGCCGGTCTTAGGTCTAGTCTACTTTCTGTTAGGTGCTGTGTAATAGAAAATGTCCTCGGTCCGCCAGAATGCCCAGCGAGGCGCAATATGACCTGCCAAATTCCCAAGCAAAGAGGAGGACAATCCAAAGATTTGGATACAGCTAGCAGAGCTCAGCATCGCCTAACCGCCTCCGAGTTCACGTCTGCATATTTAAACGACCCACGTGGTCCCAGTCGGTCCGAGTCAGCCAAACGGCGTTGAGAACAGACTACTTGTGCCCCATATTGTTTTGGTTCACCGATCACCACGCTGTGTGTATCAGTTGTTTTTGTCTGATATTTTTTCTTGGTTTGGCGTCTGCTTGTGACGTGAAGATTACGTCCGACAAGGGACGGACCGGGACCACGTGGCTTGTTTAAATATGCAGACGGGAACTCGGTGGCGGTTAGGCGATGCCCAGCTCTGACAGCTAGTATATCTTAACAGTAACAATAATAATAATATAAAAACTACTGCAATTGTTCTTACACTACTGTCTATTATTACAGACCTTAATGCGTATACTAGCCTACTACTACTGTAAGTACAACAGTCAGTAACAGCATAAATGGAAAAGATATAAATTGATAGGCTAAGTCAGGGGTCCCCAACCACCGGGCTGCGGCCCGCTACCGGGCCACTTTGGACCAGGCCGCGGTGGGCCGCACAGATGAAAGAAAGAAGAAAAAAAAAAAAAGTACAGTAGTTCCGGTTTATTTATTAACAGAGGCCGAAAAATATTTTATTTTGAAAAGTGACCGGATTCTCTCCGTTCCACCCATCTATGACTGACTCTTAACGCATGTCAAGTTGTCTCCGTCGCGTAACGGTAATATTAAATGCACAAGCTAGCAAATGAGTAAAATAAACAGACGTATTTGGAAAGTTCCTTACTAAAGGTTTACTGTGACCAATATATTGGCTACAATTTATGTGCAACAACAAACTGGATATTTTAGGAATCCTTTTCATTCAATGAATGCAGAACGGAATCAACAAGTTATTCAATTAATTAACAAGATATTCAATAAATGTTAATCAGAGCGGCTGCGGAGTGATCAGTCTAGACAGAACCTAATCCTATAAGAAGCAGGTTTGAGCCACAAAGTTTTATTTCAACAACAAGCCCACTGTCAAATTTCGACATTGCCGCAGTCTTTGGCCATTTCTCAATAGGCGTTTTTGTCCGGTCTTACATCCTTGCCATCTTGTGAAGCGTCATCAGTTGCAGCCCAGGCACTGTTCCAAATGAAAGTGTGCATCAACCGAGCAGTGGCGGAGCCAGAATGTGGCTGATGGGTGGGCCTGAATATTTCGCTCACTGAGCACAATCCTCCTGTCCCGACATCATATATTCAAATAGATTGACAAACTGAATGATATGAAGTTCAGAACGTCCTTAGACAACCACAATTATGCCATTCTTAATATTCAGAATATTATATTTAGAATAAAAAAGATTGTAAAATGTAAAAAATAAATAAATAAATAATAATTTTGAAATATATATTTTTTATGAATCTCACTGGATGGGCCGTCTCTCAATCTGAATGGGCCTGTTCTCTCGCTGAGCACAATCCTCCTGTCCCAACACATTGTACTGTATATTCAAATAAAATGACAAACGGAATAATATGAAGTTCAGCTTTTCCTTAGACAAGCACAATTATGCTATTCTTAATATTCAATAAAATAAAAAAAAACACAACAAAACGCAAAAAAAACAACTATTATAATTAGTAATAATTTTAGAATGAATATTTTTTCATGAATCTCACTGGGTGGGCAGTCTCTCAATCTGGGTGGGCCTGTGCCGCCCAGGCCCACCCATACCTCCGCCCCTGCAAACAAGCACACACAGAATAGCCAGATTTTTTTCTTATCTACTAGCTAAAACCAACCAAGGAAGCGTGAAGGCTTGGCAATGAAAATATCACAAGCTGCCGTTCCTGCAACTGTCCCGGAAATATATTACCGTCAGGGGGAAGTTAACCAGTTTATAGCCATTCCAATTTACAAAGAGACTCGCGTTCTTAAGTACGTTTTTAGAAAGACCGTACTTCACCACGAGTTCACCACACCGTACTTTGTATTCTTGATATTGACAAACGGTCATTGCCTTTAAAGAAATGGTGTGAATTTTATGACACGATAATCTTACAGAAGCCCAACGGATGTGCGTATCCGCATGCATTGTGGCACATCCACATCCACTGGCAATTTGCGCAAATGCATCCCCTTCCAGGCTCAACGCACAGTGTGTGTTCTGCGTTTAGGGAGTGACGGCCCTGACTGTGGGTTGAATTGATTTGAAATGTTACTGTATGAAGGAATTCAATTCATTGCACTTGTGGGCGCTGCAAATGAAAATGAGTTTTCCCACCGCAACTTGAGCCACCACAGATATGAGCTCCTAAAATCACCAGGGGCGATTCGGTCAAAATGCCTGAATAATGATCAGAATCGTAACGGCTTTATTGTCATTGTAAACATGTCACAACCGAATTAGGAATGCCTCTCCATCAAGTGAATAAAAAAGAGTAAACAATAAAACAGTGCAGTAAGACACAGTGAAAAACAAAACAGAGCAACTCTAAAATTCAATTTTACTTCAAGTGCATGCCTAGACCACTGCAATAATCATTGATTAAAAACAGAAAAATATCCTTAACTTAATCTTGTGGTTCTGTAATTTCAAATGAGTGTTTAATGTTGTGGTGGCTCTGGGGGGGGGGAAATGGCTCTCGATCTGATCTGGATACGCGGGCTGTATTGTACAGCATTGTATTGTACGGGTCTGCCAGAAGGCGGAGTGTAATGTACAAAGCCACATTTACACACACAAATGCATTCTCTGCTCCTCGTCTTTTACCGATGATATTCGGTCCCTCTCAAAAACCTGGACCCAGAATCTAAATCTTTTGGGTTATGTGCTCTAAAAAGTTTATATCAATCCATGCTTTTGTCAGAACATTCGGTTTGCTCTCATATCACATGAAAATCGGTTACGCTCACCTGATGCTCATTGTAAGATCACATGACAAGAGACGACGAGGACCTCAAGTCGCAAAAGTTGCTCCGGATGTATAACTTGTACCTGTACCTGTACCTGCAACCTACTAACTGATCCCAGATGACTTATCCCAATCCATCACTTGTATTGCCATCAATAAAATCTTAGGACATATTCAGATGTTCAATTACGCTGACCTCATAACACAACTGCAGGGAAAAGACAAAGATCTCAACAACAAAGTGTGTCATTTTCAGCTGCAGAGATCAGAGAAGATTGTTTTATTTTCAAAGGGCTCGTTTATAAAATGCTGGCCATCGCCCACAAGGGAACGGAGTGGGTGTCAGCATATGAATGTCCGAACCAATCTTCAGGAAGATTCTATCTACTTGATTAGTTTCCTGCTCTGTGATTGAAAACTGTAAGGTCAAGCTATGCACTGCTCCATGTGGGATTGTAAGGAAATTGAGAATACAAGAAACATTTGTGCCAGTCGAAAGAAACATTTTTCCTCGGGACTGGAGACCTACTTTCTCACATGCTGCTAGGGAGCATGAGATGCATCTGATGTGACACGCCATCACTTTCCCAACTTGTTTCACAACTCCAGCAAGCAGCATGCCGACATGGTGACTTGCCAGGGAATAAGCAATGATGTCATGTCCGAGCGGGCTTTTTCTATGACAGAGAGCAATCACTTGTCACACTTGAGCAAATGAGCATGAAACAACGTTTTATTAGGTAAGAAACCCTTAGCAAAACGTAGTTTATCGAAGTATACTATAAGCAAACTTTTTTATACTAAAATGGAGGCAGTATACTTGAAGTGTCCTTTTTAAATAATTCATTTTCTAAATTTCACAGAAGTATGCTTAAGTATACTTGGCTTGTACTGAAAAGTATACACCAAAGTCTAAGATAAACTTATATAGGAGCTTCAAGTATACGCGTTCCTTCCACAACTGGCTCCAAATTTGCAGCTCATGGGGATAAAGTATGCTCACGCAAATAAAAACATCCAGTGATAGTGGCGCCTTCAAACTTTAAATGAGTCACACAACAGTCATGATTCATGCCACATGTTGTTGTCACTCTGGAAAGCGAAACATTTGTGGAGGGCTGGTGCTATTTTGGGCCACGACGTCTGTATTCTTAAATACACGGAACTAAAGTGCACTGCTCTTGTTTCATGTCGACAGTAAATACGCAACGGGCGGTCAAACGCGACGCACCAGCGGCTGCTAAAAGAGTTTTTAATTGTCATTAATATTCGCATACTTGCATGTAATATATTCTACTGCGTCCCCCCCATACACACACACACACACACATTGTATGTTAATTCGTTTTTTGATAAGATGTTTGCCAAACCGTTCCGTGTTAAATCCAACATCGTAATGAAGGGATCCGACAGGTGAGTGACAGCGACAGACAGTCGTCAAGCTTGTTGCTATATTCCAATAGCTAAAATGTCATTTAGTCCACAAAAAGAGTCAAAAGCCCATTTGTCAGTCCCCGTCATTAGTGCATGTATGTTCAGTAACTGTTAGTGAAACAACATTGGTTTAGTTTGACGTTTTCCCACTGTCAAGTAAATACCAAAAACACTATGGTCGGCTAATTACGCGCGTTTTGGCTGTTATCACTTAATTACCTGTTATAAATTACCTGTAATTACATTTGAATAGTCTCCTGACTGTATCTCTGGCATGGAATTATATTTAATTTAGGAGGAAGCTCAAGGCTGACATAGCAGCAGCCTTCCCTTCTCTATCTCCTGATGAATTAACAGAGCTGGTCCCGAACAAAGAAGAATTCAATGTTGTGAAGATTTATGCGCACAAGGGAGACGCTGTGACGTTATATGTTGGTCATAAGAACCCGCTCTTCTTTGAACTGGAGAAACGGCTTTATCCTACAGGTGATCAAAAACCTGCCAAGCCACATGAAAATGATGGCATGCTCAAAGTAAAGTACCTTTATTAAAATGTGCATTTTCATGTTGTAATAGTCTATATGCTTTGGCGCTACCCTGCTGCCCTACCTACATTCAGGACATGGCCCCCTGTTCTTCACAAGTTGATCGGAGGAGCTGGTGAGCTTCTTTTTGAAGAGCTGAACAGATTTTTAACAAATATTTTCTTGGAATGATCATCCATTTTCCTGTCCACAGATCTCATGCTTCCTGGTGTGGTAGTGCCTTCCGGTGGACTCCCAGATGTAACACAGGGTGACTCCTGTGCTGTTACAGTTGTTAATAATAAGTATGTGGGGTTTTTTGCTTTTTCGTTTTTTTTTTTTCCCTCCGTGTGACAGAAATCATTGTACTGATTCCAGAGCTCCTGTTGCAATTGGCACAGCTGCAGTTTCCAGTGGAGAAATGCTAAGTTTGGGCATGAAAGGAAGAGGAGTGTGTGTTTTGCACACATACATGGATCATCTCTGGTGAGTGGCTTCCTTACCCAAGCCACACCTTCAATGATTGCTGTAGGAATAGTTTGTCCACTGCAGGGAGAGATAATTGGCATGAAATGTTTGTGTCAACGGGTTTTCATTTGCACTTTTCACCCGATGCCCGTGCTTGTAGTAAACAGTGATAGCATCACTCATAGATGCTGTTATATGTTTCGTTGACGTGGTAGTACTGCAATTTCATAGCACGCACATTTTTGTCGTAATGTGATTATATTAGGAATATTCAGACAGGGTCATCAGTGAGCGAGATTAAGTATCGCAATTTCATTTGTAGTGATAATTTATATTGATTCTAAATTCTAGTTGATTCAGTCTTTTAATTCAATATAAGAGGAAATTGACATAGAAGTGGAGCCAATTTGTGCCAAGCAAATTGAATACAGCTCCTCTTGCTTCACTCGTGGATGCCATACCTCATACATTATACTTCACACAATTGTCAGTTGTCATTGTCATTATGTGGCGGATGCAGCTCACTCGGGCTGCACGATTATGACCAAAAGGATCAATGTTATAATCACCATTATTAATCACAATCATTTGTCATATTAGGGGAAACATATGTGTTGTATTTTTATTGCACTACTTTCAAACAATCATTATATGAATATTTTCAGTCCAAAATAAAACTTTAAATTAGTCGATTTTCATTTTAAAATGTAAAAAAACTGAATAAAATGGATTTAAGGAGTTGCCAAAGGCTAACTGAATAAATCTGCTTTTATGTTGTCCAGTGTACCTTGCCATGAATCCAAAACAAGTCCAGACAAGGGATGTTGATCCCTTTTTCTATTTTTGCTTTACTCCGTTCTCTCGACATGAGCCACACTCATAAGACTCTCGCTGCAGGGTGTTCTTGTTTGTTATTTAGGTGTCTTGATAAAGCCATAAACATGCGTTGGGCCCCTCCTGGGACTAGTGGTTAGGGAAGTGCTTGTTTAGATGTGCAGCAGAGTTGAGCCCGCATTTTAAATGAATATATGACCAACAATCATGCAAATTTAATTGTGACCCCCAAAATGTGATTGTGCGGCCCGACATACGGCACATTGCGATGGCAAATACAAATACCCCCATCACGTTGACCACGTCATTGTGCAGTACAGTGAGCTGATTATTTTTGACGATGATCGTGTTTCAGACTGTAGAGTTCATGAAAATGACAGATCTTCAGGCAGCCTCACTGCCAAATCATAGGCGGAGAAATCCAATCTCGGAATCCAAGTTGTCTCTGTCGCGTAACGCAAATAAATGTGTCCATAAAAATCAAATGAATAAAATTGTGCGCTTAGTACACATCATTTCCACCGATCTACGATGGTAACATTTAGCTAACATCCACACATGTAGCATTACAACAAAGTTGCGGTCAGATAACTTGAAACTCACCAAAACGGTAGATCGATTAAATAAGTCTTTTATTTATCGCCGACCATGTAGAATGTTTCAAAGTCTCCAAAACTATTTTTGTATTCGGTCGTAATTATCTGTTTTCCCCTCCGCTCTCGTGCGTGTGTGTGTTTGTGTGGCTGGCTGATCATGCGAAACTATGCGCTGCCAGGCACGGCACCTTTTAAAGAAACAGTACACTATTTTGTATAGATGGATTGATAGACAGTCAACTTGTCTTTTTATCATACTATTTTAATTACTTATTTAACACAATATTAGATTTTAACCGATTAAATTATTCATGCATTTTTCATAGCTTTTAGGATTTATCTTTATGTGGGTTCAAATAACATGTGAAATGATATACAGGTGATAATGTGCTAATAATTTCACACATAAGTCGCTCCGGAGTATAAATCGCACCCCCGGCCAAACTATGGAGAAAAAAAACGCGACTTATAGTCTGAAAAATATGGCACTTAGAAAGACTTTACATTCTATTTAATTGTTATTACTCTGTGTATTTATAAACTATAGTATTATAGAGGGTGATTGAAAGCTGAAACGGATTCATGGCAATTCCATTCATTCATTCATTCAGGAAAGACGAGTGTTTTGAGTTTCGAGCGTAGTCGTCGAGCAAATTAAACTCTTATCTCAAGGCACCACTGCCAAAAACTCTGCCTTCCATAATATGTCCCCGTTGATTTGTTATTCAGGGCTTTTGGAGAAAAGTCTGGTCCTCCCACTTTACCAGATGCAGAGGGTGAAGCACCAGACGTGAACGGTGACAAATGTGAAGCTGATGAGCAAGAAGAAGGTGAGGAGGAGGAGGAGGAGGAGGAGGAAGGTGAGCAGAGTGCAGTGCAGGAGCAGCAAGCAAGTGAGCCAGTCAAAGATGAAGCCTGCCCTGCTGTGGCTGAGCAGACGGAAGGGAAAGTTGAAAAGGGAAAAGAGGAAGCAGACGAAGCCCAGGAAGATCACAAGTCACCACAAGGTACCAAATTCAGGCCATCTTCACGCAACTAACATATTAACATTTTGTGCACACTCCCATTCACTAGCATCAGAAAATGTACCTCAACTTGTGACTGCGACGGAAAATATTTGTACTCGATTACCTTTCATCCACAAACAGCGCGACGGAGGAAAAGTGAAGCTTTCACCCCCAGAACTTTGGAATGTCCAGTAAATAGAAAAAGTCTGCACACGCCAACCAGTCAATTTCAGACTCATGCTAAATGTGAGTCAGCTCACACCTGCTTTAAGTGCCTCTGATTAACTCCACACCAAATTCAGATGTTCTACTAGGCTTTTCCTGCCTTTTTTTTGTTTTTCTTACTAGCAGCAACTTGACGGTTTTGTGCTAAGACTGAGTGCCATTTGGAACTGTTCCCTCCACTAGGGCTGTGCAATATGGACAAAATTTCATATCTCTGTATTTTTGCCAGATATCTACTACCGGTTAGGTGAAAATTAAGCATTTTTCTTCAAAAGAAAGAGCTAAATATCAAGCCAAAATGATGTGAAAAATGGCTTTTTTTTTTATTAGAACTAACTGACAGCCATCAACATTAACAAAGTTGGCAATAAATACATTAAAAGAAAAAAAAGAATAAAAATCCACAAGCAATTGTGCTTTAACTCATTCACTGCCAGACATTTTCAGACCCTCTTTTACCTTAACGTGTGAAAAAAAATAGAAAAAAAATATCAGTTCCTGGGATTGAATGGCTGGACTGTGAAAAGGCACAAGAAGATGTGTTTGTTGCCTTTGCGTGTGTGTGTTAACTGCAACACCGTGTTGTTCTGTGTCCATGCATGTGTGGCTTGACGCATGAATAAAGACTTTCCCATGCGCAGTCTGGCTGTAATGTTCCTGACAGAATTGAAAAAATATGAAAATTCAGCTCAATTGTTCTGGAAAGTGAGTTTTTATAGGATGGCGGCTCTGCAATACGCTTCAGGTGTGCCACTCTGTGTATTTGTCTTTGCCGCAGCCGCTCTTCTTTTAATGCGGCTCAGCTTCACACAAGACTGTAAGTGGGATTCCATTCGGATTCATTAATTGGTTGCAGGGCATGCAGTGACGCATTATAGAGCTGTTTCCTGACCACATGATCGTGTTTTGGATAATGGTATTTTCTGATGTGGTGAAATAATGTGACCCTGGTCATTTTTTTTTTTTTTTTTTTTTTTTCCCACACAGAGGCCATGGATGCTTTACTTTGGCAGTGTTTCCTCCTGGCTCTCAAAAGCAAGGTGCAGAAATCAGAGCTCCCTCTACTGACAAGCACTTTTCTTCGCAACCACATGTTCTCCTGCTGGTAAAGAGTCGGTCATTCGTCGCAAAACCTTCAAGAGGAATTCAATTACTAACCCAACACATTATGCAATTTTTTTTTTTTCCAGCCCAAGTGGAAAACAACTAGATATTAAAAAATCCAGCTATAAAAAGGTACAGTATAGCCGAGTGTGACTCCTTGCACATTGTTTATTTTACGAGTCAAGGGGAATCCCGCAAACACGTCTTTGAACTTGACTCTTCAAACAGCTCTCCAAATTCCTGCACGTCATGCAGGAGCAGCACAGCATTGTCCGTGTGAAAGAACTGACCAAGGGCGTGGAGAGCATTGTCGAGGTGGACTGGAAAAGCCCAGAGTGAGTTTGCCGTTTACAGACAGCGACTGTACATTGGGGCTGCCACAAACGATTATTTTGCAAGTCGATTAATCACTAACAGGAGTTGAAACCAGTCGACTAATCGGATAATACAGTATATCAATCGCGGCAGCAAGATGCTGCTCTTATAATAACCATCATTCGCTTACAGCTTGAATTCTTTATGTACACACTAAGGATGAAGACAATTAAGATCATAGTACATTCAACTGGTATTAAATTTGCAACTTAAGCTATCATTCCTGACATCTTTATAAATGAGGGAGCACAATTGATGGCGGTACTCTGGCATTAATTTTCTTTAGCTGTAATTCTTTAGTGCATTTGAAAATGGAACTATGCACTATGCAAAGTTGCACTAATGCACGGTGAAATTATGTCTAAATACAAAAAGAAATACTTGTATACATATTTCACTCTTCTTGGGCACAAAGACTTTTTTTTAACAGAAGGTATTGAAGTCAGAGGACCAATTTAGGAAAATGTTCTGTGCTAATGAAAACTACAATAAACACTTGTATTAGTATTTAATTTTGTCTTAATTCAACCTTTATCCAAATGGTTGTTTTTCTTCACTAGTATGTATGATTTAAAACTAGTAAATTGAGCTACACAATCAAAATGTGGTATGCAGCTGGAACAAAAAAAGGACGATTTTTTTTTTTGCACTATAACATAGAGCAGGTGTGTCAAACTCCAGTCCTCGGGGGCCGCCCTCCTGCACGTCTTAGAGGTTTCCTCGTCCAACGCACCTGATTCAAACAATCGGGATCAAGATCAGGCTCCTGCAGAACTTGCTGATGAGCTGAACATTTGAAACAGGTGTGTTGCAGCAGGAAGAGATGGAAAACAGGCAGGGCAGCGGTCCTCGAGGACCGGAGTTCGACACCCCTGACATAGAGAGAGCAAGCTAGTTCTTCCTGCTTCGATGTCCACCACGGGCATAAGCACATACTGTTTTGGTTGATAATAAACGCGAGGTGACTGACTAATGTAATGAATTGGTTCCCTCTATGTGTGTCGCTTATAGACTACGCTTCTCTGTTCCCGAGGAGCGCGCCATTGAAGCGGTTCCACAAGGAGAAACACTTTATCGTCCTCCTGAGATCACCACTTTATACATGGTGTCAATTCGACTGCAGCCTCTTTTTCAAGATGCAAACAAAAGGTGTGTGTGTGTACGTGTCTATTCACAGCGCTTGGGAAGCAGATGGTACTGAGGACGGTGGGGACACTCTCCCCCCCACCCCCCCTGTGAAAACGACCTAGATCCGCCCCCCTCCCTCTCTTCCCCCTCAACTTTCGCTCATAAGGCGGCATCGATCTCCGGTGAAACGGAGAGGACTTGTATTTGTCCGGGCGGTTATGTCCTGTTTCGAGTACTCAAGCATTTAAGTTAAACAAGAACGTTAGAATTTGCACCTTCGATTCAGTATTTTCTTTTCCCGAAGACAGACCTCCAAACGCAAGGCCGACGAATCTTATAAATCCGACATTGATTTAATTTTTTACTCACATTAACACGACATGATTTCCTGTATATTGGTAAGCCTGGGAAGCGCTGGGACCACGCAACTCCTTCGTTGTGGTGTCGAGAGCTTTAAATTCCCACTCTCGGTGGAACTGGAACGCACCGTCATTCAGTTGTAGTGAATCACTTTCATACTGTAAAAAATGACGTGTTTGCTCAACATGATAATACAAAAAAAAGACATCGTTTTCTCCACAAACATTTGTCATAGGTCATAGGTCATGTGGCCTGTACTCACCACTAGCTGAACTGAAATACAGAACTTGAAAAATATCCGTCACATCAGTTCTTTTTAATGCTGAGCCAACATGTCATTTTTCACAGTAAGAGAGAATTGCAGCTACAAGGAACAGGTAGCATGCACCGCCTGTCGTCGTGTGCTGTAATAAGAAGCAAAAATTAACAAACAAAAAACAATAAGAGTGGGTTTTTTTTGTTTTTTTAAACAATTAATGTAAGTTGGCTTTCATATGTTATGGCTATGTTCCTTGTTGAGGACATTTGGCAGTTAGTCTAATCCAGACATTTCCAGCTCCGGTCGTCAAGAGCCGTCAAGAGCCTGTTTTCTTGCCTGTTTTCCAGCTGTCCTAGCTGCAACACACCTCATTTAAATGATCAGCTCATCAGCAAGCTCTAAAGACCTTCGATAACAATCATGATCTTTTAAATCAGGTGCATTGCAGCAGTCATAGATGGAAAACAGGCAGGACACCTGCATATATATATGTACCTCCCACCCCCCCTCAGTTCAAAAACCCCATCTGCGCCCCTGCAAGCTTAAGAGTCTGGAAGTAGCCAGATGTTTCGTATTTCCTTGAATTAAGATCCGACGATGCCTGGACTTCGCCGTGGCAGAGCATCACCTTCAAATAACTCTTCAGGTGGGGGGGGGTCAAGTTATCACACCGAACTCAACTTTTATACTGTGTACAAATGTGTCTAAATGACTCCCGTTTTATTCGTTTATTTTTCCCAGTGGAATAATTCTATCTTACAAGGTGCGTCAATGGGAAATGTATGAAATGTGTGTTGCATGCTTACATTTGTTTTATACAGTAATGTCGAAACTATTAGACTACTTGGAAATCATGTCATGGCTGACCTTCAAGTAAATCCTCTTAGATATCTAAACGGTCTCATGACTGTTATTTTGCCTGTAAAATGTGGTATCAAAAGCAGGAAGCTTTTTTATACGCACGTGTAGTCCTGTAGTGTTCACGGGCAAAACTTAGCACATACCAAGCTGGAGCTGCTTTTACCTTCACTATTTGCTTCTTTGTGGCACAGACTGGTGAAAGCTTTGCTCTGAGATTTTGGTCCAAGTCAACATTGTAACTGCCACACTGTTAAGGGGGGAGTTGGCAATGTAGCCTCATTTCACTAAGCCCACGTAGCTCCCAACCCTGCAAGTCTCTAACCAAAGCCAAGCCCCTCTCTAACGTGGACGAGATGAGCCCTGTACGTAACATGAAGTGTTACTATGGGCCCTAATTTGGTAGACTGACGCCAGTGTGCTCGTCGTAAAAACGTAACTTTTTGTGTCGAGGCAAGTGTAGCCTATCGTGTTTGGGGCCGTGTTGCGCCTGTCTGGGCGTTCCGACGCACGGAGTTGCCTTGTCCCCGACTCATCCGACAATTTGGTACAAACGGGCACGTCATCATTTTCATGCCGGGGCAATGAGGGATGCTGCGAGGATTGGCCGGGAAAAGTCTACTTCTATCCCGCAAAGGCGCAAACGCAACGTTACGCCCATTCTATCTGTGCAAGGACTAGCAAAGTACCAAAAAAAAAAAAAAATGGCCGTCGCGCCTTGTGTCTGTGATCCGTTCAGAAATGATGTTCTCTGGCGCTCCCACAGGAAAGGCGCGGCATTGCAGCCCGCTGAGGTGAGAAGCATTGTCACCGAGTATGTAAAGAAGAATGACTTGGTGGATGAAATCAACAAGAAGTAAGCACAGTTTAGATTTCTGCAAATAAACATTAGTTGCTAAGTAATAAATGCACTGAAAACAATTCACTTCCACAATACTGTTTACTCCATTTGTGAAGGTGATTGATTGGAGATGACGCACAGTATTTACGTTCGATTAAATTGTTCATTTCGTCAGCAGGCAAAGAGGGAAAGAAATCTCTGTTGCTGGCAGTCAGTAATAAACACTGGAAAAATAGAACCATAATAAGGGCGTTGCTTGCTTGGGGGTTCAATATAATGTTGTGGTGAACGGGTACCAACATTCACGTCCCTGGGGCATGTGATGCCGCTGCAATCAGATAAGATGCTAAAATGTGACTTTCCAATCTTAAGGGGCATTTCTGTTCTTTTTTTAGGCCCCAAAATGCTGTCTTTTATCATTTCATGTGCCACATAAATGAATGATTAGCAGTAAGAGAGATTCAACAGATTAGCATGAGAGCCGAACAAGGCAGCATGTGCCCTGCCATCCAGTCGTGCATCGCAAGTGGAAATGAGGTAAACATTTTGTGTGCTTGTTTTTCCCAACCAGTTACGTGAGAATCGACCCAACATTATGTGACTGTTTGCTTGAGAAATCAGAGTACCAGGACATAGAGACTCTCAAGTGGGATGACCTTTTCAGCAGGTAACATACTGGATTTCCTGTGGCCACGACATGACACCACACTTTTAAAAACCCGATACATTCTTGCTGCTTGCAACTACGATGCACATTCTATAGTGTTGCCTTTAGACACCACCACAATGGATTGAGAATAAAACACCCACACTCAACGATAGATGTCGAGCTTTTATAAGATATTTAAAAAAATATTTCATATTTTCTGGACTATAACTCACGTTTTTTTTCATAGTTTGCGACTTATACTCCGGAGCGATTTGTGTGTGAAATTATTAACACATTATTACCTGTATATCATTTCACATGTTATATTAACCCACATAAAGATAAATCCTAAAAGCTATTAAAATGCAAGGATAATTCAAATGGTTAACATCTAATATTGTGTTAAATAAGTAATTAAAATAGTATGGAAAAAAAGACAATTCGACTGTCTATCAATCCATCTATACAAAATAGTGTAATGTTCCTTTAAAAGGCGCCGTGCTTGGCAGTGCATGGTCTTGCATCATCAGCCAGCCACACACACGCATACACTAGAGCGGAGGAGAGAACAGATAATTACGACCGAATACAAAAATAGTTTTGGAGACTTGGAAACATTCCACACGGTCGGCGATAAATAAAATACTTTTTCAATCGATCTACGACCGTTTTGGTGAGTTTAACGTACCGTAACTTTCTAGTAATGCTACATGTGTGGATGTTAGCTAAATGTTACCATGGTAGCTCGGTGGAAATGATGTGTACATTTATTTGCATTTCGCGACAGAGACAACTTGGATTCCGAGAGAGGGTGGAGGGGGGTGCGATTTATATTCCAGTGCGATTTATATGTTTTTTTCTTCTGTATTATGCATTTGATGGATGGTGCGACTTGTACTCTGGAGCGACGTATAGTCCGGAAAACACGGTACATGATTGACTATTGAGGAATTACAGCCATTTTTTGCACAGTGCCTCCATTATGAAGAGCTAAAATGTATTCTGACAATTGTCTCACAAGAGGTTAATAGATTAGGTGAAGTTTTTCCATGTTTCTTCAGGACAATTCAAGCAGATAAGACTGCAGGGCCTGTAGTCTTAACAATTTTTAAAGTTCTCTGAAAGTGCTCCTAAGTCTGCTTAAAACGACACTGGGCATCACATTTGTGAACTGCTCTGGCTAAAGACTCCGGGCGTCACTAGGATTAGTCTCAAGTAATGAACAAAAATGGTTACAAATTTTTCGATGTTGAGGTTTCTTCAAAAATACCCTCCTTAAGATCTCTATTTTGCTGGCAGCCAAAATTTAAAATTGTATTTGAAGTGTATGAAACTAAGTGATTATCAGACAATCTGCATCATTAGCGAATGTATTTTTAGCCAGCCCAGCACTCAATCAAGTAAAAGACACGCAGTCGTGTTTTGAGCTCAAGCCCAAGATAAATAACGCAAACACAAGCGAAATTAATAAAGTCAATATACTGTCTTCCTAACATTGACGGTTGGTGAACCCATTTTACCTTAACAGAAGCGAATGTTGTCATGGGATCTGAACACCTGCGAATGTTTGTAATCCAAATGTAGTTCATCTTCAATTCCGGGATGTCTTTCTTTAACGAGTCTATTTCTCTTTTTAATTTAATGTATTCATGCACTTAAGCATGTGGCAATACCCTCACAAGGGAGCACTGAGCGCAGTAGGCACTGCCCCCCCCCGCCCACGCGGAATATACTTGGACCCCCAAGGTGCCAGACCAGATAATTCACTTCTAGTATTTTCCGATTTTCGTCCAGGATTTTTTTTTTCCACATTTCCCCCCCGTTCCCCATAGGCAAAATATAAATAATATGTATCTGTGTTTCCTGATGAATTTTTGTGGGTTTGTTAAGCTTTTTTGATGTTGTTGTGCATACCCCCTGAGATATCCCAGGCAGAATTGTTGCTACCCATTTGTTGTTTGTGGAGTAACTCAGAACTGGTAAGGCTGGAATTAAAATAACTGAATGTCACATCACATTGGTATCACAACAAAGGCCCGATGACTGAACATGCTCATGCTTTAACATGGCTGCTTTACATTAGCCACTTGGCTTGTAGCCAGTTAGCATAGTTAACCCACCAAGACACCTGCCAAAAGCCTTCACTGGCTCCCAGCTCACAGAGCCCAGTTCTCTTCTCCTTTCTATACAACACAGTAATAAAAACCTGTCAAGACACTGTACGGCCAGAGCTATTGCAATAGGTTGTCAGTAGCGACAATGCTGCGGCCCGCTACCGGTTGGCGACGATTAGCGCATGAGGCTAACTCACCAAGACGAGTAGAAAAGTGATCACACAGTCTCCAACTCAGATCTCGCTGATAAGCAAGTGCTCACTCACAAATGCACTCACTATTTCGATGGGTTTTACGATTTCATGATTTCATTTAACGCACTCTGTGGATGTCTGATGCAATACCTGCTTGTTAACTAACACTATAATCTCCCAAGGGTATGGTCTCAGTTGTTATTTCGATATTTTTCTCCCAACACAAGGCTGCGCTAAAGGGAAAGTCCCATTTCTACCCAAGCACACTTGTAGTGACTTGAATGCCCTTTTCATGTCTGTGAAAGCCAAATAAACAAAAATAAAATCAAATGCATCTAGTGTAATATCGGCAACATTTTTGTCAATTAGTAAACAATACCAATATGAACTCAATTCCTTAACGGGTTACATTTTCTTGTGCGTTAATCTGCAGTAACATTGTACTCACAGGCATCGTCTGCCCTCTACTGGTTCAACAGCATGTAATACCATGGATTATGCCACAGGACGTCCGGTTCACTGAGGAGGGAAAAGGTGGATAGTAATTTGGTTTTGTTAACCAACTGTTAACATTTACTACATTTTACTACATACCTTATCCCTTTGCATGTGAAGTATGTCCTTGTCAGGGACATGGCTAGAGCGTAAAAAGTCTCTCCACACCGTCATCCATGCTCACGCCAGCGCCGCCGTACACTTAAAACCACGCCCCCGAAGTGGAAGTCTTTCGTTCTCCTCCTAAAATAGCATTGCGTTATTTTGCAATAATTCATTTTATTGCAAAATAACACAATAAAAACAGTAAACCTGTTGCATTATAACGCAAACGTTTTGCAATACAACGCAATAGTATTGCATTATAAAGAATATTCTCATGATGTCCCCTGGCAGGCTGCGGAGTCTGGTGACCGACGGTGATTGTGTTGGCAGCTAAATGCAATCATGGTTGACACTTAAAAACAATTGTAAACAAGTCACTCCTACTCACGATGCTCCCAGCCCAGTAAGTTGATGTGAATAGGAAATTAGGACAGAGGGTTGATGACGGAAGGGTGTTGCGGACGGAGGATGGAGGACGGACTGACAAGATAGGCTTTAGTCTACGCAACAGGTGGACTTTTTTTCCTGAAAGGTCGGATCTAGAAATTACAACACAAGGTAAAATCTGGTATTGCGCATGCTTTTTTTATGTCAAACATAAAAACAACAAATGAAAATACCTCAAAAACCTGATGTGCTGGGAAAAAAAAGTAAAGGCATTTTTAAAAATCAGCATCAAAAATATATCTAAGGACACATAACGCCATCTCTGATTGAAATGTGCTCTTGACCAGTGTTATTTTCTCGGATCACTATGTTGAACCACAAAAACGAAACAGTGCCTGATTTGTCTGGGGTTATTTTCATGTCGAATTTCTTTGCTCGGTTTCAAGTCATGTTAGTGATGATAGTGTTTTTTCTTTCATTAACGTTGCGGTACAAACAATGTCGTGTCTGTCGTTTTTGATCCTCAGAGTACTTTGGCGAAGGCTGCTCACAGACGTGTTATTGAGACACCAAGGAACAGTTATCATTGTGGGAAAAATGCATAAAATCTTTCCTTTTAAAGATGAAAAAAAATAATGCTATCCCACCACTTCATTTGACCGTCTTGGAACCCAATTGGCAACTTTGTTGAAGGGGAGCTTTGCAGTGATGCAAAACAGTCCACTTCTCTGATGAGTGTCTGAGATTGCTGCCGCATAAAAACTTGATTATCAACAGATCGAGAAACTGGAAAAACTCTATAATGCAAAACTTATCTCTATTTTGGGTTAAGATTTTTTAGTGGGGGCGGGGGGGGGTAATGTTTGTTTTTGTTAATTGGTGTTTGTTATTCTCTCCTTCACAGATGAAAATGAGTAATTGAGATGGGAAATGTTCCACTTAGTTGTATAAAAATTCTCGACAGTAGCAGTTGCCCGTTATTTACACAGATCAACATTTTCCTAAGGCTGACAAAGCCTGACCTTTACTTTGGTATGACTTTCATTCATTCCGTGACATGACCATTAATACGTTCCAGACTCCCCCCAAAATAGTTTTTCTTGTCATGTGCCTTTTAAGAAGAAAATACTGTCTAAAGTATTGCAATTTAAAAAGAATTACCTTGATGACTGAATTAAATAAAATAGAATAAAAAAGTTTTGTTCCTTTTTTTTTTTTTTTTTTTTTGCTTCAGTTCAGTGTGCCGCTTCTTTTGGTCTGCATGCCATAGCCACCTTGGGGCAACTTAATGCGTACATTGAGATATGCACGAAGAAGAGTTTCACAACTGACTCCGTAAGCTTTCATTATAAGTATAAATACAGGCGGTCCTCGGGTTACGAACGAGCTCCGTTCCTACGCTGGAGACGTAACCCGAACATCCGCTAAATCTCAAAATAAATGTCTTTCTCCGACCTTTTGACGACATCCAGCTTCGTTTCCATCGTAATGGCTTTCCTCTTGGCCGGACCAGCGTCGCTAGGCGATCCCACTTTCTTTTTGACACACACACTATGGGGCGGGCGCGAAAACGGCGGACGAAACACGGGCGTCGTAAAGTCGAAACGTCGTAGGTCGAGTACCGTGTAACCCGAGGACCGCCGGTATAAGTATACATGCCTGTGAGTATTGTTAAACTGTCTGTCTACATGTGTTGATCCACACGGTTGTTCAAATATCCGTAGCTTAAAGTGTTATAACACTGCTACATCAATACGATTTGTTAATCTGCCGATGGTATCTTGCGTTGTTTGTTAGCAATTAGCCAAATGGGCTGCCGTGAGGCGTGTTTGATGTTTAGCCCGACCGTGAACGTCAACCGGGAGTGGCAACAAACAATACAATACAATGCAATACAATCATACTACAACTGGAGCATTCCAACCAATCTTTTGAGTCCACTTGTGTTTGAACTATAACAATAATAATAATAATAATAATAATCTAAAATAGAAACAGCCTGGTTGTAAATGATGCACATGCAGATGACATGAAAGCAGAAAGCCAGATGTACACGAAATGGAAGATGTTGCATTTGCAGCACACTCGAGCATGTCTTGACATTTTACCAATAAAACCACAATAAAGCAGAAAAGTTTGACTCCGCTTTCCTTTTGATATAACCCCAAAACACTTAACAGATCCAAATAAAACGTGATTTACTGCTGACTTGAACCTTTGACCTCTGGACCTTTATGCGTTCGGGGAGAACACCCTGCTATTAGTACAGAACGTACAACACATTGAAGAGTAAAAGATCAGAGATAAATGCACTTCACTGGCGCGTCACCATTTCAGATTTTAAGACCTACATTGGACGTTTTCCACAATAAGATCAAAGGCAAGTACATGCTCACGTCTAGGCGTGTTCTGTATCAGAATTTCATAACGGAGTCAAGCCATTCCAACATCAACATGTTCAGACCATTCCAAACATGTTTTCTAGTCTAATGGAGTTTTGATACCAGAGTGAAAGCATGTGATGACTAAATGAAACATAGTTTATTTTTTTCCAAATCGTTGAATTTGCCTTGTTTCCACGAGCTGTACATTTGAATTGCAATGATCTCATTCTTCACTGCAGTTATCACACTGTACCGTATTTTCCGGACTTTAAGGCGCTACTTTTTTCCTAGGTTCTGAACAATGCGGCTTGTATAAAGCTGCGGCTATTCTGTGGATTTTTCTTGCACCGCTAGGGGCGCTCTAACCGTAATTACCTTATAATACAATTGCCATTAACCCATTAAGGACGGGAGCGCATAAGCGCGTTTCCACCACTAAAGCCGGGAGTGCTGTTGCGCGTTTCTCCCTTTAAAGCCGGAGAGCGTATACGTCACTGTCGTTTTTTTAATCCAATTCTGGGTCTCTTAGCCAATGAAACGCATCAGAATATACATGTGACGGTGTCGTGAGTTGTCGGAGCATACCCGGAATTTTCTCGAGGAGTAATGGCGGACGCCGTTGATCGCGAGATCTCTGCTATAAGTCACGGCAGTGATATAGACGACACGCTCGCAGACTTTAAAGCCATGAAACCAACCAAACGTGATGTATGGTTAAGATATATGTTCGTAGACAATGATGATTTCAACGTCTTTGTAAGAGAATAAAGCATGGTAATTACCTCTTGATTTTTTAAAAAAATTAAAAATAGTGCTTCACTTGCATCTTCAATTGATGAATAAACCCGTGCCTGTGCGAAAGCCACGCGTCTAAGCTCTCAAATTCTTCTGCGACAGGGGCTGAATTATGAATTATTTTGTAGGTGGCGAAAATGTCAGGTTTTCAAGGGTGACTCCAAAGACGACCGTAGGTTTTAGAGGGATGTCTCACGAGAGGGGCTTCAGGCTTTAATGGGTTACCAGGATGTGACTGCAGGTGGAAGAGTTGAACGGGCGAGGGCGCTATGAACTAGGTTAAGCACTCGGCGATGCATTGGGTGGTAGGCGGAAGTAGAGCAATAAAAGGTGGACGTTAACTGCCAAACTGGAGTGGCAGCGGGCGGTGAAATGAAGATAAGTTCTTTATTTTCTCTTGGCTCTGTTCCATTTTAATCAGCCATGTTGCTGCCGTGTTAAAATGCAATGTTAGGAAAGAATCTGTTGAGGTACATATATGTACACATACTATTCAAAATCGTTCTGTAACTGCACTAAATATCTAATCTTTCAACATAGATAGGTGCGCCTTTTATAAAGGTGCGGCTTTATATATATATATATATATATATATATATATATATATATATATATATATATATATATATATATATATATATATATATATTTCCCCCCCATCATTTTTTTTTTTTTTTAAATAGAGTGGATGCGGCTGATATAAAGGTACGGCTTATAGTGCAGGAAATACGGTACATACATAAAGGTTGGAATGTACCCGAATTTTCAACACATGACAACAAATGGGATTCTAGATTTGTTCCAGCTAAAGCAAGTCCATATGTAACCCCGTCTCAAGTTTTCCACACATAAAAGAAGAACTTGGGGAAAAAAATCTTCCACACGTTTGACTTTTTGACGTCATTGCCATTCAGTAAATAGAGCAAAAATGATTTCATCACACTGTGAGTGATTCTAAAAGTTTCAGACATAAAAATATGCAACTCGCACAGACACAGGGCGTCTGTGGCCACATGCCAGCACTACTGCGGGAAATCACAATGGCAGGGTCGGAAAACAAAAGCAACGCTCAAATACGACGAGGAGCTCAACGGCAGAGTCTCCATCACATCAATACGACACACGTTTCAATTTACTACATGATGAACAATGACAAGGATGACAGCAAATTTTCACGCTCATACCAGGTATTTGTTGGGGAATGCCCCATGAAAATATATGAAATTACAACACGGCTCCGGTATCATGGACCAGAATTGACCGAACTGAATCCAAGCCATACCTCAAGTCCAGTGTCCAATTGTGTTTCTCACGTCTGACGCCATTGGAGAAGTATTAGTGTCACGAAATGTTTCTTGTGGTCATCTGGAAGCGACGAAACGTTGACATGGAAATCATTCTTACAGGACTTTGGGGAGAATGCAGGAGTGCCATCAAATAATGTTTCCCGGACAAGCGCCTCTTATAAAGAAGGGACACATTGAAGCCATCGATGTCTCCGTGGCTTCCCGAGGCTCCAATAAGAAGGTGACCACCATCCCTGAGATTCTAACTCAAAACTGTCCAGGACACGGAAATTATGGTCACACTTTTATATTCTAAAACACGCTTGGAAATTCACTGTTCTCTTTGCGATTGACGATTTGTTGATGTGTTTTTCGTGGGGAAGTGGTGGAAAATGGATAAATGGATGCATATACATACAGTGTGTTCCAAGAATGACTTTCTTTTTTTCTTTAAATTCGTTTCAGTTATCATTCTCACAGATGTACGGCCATCAGCATTTGACAGCTCGCGTTTTTTGTAAGCGTCGCATCCTCCTGGCCATGACTCACACCAATTGACTTTGGAGCAGCTTTACAAAATTGCCGCCTGGCAAGAAGTTTTTCCATCTCGACCAAGGTTCCGCTACAGAAATGAATGAAATAACTCAAACTTATATCGAAAATACATTTTTGTCAGCAAAATAAAATGAGAGCAAGAGTGCATTTAAAAAAAAAAAAAAAAAACTAACTGAAACTCAATTTTTTAAATTATTGCAAACATCTTTTTAATGTATTTATTTCAGTATTACTATACGGCCACACAGAAGAAAGAAGGTCGAACAGTTGTTTGTGAAATGTAAATTACTTAATTTATGACTCAATACTTCGTCATAGTGACCTCTTTTTTTTTTTTTTTTATCTCGCACTCGTCATATATTTAAAAAAAGGAAAACTTGTCTAATACTAAAACTAGTAATAGCTCAAATGAAAGTATTTTTGAAAAAAATAAAAACAAACAAACCCACTCTAAAATCTAATTAAAACTAATAGAATTAACCCATTAAAGCCTGAAATCCCTCTCGTGAGACATCTCTCTAAAACCTACGGTCGTCTTTGGAGTCAACCTTGAAAACCTGACATTTTCGCCACCTGCAAAATAATTCATATCAATCCCAAAAGAATTTGAGAGCTTAGACGTGTGGCTTTCACACAGGCACAAGTTTATTCATCTTTACTCTTTTAACTCGAAGATGCAAGTTAAGCACTATTTTTAATTTTTTTAAAATGGAGTGGCAATTACCACGCTGTGTTCTCTCACAAAGACGTTGAAATCGTCATTGTCTACGAACATATATCTTAACCATACATCACGTTTGGATGGTTTCACGGCTTTAAAGTCGGCAAGCGTGTCGTCCATATCGCTGCCGTGATTTATAACAGCGCTCCCGCGATCGACTGTGCGGCCATTACTCCTCGGAAAAATTCCAGATATCCTCTGACAACCCACGACACCGTCACATGTATATTCTGATGCATTTCATTGGCCAAGAGACTGAGAATTGGCTTAAAAAAAAAAGAAAATGACGTACAGTATACGCTCTCCGGCTTTAAAGGGAAAAACACGCAACAGCGCTCCCGGCTTTAGTGGTGGAAACCCGCTTATGCGCTCCCGTCCTTAATGGGTTAAAACAAATACAAATAAAACTAACCCTTACGAAGACTCAGTCAAATGAAAAATCCCAATTTATAATAACCCGGTCTCGACTGTGGTTTGGCTGAGTTTCTGGCCGTCACGCTGCTCCGACGCGTAGCTCAACCTACTCTGCTCATGATAAGTTTCTCGAAACAGGATTGGCTCTTGACAAAGCAGCCAGCGGGGAGGCCTGCCAGCACCGCAACTGATGAAACCCCAAAACTCTACAACAAGCATTCCTGCAGAGCCAAACACTTCAATCAGACGATTATGGTGTTAAACAACCTGAAGTCAGTTCACATAAGCTTTATCGCGATACGAAGCGTCCGCTGAATCCAGCTTTTGTTGAAGTTGAGTTTCAGTGTAGCCCTTAGGATTGGCTTTGCGCAAACGCGCGCTCCAGCTTCCACTGTGTGGTTTGGCAACAACAGATCCCTGTTTCAAGGAACTTGCCATGTACAGTGTGAACTGCACTACGTGGTGGAACAGCGTGATGGCCATAAAGCTGAGCTGCAGTCAGGGGGCAACATTTACAACACTGCCCCAGTGTCATTTGGCAAAGCAATGATATCAGTTGGAGAAGCCCACGTTATCGAATGCTGTTGGCTTCACGTCCGTCTGGATAATACCCGAAATGAAATTGATAAAAGCAAGCGTGTTGTCGCTTTTGGGACAACACCGTATCGTCGCCGTACAATGACAAGCATTTCAATCGCATTTTTTTTTTTTTTTGCTTTGATGAAAGGAAAAAGGTTCAATTTGGAGATGCCTTTTCTTTGGACCGCAACAATTTGTAAGCTATTATGAGCATTGTGCCTTGCGTTTTCTGTTGTATTGACCTCTGCACATTCAAAGTTTCAGTGGCATGCGAAGTTAATTAAATAGCCTCGTCCTCTGGAAATTGAGTTTGACAACCGTGCCTCTTATTGTGGAAACGCGTTTCCTCAGTGGACATTTGGCCTCTTCCGAGCTGTGGTGTGTTCTTTAAAATACAATCCTGGCTGATGTATTATTCTGGCTGTGATGATTTCCATGTGCTTACTCGTAGGTGACCACAATAAAAAACCTGGAGGTATACGCTTTGGATCCTTCCGCCGTCGCCACCGCGCTGCAGCACAGAGTTCAAGCCAGTTCGGTCTTGCAAGCCATTCCTGGGGCCAAAGACAAAGTCGCGGTCCAGATTCAAGGCAACCAGATTCAACAAGTTGGACACTTGTTGCTAGGTTTGGAGCTTTCTCCCTCTTGCGGCTTATTGAACCGTTTTGTTCTTGTACATAAACATCCCCTCTAATCTGTCATTTCAGATCATTATGGAATTCCTCGCAAGTACATCCAAGGGTTGGACAAAGCTCCGAAAAGTGGAAAGAAGAAGTAGCAATTTGAACGCCGTACCAGATAGACTGTCTCCGTTGCTTATAAAGCTGCTCTACTGTATGCGAACATTCCTGCGGGCCGTTTGTGTCATATTCAGTCATCTTGTAACAGCCGGTTAAAGAGGTTTCTCTGTGTTGAAAATACTGTACATTGGCTGAGGGTTTCTGTCACATGCTCAAACGTTTACGCAATCAGTGCTGTCATCTTAAAGCAGGCAGTAAGCTCGACGCCCGTACCCAATTCATATCATGTGTTTCAGAGAACGTTTCTGTCACAATGTTAGTGTTTCTGAAAGCATCATTGGATAAAATAAATATTTTGGCAACGTAGAATGTGTTTTGCAGTCATCACGTCAGTCGGTGAGATGGTGCCGGATAGAGAAGATGAGGGCAAAGGCGGTGTTGGAAATGACGTTCGCCCAACATCTGCCGCCGGACACCAACCGGAGACGTGGTCGAGCACTTCATGGCCCCCGGCCGGCCAATTGTTAAGCTATTTATTAGCATGTGCGCAGTGCACTGAACACTTTTTGTTCACAAAAGATGCACTTTGGGTTTAACTCAATTTAATTGATTCTTCTTCTGGTTCTCACTTTGAAGTCTTGTTTGGACAGAATGACCGTATTCGCTAAAAGCACACTAAGTATAGAAAGGTGCTTATTTTCAACGTTGATCTCAATCACCAATCTGAAGCATTAAGTGACACATGAGGTGTTATTTGTTTTTACAAATTCAAGAAGGGCAGGAGAGTATCAAATTTTGTCCCAAAAGGACAAACAAAAATGACTGGGCAATCATCAATGAGTGGAAGAGGCAGAAGTCAGACCAAGAGCGAAAGCATCATCTCCTCAAAGAAAATTTGTGCTTCCTGTTCTTTACATTATGACATGTTCTTTAGTTCAGATAAATCATGTATATAATGTCTAACTAAAAACAAACACATTTGCTTAAGCGAGACAATTAAAAATGACGTCGCAGTATTTAATAAAGAGATATTGTACTTGAGCAAATGAAAAAAAAAGAAACTTAGTTTGATTGATTGAAATCGTTACTTGGAACATGTGTCCGTGAGATCAAACAAACAAAAATAGACCAATTAAAAATACAAATACCATGTTGGTTGAGGCTGGGACATTGTTTCTAAAATGTAACTGTTGCCCCAAAACTCTGTCCGGTAATTTAAGGAAGGTAAAACAGCAAAGAAAACTGTGGAGAATGATTTGTGGTCTAAAACGTGCTTTGGCCATTACAGAGAGGCTTGTCGATATTTTTATGCAGCTGTATCGAATGTGACACTATCAGCAAAACTTGTCATTTATTGTCTTCCCAAGAATTTTGGATTTTGTGCACTCTTTCCAAATCAACTCCCCAAAGGTTACTGTAAATTCTCAGCTGCACCAAATTTGTTTGTGTTGTCAACAAAGAAGATGAATGAATTTATTTATGTCTTGCACAGAGCGCATCTGGACAGTATCGCAGCGTTTCGCTTTTTCCTGATTTTATTGTACAGCCTCATGCTAAAATGGTATTGTGAATTCATTTTCTTAATTCAAAATTCTGCACACAGCACCACATCATGACAACAACAAAAAGTGCGGTCGCATGATGAGTCATCACAATGTACGTATGCACATTGCTGCATTTGTCTTTACTTCAAACCTGACTCGATTCCCAATTCCCTACTGCTGAAAAATATCGCCACAGCATGATGGTGCCCACCACCATCTTGACTGTAGGGATGGAATTAGTCATTGTCACGTGATGAGCGGTGCCTACTTTCCTCCAAACATGTCACTTTGCCTTCACGCCTAAGAGTTCAATATTTGTCTCATCAGACCCGAAATGTGTCTTTCTCATAGTCTAAGAGTCCCTCACGTGTATTTTGGCAAACTCCAGGCAGGCTGCCATGTGCTTTTTACAGAAAGGTACTCCTCTCTCTCCACAGAGGACTGCCGGACCTCTCACAGATTCACCATCAGGTTCTTGGTCACATAACCCTGACGAAAAGGCCCTTCTGGGAAGAGTCCTGCAGGTTTCAAATGCCTTTCGTTTACAGATGATGGAGGCCACTGAGCTCATTGGAACCTTCAAAGCAGCAGAACATTTTCTGTACCCTTATTCAAATTTGTGCCTCGAGACAATCCCGTCTTGGGGTTCCACCCCCGCTACAAAAATGTCATTGTCTTTAAAGTATTTCCCAAATACTTTTAAACAGAGCAACACATTTTTAACTCTACTTGTGTTTTGGATGCTTGCATAATTTTAGTTTGCACACAGAAATGAAAATATTCCACCAAAATACAAAAACCACCAGGGTCAAAATGATTGGCCCCCCCCCTGATCCTAAATAGTCAATTGAATATCCTTTTTGCTGGATAACAGCCTGCAGTCGTTTGTTGGGGTTCTCAACAAGTCTCTCGGACTTCTTTTGAGGAATCCCAGCCCATTCTTCTTCAGCAAATTGCTCAAGTTCTTCCAGATTTGATGGCCTTCAGGCATGGACGTTCTTCTTTAGGTCGCCCCGCATACCTTCAATGGAATTTAAGTGCGGGCTTTGTACAGGCCACTCAATTACATTGACTTGGGTCTTCTTGGAGATGGTTCTTCACCATGAGATACGTACGTTTTGGATCATTGTCATGCCGGAAGATGAAACGATGACCCGCACCCCGTTTTACTGGTGACTGCTTGAGGTTTTCTGTCCAAATCTCCACATATCTTTCTTTGTTCATGAATCCATTCCACCTTGACAACAGTTCCAAATGCATTGGAGCATCCCCGCAACATAATACTGCCGCCACCGCCGTGTTTCACCGTCGGGACGGTGTTCTTTGGGTTATATGACTCTCCCTTTTTTACCTCGAAACATCTGGCCGGGTTGGAAGACGGACAGCTCAGAGAGAGTGACCGCCAGCGCTGGGTGCTTTAAATAAGCTTGTGTCCCTCCTGTGTCCAATCCGAGGGTAGCAATCATATGAATCGGCCGATGTGAATCCCTATAACACCGTGTTTGGACTCACGGGGTCACGTAGACAATATTATTGTAAAGAATTTTTTGGGGACATGTTTTTCCACTTTAAAAGTGATTTTTTTTTGTTGCCACTGGGAATTTTGTTACCTGTTACGTGTGCTTTACTTGCGCTCCAAAACAAAGTTGCCATGCGCCTCCCCAACTTCTGGAATGATGGCTATGCCCCATGATTCTCATGAGTGTGAAAGTGTGGTCTCATGACGAGACTGAAAGAGACAGTTTTACACAGACTTGAAGATAGGCAAACATTCGTAGGGGGGCTCAAGGCAAGCGATACAAGCACTCCTTGAAGTGCTGCAGTATCAATCACGAGCCTCGGTGGCCCCTGGGGTGTCTTGTTATGAAGCGAGGCGTGTGGAGGGGGGGGGACAAGCATAAACGCCAGCAGAAGAAAAGAGCAAACGGCGCCTCTCGGCCCGCTTTGCTGCGCTGCGCCCGCGGCCATCCGGCGTCCTCATTGCGACAATCTTTTCAGGGGCGAGAATTGGACAGCGCAGCCTTGATGGCACTCGCAAGTATCGGGGAGACAACAAACAAGTCTCGGGTGCCAATGTCTGTCATTGAAGCTGCAAAGCGGGACGGATATTTTACAACTTTAGGAAACAAAAAGAGTCGAAAGGGAGATGCCACAATTTGTTCAGTTAATCAGCTACAACAACACTGTTGTTCCTCCACTACTTTGAACGAGGCGACATGTCATCTTTGTCGTCATCTGCTGGCTACACTGTAACATCACAACGGCCAGTTGAAAAAAAGAAACACTTCTAGCATGTTTAGAGGGGGGGGACCTGAGAGACGGATGGATTGGTTTGAATGTGTTAGCGCCATTAAAAGGGGGAGCCCTTGCTTTCAATTTTCGGTATGTGGCTCTTGAAAGAAAACGTTTCAGGTCAATATGGCACTTGGAGTAAACTCAGCAGATGTGACCAGCCAGGCGATGTCATCATGCGGAGAGGATTTGACTGCTAAAACAGGATTACACCAGTTGACATTTTTCCTGATTACAACTGCTTAAGCACTTTGACTAAAGGCCAAAAAAATATGAACCGTTATATTATATAACACTATGTCTATTATAATATATTGTATATACTATTTGGAGGCTGCAGTTGCAGCAAAGGTGACATGGTGGAGTCATTGATTGGAGGAAATCAGTGAGGGCAAATACAGCAACTTGTTATGAAGAATGAGAAAGGTACGGTAATAAATGACGTCAGGTCCTGCAAAGCTGCGCCCCAAAACGTGTTTGCACTGTATGTTTGCTCAATAAACAATCAACTGGACAATAAACACTCAAAAGCACATCCGCGCTCTAACTCGAGCCAATACGAGAGCGGTGTCGGTTAAACGCGTTGTCAACGACGTTAACGCACACCCCTTTTGCACGCCGTCCATTTTTCTCTCGCATAATTAAGGTTTCCCTAGCAACCAGCGGCTGCAATTATACACGCTGCTGGTCACCATGATCCATATAAAGAAAAGAAAACTTTTAGAGTAGAGGAGGCATTACATCTGCTTCAAAATATTGACGAATCTGAGGATGAATTGCTCAACTGACACACAGACAGTCCCCCCTGCCCCAATTATAGTCGTGGGTGCGTGGGAGTGTTTGTGTTTGAAAGGGCTGAGGGGCTGTTTGTGTGAGTCGAATCCAATTTTTTTTTTCCAAGCAGCAGAGCAGTTGTGATGTCATTTTCAGTCGACAGAAGTGATGAAATGGCCGCCCCAATGATGGCTAAAAACGGGTGGATTAAATCTTATTCCACAAACGCAATATTCATCACGATGCCTTGTTTCAACTAGTGGGCCTGCATAGAACATATTCTTGGGAAAAAAAATATGTTTGGGTTGACTTCCGCTTTAAGAATTTCCCCAATTTTGTATTTCTCTCTTTCGTGGTTTAGTTCATGGGGGGGGGTGCTCAAGTCCGGTCTTTAAGATCCCCTATCCAGCCTGTTTTCCATCTCTCCTTGCCTGCAGGACACCTGATTCAAATCATCCGCTCTCCCAAGCCTGATAACGATCGTAATGATTTGAATCAGGTGTGTTGCAGGCAGGGAGGGATGAAAAAAGGCTGGATCCCCCATCCTTTTGAGGACTGGACTTGAACACCCCGGGTTTAGTTAGTCTTCATCTCAAACCCCCTCTGAGCAATACTCAGGTTCCCGTTTGACCATTAACACAAAACACACGAAGGCGTAAGAAAATCAAACCTCTTATTCATGTTAAAAAAATAAATTAAAAAAATGTGATAACATAATAGGACAGAAAAATCAAGGGATTTTTTTTTTTACAATAAATAAAATGCGTGATTAACTGAGTTAACTATGAAAAAAATGTGATTAATCGCAATTAAATATTTTAATCGCTTGACAGCACAAAGCCAAATTCAAATGCCATTTTATTTGCATGTCTTTGGTGTATCGTTCAACAGTTGTATTTCACAGAAAAAGAATCTTATTCAAGGATCAAAGAAAGCTATCAGAACAGTCTTTCCAAAGATACAATTACTCCATTTTGATACACAGTTTTAAATATTTTTATTATTGCAGTTTGTACTCGTGTACTGTATAGTACATACAGACAGTAGAGGGCGCAAGGGCGCCGCCCAAATCAAGCTGTGCTCAACACCTAAATAAATACAAATATTGATCATAAAATCCAAATACTTTGACTGTATTTCTGTTGAAATGAGCAGGATAAATAGTACCGCTTAAGTACTGTGTACGTTTCGTTCATCTGTGTTGTCAATAATAATGACGCACTTCCGGTCTGGGGTGCACAAATCTTTATACATTGACTCTTGTTAAAAGTGTGACACAAATTTCTATTGCCTTCTCTTCTATGGAATAGATAGGGCCAAGGTGGGGTGCAACACTCCATCGTCCCAGGGTGACCCTTGTCACATCCTGGATTAATCTCTGCGCACACAAACACTTTGGCGTTGGCGCAATCCTCGATTGATGTCACGGTCCACCGCTGTTAATTATTACTATTTATTTATTTCAAGTTTTACATCTGTTTGGAATTTTGCTCTTTTGCTGATTTGGTGAGGCCGTGCTAACTCGGTCCTATTAAAGACATACAATATCCAGTCGAGTGACGTTCAGCCAAGTTTAGTTACCGCCGAGTGTTTCATGCCAAAGGAACGCACACACGGTATAGCGCGATGATTTTGCTTCCATAAGGAGGACCCCCGTTCACTTTTGGCTTTTCAAAGGGTAAACATGCCTTTCATGAGTTCAATGTCATGTAATAACTTTGTTTCAAAGATAATAGAATGATGTTGTTACTTGCTCATGTTGATCATGATTTTTACATGCTCCAATACTTGTCCACTGACCCACCTGCAAAAAAGTCCACTAGCCACCACTGCAGACCGGACATCCTTTTGTGTGCCTAATATATCGGGCAGTGATGATGTGATCCAGGAACTTGTTTTTGATTGTCCTTTTGTGAGCCGGGTCAAACAATATGACAAAATGTCAACATTGTACCACATTGCCATTTTGTGACAAAGTTGGCCATAGAACATACGAGTGCATTTGGGTAGCATTTCAAAATGGCCCGTTTTAAAACGAGCGTGGTCTTTGAAATAGGCCAAGCGTGTGATCATTTGAGTGAGAAGAAAGTCCACATCCGTGTTCAAATCATTCACCTCAACTGCACTCTTTTGTGCTTGTATTGATGCGGTCCAGATGTTGGAAATGACTCTCGCTAGGTGTTTGTAAGATGGCCGATGACTGACAAGCAGCATGTATGCATACCAATGTACTGTATTTCTCTCACCAACAACATACCACAAGTCAAGAATGACGATGTATCATCCAAGAGAGTTAAGGATTGAGATGGAAAAAAAAATCTCTTTTGACATTGCAAATGTGAGACTGACATGAACGTTTACATTTATTTTACAACAAGGAGCTCCCATGCAAACGGACTAAACTTGAACTCCACCATCTGTGACTGGCCCTTACGCTTCCTCACCGGCAGGTCAAATCGGTAATATCACGGCCATCGTTCCAATATTTTCCGAGGTCGGTGTGCTCATAAGTAGGGGTGTCAACATCAATTTTGGTGAGCATTGATCGCAGTTTTCAGTCATGACGTGGCATTTGCTTTTCGCGTTTCGTAAAAAAAAAAAACACGAGTCCCAAACCCCTTGGACACCTAAAATGAAGATTAATTTTCTTTTCCTTTTTTTTCCTTTTGATTTCTGCTGCGGGGTCACGGATGGCGGAGTGGTACGCACGGCTGAGTTGTGTGCGGGGCAGCGTGGGATCGGTTCCCGCTCAGTGACGGTGTCTGTGTGTGTGTGTGTGCCCTGCGACTGGCTGGCGACCAGTTCGGGGTGTGGTCTGCCTTTCGCCCATTGTCAGCTGGGATAGGCTCCGGCACCCCCCTCCCCCCGCGAGCCTGTACAGGATAAGCGGGTTGGAAGATGATTTCTGCTACTGACAGTTGTTGAACCGGGCAGCCCGTTCAAAGCAATATGTCAGCGCATTTGTCATATTGGATGCGGCCATTTTATTTGCCAAAAAATTGACAAATAATAATCATTAAATTGGTTTGGAATGAGACAATCAAAAACAAAGCTTCGCTATGAACCGGGTATGTTCTGGCTCGATGATATTATCTCCGAGGAGCAAGTGAACGAGGCATCGTCACAAATCTTTGCCACATTCGATACGGCTGCGGCGTCAACGTACTCGGGAGAGCATCTCCGGCAGTGCGTCCGTGTACACTCCTATATGCTTTGAAAAAAGTCCATATGAGGCTTGGTCAAAGCACTTTGGAAACATATGGTGTCGATAAAACGTAAAAGTGTACTCCATTTACCGTTATGATCAAATTAGATTTTTCAGCAAAAGTACAGTTACTTGGTACGTTGGAGTTGATTCGGGATTCGCTAGACTGCAAAACAAATAGCCCAATGTGGATTTTGCATGTGAGTCCAAGCTCTAGTCCAAACGACTCTTGACACGTCCATATTTATTACTAGTGGGACTGATTGCTCTTTAATGACTTTTTTCAGTTCATTTGTTTTATTCTGAGAAATGCATTTTTGTCAAACCAGCCCCCAAGAAGAACAAATCCTCTTCCATTATCAAACAGGCATACAAATGCGTCATTCATGCTAACAGTCAGACTGGTTCATAAAAGGGAGCCAAAATAAATGAAGATTGTTATGAAAATGAGCCCAACGTGGTAATAACGTGTATTCTGAGTAAATTATGGACAGAAACTGAGAGGCTTGTCTTTGGGTGTCCTGCTTGGGACTGAAGTCACATTTCAGAACATAACCTCTCATGAGCCATTCATCTCCCCTCTTATTAGAATGCTGCCCAAAATGAGAAACATGGGAAGGCAGTTTTACATGCCGCAGTCTCAAGACTCAAGTGGTCAATTCTGATTAGTAGACGTCTTGACAACAGCTGCTTGTCCAATTAAATCACCGAACGCCTTTGCAGCACAATTAACGGCATTAAATGGGGCCACGTTTTTGAAGGACACAAGTTGAGTAACTCCTAATGCACTTCAAATGAACTGTCAACGGTTCTTTGTGGGGGGGAAAAAATAAAAAAAATAAAAAAAAAAAATATATATATATATATATATATATATATATATATATATATATGTGTATACTTTCTTGTTGAAATCTTTCATGGCTGATAGCATCTCTAAGCAAACTAGGCATATAAGTTTGTGTTTAAATTAGCCAAACATTTTAACCTTCCTTCCTTTGCTTATTTTATACCTGCAAGACACCTTTTTTTTTTTTTTTAAATCTAATTTGGTCCTGGCTTGTTGTTAGGAACCGGTTTACTGTATCTTCTTCTTTGATGAAGAAGTACAGTCTTTGATTTGGAGGCACTGGTAAGCAGAGTCTGCCACCTAATGGTAAACACTGTCATTACAACTTCAAATTGCTCAGCAACAGTAAACATTTTGGTTTTAAAAACGTAACCAAGGTGCGGCCACAGATTGAAAAAAAAGAAGAAAAACGTCAGCAAATATGCAAATCTGTGGGTGCTGAACTGCGAATATGCAGGGGTTGACTGTAGTTTCAAGCTGTAATATCACCACTCACCACTAGTTGTCTTAGTTGCGCTTACGCTGGGTCTTTACAGCCTTGTACTATAATGTCAGTAAGCCAAATAATTTTTACTATGGATTTGGAATGATATGCAGGACAAACATGGTCCCTCAATAATCTAAAACATTTGATTGAGCTCATTTTTTCGTGAAAAATGTACAAAACGAATTCTTGCATTTAACGTTGGATTATTTTTCAGCGTTTTTTTTTTCGCCATCCTTGAATGGTATTTTCTATGCAAGCGAGCCCTTTGCACTGGAAAAAAAAATGTTGATTGTTTCAAAACCTTTGTTGTTGGGTTAGGTTAGTGGATCTTTGACGCATGCATTGAAAAACCTAATATCAAAAATGAAATATGTTAAGAGTACGTATTTCGTCTATATTTAAAATACTGTACCACTTTTTGTCATAGATCTAGTTAGGAAGCGTGTAGTCCTACCGTGTGGCCCACCAGTAGCACTGATGAAAAATTGTGGCCACCCGCCAGCATTTGAGTTGCCCATCGCTGAATTAATGAATGAAAAAGTTAAAATTAAATGGATAAGCGAAAATATCTGTACATTTATTTGGAATTTTCATTCATTAATTCAGCGATGGGCAATTTAAATGCTGGAGGGGTACCACAATATTTCTTCTGCAGCTGTCTATATTTTCAACTTCCACTGAAATTAGTCAATATGCTAGTGTTAAGGTAACTGAAAACATCGGCAAGTTTCTTAATGTGGCAGTTGTCCCAAATGTTTAATATGATAATGAAAATAGAATATACATGAGCAAAATGAACCGTTTTACCAAACAACTGGCTGTGGATAACAAAGCCACGTAAAAAACAATCTACTCGGGTTTTTTTTGTTTTTTGTTTTTTGATCACACACACCGTAGATAGCAGAGCAGTGTTTGAGACATGCAATCACGTGGGTCCGACTTTCATTCTTTTCATGGTGACTGAGGCAAAGGCAACTTTGAAGTCATATAAATGGTGTTTTTTAATTCGACATCTTTTTCAGGTGCGACAATTAAGGTTAAACGTCGGCAAGCCAGGGCCCGGATCATCATCTGAGAGCAAAGTCTGTGTGTTTGATCAGGAACAAGAAAAGGTGGCTTTTAGCCCAATGCACCATGGCCTTAATCTGCAGGATTAGAGCATCAGAAAGTTCCCTGCGGTGTTTTGATTGTCCTCATGCCATTGCATCTGTGTGACTCAAAGAGTTGACACAGCTTCCTTAATGTAATTGTAGGTCATGAGCGCCCTTGCACGTGTTGCGAATGGCTTTAAATCAGCGGCGCAGGTGGGACGGATCATATGAACGGCAACATCCTGGGCCACATGTGCAGCAGACGAGCTGGAGGGGAGGTGCGCGCGGGTTCAGAGCTAAAGCGGCTTGGCCCAGATGAACAGGGATCTCGGGCTCTCTGCCAATCAAAGCCCCAACCGATAACCCACTCTCGCCGACATGCTGAGGAGACCATGCGCTTGGCCACACGCATGTGTCCATGCACAGCGCCTAGCCCAAGTGTCGCATATACCCCAACCCCTATCGAACATATTTGGAATGAAATATTTAAAAAAAAAAAAATTCTTTCACTCCACATGTTCCGGAAAAAAAAAAAAACCTCACAATGACACCGCCAAGGACTTCCCATAGATGAAGTGATGGATTGAAGTGTCCAGAACATTTGAGTTTATTGAGTTTATCAAGGGTTTTTCTTCATCATCACTGAAGTATTTTCCAGGAAAACAATCTTTCTCTGGTGTGTTATTGAGCTAAACAGGAGTGAAAAGAGAATGAAGGATTAGACTGGAAGTTCAACGGAATGCAACATTCAAGATAGTCCAACATCCTCCCATGATGATCACGGTACATTGCAGCCTGCTAACTGGAAAGCTTCTATACTACTGTACTGTGCGTGGGAGGAACAAAGCAGGAAACAGCCATGTATGTGGAGGGGGAGGTGAAAAGTCACAAATACATTGGACGTTTCAATCGTGGCAAATTGACATTTATTGTTCCACTTCGGTCCTGTAGGTGGCAGCGATGCTAATGCTCATTAGTGCTTGGCATCTGCCAAACAGCTGACGGCCAACAAGCTAAGCTGTCTGCCGTGACCTTTTTGAGAGGTGCAACGGTTAATTGCTTCATGGACAACTAATCGATTATCAAATTAATCGCTAATGATTTCTGCTCGCCGATGACTCGTTCAGATACTTTTTTAAATTTCAACGTGCTCCGAATTTCAGCTTCTCAATAGCAAATATTATCAGATTTCTGCAGTCCTCCATGAATGTGGACTGATTCTCTTTGTTTTTGAATGAAAATAAAATATTTGTTTCTACTTTGGAAAGCAGTGATCTTCATTTTTGCCTCTTTTCTCACATTGTGCGGACCAAAGCCTTGATTCACTGATGTTTGTGCATTGTAGATTTGAAATAATGTCATGTTTTAGAGTTAAGGGGTGGAAATCCAAACATGAAAATGTTTTTTTCATCCGACTCATCAATCGTTACCTACCACCCTAATGAAGATATTAGTGTCCATATCTATGGATCGGGTTGGTTTTTTTTTTCATTTTCATTCAGTTATGTTGAGATAAATAGATGGTGAACTGAATTCATGTATTTTACGCTGTCTAATAACCCATTTTAGCAGCTGTTCCCACTGGAGTTGTTCTCTTGAATCAGCTTTGTGTTAGAGCAGTCGTGTGTCCATGTTGTCACAGAGTAACAGAAGGACTTTAGTAATACGTAGAGAATGTCAGGAAGGACCAAGGTGGGAGGTCATTGAGGATAATGTCATTGTGGACATCTGCCAAAACAAAGAGATCATCTCACCACCGCAGAAATGGCTGCCCGGCGCCCTGTGATGTAACACACAAATGCTAATGGGGAACAGGCTTTGGGTTTTCATCTTTCATCCATTTAATGGGCATTGTGTTTTGGCACTGCCATGTTGATCTCGAGGCCGGTGGCTTAAAGGGACACTTTTGAAGAGAAACGAAACAACAATTTAAAAAAAAAAAAAAAAAAAAAACAACGTTAAAAAGAAGAAGAAATCCTTTATGGGTGGGAACGGAGGCGAGCTCTGATGATTTGCCATTACATTTGTATATTTATTCTGCTAAACCAAAACAATTAATTACAGAAACTAAACATTTTATTATTCGCAATATGATAGATGTGTTGTACAGGGTGAAAGGGTTTATGATATTAGAGGACTGTTCTGGGGTAATTTGCACTATTTCCACCAGGATTTAAATTATGGACACAAAAGGGATTGAGTAAACTGGGTGATTTGTTTGCAGAGGGAAATATAATGTCATTTGAAGAGATTCATAGTAATATTTGGAGTTCCAAGAAAACACTTTTTCAAATACTTGCAAATTAGAAGCTTGATATCAACAATGCAAAAGCATTCTATTGAATTACCGAAATTTTCATCTCTGGAAGCCCTAATTAATTACTAACAATTGCTACGGCAAGGGTATCATTTCAACATTATATAACTGATTCGTTTCTGGATCAGATGATAGTGTAAATTCTAAACTTGAGTTATGGGGAATGCATTTGAGTCAATATATTTCTGATGAAGAGTGGCGGTTAAGATGTAAAAAGCTTCATAAGTACAATAACAATATACCCGATACGTGCTTCAAGTGTAGGGAAGCCCAAGGGACTTTTGTGCACTGTGTATGGCAATGCGATAAGATTGTTTTTCACTAACAAGTTCATTTTATATATTTTTTGATCAGGGAAATGAAAAGAGTTGCCATTTTCTATTTCATCCGTTCATTTTAGAGAAATTAGCAAATAAGGGACTCCATGAATAACGCCTCTTGTTAATGAGGAGAATGGCCGCGCCCCCTACCGTTCTATCCTTGTTCGGTCGGAGTCACTGGAGGAACCGATTCCAAACTCTCCATTGGAAATCATTGTACTTTCATTGCTTATAACGTCCAAAAACGGTGATCAATTGGTACCAAAATTGATGTGGACATCTCTACTAATGACCGCTTCAACCTATCAAAAGGATTAACCTCTCCGTGGCTGATTTATATGAGAATGAGGAAATGTGGAAGTCAGCAGAGCTACATAGATTTATGCTGGGACGAGCGCACACTGCTTCTTTGCTAAAAAATAAAAACTTTGAACACCTGCCTGTGGCTTGCGTGACGTCATCCTAATTTGCATGTTGTGCAGATTCAGCCTCTCACAAAGTGATTCGTATCCTCAGCTGGCAATTCGTGCGTAGTGAAGATTCGTAAGTCGTAGAAGCGACTCGTATTCACAAAACAATGCATTCACAGTTTTTATTCGTACTCACAAGATAAGAAGTCAAACCCTCGTAATTTTAATTTGTACTCACAAATTAGTACTACTACGGATAGGAATCGTTAATCACGCATATGTCTTTTTGACAGCGATCTTACTCCATAGTGCAGAACAGTTTTATACTTTCGCGTGTGAAGTGGACAAGAGTAGTAATGTGCATTTGCATTTTGGTCATGGTTTTAGACAACAGAACTGACAAAGCGAGCAATATGACCACGCTTGCCTCCCTCCCGTGACGTAGACCGCTGAGACCGAAAAAAATAACAAGCCCAGCCCCAAAAAGGGGCGGGGCAATTTGTCGTAAATTCTAATCACAAAAAAAGCCCTTAAATCACTACACAGTCTTTTGGGCGGAGCATTTTAGTACTGATGTCATTTTTACATGCAAACCTTTTATATAAGTGCCAATGTTAAACTCATCCAAGTGTCCCTTTTACGAAATTCTGGCCGGATGTATTGAATAAGGTTCATTTAATATTGCCCACGAATGTCCCTCTGCATGTTAAGATGGTAATAATGCATGTATATCCTAAAACTTTTATACCAGGGTATCCGGGTCGTAAATGTATAGAATTTGCCGTATTACAGGCCAAAAGGAACATACATAGCTCTTAATTGGGGGAAAAAAAACGGAACCATCTATAGTTGGTGCATGGATCCAGTCTATGAGACAGTGCATGGCAGTGGAGAGAATCTCTTATTTCCTTAAAAATAAATTGGATGAATATGACAACATTCGGAAAACAGTCAGACAATTCATTGAAAAAGGTGATAATGGACATCTTTTAACTAATACCTAGACTTAATTCACATTACAGTTGGTAACTTGATTGTTTCAATTTTTTTTTTTTTTTATACAATTTATTTGTATGATTATATTATTATTATTATTATTTGAAAGGGTATCTAATGTAATCGTGGATGTTGGAAACTACAAGCGTGTATGGAGTTTTCTTATATGGATGTTCAGGTATATACTTTGTAATCTTTAGTAATTAGAATGTAAAGTACACAAGAGAGTGTTTTGTTCGGGTAGGGTGGGGAAGGACGGGCTTAAGCAATGTATAGTGTCATGTTATGCGTGGAGGAGGACCAAAAAAATCAAGTGCGTTCTAAAGTATTTAATTAAAAGAAAACAAAAAGGCCTGGGATAATTCCAAAACAACAAGGATCAAAAGGAAACTGAACAAACACGAGGACTTGACTTGATAACAGACAGCAGACCATCGACAAATGACAACAAACTGACAAGGACTGAAAGAAAGCGGGGAACTAAATACAGACAAGTTGACGAGACAACGAGGAACACCTGGACAAGACACGGAGGGGGGGAAGGAGCTGATTGGCTGACACCAGGGACCGCGATGATGATGAGGCACAGGTGGACTCAATAACTTAACGAAAGACAGACAAAGGAACACAAGGAAAAACTCAAAAGACAGACTATGACATTATAGTTCTGTTGAAGCTCAATAAATATATTGTCAAAAACAAAAGAAGAAGAAAAAAAAACTGCATTTCACCAAACATCTTCTCCACTGGCTGAACCATATCTCGAAGATTATAGCCACAAGAGAATTTCAAATATGAAGATTAAGACAAGATTAAAAAACAAAGCCGTACAAGACCTCATTGTATTTTAGATCATCAACCAGTGTTTGTCACTTATCTTCATGTTTAAAGTCATAAATTATAAAGTGAATAAAGCCCTCACAATTTTGCAAATTGTCACCTTCCTAAAATAGTGTAATGTTTTTCAGTTTTTTTCAGAAAACACCAAAACTGAACCAAATAATATTCAATTCTTTTCAATTCTATTCTATTATATTTAGTGCTGTCAAGCAATTAAAATATTTAATCGCGATTAATCAAATTTTTTCATAGTTAACTCGTAGTTAATCATACATTTTATGTCTTGCTTCAAGGCCTTTTTTGTTGGGCTAGGATAGTGGATTTTTATACGTGGATTGAAAAATATCTTATCAAAAATGAAAGAAATTAAGAGCATGTATGCACACGGTTTGTCTATATGTAAAATACAATTTTTCTTCTACAGAGGTTAGGAAGTGCGTGATCCTTTGTGCCGCCCCCCCCAGTGGCACTGATGAAAAATTGGGGCCCCCTCCAGCGTTTAAATTGCCCATCCCCGAATCAGATGATCTGTTTGATTAACGATGCAGCCGATTTTAGCATCATGAGATGTTTAAGGCAAAATTATAAATTTTTTGTCAAAATATGACAATACCATTATTTTTAAGAAGGTGACAAAATATTTTGTCACCCCTTTTAGCAGACAATACCAAAGAAATGACGCTTTGCTACATCGTAAAGTGATCTCCTTCCTGGCAACAAAAAATGAGTCCCCTGACAGGGAAAGTGTCCAAATTGGGACCAAAGTGTCAGTATTTTGGCAACCGTTTTTTCCCCAAATGGCTTTAAATGTCTTGACCATGGAGTTTGCTGGAGCTTCACAGGTTTCCACTAGAATCCTCTTCCGCACCTTGTGCTTCTGTTTAAAGTTGCGACACGGATGCTTCGTTTAGGCCTGGAGACATGCTTGGCCGGTCCATTGCCATTACTCTCAGCTTCTTCGGTCTACTACTCATACACACAGAAATCGAGCTCAGACGGAGAGCAAGGCTTTTAAATGAGACGACCACAGCCTGCGGCCCTTTCAGTCATGGCTGTGCGCGGAAATATGAAAAGGGGGACACGGGGTGGGGTAAAAATAACAAACGGTAGGACGCATAAGTAAGGGATAAAAGCAATATGGCATCTTTTCTGCCCTCTGAAAAGAACATCAAGCGAGAATTCAAATCCTAGGGGGGCGGCGCCGCGCTTTGGTCTGATGCCGCTCTCTACGCATCCCATCCTCATGATGGCACGGACGACGGTGCGTGAGGGAGCCAAAAGAGAGGACGGGAGGGAGAGGGATAATACCAGTTGTGAATGCATGAATGTAGTGCTTGGGCTTAAACCGACTTGAGGGCGAGCGGCGCACAGGAACAGAGGGGAGAGCGCGCATGTGTCATCAAGCTGGCCAACCGGCCCCCGTTGACTCCCACTGCCCCTCAACCGTCCTGCCGGACAGCATCGAGCGAGTGAGAGGGGGGATACGTACGTAGCCGTTCTTGAGGACCGAGAAAGTGCGCCGGGCTGCGGGCCACATTGAGCTCGTTTTAGAAGCACGGGCAAAATTGCCGAGGAGGGGAGAGGATGCTCAACAGCGTGGCAACGGACTGCGAGGAAGGAGAGGGGAGCCCTAACAACCAGGGTGAGTGAGGCCGGTGAGAGCGTGAGGCTGATGACGGCGCGCACGCGTTCCAAGTTAGGAGGGGTAAGGACGCCGTGGTTGGCGCGGTGGCCGGAGACCGACGGACGCCGGCCGCTGGAGAATGGCAAACTCGGAGAGAGCTGTGTGTTTTCTTTGCGACTGCACATTTTCGTCATTTTCTGGGTCAAAGATACCGAACGTCTTTTCAGTGAATCCATGTAAAAGAAAAGAAAGCACCTTAGGTGGTGAGCCGAGTGCAATTTTTCCCTCGGTGTCATTGGTCTGAGCAGCAAAGGTGTCTTGCCAGGGCCGATATTTGCCGTTAATACCAAAGCATTTGTGGACGTGTGTGCCCAAAGCCATTTCTTCCAAGCGGTGAATGTCTCAGCAAACACTATGCTCAGTTTTCAATCACTTTATCAAACAATATGTGACAGGGCGGTTAGCACAACTCTCATAGTTCACAGGTTGCGGTTTCAAATCCAGGCTGGGGCCTTCCCGCCTGGAGCTGACATGACCACATTAAAAATTTGCTTATCGCTTTTAACAGAGAGCTGGAAGGTAGTTGTTGTTGTTTTGTTAATTTTTTTAAAAACGATGACATTTCTCGTTAGCGCAGTTTTCCCATATTTCAGAGATGAAATGTGAAGACTTTTTAAGGGGCCTTAACTGAACATGCTTCTATTTTCCTGTATGAGGCCCTCGGAGGGTAAAAGTATGGACACCCCCGATGTGAACTGAAGCATGTGCCGGCGTACAAACGGAACAAGAGAGACACAGTAAATTACGCAAAGCAGAACAAATGTCCACCTTTGTTTGGTAAAGCGGCGAATGACCTGGTCATGAGTTGAAGCACATCTCACCAGGTGCATTCGCATGGAATGGGTTGTGACGTCTTTGTAGGAGTAACATGATGAATCCCGCCAGGGAGCTCACACTTGATTATTCCAACCATTCCTGAGTAAAAAGAAGAAGGTGAGATAACAAGTCTGGATCGGTCCCACGAGAGGCCCGCTGTGCTCCGGTGATTCATTGCAATCAATAAGCTCGGCTGGAGTGACTGGAAGGTTAAGTGAGCAATTTGTCAGAGCTGAATCAACGGCGGTTCCACAGTGCACTGCCAAACATTGAAGTTTGGGTCATTTTGACTTCCCGCCTCAATTTGCGTTGCTACGCAATACCACATTGATGAAAGCATACAGCCACCTGTCATCCATAATAAGACCGCAGTTTACCAATTTAAAGAGGCGTGTGCTACGGTGTGCATTGAAAGTCTGCACACCCCTGTTGAAACGCCTGTTTTATGTGAGTTGAAAAACAAAAAATGAGACCAAGATGAATCATTTCAAAAGTGTTTACTGTCACCGAAAGCCTGAACACTGACAGCAATTTGGAACTGCTCATAATTCCCTCCACTCGCACTTCCAGCCGAGGAAAGACGGCTCCGACGCATGATGTTTCACTGTTGGTTTGGAGTTTTTTGGGGTGATGAAAAGTGTTCTTTTTTGTGCCAAGGAGTTATGTTCTGCTTCAAAATGGTTTGGCGCGAAGACAACACCGTTCAACAAAAAAAAAAAGCACCATAAACGCAGTGAAGAATGAGTGTGGCAGGAAATGTCTACTGGAACATCTGAACTTTATTTGGGGTTCATGAATGTTACTTTAAATGGTGACAGACTCCCATTTAGCGTGTTTAAATGTCATCGGTTAAATGTGAACACAGCGGGTCATGTGCACAGTCGAGTTGAGTTGTAAGGTTAAAGTCCACATTAACGGTGGGAAAAGTTTTTCAATGATTTATCTGGGGCTTTTTTTTTTTTTTCAATCACACAAACCTGCCATTTGAGTGTTGGTGCGCAGACTTCCGACCTCCACCGTTCGTACGTAGCGCTCGTCTTTCCTGCCTTATGCTCGAAGATTCTTTTTTCCTAAGTTTAGTTAATCGCCATGTATCGACCGCTGGAAACGATTCAGCGCGTAATGCGTAGAGGTCAAACTAAGTTTAAAATCGTTTGTATTGATAACAGCAATTATGGATGAGTCATCGATCTGAAGGCACTTGAGTCGGTCGTTCCAGATCGCACTTGCTCGTGTTTTTGTGGATAATGAACATCGTGCATTTGCTTCTCCTCAAGTATAACTTTTAAATGCAAGCAAGTTCATCATAATTTGTCTCAAGGCTAAAAACATGTCAGGATTCAATGTGGGGGAGCGGAGGCCAAGGCGGGTCAACCGACAGTATGCGAAGCCAAAACAAAACCAAGTCCAAACATGAACGTCACCACTGCAAAATCCGCCCTTTGGCAAAAGCATGGATACGAACAACAAAATTATCCTCATTGAGGAATGCCTTGGAGCATACTATTCCGCTCATAATACTGCAGTTCATTAGCATTTGCACATTAGTGATTTTTTCAATAGGTTCAAAGCCCTCCAAATCGCCTGGAGCAGCTTGTGGAGGGGAGCAAAGGTCAGTTCAATGACAAATATTTGTCAGGGTTTATATAAGAGCATAAAATGTGTGCTTAATGTAGGATCAGGGGTGAGGCTTTGCCACTGTGTTATGCAAGTCAGGCACACCGATGGACACTAACACCAGTGAAAAATGAACAGAAAATTGAAGAAATACGCAGAAATGTCACACATTGAAAGTTTGAATCATTTCAATACGTATTTCTGTGACAAGGCTGTATGATGGACAATATTGATAATGAGAGAAAAGGCAGCCGGTTTCTTACGCTTAAGTTGTTTTCAAGTCAAGTGACCTTGATGACCTGGAACACTTCCAACTGGCGGTAGACAAAACATCCAATTTTAATTTATTTGCCTTTGGGACAAAAAAAAAAAACAACAACATTCTGAAACAAATCAAATAAATATCAAATTGCATTGATCCTAATCCAATATTGCGGGAGAAGGGAATAGTTGGTCCCTCTCAATCTTTGGGAAAATATCTGTCTGTGTCCAACGATGTTGGGCTTTTTTTTTCTTTTTTTTTTTTTGCTTTGTTTGAAGGTGGTTTGAATACACGCTGCTCCTGCCTGATCTGATACAAACGCAGACAGCTGAGATGAACTAATCCAGTCGCCAGATGTCACAAGCCTGTGCAAAAGAAACCATTTCGCTGATTGCCCGTACATCGGTGCAGCTTGTCGTTATTTCCATGAATGATAAAAGTCATACGAAACGGTCAGTGTACGTGGCTCGGTGATGGACGGCTCAAACATTCATAGGATGCATAATCAAGAATACCCAATTCTATCAAACACCGTGTTCCCTTTTTTTTTAATTCTCTTTCAAATTAGAGTGTTGCCTTGAGATGCAAGTGGCCCGACTTGCTCGCAATGCTCAACACCAGCACAGGGATATTTTCTTTATCCTCTGCGATGAATGACTAATATTCGCTGCTGCTTACGAAGTAGCTGTGACGCTCTCCGTGTATATCAATATGTCTGTATTTTCTCCCAATAAAATATTTATGATGCACCAACTTTTTATATGCTATTTAATTATGTTATTACTTTATGTTTTCATAAAGCACCATGTCAGACGGTGCTATTTTTAAGAAAACACATGACAAACAATTTTGTTGTTTTTTTATTTGGGAGACCTCAATGAGGGACGGATGACTTGAGTGTTTTGAATTTACCAGCGTGCTCATGGAACGAATACAAATCATATCTCAAGGCACCGTTAAGTGGCAAACTATGTCACTGCACTTTTGGCAAACATTCCGTGGAGATAGCTATAGAGAGAGACAGCGGTTTCTTTTGGCCACACATACCTAAAGTAGTTGGAAAAGAAAATATTGACGCTGAAAGGTAAAGTATTTTTTGCTGTTTCCACTCATCTTTTCTTGCACAAAATAGAAGCATGTTTTGCAATGCAGCGTTGCAACGTAGCTTCCTGCTATTTGCGTTCATGATCAGGTTGTAGCGGATGTGGAAATATATCAAGCGGACCGACCTCCTTATGTCACGTCAAGGTGTTCGTATTGTCGCCTTCTGATGATTTTCTGCTTCAATAAAGTGTCTGCAAGAAGAAGAGCGTTTTTGCTCTCCCACGCTGGCATTTGGCCCCAGCGTGTGGCGAGCATAAATCCTGTCTGTGATCGTCAGTAATCCTCACAATGTGTTTTAGTGCCTTTTCAATTAGTCCACTTGAATGCAGAGTGTGTCACATCATGACTTTAATCTACATAGGTCAGAATGTATGTCAAAGTTGGATTACACAGCTCTTGACATACTCTTCATTTATACAGAGCCAATTCATTTGATGTATTATGGATTAGCATGTGCAACACGGTGATTCAGTTTGTGAGGTTCTGGGTGCGAATCTTGGCTCTGGCTGACCTGTGTCAGGTTTGCAAGTTCACACACACACACACACACACACATGTTTTACTGTAAAAGTTGCCCTACGGCTCATTCTAGACATCCCGAATAATTTGCGCACTTTGAAAAGCCAAATTCAAATACCATATTGATTGTACGTCTTTGGTGTATTATTCAACAGCTGTATTTCGCCGAAAAATAATCTTGTTCAAGGATCAAAGAAAGCTATCAGAACAGTCTTTGAACAGAAATATACTTAAATAAAATTGCACATTAATTCCAAGATTTTACTCAAGTAAATATCTGTTCCAAGCTTCGTCAAAAATGTGTTGAAAAATATGATTAATCGCGATCAATTATGGAAAACTTTGAGATTAATTTGTTAAAAACGTAATCGCTTGACAGCACTAATATATATATATATATATATATATGATGTTGAATCAATCAAATGGATTTATGTGCGGACATCATGTAGATTTGCCTCAAATGAAGACCGGATTTGGCAACGGAAGAATAAAAACCCGAGGCCTCAATTGATATACATCAGTCCATATTATAGACGGAGGCGCTACACGGTACCGTGTCACTGCGAGCCAGAAATGTTGTTGACTCTGTGTCGTCGCTTCTGGTATGTGTCACTTCAAGTGGATGTCCTGTAATACCAAAGAAAAGAAGGGAGATGCTTGCGGTCCCAGCTTGCGCTCACTCATCATTTTACTAAGTTGTTGACAAGTCACAGGAGTCACTCAGCTGAGAATGTTTGTCTCCGATCCAGAAGGAGAGTAATGAGCAGTGACGGAGATTTCACTTAATCCTCCTACTGAGCTACAACAACACCCAGCCTTCCCAGACTAGATAGCAAGGAAATACACACTCTGTGCTTCCATTTAGAATCGAACATCGATCGCGCAACAATATTGTGTCTATGGAAAAACCTCAGGTGCCGTTGATTCACTGGCCTGTTCGTGTATGAAATGTTTTTCTTTGGCAATAATCTCTCAAGACCCCACGGAGGGAAATTTCACCAACAATGTTTGGACAAGGGCGGCACGGTGGTCGACTGGTTAGCACGTCCGCCTCACAGTTCAGAGGTCGTGGGTTCGATCCCGGCTCCGGCCTCCCTGTGTGGAGTTTGCATGTTCTCCCCGTGCCTGCGTGGGTTTTCTCCGGGCACTCCGGTTTCCTCCCACATTCCAAAAAACATGCATGGTAAGTTGATTGGACACTCTAAATTGCCCCTAGGTGTGATTGTGAGTGCGGATGTTTGTCTCTGTGTGCCCTGCGATTGGCTGGCAACCAGTTCAGGGTGTCCCCCGCCTACTGCCCAAAGACAGCTGGGATAGGCTCCAGCACGCCCCGCGACCCTTGTGAGGAGAAGCGGTACAGATAATGGATGGATGGATGGATGTTTGGACAAGTGGGGATGATTTGTGCTGGCTGTTGAATGCCACTCATGGTGCAGTGGTTCACTCTCTGACTTGAGCGCGGCTTGAGTTCTTACTTGGCGAAGTGCAGGCTGTCTATATTTGTCCCGAGATTGACTGGCAAGCAGTCGAGGGTGTGGCCTGCCTTTCGCTTGAAGCCCTCTGAGAAAGACTCCAGCTCCCCCGAGACCCTGAACAGGATGATCGGAGTACAACATGGATGGATGGCTACGTGCCGGTGATTCTTTGGTTCCATTTTAGGCCGTGGCAATGGTTGGTGTTTAAACACTGTCGATAAAGTTGCTGATGCTCGTGCGGGCTGAGAAGATGTCGAGGTCAGGTTTTAGAAAGCGGCAAAACAGTGCAATGTTTGGGTTGAGCTTGATCTGTAAAACATGTCTCCATTACGGTGTTTCTTTTTGACTTCATTCATTCAACTGGTCTGGATTGGGGATCTTGGTCACAATTTGACAAGTGTTTTTTTTTGGGGGGGGGACAGACAAATTGCAATGCATTGCTGTAGTTTGAATTACTAGTAAAGTTAAGTTTGATCAATGAAGTGAAAGCCAAAGGATGGATTTATGCATCTAGTTTACACTTTGCTGCCAAAAATGTAAATGTAGCTTTATCCTGCTCAGGGCCTCAGGGCGCTGGAGCCGATTCCATCTGGCCGAGGGTGAAAGGCAGACAACGCCCTGTCCTGGTCGTCAGTCGGTTAAATCGGTCAGGCGATCGTTCCCCTAGACCAGGGATCCCCAATACGGTGCCTCGGGCAATTTGATACCTCGGGTAATTTCAGCAAATTTCTCGAGTGTGTTTCCAACTGGGAGCTCTTTGCATTCATGAGCACTGTAGCTGTCAGTCTTGGAAAGTCATTGACATCTCCGCCGCACCATCAGTGATATAGATCAAATGTTTTGCTTTGTACTGTATACTTATGTGGTGAGTGTGTGTGTGTGTGTGTGTGTGTGTGTGTTAAATACGGTTTGACAAACGACCTCTGAATGTCAGGCGGACGAAGTCACAGTCTGCACATAACATTCAAGCATTCCTACAAATGTAAATAATGGTCCAGTCTTCCTCCGTGTAATTGACCGTGGCAGAAGGCTTCACAAATCAGCGTCAATTCCGCTGAGTGGCGACTCGGATGGATTTAATTCAAATCGGCATTTACAGCAGGCGAGGTGAAAACAGACAAGGAATTTGTGATGTAATTGATGTAATTCAAGCTCACTTATGCAGCTGATTGGTGCATTTTGCTCACATGCAGATGTTGAATGCAGCCTTCCTGTGTGGCGTCCAGCAGCTGCTGGATAATCCCCTTGAGCCTGCGTCCCATTAAGCTTTTAAAAGCGGGAATAAACTGTCCATTTTGTAATAGCCTGTGTCACATGAAGGATACAAATCTGGATCAAATTTCAAGCGTCAGTCTTCAGTATCATATAAACATTTTTAAATGTTTATATATATATATATATATATATACTTTTGCACCCGACAATGTTGGCTCTTTTTCGACGACGTTTTTCTTCAACACTTCAACACTTCAATGTCTCTTCTACCAACTGAGCACGCCCTCTTGGACTTGAAAAGACCACAGCCAAGTGCGCAAGGCCTGCCCAAATTCGTCACGGTTATGCGGCCCCACGTAGGCCACGTGTGGAGCAGCCTTTGAATGACCCGGCCTGCGAAGGTTTCTTTGGAGGACGCAGCCAACGAATTTGGCCACGGCTAATGACGTCTGGCAATTGCTAAATTGGAACTTGCGAGGCAAGAGAAGCAGACGGAGACAGAAAGTCACCTGGTGAAGATGTGCACGAAAAAAAAAGTCGGACACTGACCGACCAAATCTTACAGTCGTCTACTTCAACAAAATGACAATATCCCCTCCGTCTCAACGCATTCTTGTCATTGATTGGTGGTCTCAGGTGATGGAAACCCCAAGGAGAGCAGTCCTTTCATCAACAGCAGTGATGTGGAGAAGAGCCAGCAGTATGACGGCAAGAACATGGCCCTGTTTGAGGTCAGAGGGACAGCCCCCCCCCCCTCTCCCCCCAAAATGGGTACTCTTACAGCACAAACTGATAGCAATGCGTGTGTATCCGTGTGTGCCTGTACACTTGCAGGAGGAGATGGACACCAGTCCGATGGTGTCGTCTTTGCTCAGCAGCCTTGCCAATTACTCCAACCTGCCGACGGGGAGCAAAGAGCACGAAGAGGCTGAGAACCACGAGGACGGTGCACGTCCATCGAAAAAGCCTGTCAAGGTAGACGAGTGAATGAAAACCACATGACATTGACGACAAAGTCCAAAAGTGATAGTCAAGTAAATTTTCTTTTTTGCTTGCTTTATTATTTATCATTACTAATGCGGAAGTCAAGCCAAACACATATTTTTATTCCAGAATATGTTCCCAGCAGGCCCACCAGTCGAAACATTGTTGTGTTTGTGGAATATGAGTGAAATCCACCCGTTTTTGTCCATCTCAGGGGGCGGCCATTTTGTCACTTCTGTCCACTGAAAATGACATCACAGTTGCTCAGGTGTCGACCAATCACGGCTCAGCTTCAGAAAACAGGTGAGCTGTGATTAGTCCTTACCTGAGCTCTGAGCAACTGAGATGGCTCAAAACGAGTGGATTTTGCTGCCTAACTCATATTCCACAAATGCAATATTAATCAGAATGCCGGCCGTGTTTTGACTAGTGAACACGCATAGAACATATTCTTGCAAAGAATTTTGGGGGGGTTGTCTTCCGCTTTAAAAGTGAAGTGATGACGGCGAATATTTCCCATTGTTCCTTCCCATTTTGTGTTTGTCAGGCTCCACAGCTGGGAACTCTGATGGGTGTTTACTTGCCATGTATTCAGAATATCTTCGGCGTGATCCTCTTCTTGCGAATGACTTGGATGGTCGGGATCGGAGGCGTCCTCGGTTCCTTCATAATCGTCTTCATGTGTTGCTCCACAGTGAGTAGACGGGCATGTTCAGTCCTCTCTTTTGTCACCGCTCATTCCGAACCACTGTGCCAAAATCATCCAACTTCACGCAATTGTTCCAAAAAATGGTTCTTTATTGACTTGAAAGAAGGCATTTATGTTTCATCATCCGGCTATGCCGGCGGCTTACGTTCAACGGCGGAATAATGAAATGCTCTTTCACTTGATGGCGGAAGTTACACTTAACCTGCGTATTGCTGTTCATACAAGGGAATAGATGCTTTGTGTTCAAGTGGAAATAATTTTAAAAATAATTAAATAAGAGACAAGGTACATCATTTTTGGGTGACTTTCCTTTGGGGTGCTTTGCTGTGACATTTTCTGAATAGAAATAGGTGCCTTAGCACAATACGGGTTGGGAAACACTTCTCGACATAATATTGGTGAGACATGTTTGGTTTGAATAGATTTTTGGGATTTATAGCAGTACAAGTAGTCTGGACAAAATGACCATTTTATTTGACTCTATTCTACTACTTTTTTTTATTTTATAAACCACTGCCAACATGACTCCCAAATTCCAAAGACAAAATATTGTCATTTAAAGCATTTACTTGCAGAAAATGAAAAATGATCAAAATACCCCAAAAGGGACAAATGTCGAGTGTTATTTTGGTGTCTGCATTTTTTCCACACCTGTACTATTTTATACGTATCTTCTGTTTTGTCAAGTATTGTACAGTACAATCTGTTGTATTCCAAGAAAAAAGTCAGCCGAATGAATGCTGGAGGCTGCCGTGTAAGCTGGCAAGCAATGGAAAGAGTCTTGCTTCGTGCTGCTTCAACATGCCCTCTGCCCACAAGGAGTCAGACGAGTTGCTTAATCTTTAGTGAGCCGGTCACCACTGTGGTTTATTGTGTAATATTGTAATATAGCTGAGCATTTCCTGAAATTCCACTCAAATCCTGGCAATGGAACCTTCTGCAAAGAATGTCTCCCACGATGTCTGCAGTGGTTAGAAATGGATTTATTGGGAATTGCCAGAGCAAAATCAAGTCACATATTTTCTGTTATGAGCTACCGGTGAGCAGGCGCTATAATTCTAATAAAAATCAACAGAGTTAGCTCGAGCACTGTGCTAAATTATAATGTCCAAAGCAAAGAAAACCGTGCAGAGAAATTCAAGGACAGAATTACTAAATGGCATAAAAATAAGATAAATATAGGCTACATTCAATATGTTTTAATTGTTTCAACTATTACGCACCCCAATTCCAATGAAGTTGGGACATTGTAGAAAACGTCAATACAAGAAAACCAGCAACTTGCATTCAATTGAATATCCAACAAAGACAAGACTTTTTTTGTGGTTTTTATTTTTTTTTGTTCCCCATTCAGACATATTTCTTGTGTGTTTTTCTTTCGTCAGACGATGCTGACAGCCATCTCCATGAGTGCCATTGCCACAAACGGAGTGGTCCCGGGTGAGTGCATGTCTGAAACTGTCCAACGATACTTAGCTGACACCGACTTCTCTCTGGCTGACTGACTGTTTCCTCTCCAAGCTGGAGGTTCCTATTACATGATCTCCCGCTCACTTGGGCCTGAGTTTGGTGGCGCTGTTGGGATTTGTTTCTACTTGGGCACCACTTTTGCTGGCGCCATGTACATCCTGGGTTGTATTGAGATCCTGCTGGTAAGTCAGCAATTATTATGCTATCAATAGTGTTGGGCAACACCAGCGCTTATGTAAACGGTGGCGTTTGACTCTTGTGTTGTGGATATTCGAAATGACACACACCTGGACAGCTTCAGAGTTGCACTTCCTCCTGTCCGATGTGCTCATATAATGTGCCCCAACTGGCAAAATGAAACTGAAATGGGTCAGGGTACTTTGAAAAAGCTTTGAACTGGCAAGCAAACTTGTAAACGTAAACAAACAACAGCAATTTCTCTGGCCGTAATCATGCTTTCCAAAGTGGAGAAGTAATCCAATAAAATAAATCTTTTTGGGGGGTAAAATTTATAGGTGTCACGTATTTGACGGTATTAGGTGTACACAATGTTACGGATATTGCCGCTGGAGGCTGCATTAGGAGAACGCATCTGATTCTCTCGATTCAAAGTTGCAATGATTAACACTAAAAATAACAAATCCTGTCATATAAGAGATTTTTCAATTTTCTTAATTGACCCTGTTACACTCAAACCTGTCACAGCCGGAGAGTTTGTTTGGAATTAACGATGGCCGCGTTCAGTCGTGCCAATCACGTAGTCGGATACGCAGTACGCAGGAATACTTGCTTGCATGTTCAGTCGTGGTTGAGCATAGTTGGCATTATTGGAGTTCCAGTGGGATTACACTTAAAATACCTGTGAAAGTTTCACAAAAGTTTGTTGGGAGATGGGCTATCAATGAGTTTGACAAGCAACCTTAACTTGGAACATGTTACCATTTTGCACATGAAATGATCATTCAATGTCACCATGGAAAAAGTACAATACAAGACAAAATCCCCCGAGGCAGACAGAAAACGAGCAACTGCTGACGGTAAAATGGGTTGTTGGGGTTGTTTGTATTCCCACGTCTGCATTGCCCTGTATCATACCGGATTGCATTTTAACGGATGTCTTCTGTGCCACCTTTCACACCTTGCCCACTCTTTCCTTGCCTTGAACCATCTTCCCATCCGTCAGATTTATATTATTCCTCAGGCAGCCATCTTCAAGATCGAGGGCTTGGAAGGGCTGGAGGCGGAGGCCGCCCTCCTCAATAATATGCGGGTGTACGGCACCATCGTTCTAAGCTTCATGTCTCTGGTGGTGTTTGTGGGGGTGAAATACGTCAACAAGCTGGCGTTGGTCTTCCTCGCTTGTGTCATCCTCTCCATCGTGGCCGTCTACGCCGGAGTCATCAAGACCGCCATTGACCCGCCGGTCTTTCCGTCAGTCTCACGGACGACTCTGATGATGGATTTGCCGGTGGCACAAGCGCGTGACGTTTGCTCCTTCTCCTTGACTTTGCCGGCAGTGTGTGCCTCCTGGGAAATCGAACGCTCGTCTCCAAGGGCTATGACGTCTGCGCAAAGGTCATTGAAATCGACAACGAGACAGTCACCACCAAACTGTGGCGCTCTTTCTGCGATTCCGAGTACATCAACGCCACTTGCGACGACTACTTCAGCGACAACAACGTCACGGAGATACAGGGCATTCCAGGGGTCACCAGTGGAATCCTGGCAGGTAATGGGTGCCTCAAGTGTCATGACATGACCCGAGCAACAGTAAAATCCAAATGAAAAATGGGTGGGTTGGTTGGTCTTCCAGAAAACCTGTTTGGCAATTATTTGGAAAAAGGGATGATTGTTGAGAAAAGAGGACTGGCATCCCAAGTGGACCCGGAGAGTTCTGCTTCCAGCACCAACCGCTTTGTGCTCGCCGATATCACCAGCTTCTTCACGCTGCTGGTGGGAATATACTTCCCATCTGTCACAGGTAAGAGAAAGACAGGAATGATCTCTTACATGCTATGTACGTACACTACAGTACATGCGTTCATTTTCTAGATATATACAGTACCGAGAAAGATTAAAGAGATGGAGCCTATTTGTTAATGAAGGACACAAAGTACATTAAGGACAACCGTGTAGGCATTTTGTGAGAACACAATTCCCATCATGGGCTCTATTATCATAGACAACGCTCATTCGTGAAAATATTTTGATTTTCATGCAGGGGTGAGCCTCGTCTAGCATGTTTGGGAATTTGGCAGACCGCGTTGCGCCATGCTGGGCATTGTGGCGGACCGAGGGCGTTTTCTTGTTTTTCTTTTTCTTGGTTTAGAAATTTGTATTAATTCCATCCGAGTCGCCACAAAGCAGTTAGGCATCCGGCGCACCTGACAATTTGGTGGCTGAAATTAGATGAAATATTACATCTGCTGAAAGCAGGTCTAAGTCGTGGTGCAGGCGCTGTAATGTAATTTTGGCGAATTTAATCGGGGTGGTGCGAGGCAGATTCTGCCTGTTCACATGTAAAAGTGAAAGTCTTTGGAATTTTTTATCGTCAAAAAACCTTCGCTGTTCAGCTCCTTGCTGGAAAACAGCAAGTTGAGCAACAAACTACTAAAACGTTTAACGGTTAGATAGAAGCATTCAAGAGAACTTCAATTTATAACATCGTAGTGCATTTTAGGTTAATCCTGAAATTTCCCCTGGAATCTGAGCACCCAAATATTTTTGCGAGAGGTTCACAGTACGAATCCTGGCTGTTTGACTTTTGGCAGGTATCATGGCAGGTTCCAACCGCTCCGGAGACCTGCGTGACGCTCAGAAGTCCATCCCCATCGGCACCATTGCAGCCATCACCACCACATCGACTGTGTGTATCCTTCACCGAGCAGCCGTCATCTGTAAAACACAATCCGAATGGAATTCGAGAGAGCCAAGCACTTGTTTGCCCTTGCTTGCTCAGCATTTCCAATGATGTATTCCTGAGTAAACTTTTGATCAGATATGTCCTGCGTGGTGCTCTTTGGTGCTTGTATAGAGGGTGTTGTCCTGAGGGACAAGTACGTCTCACTCGCAGGACCCATAACTAAACCTCGCAGTCCTCCAAGAGGAAGTAAACCTCTCATTATTCTATTCAGAGTTTCTCATTAGACTTCCCCTTGCAGGTTTGGTGAAGGTGTCAGCGGTAACTTGGTAATTGGGACTCTGGCATGGCCGTCTCCGTGGGTCATTGTTTTCGGATCCTTTTTCTCCACCTGCGGTGCTGGACTCCAGAGTCTGACCGGAGCGCCACGCCTGCTGCAGGCTATCTCGAGAGATGGCATCATCCCATTCCTTCGAGTGAGTTCATTCATCGCAGCTTTCGGGCCTCCGAGACTCAATATTTTGCCACTTCTATATGTATATTGACCGTAACAACCCGCAAGAGGCAAATAAGATGTGATTTACCAACGGCCGTTGTTCTCCGTGCAGGTGTTTGGACATGGTAAAGCCAACGGGGAGCCCACCTGGGCCCTCCTGCTCACGGCTAGCATTTGTGAGATTGGCATCATCATTGCCTCGTTGGATGCCGTTGCACCCATCCTCTCCATGTAATTTGGCTGGCAAACCAAACCAACATGCTGTACATACAGCCCAAGCGCGTTCATGTTGACCAGGTCCTTTGTCTTCTTCTTCAGGTTTTTCTTGATGTGCTACATGTTTGTCAACCTTGCCTGTGCGCTGCAAACTTTACTGCGGACACCAAACTGGAGGCCACGTTTTAAATTCTACCACTGGTGAGCTACTTGTTTTACACGAACACTTCTAATTGTCAGCCAAAGGCTGGACAGCACTGTTTTGGTACTAGCTGGGTGACAAGACTGTGGAAGAGTGGCTCTCAGAATCCGTGCTGGTGTCAGTGAATGACTGGCAACCCGTTTCTAGGGTCTACACCGCCTTTCGCCCAAAGTCACATGTGATAGGATCCAGCTCACCCTTGGCCCGAATTAGGATCAGCAATACAGAAAAATGAATCTGAACCGGTTCTTCACAGTTTTTTTTAACTGAATCATCCAAATAAGTTAAACTGGAGGTCAACCCAAACATATTTTTTTCATGAATATGTTCTATGCAAGCTCACTCGTTGAAACAATTAAGGGATTCTGATAAATATTACGTTTGTGGAATAAGAGTTTATCCACTCGTTTTTAGCCATCTCTGGGGGGCCATTTTGTCACTTCTGTCGACTGAAAATGACATCACAGTTGCTCAGGGCTAACGACCAATCACAGCTCACCTGTTTTCTGAAGCTGAGCGATGGTTGGTCGTTGTCTGAGCCCTGCGCAGTTCTGATGTCATTTTCAGTCGACGGAAGTGACAAAATAGCCGCCCCCTGAGATGGCTAAAGAGGGGTGCATTTCTAAATATTCCACAAAGGCAATATTAATCAGAATGCCGTGTTTCAACTAGTAGCAGAAAACACCAGTTTGATGAAAAATGCAATTTATTGTCCCGCACAGGGCTCTGTCATTCCTGGGTATGAGCTTGTGCCTCTCGCTTATGTTCATCTGCTCCTGGTATTATGCCATCGTGGCCATGGGAATTGCCACCTGCATCTACAAATACATTGAATTCTGCGGGTAAGTATGTCATCCTACGATGGACACTACAAAGGAGTAAATACGATGCTGCATTTACACAAACACATCATTTTTTTACGTATTCATGTTCAATATGCCTGCTCTACGAGTGTGTACTGCACACTCCCCAGAAGAATTTGTCTCGATAATGTGCAATGAGTTCCAGGCTGGGTTGGAAATGTCCTTTCTGAGCCAGACACGCTAAGTGAATAAACTACTGTGTGACAGAGCTGAGAAAGAGTGGGGTGATGGCATACGCGGCATCTCTCTGAGCGCTGCTCGATTTGCTCTCATGAGGTTGGAGGAGGGGCCGCCACATACCAAGAACTGGAGGTCAGTCACACAGTCAAGCGAACCTGTGACCTTTCAGTGAAAATGATCTTCATTTCTGCGCTCAGGCCTCAGATCCTGGTCCTTGTCAGTATGGATGGCGAGCAGAATGTGGAGCAGCCTCGTTTGATCTCGTTAACAAATCAGCTGAAAGCAGGCAAGGGCCTCACTATCGTTGGCACCTCTGTTCAAGGAAAGTTCCTGGACAACTACACTGAGGCCCAAAGGGCAGACCAGGTCTCTGACGTCACACAACACACAAGCCGCTAAGTGAACACACATTTTGTTATGGTGTCGAACAACCGCCCTTGATTTTTTTTTTTTCTTTTGAAGTCTCTGCGGAAACTGATGGAAACAGAGAAGGTGAAGGGTTTCCCCCAAGTGGTCATATCGTCCAACCTGAGGGATGGGACGTCCCACCTGATTCAGGTTGGAGGACTTGGAGGTTTGAAGCACAACACGGTGATGGTCAGCTGGCCACGCAACTGGAAACAGCCGGAGTTCCACCAACAACTACGAGATTTTATTGGTGAGTAATCACTATTTGTATTCTGTAATCTTGCGGGACCACTGCCTACTGCACTGCACATTCTATTTGACTTTTTCCTTGTAAAACAAAAGCAAACCAAAAAAAACAGCTCCACTTTTGAGAGGGCTCAGCTAGAGAAACAGAGCAGGGTCATTTGTCCAGTCCCTCCGTAGTGCAAATGCTCTTGTTCCTGTGTAGAGGTGGTCCGAGAGACCACAGTGGCCAGCTTGGCCTTGTTGGTTCCCAAAAACATCTCCAGCTACCCGTCCAACGGAGAGCGCTTCACCGAAGGACACATTGATGTGTGGTGGGTTGTCCACGATGGAGGCATGCTGATGCTTCTGCCCTTCCTGCTGCGTCAGCATAAGGTGGCAAATGCAAGGCCGGCAAGTATCCTTGACGTCGGACACGTCTTCATCCGGTGCTCTTCTTTTGCCGCAGGTGTGGAGGAAGTGCAAGATGCGCATTTTCACCGTGGCTCAGATGGATGACAACAGTATTCAGATGAAAAAGGATGTCATGACGTTCCTCTATCACCTGCGTATTGATGCTCAAGTGGAAGTGGTGGAGATGGTGAGATTGATGCGTGTACTCACTGGCCACAGTGTTAGGTACAGCTGCGCAATTGACTCCAGTCAGTCGTTTATTTGTTTCGTTTATTGAGAATCGATTCATTGAGCAGGTTTGGGACCAAAAGTTACTTTGGTGTGAAATAATGCGATACAAGAGCTGCACCAGTCATGTAGATCACAGATCGCAGTGTTTCCCAACCAGGGGTAAGGTAGACAAGCACATTGCAGGTGTGTGGAAACATTTAATCATTTATGTCCACGATGATATGTAAATATTGCTCAGTCAGTTTCTTAAGCCCGTCAATAAAATGCTATAGGGTATGCGCTACAACTTGTCTCCCCAAGGGAGACAATAACCTGTGCACCAAAATCACAAGAGCCGCGTGTCAGATCAAGTGTCAGCTCAAATGACCGAAGAAAAGAGTGTAAAACTGCTATAGTAGTTTTGGCTTGTTTATCTTATCTTGTTTAGTGTTTTGTTCCTGATATCTCAGGTTTAAAGCAGCATTGGGTAAGAATTCGACCTTAATAAAAGATCTTCACTACTGTTTTGATGAAACATTGACATAAGTATTTCAGTGGGACTTTTGTCATGCCTTGGGGGGGGGTCTGTATCATTTTTTATTCGCACTAAGGAACTTTGAGGAGGATGGGAGCAACCCCGGCACACGAAAAAAAAAATACAAATGTCCTGAATTGCTCTAGGGCATACGCACTTCCTCCTTTCGCTATAAGAACGGAAGTCGATTTGAACATCTACACACCATGCGGCTTATATAAAGGTGCGGCTATTCTGTGGACTTTTCTTCCGCCACCAGGGGCGCTCTAACTGTAATTACGATACAATACAACCCAATTGTTATTAACAGGATGTGACTGCAGGTGGAGGAGTTCAACAGAAGAGGGCGCTATGCACTAGGTTATGAATTAGGTGCTATGCGGAAGTAAAGCTGACAAACTGGAGAGGCAGTGGGCAGTGAAATGACGATAAGTACTGTTTGTTTTCTCTTGGTTCCGTTCCGTTTTAATCAGCAACGAAAGAATCTGTTCAGGTACATACATGCACATTTGCAGTTCAAAATCCTTCTGTGAATGCAGTAAATATCAAATTTTTTAACATAGTGCGGCTTATATACGGGTGGGGCATATATATGTTTTGTTTTTTTCATTATTTTATTTTATTTATTTTTTTAAATAGCTTATATAAAGGTGCGTCTTATAGAGCGGAAAATACGGTGTTCACCCAAAAGAGAACAAGTGACGACCAGAGAAGTGGCAAGACAAAAAGGTTTCTATCGCCCAGCTCTACACCACCCGGTGCTTGTTTAACACTCGAACTTTGCCTTCCAATCCCAGCATGACAGTGACATCTCAGCCTACACCTATGAAAAGACACTTGTAATGGAACAGCGCTCACAGATCCTCAAGCAGATGCATCTGACTAAGAATGAGATGGAGCGAGAGGTAAGCATGCATTTCAGGTCAATCAAAGAAAGCTTTATTTTGTGACAAAGAAGCAGTAGGCTCTCAAAGTATGCTCTCTGACAACAAGCAAATAATGCGTCCCCAAAGCAAATGAACAACTGGAAGCTCATCCATTGCGTTCCTTTCCAACACTACAGATTCAGAGCATAACAGATTCATCCCGCGGGTCCATCCGGCGTAAAAAATCCTATGCCTCCCGCTCACAACACAGCACTGAGGAAGGCGTCAGAGTGGCCGAGCATCCAGAAGAGGAGGTACAGATCGTCTTAACTGGTTTCTCAGTTGATCTCTTGGTTCATTCAAGACTCTGCCCAGAGCTGACAATGCCGAGTGCGAATGGTTGTTTGCAGGGATGGGTAATCCGTCACAGGGACGGGACGGTTCGACCGTCCCGAACCAGTTTTATGGATGGACGGGCGGAGGGGTTTTTTGATACGTTACTGTGGCTCTTATCAAGAAATTCAATATCAAGAGTCACTATCAGAGGAAACATGCAAACTAAGACAAGGTGACTGGTAACAAATGGCATGAAAATTTGAAGTAACTTGAAGGTGAATGTTTGGCCCCCACGCATTTTCACCTCACCAAATCTGGCCCTCCTTGCAAAATGTTTGGCTTTGAAAGGACAAGGACTAACGGGGTCGGAGGACGATTATTTTTATGAATAAGAACAGAGGGACGAGGACGGGAGAGTACGGAGGTCGCGGACGGAGGACGGACCGGCAAAAAAGGGCAAAGTGGCCATCTCTGCGTTTTTTTTTGTCTATATATGCTGTGATTGGTTCATGACCAGTCCCGAGTGTACCCTGCCGCTTGCCCAAAGCCAGCTGGGATTAGCTTCAGATCACTAAAGTAGGACAATCACTTTAGAAAATCTTGCTGCTGTCATAGTAGACACCAATTTTCCATGCGTCTGCACATTCACACAAACACCCTGAGCTTCCCTCGGACCACGGTGAGCAACCTCGGCCAAAGCGCTATCACACCTGTCCAAAACCTGAGATCAGAAAAGTTACATGATGTAGATATGTTCCCAAAAAATTCAAACCACATCAAAATACAACATATACAGTCACTGAGTAGAGATTTGTGACATGAATAAAATCAGCCCAAGTTTGTTACTTTTCTTTTACCACGCAAGTCATTTGAATGAAGTCTCAATACAATCTGTATCAATATGGTCCCACATTGTCCACTTGTAAATAATGAGAAAAATGTCATTTAATAAAAGGCTATGCTTTCTAGTCACCTGATCTCTGAAAGGCGCCAAAGGGCCTCATTTTGGGGGCTCGTAAACTGTGCCCATGTTTGGACTTCATGAATGGAGCCGCCCGCGTGTAGCCTGCAGCGTATCGTCTGCGCTGACTGTACGTCCGAGTGTTCAGATAGTAGGACAACCGAGTGCACGCGCTCTGAAACTGTAAGGGAAGTAGGAATGGTGTTGGTGTCCGGTTTGTAGATTCAACTGGGGTGGAAATGAAGGAATGAGCTTCGAAATGGAATGTGAGCGTGTGGTGCGAAAGCAGCGCGCAATTGCTCACACGCGCAGCTGAAAGGGAACATTGGCGGACACTGACTTCACACCTTTGCTCGATGGCTCTCTGTTTTCTTTCGTTCACACCGTCATTATGTCCCAGTCTCAGTCTGTGGCTGTTTCCAACTCAAAACAGGTCCAGCTCATCCACAGCAAGAACGCCTCAACACCTGCCAGCCCAACCAGCCTCACTGCCCCTGGCGGGGGTGGAAGCACCTGGACGGACAATAAGGAGGTTGACAAGGGGAAGAACCTGGAGGCCGGCAAAGACCCCTTCAGCATGAAGCCGTGAGTAGCCTGAGCTTATCATACAAACAAAACTATCAATGAGCCACATTTGTTGAATTCCTCCTAAAGGGGGAAAATCAACCCAAACATATTTTTTTCAAGAATATGTTCTATGCAGGCCCATTAGTTGAAACACGGAATTCTGCTAAATATTGTGTTTGTGGAATATGAGTTAAGCAGCAAAATCCACCTCTTTTTAGCCATCTCAGGGGGCGGCCATTTTGTCACTTCTGTCGACTGAAAATGACATCACAACTGCTTGGGGCTCAGGTAACAACCAATCACGGCTCAGCTTTAGAAAACAGGCGAGCTGTGATTGGTCGTTACCTGAGGCCCGGGTACTTGCGATTTCAATTTCAGTCGACAGAAGTGACAAAATGGCAGACCCCAGAGATGGCTAAAAACGGGTGGATTAACTCTTATTCCACAAACGCAATATTTATCAGAATGCTTTGTTTCAACTAGTGAGTGGGCTTGCATAGAACATATTCTTGAAAAAGATATGTTTGGATTGACTTCCCCTTTAAATCTCGTAATGTTACAACTTTTTAATCTTGAAAACTTGACTTTCACAGCATTGCCATTATGAATTGTTTTGATTGTAACTTTAACACAAAACCAACATGACACCTGACATACACATGCGTAGGTTTGAATCGAAATGAACATGTCTTTCATTTTTATTTAACCTTCATTTATCCAGGTAAGGCAATTGAGAACACATTCTCATTTGCATGCCGACCTAGCAGCAGAGAAAAAAAACCTCACAAATGATCCTACCTTTCTGCCAAATTAGCACATCAGAGGCATTTATTTGCCTTTGGCTTTTTGACAGAATTGCAAAGTACATAGTGTTTGCTTGCTTGCTTACTAGCGAAGCTGTTGCAGCTCAGATAATCATGGATCGGGACAGGGCCAATTGCGTGCGGCATGGGGAGTGAGTCTTGAGAGTTGCACTTAACACCGGTCGAAGCTTCCCATTATCCCCGTACACAGGTGCCATTTGACCTCAGTTCAGGCTCTGATGCTACGTCAGAAGCCCCAAAATTTGCTGGTCTATTTCAAACCTCAATTTGGTATTGGTACCTTACACATGCGGAGAAAAAGCAGTGGAAAAGTCATGTTAGACGGGCAGTGTGAAAGGGCCAACAGCTTCTTGTGTCAACCCATCTCTTCTTTGCATTTCAAACATTATTTTCTCCCTCGTGCCATGCTGCTGCAGGGAATGGGAAAGCTTGTAAGTATGACCATGTCTCACTTAGGGTTGTCACAATATCGGCGATATCACGATATTAAAATTGCCACGATATCGTCGTCGTCATGTCACGATATGAATAGCAGCAAATCAGTTTCAAAGCCCAGTGCCAGCACTCGCCGGTGGTTAGTTTATTAGTGCAGTTTAATTTGATGCCAACTGTGTTTAAGACCCACGCTCATCACCTATAGGAGCGCATGACTGGCCAAGCCATATGAGCTCTTTTTTTTTTTATAATATCGTGAGCTGTTCTACAGCATCGTGAGCCTTTTATGTCACCAACTTCCCCTCAATATCGTGATAATTATCATATCGTGAGGTTGATATCGTGATATTATCGGATAGCGTGACATCCCTCGTGTCGCCGAGACCGCCTACTTGATCCGAATAGCTACGTTCAGTGTTATCCTATGTCGCCTGCTCAAGGAACCAGACAGATGTGAGGCGCATGCACACAGCTTTGCGACTCAATGAGGTCATCACAAAAAAGTCCAAGGAGGCAAAGCTCGTCCTGCTCAACATGCCCGGACCCCCGAAAAATCGTACGGGTGAAGAGAATTGTATCCTTGCGGAGTGTACCGTTTCAGTCTTTTGTCAGGTCATATCAATCACAATTCATATAGTCATATGTTTCATCAAGTATTTCAAATTTGACATTGTGACCTAATTTGGTTAATCCAAATAACAGAACTGGTGCGTAGTCTAGATTAGAACAGCATACATAAGGAACTGAAGCGCAAATTACAAGGGAAAAACGTCTCAAGACACTGGGTGGTTTATGTTTAAATTAGTGCTATCACGCGATTAATTTTTTCAATGTAATTAATTGCAAAATTTTCCATAATTGATCGCGATTAATCGTATTTTTCAACTACAATTTTTATGGACAGTGGAACAGATATTTATTTGAGTAAAATCTTGGAATTAATGTGGACATTTTTTTCAAGTATATTTCTATTCAAAGACTGTTCTAATAGTTTCTTTGCTCCTTGAATAAGATTTAAGATTCTTTTTCTGTGAAATACAACTGTTGAACGATACACCAAAAACGTACAACTAATATAGTATTTGAAATTGGATTTGCATCGTGCGCAAATTATTTGGGATTTCTCCAATGAGCCGTCGAGCAACTTTTTAAAGTAAAACTATGTAAAAGTCCATCTTTGAGCCAGTGACTATCTTCTAAGTTTGGTTGCAAAGTGAGCAGAGGTCAGCTGCCACAGGAAGTACATACAACTGAGTTAACAGAGTTCATTTTTTTTGAGTTTGTTATGAAATTTAAATGAATCTCCATAGTTAAATGCTTTAAATTTGACAGTTCCTCCTTGACTGAGACTGCCCTCCAGACATGGAGTTCCTGGAGGTGCTCACGGAGGGTCTCAATCGGGTTCTCCTCGTCCGCGGAGGCGGACGAGAGGTCATTACCATCTACTCCTGAACATCCTGAATATATTTCACCCAACTTCTACCGAGTGTCACAAAACCTCCCTCAAGCTTCAACCAGGCAGGCGGCGCCATCCTGATTCAACCGATTGCTTTTAGTCCCCCCCTTCATGTTTCGTGTTTGAATGTTTTCGATATTTATTCATCTTAAAATGTTGACTTCTTTGTTGTTGTCTTTAATGGTTTGTATGGAGGCACACCAAGTCAAGCGACAGTAAACTCGACATGAGCTTCACATGAATTTTTGGTAGAAAGTTGGCATGCGCTCAGACTACATTAGAAAATTTAAAGATAAAACCTGTCAGACTGGTTAAAAATCATCAACAATAATGATAATGCGCTATTACCTCTAGAAAGGTCATGTATGATGAACACATCAAAAACTTTGAGCTTATGATCACACATCGTTTTACTAGCGCTATTATTAGTGCTGCACATTGATCATTGAAGTTATTCAACCACACAATAGAATGTGCTGCCTCAACTGCTTGAAAAATATGCAAGTGAATGTTTGGGAAGTTCTGTTACAGTCATGAAGTGCACAGGTTCATTTTCCCTTCCAAAACACACAAACGAGCGTGCACATAAAAATGTTGCATCACATTGTCTTGTGTGTGTGTGTGATGTGCGTGTGTGTGTGCATGAGAGAGAGAGAGAGAGAGCCTGGAGAGTGTACAGAAGAGAAACATGTGTAAATAAAGATGCAATTCAAGACTTAGACATTTAAATGTGTTTGTCAATGAAGGTTTTTTTGGTGTGTTCTTTTGTTTAATTACCAAGTGTTGACTTAAAGATAAAGGAGTGGAGTCATTCATTTAGTGGGGGAAGATTGGGCTGGGGAGGAGTGCAATGTGACAAAATTGTATTGAGTGTACATATTTAATCCTCAGCCAGTCTGGTAGGTTTAAAAACTGATCTGCGGCGTAACGGACCACAATAGTTTTACAATGTTAAAAAAGTTTCTTTAGCGGAACAGCAAAACCGGCAAAACTATACTTTCTGTGGCTTCACTAGCCAAGTGTTTTGTGTTTTTGTCAAAAGTCACTGGGCTGAACCAAGGAAAACATGCTGATAGTGAAAGGTTTAATTATTGGACAACCTAATAGCCCGTGTTCTGCCTTGAGAAGAGAAAATACAAAGTGGGCTGAAACGGGGAAACGACTTTTAAAGTGAGAATTTTGTTACAATGCGGGATGGCTGCTAAATTCAGAGTTTGTAAACAAAGAATATGAGGTGCCTAAAATTTGCATAAACAACTGCGTTGAAGAGCAAGACATTTTTATGAGGCGTGCCAAAGTTCAGACGGCTGAATATCTGGACTTGTTTGAGCGGGAGCAGACTTGAACGTTGTCCTCTCTTATCTGCGCCGATCCTGGCCTCAAATGAAAGCGCTCTCACTTAATCGAAGAGCTCCGACAATGAAGCCAGGCGCGAGCGGCCTGCGGGTGAGGCTGCCCGTGTTTGTGTTTGCAGCGGAGGTGATGATCGTGGGTCTTTTTGCCACTTTTGTGACATACGACAAGGACGCCGATGGCAGATTGCAAAGCAACGAGACGAAGCCCATGGACAATGCGGTGTACAAGGATTACCCTTTTTTCGCCGACATACAGGTGATGATATTCCTCGGCTTTGGCTGCCTGCTGGCATTTTTCCGACTCTATGGATTCGGAGGGCTGGCTTTCAACTTTCTCCTGGCGACCTTTTCCATCCAATGGGCCATCCTGGTGCAGGGTTTCTTCCAGTTCAGCCACGACGGTAAGATCCAGCTCGGTGTGATCAACCTGATCAACGCCGAGTTTGCCTGCGCCGTGGTGCTCATCTCTTTGGGGGCGGTGTTGGGCAAGACCAGCCCGCTGCAGCTGCTGGTCATGGCTCTCCTGGAGGTGCCGGTATTTGCGGTGACCGAGTGGGCGGTGCTGAAGTACCTGAAGATCAACGACGCTGGAGGCTCCATCCTGATTCACCTCTTTGCCTGTTATTTTGGCTTGGGAGTCACCTTTGTGCTGTACAGACCTCGCCTGAACGGAGGTCACGCCAAGGAGAGCACCAGCTATCAGTCGGACATCTTGTGCATGATGGGGACCTTGTTCCTCTGGGTGTTCTGGCCCTCCTTCAACTCGGCACTAGCCCTGAGAGGCGACGACCAGCACAGGGCCATCCTCCACACCTTCATTGGCCTCTGTGCCTCCACCATCACGGCCTTTGCTCTCTCGGCGCTACTCAACAAAAGCGGGAAACTCAGCATGGCCGACATCCAGAACGTGACCTTGGCCGGAGGCGTGACGGTCGGGGCGTCGGTCGATATGATGATTTCGCCTGCGGCGGCGTATGCCCTGGGGATGGCGGGCTGCATCGCATGCATGCTAGGGTACAAGTACCTGAGCCCAGTCTTGGCAAAACGAATGCGCATCCAGGATCAATGTGGCATACATAATTTACACGGTCTAACCGGACTCATATCTTGCGCCGCTGGGATTTGTGCGATACTGACGGCGGACGAGGAAGTCTACGGCCCTAGTTTGTATGAGACTTTTAGGTACAGAGCCCCAAAAGAAGGGGATCCCATGTTGCTCGAGCTCCAGGCATTAATTCCTGGTCTGCAGCCAGGTTTGGGGCGGAGTGCCCAAGAACAGGCTCTCTTCCAGGTGGCGGCCGTCTTCTCCACCATAGCAGCGGCCGCCATCGGAGGCCTGCTCACAGGCGTGCTCTTGAAAATGCCCTTCCTGGCCGCACCTTCGGATGATTTATGTTTTGATGACAAACTATATTTTGATGTTCCTCAGGACAGTTACTCACCACTTAAAATCAACACGGCCACAGATAAAGAGGAAACTGTTGCCTAACATGCATTCTCTTATTAAGGAAAATCATGAAAAATGATTTGTCTTTTAAAAGTGTTTCAAAGTAATAATTTGGGATGGTACGATTTGTATATTTTGTAGTTATCTTGAAGTAATTATGTAATATTTATTGTCAGAGTAAATCTAATGTTTTAAAACTAATTTGAGATGACTATGAAAATTGTGGTTGACATGTCACACATTTGTGTAGTTAAAACAATAACAAATAAAGACATTACGATGCGTCCAACTGCATGTGACTGAATAGGACAATTATTCGTGACGTGATCATGAATGAGTGAACCAACAAGCATTCGGGCAACATCGCAGTTATTGTTTTTGTTATGACTAAATTAAAAAAATAAATAAATAAATAAAATAACATTTAGTGCAAAGTCATAACCTCTGATCATTTTATAAGATTTAAGATACACAATTCCCAACAGTATTTGGTTGTTCTCATTTTTTTAAACAACAAATTAAATATGAAATCAGAAGTGAGAAGTCACAGAAAATAGTGCCTGTCGTGGTGGCAAAGTCTAACTTAATAAGGGGTTGTATAGACAGGCAAATTATTGACGCACTTGCTCGCTCTCTACTGCTTTGTATTGCCAAATTAAACAGTCCCTTTTCGTCTCTGCTTGCTATCCATCATTTTTTTTTATTGTTTATTGTGCAACATGATATTCCAAACGGTGTGCAACTAATAGTTCCGTAAACTCAACCAAAGTGACGTCAACGTGAACCAGAGCTTTCCACTTAATAGACACGATAGTGACACCTAGTGGACAACTGAAGTGCACACATTTTCTGTCCATTGCGTTTAAAATGTATGAACATTCCTATGCTGTTTTACTCATTCAGTTTCCACATTTCCTCATGACCCTTTACAGATCAACAGGTGCATGTTTTGTCAGAACAAATGTGATGTAAACACGGACAGTTCTCAGGACTGACAAGCTAGTATTTCACAACTCTTCATTCAGGTCACATTTTGATAATGCCAATGACCGTCACAGCTCACATGTTTTTTTGGGTTTATTCATGTGATGCCATGTACTTTATACTGTATGAATGGACTATCAATAGGCCCCTTGTGGCTAAGGCCGGATGGCAGCCATTTTACCACTTGCCACTGGTACTGATAACTTCTGTTTTTTGTTTTTTTTTCGCTGAAAACACTGTTATCAGTGCAGTGTTTTATGGTAGGATCTCTGTATGGAGTAATGAGAGCCATCAACGTATATTATCTCAGTATTACTGTGACTGACAGATCTCTGTCAGGTAGGTTTACATTTCGCAATGAATTTTATCCAGATGGCCTTTGCTTTCATTTTATTGTTGATGGTTCTGACAACATGATTCAGACAAATCTTTGAGTCGCACTCAGAGAGAGATGATTTAAAATTGCATTCTTACTGATGAAATGTGCATGTAGTGCTTCTCTCAGACTTGTTGCAAGCAAACAGGGACTTCAGTGACGAAGGCAGACATCTATCTAAATTGCAGAAACATGTTAGTTTAGGGCAAGGGTCCCAAACCTTTTTGAAACTGAGAACTTCTTGGGTACTGACTAATGCGAAGGGCTACCAGTGTTATTCGCATTTCTTAAGTAGCAAATTTGCTCACATTATTTGGGGGTAAATCATTCTCTCATTGTTGTTTCTCCCGATAGCTTTTCTCCGTGAATGCTATGATTTGGTTATTCGCTACAATGCTGACCTTTGACCGATATTAATTGTTGTTTTTTTTCCAATCAAGTATTATTATAGTATTATAATTGCCAAATTTACACAAATGCAAATGTGATGTGGAATAATAGCATCAAAAAATGTGCTATAGCTTACGGGTAAGTGGAGCTTATTTACTTTTTTATTTTTTTTTAAACAACAACAACAAACGGCGACCTATTCTTAGAAGAGGCCCGCGGGCCCGCTTGGAGGCGAGCTGGTTCCCGCGGGCTCCACGTTGGTGACACCTAGTTTAGGGCATTAAATGGGCAGGAATCGTAAAAGGAAGAGTCCATTTTTATTTGCATTGGTCATCCTGCATTAAATTCCTCACTAAATAAAACTGGAAAGTACCCTAATGACAGATATGATGTGTGTGGCCAACATGAGACTGTTTGGCATGTACTAATGGAATGTAGATTTTATGATAGGGAGAGAAGGAAATTGATAACTGACTGTATGAAAGGACAACAAACTACCATTCAGCATTGATAGTCTTCTTGGAACTGCATCAACAACCAAAACCCAGAATCAATTCATTGGTTATTTAAGGGAAACTATTTTAATGAGTAGGATATTACTTTATTTATTTATTTCTTAATACAGTACTGCATTTCATTTGTATTTTCTGCCTTTTTTGTGCTTCACACTCCGGTGCGGTAGGTAGCGGTAATGCACCAAACGTTGGTTGGCTAACCAGCAAATGGACGAAACAAGAAGACGAAGAAGAAGCAGGACGTCTAATGCCGTAAAGGCCAAGACCGCTTCTGTGCTTTTATTTTCGCTGTCGTGTACGAAACAAAAACGTCTTACATAAGACTTATTGAAGTTATTTATGCCACTTTTTGGTGTGATCTACCGAACGGGAGTCACCCAGAAGAATCTCTTCAGCGGGACACTGGCTTTGATATTTTGACTTTTCCCCTCACACTTTCACCGATTCCAAGCGGTAACGTCATTGTCTGCTAAGTAAGCTCGCGTTGTCTTTAGCTGGCCTGTTTTTTAAGAAACATTTTGAAAAGGGAGCATCACGCCGTTGTTTCGTAAGCATTTGTGCTGAGTTTACAATGTCATATTAGACCTTTTTGTGCGTTTATTTACGTTGGCGTCGATGTGGATTTGTAGTCCAAAGCGGGGCCATCGAATGCTACAACAGGCCCAAGCCGCTAATTAGCGTTAGCATGTAGCTGCGACCGCCATTTAGCCTCCCTAGGCAGCGTAGCATGGCTTGATCGTCGAAACGTGTTTATTGTTCCGAGTTCTGACATACATTACACATTGACAAACATTAGGCGTAGAGTGTGGATTTTCAGCGTTTACGAAGCCTCAAACTGAAGCAGAAAAGTTAGTGTAAATTGTTAACTTTAATGCAACATTTCAAATTCGATATATTTTGTGTCGCCTCATAGACAGCAGTTTGCAAGACTAAATGTTTTGCGTTTGTGGCTTAATTGTGTTCTACGTGTGCAAAGTAGTAAATGAGCTCACTCTTTTATTTTAGGATCGTCATGGCTGATGATTTTGATGTTGAGGCCATGCTGGAGGCGCCTTACAGAAAGGTGGGTTGAGAAGTCAGAGAAATGAATCTTATGTTCTACACTTGACCCGTTCATAATAATTGCAACTGTGACAAAGTTTACATGAATGTTGTGTGGTGTGTTTGAGTAAAACGCTGTAAGTTTATAAATAAATCCGCATCTATCTCTCTTTATAGACTTCCCTAATGATATCTCACCTCTACTCCCATGAATTCATCTTTGATTCCACTGTGAACTGTGAAAAAAAGGAAGGTAGTTATTGTGCATATACTGATGTACTGTGGTTCACCATAGGACTAAAAGAGATTCGACCTAAAACACCCAGGCCCTATTCGGTTACAACAAGGTGAATACCAATGAGCGATAGGCCCGTCTTATCTGGCCAGCAAAGTTGGCAGTATTCAGCTTTATAAACTGCATGTACAGTTCAACAGATGTCCCGAGGAAGGCTGTGCAAGATTGTAGCTCTACTTTGAAAACTTTGGAAAGAAGCTTGATGTCCTTGCACACACCCATCCCCGTAAATCAGCCAGGGGCAGTCTTATACGACTTATAATTGTGCCAGTTCCAGCCTTACATTGTTAAACATGTTTTTTGCTTATAAATATGAATACTGCCCCTTTGCCTCATTTCAACCTGAATGTGTATCAGCATCTTGAATTTGCATGCTACACAACACTAGATATGAATCTAGCAGTACTTCAATGTATCATTTGTAAAGTGGCTTGGCATACGCTAGTCAAGACGACATTAATGGCACACCTTAAGATAATGGTATCTCGTGGAAGGCTTAGTTTTTAAATTTTTTTTAATATCAATTCATTTATTTTTCTTGGGCGTCAATATTACTAAGAAGTGTGAATCCCTGTTTGCTTCAGGGCAAGATGTGTGACAGAGGTGGCATCGAGCTCTTACAGTCCAAGAACGCAAATGGGTGAAGATCACTGGACTGACACCAACCACAAAGGATCTCTTTTAGCGACCCCACATCATGCGTGGTCACATGATTAGGCACAAATAGTGACATTGGTACGACTGGCAATAGGGGGAAGGGTTGAGATGAGCTGCCAATTGTCAGAGCTTCCTGAACTCAGCTAAAAGTTGTGTTGGGACATCCTCCATCTTTGATTAAGAGTACTTTGCAGCCAAGTTAAGAACAGAGGGGCAGCAATTGGGGGAAGGACACCAGTCCAGGCACAACAGAAGGACATTTTGAAGTATTATTATTAATTGAAATATTTCTGCATTTTTCTCTTGTCCCACCCCTCCCCCTGTACCATGACGACTTGAAATGTTGCGTCTACGTCCTCATGATGTTCTTCTATCAACCTTGCTTAGGATGAGGTCAAGTCTTCTCATGCAAACGGACATGATGGCCAGAACAGGAAGTATGCTTTTGCTTCATTGTCCTGGATTTACAGAGCGGTCGGTGCCTTGACGTGAACTAATTTCCTCTGTTGAATGGCCCATAGGAAGAGGCGCAGCAAGAGCAGAAGCCCGGGCTCCAAGAAAAGACGGAGCCAGAGCCGAACCAAAGACAGAAAAAAAGCAAAGAAGAGGAGCAAGAGCCGAGAAAGGAAGCGAAGCCGCAGCAGGGAACGCCATCGCAGCCGCTCTCGAAGCCGCGAGCGAGCTGGCCGCTACAAAGCCCGAAAGAGCCCCATGTAGGTGATCTAGAATACGGACTCTTACTGTTGTGTGGGTTAGTCTGGTGTTTCCCAACAGTTTTGCATTTGAAAAAAAAAAAAAATATAGCGGTATCTCACGGCGCACCAAACAAAAAAAAATGCTGCTAAAAGTATGAATACTGAAGTCATGATCTGTTTTCATTTACTCACAAATTGAACACAGAGTTGATAAACTAGCAGGAAGCTATGACTGTTGTATGAATTGCTACAGGTGCAGCTATTCTGTGGCAGGCATTAATGGATGAACAATGATGTATGTGATTAATTTGAAGACAAATGTAATCGTTTCTTACGGAAATGGAATGATCTTGATTTCAGACGGAAGCGTTCCAAGAGTCGCAGTCCTGTCAAGAAAGAGAAGAGTCCTGTCAGGTACAAAGTCATTTCCTGTTCCTGTTTTGCGTATGCCAATGCTCGTATCGTCAGCCCCTCTGGAAAATGGCAGACTTCATACCGGCATTTTGCAAAATTCGATTTTCATTAAGAACTTTATTTTCAATATCAACGTTAAACCGTTTTTCCCTACATTAACGTAAAATACTAAACGCAAACCAAATTTAAGCGTCTTATCAAGTATTCTGGATCATCCCCGCCGTGCATGTGCAGTGAGGCTCGCTGCTTGCCAGACAGCCTCCCCTATTGCTGCCAGAGGAGTTCGTCATCCATTTTACATTTGCCTAAAAGTGTGATCCCGCAAGTGTCTCCACGCGGCTGACGTTGCTCCTACCCAGGGTGTGGACAACTCCAATAATTGGTCTGTTTTGAGGGTGGCAGTGGTTGGATAGCGTTTCAAGCTTTAACTATTGACATTGCACACTTGTGGAGGGTACTACATAGCATTGATTTGTGTTTCTAGGCAACCAATAGACAATCTAACGCCAGAGGAGCGAGACGCCCGCACCGTTTTCTGCATGCAGCTGGCTGCTAGAATCAGAGCTCGAGACCTGGAGGATTTCTTCTCGGCTGTTGGCAAAGTGAGTTACTGGGCAATTTCATTGTGGGCTTTCGACTCAGGTGTGAATTTTTTTTTCTTCTTCTTTGCGGAGCAGTTTTGCTAATCTAAGACTTTGTTTTATGTGTAAATTTCTAATTTTGTGGAGTAATTTTTTTGCCAGTTAATCCCAGGTAATGGAAGCAGCCTTTTTTTTTTTATTGTTTTAAGCAGTGCTTTTTTTTGGACAAAAAATACATTTCTAAATTCACATTTATAGCAGCAAACTGTATTTTCGTGTTAAAGCATCGGTGGGGGGAATTTCAAATTAGTATAAATTTCGGTTTAAACTGTTTCTGAAATCGTTCAATGGTGTATTAGCAAATCTTAATTGATTTAAAAAAAAAAAAAAAGATCTACTGTGATTTTTATTTTTTAAATTTTTTTTTTTTTTTTTTTTTTTTTTGGTATACCTCAATTAAACCTTAAAGCTTATAGGCTACTCCTGACTGATGTACACCAAAATGAAACATGGTTAAATTTCCGGTTCTTTGGTTCTGTAGTAGATTAGCTAGTATAAAAATTGATGTCTGGAATGTTTTCGTCACGCAGGTGCGAGATGTGAGAATGATATCGGACCGGAATTCGCGGCGATCGAAGGGGATTGCCTACATTGAGTTTGTGGAGTCGTCGTCTGTGCCCCTGGCCATCGGACTGACGGGCCAGCGGCTTTTGGGAGTGCCCATCATTGTCCAGGCATCTCAGGTGGGTGAGCACGCCTTTTGCGGCTTCCAAATGTTTCACAGCCATGACTAATGTTTCACATGCACGCTCACAGGCCGAGAAAAATCGAGCCGCCGCGGCCGCCAGTAATCTTCAGAAAGGCAGCGCGGGGCCCATGCGACTCTACGTGGGCTCGCTGCACTTCAACATCACTGAGGAAATGCTGCGAGGGATATTTGAGCCCTTTGGAAGGGTCAGAATGGACTTCCTCATCTTGGGGAGAGCTTCGTGCTTGTGCACATGAATGATTAACATCTGTTGTCTTGGTGCAGATCGAAGGAATTCAACTCATGATGGACAGTGAAACTGGACGCTCCAAAGGATATGGCTTCATATCAGTAAGTGAATTACCTGTAACGTGTTTCAGTTTTCTGTGTGTTCCTACGGTCCAATATCTCTAACATGTCTATTTACAGTCTTCACTAGTGTGATCGGGCACATTTCACAAACACGAATGTGTTCAAGAATACGATCGTTATCTGCCTTGCTTTCCAAGTTTGCAGATGCCGAGTGTGCAAAAAAGGCCCTGGAGCAACTGAATGGCTTCGAGCTGGCCGGCCGGCCAATGAAGGTGGGCCACGTCACAGAGCGCTCGGACGCATCCACGGCGAGCTCGTTCCTGGACAACGACGAGCTGGAGCGGACCGGCATCGATCTCGGCACCACTGGCCGACTGCAGCTCATGGCGCGTCTGGCTGAAGGTTTGCAATGCTACATTTGGATGTCACCTTCATTTATTTGGCTCCTTACATTGCCCCAATGGGTTTGGTCCTGCAGGAACTGGTCTAAAGATTCCCCCAGCTGCTCAGCAGGCGCTACAGATGACTGGCTCAGCATCTTATGGAAACATGGCCACCCCAGCGAGTAAGTTAGCGACCGCTTTGGTCGGTTCCGTCACATGATTGTTTGCTCAATGTCAAGCTGTTGCAGCTCCCGCACCGAGCCAAGCTTTGAACCTTCCATCTCAGCCACTGGCCACTCACTGCCTTCAGTTATCCAACCTGTTCAACCCACAAGCGTAAGACTTTCAAAATGTTTCTAAATTTCTACAGGATGACCTACTGCTCACCTTACTGTTTTTTTTGGGGGGGTTTCTTCTTAGGGAAAACGATCCCAGCTGGGCCATTGAGATCCAAGATGATGTCATCGAGGAGTGTAACAAGCATGGAGGAGTCGTTCACATTTATGTTGACAAGAACTCTGCTCAGGTGAGAATCTCTCGTTTCTCATTTGGGGAACCACTGCAAGAGATCGAATTAGAATAAATACATTGTTTCTACCCTAACCCAAGGGGGGGGGGGGATTAATGGGTTAGCACAGTGTTCCCCAACCTTCAATGAACCAAGACATACGTTTTATATTAGAAAGAAATCTCACAGGAAATATGTCACAAAAAGGTGGATACACAGGTTATGTACTTCAGTCACACACCACGCATGTAGACATAACGGCGACGAGACAGGAGTAAAGTCTGAAGCAGTGCCCTAAATTAGGGATCATTTTACACCGGATGAAGTGCAATGTGTCTTACTGCAAAGCAGAACTGACAGCATCAACTAACTGCATGTCTAATCGCCAACACGAGGTAGCGCATCAGTGTTGGCTAATACCCCGTTGCCTACCGCTGCTACTTTGAACTTCTTGTCATGCTCCACAAGTGGTTTAAGAGGGAAAGCTGCATGTGCACTTTCAGTCGCTTTAATGAACAAACAGTACCAAAAGAAACTCGTAATAATCATCATCATCAATATGGCAATCGAAGCTCAGCATGCACTCTTGCCAACAATAGCTTGACTACTACTGCACGTCACTTGCCAGGCCAGGCACTGCCCTGCCTTTGAAAGCCAGAATACTGCCTCCAGCCTCCTCTCTTTTCATAGTGTATGTAGTGTATATAGTAATGCAAAATCTACTTTAATCTGATCGGATAAGTGGTCAAATACATCCTAAAAAAATCATACTGGCTACTATGACAGACTGGTTTGGGGCATTTGCTCGGAAATATATCTTAGGCAGCGGTGTACAGTGACAGGCTGATAAACTAAATGCCATTCATACAGCTGAATAATTCAAGCTTCCCTGCAAACATCAGCTTTGTTTTCAATTTAACAAGTCCAGATTTCACACCAAGTTCACTTGTGACTAAATTGAGACAAGATCCTTATTTCAGTGTTTAATATTCTGTCATTTAAGTGTCACTTAAATGAACCATCATGAGTTTGTTTTTTGGTGCAGGGTAACGTGTATGTGAAGTGTCCCTCCATACCAGCAGCAATGGCATCTGTAAATGCGCTTCATGGACGCTGGTTTGCAGGTATGTGCAGCAGCACTTTAGCATTCAAATGTCGTTATTGCAGATGAACACATCTTTTCCTGTTTGCCCTGTAGGGAAAATGATCAAGGCGGCCTACGTGCCCTTACCAACCTACCACAACCTTTTCCCGGATTCAGTAACAGCGAAGCAGCTTCTAACGCCAACCCGTCGATAGTGAGGCAAGCATCAGATCGTCAGTGTAAATATGTTTCTTTGCATTGATTACAATGTCTTTGAAAAGGCCTCATTGAAGTTGGTTGGCTCAAGTTCATATGTACGTACGCCCTTCAAAGAAAAAAGCCGTTTTGAGTTTACTTTCAACTTTGTGGCTTTGTGCTGTCGAGTACCACTGAAGAAATCTGCAGATCTGTTGTTTTGAAATACCCGTCTCATCTGCTTGTTTCCTTGAGTACTGGTATAGTGGAAATAAATAGCAGGATTACAAATGTATTGGAATATTGAGTCTTAAATACCAAAACTATATCCATGTCTACAATGCTTTGTAACTTTTTACAGAAATTCATTTTTAGTATGAAGGCTCCCAATAAATGATTTGAAAACTCAGTTGCTTGATGTGTTCTGTTCAAGATCAAGCTTTCAATTGAAGGTCACGGGGCAGCATCAGTTTACAGCTGGAACATATCTTTTTATCATTAACATCCACATTTTGTGTCAGAGTGAAATATTGGGGTCACATTTCAAACAAGTTAAGAATATTAGAAGTAGCGTGGCAGATATGTCCGACTGCAGTCATTCCATGATTTAGTTTTAATACACATTTTAAACAAAACATGAGTGTAGACTGGTGTAATTTGTATTGGCTTTTATACCATTCCAGATTTAGTCATTTTAAATTCACCACGTCCATTTTCCACTCTCAAAAACTATTTGGACAAATTGACACTATTTTAAATAAAACCATCATTCTGTAACCGGAGCCCAATGCGAATCAAAATTCTAGGCATTTTCTTCCTGAAGATGCTTTGCCACTCTTCCACTAAGCCTGAGCTTGTGGTTCTTGGTGCATGCAGATTGAGATCAGACCACAGACTTAGTTATTAGGCCTTCAGTAGGAAAATAAGATTTAAAGTGTGGCAGGCGGTAGAATGCTTTCCTTGGTGAATAGTATCAGTATTTGTTGAATCCTGCAATCAAAGGAGGCCTCCGCCACTGTCCAAACCCTTACAGGTCTAACGCAGGATCTATCCGGGTGGTAGCCCTGCTAGAACCAGCACTGGCCTTGTATAGTCATAATACATTTTCAATTATTTAATATTGAGCATGTATTGTATTCTTTAAACCTTTTAAGAAAATATTACTGTGCAGTTTTCCAACTTAATGTCACGCTTAACAGTTGAACCTGTATTGTTTTTTTTACAGACTAAATCTTTGAGTTGTCTTATTTTGCATTTATTAAAAAATGAATCCTAAATCAGTGAGTTATTTTGAACTTAAGTTCTCTATGGCAGTGACTTTTCTGCCTTTTAAAATGATCAGTTATTGGTTTAATAAAAATGTTATGGATCAAAAGTACTAGTGGTATTGTTGAGTCGTACTAGTATCCCAACCATACCGCTACATGATGTTCGGTGTATAAATGTATGTTTACTTATGGCCACGGAGCTGCTGTAACTTGTTGAAATGACTCAAGACAGGTTTAATGCCTATATGGTGAACTTTATATTATAACAAAAGACGTAACAAAAAGAACAAAACAGCTTCAACTCCTTTTCTCAGTTACAGCCAACATTTGTTTTTCTTCCAATTTTTTTTAAATCAATTTTACTCCTCATCGAGAACGTTGTCACCACCTGTAAAGAAAACTACATAGTTACGATTTACGTAAATGTCCAAATGAGTGAACAGACATCACACTGAATTTAGTAAATTTTGTATTGAAGCACACCAAATTTCCACCATTCATTTGAAGTCCACCCACCTTGTGGCAGCTTTTCAGAATTAGTCGACTAACGATTTGCAACTCAATACATCATAAATGAACATTAAAGTAAAAAAAAAAAAAAAAATCTGCAAACATAGTAGCAGTCATCCACAGAAGAGAAGGACTTAGAATTAACATGGCTGACCTTCAAGGGATCCTCACTTTTTGGGGGAGCAGACCTTGGCCTGGTGGGCTTGTAAGACAGCAATGGCCTCGTCCACCTGATACCACCACAAGAGAACCAAGAAAATAATTATTTGAATGTTTTTTTTTTGTTTTGACAATAATTATTTGAATGTTTTATCATTTTGGCAGCCCTGAAAAGTGTCAGTTTTTGCCTTGCAATGGAGGGACTCTGGTGACTCCAGCATGTGTAGCAGCTCTGAGTTATCAATCTCCAGCAGCATTCCAGTGATTTTGCCAGCCAGGCTTGGGTGAAGGGCATGGATCAAAGGGTACAGGCGCTCACCTGAGGCACAGCACACACAAAGCAATATGATGGAAAGCAGCATTTCTTCAATCCGGTCATTCCGACAACAGACCACTTAGACTGGGGGGGTGGAAATGATTGTGAGAAGCAGGAATGTTTGTCGAAGGACATACCAACACGCTAACCTATATCCGTCCGAGCAAACGCCTGTCCTGCGTCATTTTCACAATCTCACCGTGTATGAAGCGGATATTAATATGCAACCGAGACATGGCTCTCGAGAGTCCTTCTGCAACCAGGTATTAAAGCGATGGATTTTAACACAAAGACTTAAATGCATCTACAGGTAACATGCAAATGTTAAATACAGGTGATAATCACACCACACAGCTTCTGCAGAACAATACAATTTGTTGCAATATTTCTATTTCAATATTTCTAAGACTTAAGTTGCGTGCAAAGGCGGCAATGTATTTGTTTTCAGGCTATTTTAACCACTATCGGATATACGCGACCTGGCAGTTCAGACTGCGATCACATAGCAAAAAGTCCGGTAAGTATCCGATCTAGGACCACATATGAAAGTGGCCCAGGTTGCATTTTAAAAATTCGGAACTGAGCCGTTCGGACTGGCAAAAAAAAAAAAAAAGTTGAATTAAAAATCAGATACAGGTCACATATGGGCAAAAAAAAAAATCTGATCTGGGGTCGCATTTGCCTGCGATGTGAACCTAACCTTATGGTATTAATGTTGGTCTACATGTGTTTCTCCACCGTTTGCTCAATTGTTCATTGCCTAACGGGTTTTAGCCTGTCTATGGCATTTGCAACGTTTGTTTGCATTTAACTAAGCAGAGTTTAAAGCAAAGCTATGCGGTTGTATAAATACACAACATGTCATTGTTTGTTTTATTTTTGCGTTTGACAGTAAGATTCAACTGGGAATGCCAAGAAACAACTTCAAAGTCTTTTGGAAAACTTGTTCACATACTGCTGCTTGCTAGTTCCATACCAAAAAGTTGCTTCTGGTCCACAAGTGGCGCCGCAGCCAACATTGAGGCAGTTAGTGGCTCCATTCCTTGTGCATGCACGGGCGTGCACATGGCAGGGGAAGGGACAACCTAAGAAAAAGCGTACATCTTAACAGGCAAGCAACTGAGACAGAATGGCACTTTTCAACCCAAACATATTTTTTTCAAGAATATGTTCTATGCAGGCTTACTAGTTGAAACGAGGCATTCTGATCAATGTTGCGTTTGTTGAATATGAGATAAGCCGCAAAATCGACATGTTTTTTGTCATTTCAGTTGAACCAATCATGGCTCAGCTTCAGACAACAGGTGGGCTGTGATTGGTCGTTACCTGATCCCTGAGCAACTTCGATGTCGTTTTCAGTCGACAGAAGTGACAAAATGGCCGACAAGATGGCAAAAAACGGGTGGATTAATAACTCTTTATTCCACAAACGCAATATTTATTAGAATCCCTTAATTGTTTCGACTAGTGAGGTTGCATAGAACATATTCTTGAAAAAAATATGTTTGGGTTGACCTCCCCTTTAACTGGATTTTGCTATATTCTATAAATGCAATATTAATCAGAATGTCCTATTTCAACTGGGGGGCCTGCATCAGGGGCAGAGCCATAGGTGGGACAGGCCCACCCAGATTGACAGACTGCCAACCCAATGAGATTCATGCAGACATATAGACTTTTACATTTTAAGTACATTATGAAATTATTTGTGTTTTTTTTATTTTATTGAGTATTACGAATGGCATAATTGTGGTTGTCTAAGGAAGATCTGAACTTCATATTATTCGGTTTACCATTTCATTTGAATATACGATGTGTCGGGACAGGAGGATTGTGCTAAGTGTGAGAAATATTCAGGCCCACCCTCATTTTTCCAGGCCCAACCATTAGCTACATTCTGGCTCCGCCCCTGGTCTGCATTGAACATACCGGGAAAAAAAAATTTTTGGTTTGACTTCCCCTTTACTTTAAGTACAGTGGTTCCTTCTACTTAATTTTAATTTGCTCCCCCGCCCCTACCCAAAATATTAAAAAAATAAAAACTAAAGAAAAGTCAAGGTACCACTGTACTGAAGTTTCAGGGCTCGGAACTCAGCAGAACCTGGTCCAGTACCTGTAGTCTGGTTATAGCTGGCACAGAAATGGCCTGCTGAGCGTTCCGCACTGCCGACGAGTACTTAAATAGACCGCTCCTTGACACACCGGACATGTCGGTTCGCCCACATGCAGTCTGGGTTCCGATATTGCCTAATTAAAGAAAGGTGTGTTTAAAACTGTGCCAGCCATGTGCCGGCGTGGCAGCGGACGCTGGGACTGACTTGTCTTTTGTGTGGAACTGCTGATTCGAGGAGCCTGAGTGGAAGCTTGTCTCACTGTGGCGATGGGAGTGGAGCTCTGGCGAGGGGCGGAGCCGCCGACATATTGGGATGAGTACGGACCTGAAAACATGCAGGAAGCACCATTTGTGTCTTAGGTGCACCTTTGCTGCTTCAACACATCCACATGCTCACGAGCTATCACTTCACCGTGAACTCTTGGCGGCTGTCCTGTCCAGCGAGGCACTGATCTCATGTTGCCGACAGCATTGTGCTCATAGAAGGCGCGCGTGGAAGCCTGCAAGGTAAATGCTCGGTTCAAATGAAATGACAAGAAATGTACGAATAAAGTGAATTGGTAAATAAAAATCAGCCTACCTGCGGCGGCACAGTCATGTAGTAGCTAGTCTGATGGTACGAGTCAATGATGGGATTGTTCATGCTCTTCAGGGTGGCCAGTCTCTGCATGTACTTGTTGGTGAGAATCGCTTTACGCTCCTCCCTTCGCTGGGCCAGTGCCACATACAGGGGCTTAGTAGCAATAATTCTTCCGTTCATCTCAGTTACTGCTTTTGTTGCCTCCTCAGGTGAAGAAAAGCAGACGAATCCAAAGCCTTTGCTTTGGGATCCATCGGTCATGACCTGCAGCAGGAGAGAGGTCAAGCTCCATCAACACGAAGAACCTCCACAACCTGCGACTTTATATTCGCAGGCGGCACAGCAGCGCTTGAACTCACGACGCTAGCAGCAGAGTGAATCCGGAAGTCTACAAAAACAATTTGTCTGGCAATTTACAGAAATGTGCGTCCAAACTAAATCGGGAGAAGCTTCATGGCAAGCTAATGACCCAAAACACATCAGGAGGGAAAAGTGGAAGGTCTTCGAGTGGCCAAGAAAGTCGCAAGATCTTAACCCAATAGAGCATGCGTTGCGCCTTCTGAAGAGTAGACTGACGGGAGAAAGCCCCAGAAACAAACAAGAACTGAGTGAGACTGCAGTAAAGGCTTGGAAAAGCATTTCAAATGCAGAAAGCAAAAAGTCTGCTGAAGTTGATGGGTCACAGGCTTGATGCAGTTTTTGCAATACCCCAAATGTCTTCAGCCTACAACAAAAACAAAAGGAATTGACCCTGCCGTCCCAATACTTTTACAGGGTATGTTCTTTACCTTGTATTCTACTGCTCCCTAGTGGCCAAAGAACACACAGCAGAATGAGCAGTACAGCAACATTAGTATTATCATGAATTAAGAACTAACTCTTTAGATTCTAATAAGTTATTAGTGTTTGTTTTTGTAATGTATAAAACTCTAGCGTGGTATTTTGAAAGTGTCAACATTTTGGGGTCTTTTTTGGGGGCGCTGGAACGGACTGACTGCTTTACAATTTATTCAACGGGGAAAGACGGTTTGGGAGACAAGTGCTTCTGGTAACGAGCGAGGTCACCGAACAAATTAAAAACTCGCAAGTCAAGGCACCATTTCATGTGATTTCAAACGTCTCATCTCAGCACATACCTTTGCACTTGTTATGGTGCCATAAGGAGAGAACTCCTTCCGGAGTCTCTCGTCATCTATGCTGTCATCCAAGTTCTTCACATACAGATTGACGCCCTGAAAGCAGAAAGTGAAGATTTGTGCCCCTATTCTAAAGGCAAATGTGTGTAGCATAAGGCTAGGCAACATACAGTAACTGCAAAAATCATACATTTTTCAATTCATTCCCCCCCCCCCCCTTCAGTAAAAGGCAAATTACTTTATATTACGTCAACAACTGTACAGATACAGAAGCGCCTAACGTCTGAATTAACAAAATGGTTGAAATCATTTACAATACTTGACCTTGTCATGAGCCGTACCTGATAGCGCTGAATGCGGTCCTGTTTGATCTGGTCGAACCTGCGCTTCAGCTCTCCCTGACGCTCCAGCCGCTTCTGAGCCCGTCCGACATAGAGGAACTTCCCGTTCAGCTCCTTACCATTCATCTCATCAACTGCCTGGTGAAAACAAAAAGGAGACAAGAAGGTGAAACCCACCATGACATTGGTTAGATCACACTCCGCCACTTCACTTTCTCCATCTTGTGTCATCTAGTTGTCATTTCCAAATTAGTTCTTGCACAGTGTTACCATGACTTAAGATTTTTCACGATTTTTTCAAAATAAAATCACGATCAGGATTTTATCATGAGTCTTTTTTTACACCGTTTTTTTGGGGGGGGGGCTATTTGCATTTTTGACCATTTTCCTCATGTTAAACATATTTAAAATGTATATAAAATTCTAAAAGAAAAAAAATGACTAAGCTTTCTGAACAGGTTTTAATGTGAATGGTGACAATTTTTATCAAAATGTGCAGTGAATGTAAACATAAAAGGTAACATAACGTAAACATAAAAACACAGCTCGTAACGCGGGTCTCGTACTTTGAAGAGTCTTTTAAACACCCCGTTTTCACTGTTTTAATGGGAATCAAGTCTTCAGCAAGGTAATAAGTCACTGCCTCAGTTACTTCTTTACACCGCTTGCTTGTTTTTTTATATGGAGTGCCCTTGTTAAATGACTGTGTTGCCGAGGGTCGTGTTAGCTTGGAACTAGCGGCTGCCTCTGGCTACCATGTGTCTGATCTCCGTTTGCTTTGGCTGTCGGTGTCGTTTTTCGGGTGCCGTCTCTGTGTCCGCAACAGGTTTGTCGTGTTGCCGTCTGACGTCCGAACAGAGTCTCTTTAACGATCTAATATCGTCATATCGCCAACCCCTACTTAAGAGTTTAATTCATTCCGTGAGCATGCTCAAATTGCTCTCATCACCTTTCCCCATTTATAAAATTTGAAGTCCTGGCTCATGGCCATCATCAACACTACAGCAGCCGCAATATTCGTTCTTCAACCACCACTGCGCTCTCTGAACTACTGCTTCTGGCAACCGCATCCTTTCCTTCTTATAGTGGTTCGATTGAGAACCTCACAAATGATCTCAATGCTGCTCTGTGAAATACACTCGACTCCATAGGACCATTAAGACTTCAAATTTGTCCTAAGAGGCTTACTCCGTGCTCTTAACCATTTAGGAAGCTTGAGCGCAGTCCGCGTACGACTAAACTTGAGGTCTTACGTCAGGCTTGGTGCGATAGCTTGCTGATACAAACTAAATATTTCTCCAGATTAATTGATCTAAATAAAAACAACCCTAAATATTTGCTACAGTTGCAACACTAATGCAAGAGCAGCCGACCTCCATTAGCTCCTCCCCTCCATTAGCTCCTCCCATTCATTAGCCGACCTCCATTAGCTCCTCCCGCGTTTCTATGATTTAAGCTTCAAAACAAGAGCTAATATCCGCTAGTTCTCAGCACTCCCTTTCTTAAAACCCATGGTTAGAAAACAGAAAACGCAAGCACAAAACTACAGTTTCCTGTGCTTTCACTTGTACAACTGATGGCGGCCAAACGTGTAGTCCGTCTAGTGGCGGAGTGGCTCAAGCTAACTCAAATCCAATTTTTGCTCGGCACACATTCACGCACGCACACTTACAAATGAACAAGTGTCGGTTTGTATCTGGAAAAATTCTTAACTTGAAACTAGTGTTGTTCCGATACGGATACTGGTATCGGATCGAGTGGTACTAACAAATAAAACTTAGATGCAGGTTATCGACACTGGTATCATTATTTGAATGCAGCGCGCATATTTGACAGCCGCACGCGGAAGGAAAATACGAGAAGCCTTATACGTTATTAGCGTTGTTGGTCATCGGTCTACTTACGTCTAGTTTGGTGAAAAAGGTCGCTATAAGGACATAAATCGTCACATTGGAGGTAGTTGCTTTGGGGGACTTTGATGCTATCAAGAGCCTGCAATTACTTTGGGGGCATGTCGGCCGGATCTTAGTAGCAAAGTATGTTGCTTTTGTTTGACACAGTACATCGATCACTAGTTTAATGGTGTAAAACATCTTTCATGAAATGGTTTGTGTCCAGATAAACTCGTCTTTATGACCCGTCGAAGCTTTTCGAGCTCGCCCTAGCTTGCTAACTGCTAACAAAGACACGAGTTTGTTTACAACACATCACTCAGCAAAATGTTCTATAATGTTCCATCAACGTATATGAAATTTGTCTACCAACATAATTAACAGATTAATGTTGAACAGCAGTGCGCACTAAATCTTGAATGAAAAGTAAAAAGAAAACAATAACGGATATAGAGTCATCAGATCATAACCTTGTATGTTGTGATGGTGTTAAGTGGTCACGTTGAAGATTTGACAGACATTGTGCGCGTCTGCTTTCAAACAACGTCGTTTTTGCCTCCGGTTAATTTGAATCACTGCCGGTATCACAAAATAAAATCTCCAGCTGACCGATTAGAGCAACCATAAACAGCACAGGTGTTAACCATTTTTAGAAATACATAACGGACTTCTGTTACCTCACTCACTCGACCGCCTGCCCCTTTGGCAGCATACAAATGTGACGTCACGCATTTGGGGGTCGGTTAGAATCACTGAATATATTTTAGAAGTACAAATGCTGCACCTTGCTTCATTACAAATTCATGTGAATACAGTATGTAACCCATGTCTCACTCTCACAAGCACGCAAAATAGTCTGTTTATTAAACATATGTATTTTGTGTCTCTATGTTACATCAGATACTTTGCAAGTGATGATTTAAATATGTATTCTTTAGAATTACAATAAGAATTTTTTTCAAACGGCGAAGTATCAGTACAGTATCGGCATTGGCCAAAAAGTGGTATCGGAACAACACTACTTGAAACACTCGCAATGAAAAGTGGCCACTGTTTTTTTTTTTTTAATTTCAGTCTCATCATTTCTGCTGAGTTGTGTTATTCCCTCTTTATTTGACCATGGACATCCTAGCACAATTAAAATCCAACCACAAAAGCCGCTGAGAAAGTGTAACTGTGGACATGAACTCGCCACAGACACTTGACACACTACCTTTTGCGCATCCTCATGGTTAGCGTAGTTGACAAAGCCAAATCCACGCGAACAACCGCGCTCATCCTTCATCACGCGTACACTGAGCGTCTTCCCTGACAGAAGGCAAACACAATCATTCCATATCTCAAAATTTAGGTCATTTAGTTCATGCAAAAAGCTGACTCTTACCAAATGCAGAAAAGACATCTTTTAGATTGTCATCAGAGTAGTCTTCTCCAAAGTTTTTAATGTAGACATTGGTGAATTTCATAGCTTTGGTGCCAAACTCCTGCTCTCGGTCCTTGCGCGACTTGAAGTGGCCGACGAAACTGCAGACATCAGCACACTCAAAATGACCTCGGGGGAGAAAGAAAGTCATTTGTCATAAGGGTTGAAAGAAGCCCCTTTTGAGAAAGTGTGCTTATTCCTTCAACATTTTATATGACAAATCCAAACGCATAGAAGATCATTTCATAGAGGATGTCTATGTCCATTTCTTTCTATTTCCCAGAAAGAAAATGTGGGCACTAGCGAGCTATGTTGCTCAAGGCTCAGATAATGACCTATCACGGCTCACCTCATTTCTGAAGCCGAGCCATGATTGTTCATCATCTCAGCCCTGAGCAACTGTGATGTCATTTTCAAATCGACAGACGTGACAAAAAGGCAGCCCCTGACACGACTAAAAATGGGTGGATTTTCCTGCATAACTCATACTCCAAAAACGCAGTATTAATCAAAATGCCATGTTTCGACTAGTGGGTCTGCATAGAACATATTCTTGTAAAGGAAATACTTGGGTTGACTTCCTCTTTAAAATCTATGGCAGAAGTTGGGCAATTTTGGAATTTGTATATTCCTATTTTATGTTTTTGTCTGACGTTTTGTTCCCATTGGAAATTGGTTATGTCAGACTATACATTATTTTTTGTCCCCTGAAAAAAAATACTGCAAAATAAGGCATGTACCGTACAGTCATTTGTATCTTACATGCATGTTTACTTAATATGCACTACTTTTTTCCTAACCTTATGTTATCAGGTTGCTGGATCGTTTTTACAAACATAACCAATCAATATGAGATATTAATGTACTCACACTTTTCTATCATTCAGCAGCATTCCGTTCATGGTCTTTATGGCACGGTTTGCAGCTTCCTGAGTCTCAAAGTGAACAAAGCCGTAGCCTTTTGAGCCTTTTTCGTCACAAACAACCTACAGGAAACACAGCATGTAAGACTGAGTTAGGGCTGGGCAATTCATCAAAATGTAATGATTTCCAATTTGACTTCTGTTTATGGTGTGCGCGCGCACGGACAAGTTCCCGACGTTGTGAAAGTACCCTGAATGTACAGATACTTGCGCGGCAAGTGTGTGACGTGACTCTGCACTCCCTGAGATTGCTTTGAACTGTTTAATGACACCCCAGTTAGAGTTTAAAGGGAAAAAAAATTGCCAGTTCTAATGCTAAAGTTAATGTAAAATCCAACGGGAAAATTAGCATCGACTTCTGGGAGTGATATTTCTTCAAACGACGATTACTAACACACAAACACTGTTGGAACACATACATGTTGGTAATATGACAATACACAAAGGAAAATATTATTCCCAATCTATGATAAAAATTGTTATATTAAAAGAACTCAATCGCAACTTTCTTCTACTCTTCTGTGTAGATCCTGCATGCACGCTGCCCCCAAGAGGCTAACGCACAGACGGCAGGAATGTTTTTATTGCAATTATTTTAGTATATCATTAGTTTCCCTTACTAATTTATTTTCTATTTATATTTATATTCAAAGTTGAGTTTTTCAAAAAATTAATCGTACAACCACACATTTCCACATGATATAGTATGAAATACGATACTCTGTAGGTCCCACGACTTGTGAAAATTAAAACAGAACGGAAGAAGATAAAATATGATAGATAAGGGAGGTGCTCATTCACAATTTTGAGGGTGTGCAAAGATGCAATGTAGATAATTTGTGGCTGTAGCAGAATGAAAATCCAAGAGGCTTGAATTTCACATATTTACAAGGTCATTTTGTACTTGAGGGAAAAAAAAAAAGTATTCAAGAATAAAGTGTTTAACGTGGATGGATGAATGAGCATGAGGCCATGATGGTAGTTTTGAGTACTGGTAGTTGAACAAACACTTTTGAAGCCAATAAATAATGTTTTTTTTCCATCGGGATTTCAATATCAATCAAAAATAATCAATTTTTTTTTATTTTTTATAATCGTCCAACCCTACTTTAAGTGCATCAATTTATCAGCTCAAAACGCAACGCATGGTGTGTAAGAAAAATCTGTTGAAACACCAGCACTCACCTTGCAGGACAAAATATTGCCAAAGGCTGAGAAGGTATCATACAAAGCCTTGTTGTCAATAGTGTCATCCATGTTTTTGATGAAGATGTTGCCCACACCAGACTTCCTGAGGCCTGGGTCACGTTGAGACCACATTATTCGGATTGGGCGTCCCTTGAGAACATCGTAGTTCATGGTATCCAAAGCACACTCGGCTAAAAGATAAAAAGTTTGATCGACATTACATGACTGCAAAGAGTTAGGTTCATAATACTGACATACTTATATGTCAACTGAGGAAGTCTGACTTAATTTGCAACCGTTTGAATTCAGTTTTATTTTTTCAGGTACTTGTCAACTCGCGATCATCATAGGTTTGTGCTCTTCCTCAGATGCAACATCCATTCTGGGATGTCTTTCTGACACATTGAGAGACGGCACTTTCAAATCAATGCTCTTTCATTGAGACTACATGAAGGATTTTTACAGACAAAGCCAGTGTGGCACGCAGTTTGTGAGAAGGAGCAACAACCATGTCAGCGAATGCAAGTTCAAACGTTACGACGACCATAAAGTAACGCACTAAGCCTGATTCAAAGACCACTGTTGCACTTAAGATGGGACCTTTTATCATTACCTATGAGGTGATTTAAAAAGGTCTTATTATATTAGGCTTGAGCTGCTTAAAATTGTGTTCATCTTCCAAACCGCTTATCCTGTACAGGGTCGTGGGGAGGTGCCGTAGCCTATCCCAGCTAACAATGGGCGAAAGGCAGACTACACCCTGAACTGGTCGCAGGGCACACACACAGACAGTCACCGAGTGAGAACCGATCTCATCGCTGCCCGCACACAACTCAGTGTAGTCCTATCAGTGACACTATTTTCTATGTTGTTTAACAGGACATCAGATGCCCCCTCCCCCCACCCCCACACACAAAAAAAAAAGTACCCATGTCACAGCTTCACATGAGATTTTCACAGCATACACGAACAGTCAAATCAATTCACAACTCTTGAGATTTTTTTGTCAAGGAAATAAGAAAAAAAAGAATGGAACATCACCATCCGCTGGTTGCTGGAAATTTATATAGGCATATCCCAAGGATCTCCGTGTGATAATATCGCGACATACACGGATTGACATGATTGGCCCAGCAGGAGAAAACTTCTGGTACAGCATGGCCTCTGTAACATCTGGATGCAGGTCCCCAACATACAAAGAGGCCAAGGGATAGGTCGGTCCGCCGCTGTTCATCGTTGTTGACGGCTAGTTCAAGAAAAAGTAAGCACTGTTAACAGCCACATAGACAAAAGAGTCAAGTCGAAGCTTTGATGACACAAATACATGTTCCATTAGTTTGGAAAAGAAAAAGAAAGCAAGTCTCACACTGCTGACAGCGAAATTATGTCGTGAATAAAATATAGTAACGATTTTGATTCCCCTCTTTTACTCCAATACCATATGAGAGATGACAGACATCTATTCTCATGAAATTTTCTCCCTTTTACAAATAAATAAATAAAACTAATGGGTGACTTTTGTCATTGATACTGGACTAATTCTGAAATTGTTGTAACATGGAAGCAAAACAAAAACTTCAGCATCTCTAAATGCATCTTGATGTTGTTCAGAACATTCTGTCTGGCAACACTAAATGACAACCACAACTTTTACCATGCTATATAGTATATACTGCAAAACAAGTCAAAGTTGAGACAATAGTTAAAAACTAGGTGCGGGCTAATGCGGCAATTATACAACTGCGTTGAATATTTATTTTCTCGACAAGATTAAAAAAATAGAAAAAGGGGTTTAAAAAAAAAGAAAACAAAAAAAAAGTTGGGTGTTCAAAAGATATCAAGGCCTATATCACGGCCTAGCTAAATACGACATCATGTGCATACATGCGTTAATGCCACTTCACATATACGTGGTTTAGAGTGGCTTAAGTGGTAAATAAAGGGATACAATTACAAAACGTGCGGATACTTACAGCTTTTAGACAGCCAAAAAGTTGGGTTGGGTTGGGCATTAAGCGTATCTCTGAGTGTGAGCGCGCCGGGTCACAGTTACAGTTCCCAAAAGCGGGAGGCAGTTTTCGTTTAATTACTGCGGCGGAACACCTGCACCCGTCTTCAATGTCACTTGACTAATATGGCCGAGTACTCCGCCACACAAAATAGTTCTTGAGATACATTTGTTTTTTTTGAGGATGCCCTCTAGTGGAGTTCACATGCAAACCATAACGATGCCAAAGCTTGCAAAGCTTCGTTTGATGTTGCTTTGACAACATTATAAAACGACAATAGATTTATCTTAAACGAAACTTTATTTCACTGAATGGTCTTTGACACGTTCCTATGTATTACATGTATAGTGAAAACTAGAATGGTTTTAAGATACATAAACACAAAGCTAGAGTTACACCAACCATTGTTTAACTCCAAGTCATCATTGCTTTTTAGAACTATTCTAAATTTTCACAACCACGTGTGTGCACTGGGTAATAGACTGTTACAGAAGCAATTTTTAGCCATAAGACTTGTCAGTAAAAACAAAGCAAGTAAATACCAGATATACAGACAGGCTTCGTTCCACATTCACTAACTGCATTTTCATCAAGCATAATGAAATTGACTTTTTTTACTTTTTTTTTTTTTTTTTTTAATGAACAAAACATTTCAATTCCTTGGAGCATTGTCAGAAGAAACAGCGTAATAACGTGGAATGGTGTTTTCAACTACAATATGTGGAATGTAGTGGTGATACACGGTATTGTGACACTGAGTTTCCTTCAAATAAGATAAAATGGCACCTTCACGTGATTTAGGAGGTGATCATTCCGTCAGAGCAAACCCTTGAGCTTGCCTGGTCTCAACTCGTATTTGTCAACACCAATGGTAAAATAGAATAAAAAGGCTAGGCCAGACACAAAGACATTTTGTTGTTGAGAAAACAACCACTTTAAGAGGGAATTTTGCAAGCAAGATTGATACAGTGAGGTCAAACATTTCTAAACAACTTCAGCTTTCTTTATGTATGACATACAGATGATAGTCAACCTTGCAAAATACTCTGCAGCCACAGTAGACATTAAGCATCACTTGAAAAGTGAGTCAAACTACAAAGTCAATCTATACTTAAGTTTGTAAAAGGAGAGGGGAGGTGGGCAATGCCTTTCTGGGAGGGAGCCTTGTCATGCGAATATCTGAGCAATATGAAACTTGATCATTGAAGGGGTCCCTTTAATTTGTGAACATGGTCGAGGCGCATTACACTCAGATGTCAGTGTCACAATACAGCCTGCCTCCTTTCTGTATGAGCCCACAGCAGAATTGCAGTACGTTGAATACAGGATTTGTACATGATTCCGGAAAAGTCAAAACGCAAGCTGCTTTTGGGTTGTGAAGCAAATGGAACACCTACCATCACAGTGTTTGCCAGTTTAATTACCATACAATAAAACCCATACAATAAAACCTGTAAATACCATGTTGAATCACAATAATAAAAGTAACAAAAAGAAAGGGGGGGAGAGAAAATGATCCACAAACTAGCCGGGACAAAGGAATTTGGAAGGACGATTAAAATTCACAACACCCCCTCCCCCCGCCAAGATCACTCTCACACAAGTGCGCGCACACACACACAATATCTTTTACACTCACTCACTCAATCAATCGCTCGCTCGCTCGCTCCCCACAAACGTGCAGACGTACACACAAAGCTAACGAAAACAAGACACGTTTCTACAAAGTGACTGAACGTACTAACAACTGAAAATGACCCTGTCGCCTCACAGTGACCTGAGAGGGGTAAACTAGTTGGTCAGGAGCAATTCAGGCTGCTTGTCATACAGAAGAGGGAGGGGCTGATGGAGTGAAGGGGAGAGGGGGGGGATGTATATAAGCTGTCTGTGTTTTAAGATAAGAGTGTAGGTGGATTAACAGTGCAATTTCCTTTAGTTTTCCCCTTCTCCAGTCTCCCCCTCGTCGCCCTGGTTTTCTGATGTCCACAGCTGCAAACACACAAGAGGCACAGGACAGTTGACGTCACGTCAGACCTTCCAACCCATGTGAGGACACGGCAAGATGGCGCAATTGGCACTCACAGTCAAGTTGTCCCTTAGTAGCTGCATGATCAGGGTGCTGTCTTTGTAAGAGTCCTCGTTCAAAGTGTCAAGCTCGGCAATGGCTTCATCGAATGCCTGAAATGCAACAAAAGACAATCTCAGGTGAATTTAGAACTTTGTCTCCAACAACAGGATACGTTTGAAGATAATTATTCAAAAACGCATGCAAAGACTGACAATCTCGTAGTACTCTGCGCGGCTAAAATGCTGTATGATGCACTTTGGGGTCTGGCATGAGTTGTTCCTCCCACCTAAAACTAAGTGCCTTTACTTACATCAGTGGGTATCCAGTGCAATTGTTAGCTAGCTAGCTAGCTAGCTAGCTATGCTTACAGCCCAAAAATGCATCTTTCCTTTGGATAGCCCTCTAGCATGGCTGCTTTAGAGTGCCTCATTGTCGTGCGCACATAACAGAGAGATAGACAGAATAGCGAGGAGGGGGGGATTTTAGGTTTTAAGCGGATATATTTTCACAGCTCAAACATGGAGTTATTTGTGGGCAAACAAAAGACTCTGGATGAAGCCGCATCCATCTTTCTAGGTTGTAACAAGAGGTATTGGATTGAAATTTTGACAGGTGAGCCGTGTGCGGTTTTCAGCACATTCAGCAAAATGAGTCTCTCCTTTGGAACCAGTCATAAGGCCGCCAACGCTGTTCTCTGCTGGTCGGAGTTAGACATTGCATCCTCTAACACGAAAATACTGTATATATATTTCACCCTTCATTATGTTATTTTACATGTTTCTACATTTTTTATAAATATTGGGTGGGTGTGCATATATACACATACATATATATATATATACACATACATATATATATATATATACACATACATATATATATACATATATATATATATATATATATATATATATACATATAGATGTGTGTGTGTGCGTGTGTTTTATGCTTCTTTAGTGTGTCACTTTATATCACATCTTGTCTCTACCTGGACCCAGAGTCTGTAAATAAAATTGATTGATTGATGAAGTGATTGAGCTAATTAATAACCCTCAATCAAAAGTAAGATTTATCATTTTATTATTACTGTAAAAGCTCTTCTGTAATTCAGCTCTTGTACTGGATCTCATAAGACTACAGTGTGTGCGTTTGTGTGATATATCTGAAAGTTAGATACCAAAAGTACTCTAAAAAATTGGGGTTCACACCGTCTTTGCCAGACTGCAGGCCTTTTCTGGGTTGTTCTGGATCTCATAATAGAAGACGGAGAAGTTGAGGGCCAGGCCAAGCCGAATGGGGTGTGTTGGCTGCATATCCCCCTTGCTAATGTCAAAAGCTTGTTGGTACGCTTGCTGTGAATTATCCACGGTATCTGGAGAGATAAAAATGTTTGGTCACATTGAGAATCACACAAAACAATGCCATCAATAATAATTAACAAAAAAACAAATAAATAAACACGCACGCGTGCACCCACACACGGTATTTGCTAATATCTCAGCATTTGGCTTTTCAAGGTAGCAATGTTGCAGTCAACATTCATGAATTAAAACGATTAAGTGTATCATACAAGTCATGTCCTTACCCTTCTTAGCATCTCCGGATGCAACCTCAGACAGGTATCTATAATAGTCACCCTTCATTTTCAGATAGAACACCTTTCCTTCAGAGCTTCCAGCATTGACAATAAGGTACTTGTCCAGTAGCCCCTGAAAACCAGCAGTTGACATTGTCAGAGTTGCGCAAATGGATGGGAGAAAATCACATTGAAAAGTCAGGTGAACCTCACCAGCACATCATGGCAGATTTCCTGCAGCTCAGATTCGATCTTCTCCCGATACTCGCGAGCCATCTGCTTCTTCTTGTCGTTGCCTTCGATCTTCTGCTCAATGCTGGAGATGACGCGCCAGGATGAGCGACGCGCCCCCACCACATTCTTGTAGGCAACCGAAAGAAGATTGCGCTCCTCATTTGAAAGCTCCGTACTTTGCTCAGTCACACTCTTCATGGCTGCAGCCATATCATCATAGCGCTCAGCCTGCTCGGCAAGCTTGGCATTCTGTACCAGGTCGTTCTTATCCATTTTCTAGACTGGAGGACACAGAATGCAGAGACCAGAATTAGTAACGTAGAAACCATCAGTGATTCGCAATCATGGGAGGAATCATCAGGTCTACAGAGGGAAAGTCATCAATTTCACTTAATTTTTTGTTACAAATAATATTTAACACTAGGCGCTTTTTATTAGTGCATGATTTTTGTATTCAAGTCCTAATTGTATATTTTGTTATAGTGAGTTTTTTGTTGCTGTTTTTTTTTTTTCTTCCTGTAGTACTACTAGAGTGGTTCCAAATTCCAGAGACAAGCTAGGGAGCATGTTTAACATACTTGGCCAATAATGATGATTCTGATACTATACCAGTGACATATAATGACAGGCAGTCCAATTAAATGTATCAGAGGGCATAAGGCCATACCCGTGTTATCACTTTTTGTGCGCTTTTTGTTTGGTGGTGTGCAGTGAATTTTTATACGTCCCTTGGCACAATAACGGTTGGGAAGCATCGATTCTACAAACAATGAACTAAACTGTACATTCCCAATTGAATGTGAGGAAATTTGCCCATTAACGGCTGTAATATCATTTGAGACGGCATTAGGTCGAAGATTGTGGATGAGCGCCGCAAACTGGGCCCCATGGCAAGTGGGTCAACCTTGCATTTGCTGAGGTTAGCCCCAAGCTAATTACAAGCGTCTCCCAATCCCGTCTGCGTTAGCACAATTTCGGCAGAAAAAAAAATGTTATTACTTATTTGCTTCGATATCTTTGATGAAGGAAATACAAGCATGACGTCATCATTAGCATTTTACCATTCCAAAAATATCAGCATTTCTACAAGCATCCGAATCCGTCCCTCTGCTACCCACAGCTACTGTTGCTAACGGCGCTAGCGTAATGACACATTTTATTAACATATACTAACAAAGTAAATCAGTTTCATACATTTCCGTTGGCATCGAGCATTTCATAAAGAACGGCCAATGCTAGCGTGGGAGAAATTAATGTTGTACGCCGTTCCGAAGCGGAGCGGCTGATGTTCCAAATATATCATTCTACAACGTTCCGTTAGCTAGGCCACAGAAATAAGGTGGATTTAAATATATATATTTATATATAATGCACGCAGTTACGCTCTTGACAATTCATATTGCAAATTCAGAGATAACGGTACAGCTTGGGTGGGGGGGGGGGGGGCTTAAAAGCACAGCGGCGGATTCGTTATTTTTTTTCCAAGTGAAAACATATTTTTTCGTCCGCTTTTTAACACAACACGGCCCGCTAAGGCTGGCGGGCCCCCGTCAGAACAAAGTGTCACGGAATCGGAACGGAGGCTATGTCGTTAGCCGGTGAGCAGGCTAGCTCGTGTTAATGCTAATGCTAGTTAGCCTTTGACGAAGCCCAAGCTAGGCTGCACGGTTATATGATGGCTCCTCAGAAAGGATTCAATTGGCCGCGACGGGGGAAAAAAGCAGCGTCGTAAATTGGTATCGGCACATTTGACTGTGATTACAGCTAAGGTAGAAAATGAAAAGAACATCAGCCCCGAGCTGGACACACTTACAATATTGGCGACTTTTAATCCTGATTATTCTCAACTCTATGTTAGACGTTTTAATGCCTCCGTCCTCCTGTCGCGCTCGGCGTATATCTCAGGGCAGAACCACTTCCGTTATACGGCTACTTGCATTTCCTCTTTTCTCGCCACACATCTGCCTTACGTAAGACTACGACGCTCATGACAAGAAATATTAATACTGTATATAGAAAGAAAGGAGCGGGGGTGATTGTCCACCTTGTCACGATGTGCTTTTTAATTCTTTTTCGTCGACTGCTAATCTCAAGAGACAAGGTCGCTTATCCTTTGCTCTTGTCTTTGTATCTTAAAGTGAAACTCTTTATTGGTCACAGCAAAGACATTTCAAAGGTCAGCAAGCAAGCATAAATAATACCTATTTTTTGACAGTCATCATTTAACTTTTTTGGGGGGGGGGAAGTTAGGGGGACAGATGTCCCTTTCAATGCCCCAAGGCAATTTTTCACTTTCAAAGACATATATTTGCAATTTAGATGCAAGTGAATAAAGATGCAACTTTATTATTGGTTACGTTCCTGTCGCTAAAACATGTCATCTATCTAATAACATGTAAAACATGAACAAACGTTTTGTTTTGTTTTTGTGGTTCTGAATGACAAACGCCGTATTTAAAAAAAACAACTGACGTTCAACTCGAGCCACTCGGTGAGTCATTGTCGCTCACGGTGCGTCTCTCAATTGTCTATCCGTAAATCAATTTTGCCATCAAAAGCCCTTTCGCAATCATGTTTTTTTCATTTGTAGTTCGAGGAATAATAATGAGAATTTTTACGAAAACAGTTGGGTCCTTGCAGCATTCGCTGCTCGGGCCCTAAAAAATCAAAGCCACAGTTCTGCCTGACATGTTTCTGTTTTTGGTCAAAATGTGTTTTGTTTTGGGGGCGGGGTAAAAGCAACCCATACTGTACTGCTGATTACTACAAAATGAAAAAAAGTGAGAAGAATACTTTTCTAGTCTTTGTTTTAGTGGGTTTCGTGCATATGTTGTCCTAGAGCACAAATATACTGTGGGTATTGAAAGATCAGTCAGAGTGCTCTAAAATTTCCGGCAAATATCGGGAAGTGCTTTATAATTTCTTGTCAATAATGAGTTAAAATAAACTATTTCAATATCGCTGCATTACATCCATACACAATGAACGCTTTTGTATTTTTGATTTGGCCCATCTGGCCATTTTAAAAATCAGATGTGGCCCTTGAGCACAAAGGTTTACCCACTTCTTACAGTCTTCAATTAACAAAACATGTGGGGAAATGTGGGGGGTAGCCAGACAAATGAAGCCTTTTTATGTGTGCATTTTGAAGTGTTTTCAATGAAACATTTGGTTGAAGGGGAAAATAGTGATACACATCATCGATTGAGGTAAAGTTAATGTTCTTCTCTTGCTCAACACTCAGGCATCTTAATAAAATCTGTGCGGAACATTTTCCAGCTCTTATGCAGTTCAGCTTCTAGCACAGCGGACATCACTTTCTCATTTTTCAGCAGTCGCAATGACGCGTTTAATGACTTTAATTTTTATATCTGCAGCGCTCTCATTGACAGTGTCTTTTGCAGAAGGAGCAGAATCAAAGACAGGAGCAACAGTGCAGGTAAGATTTTTTTTTTGGTGACTATCACGCAACGCATAACCTGGACGGATTGAAATCATGAGGATTGTCTTCTTTTCAGAGAGACGTACATGATTATGACATGCTTCAGGATTCAGAGCAAGCTGTAGCAACAAAAGCCATTGGTGAAGTTGATCTCAACTAATTTACAACCATTTCGATCTGATTGTGCGCTACTTGAAAAGCAGTCCATGATATGTAATGAGGGCGCCGCTCAAGTGTCCTTGTCCTAAACGTTTGTTTCGTGCACTTGTCGCTGCACGAAAACATCACTGAACATTCATCCACTGACGTGCTTTTCTCATTAACAGACATACCAACATGTTTGCTGTGTGTTTGCCTGAGAGGCTCCGTTTACTGTGAGGAGGTGTCTCCTGAAATGTCAGCTGTGCCAGCATTGCCAAAGGAAACCACTTATTTCTACGCACGCTTCAACAAAATCAGCAAAATAACCAAAAATGACTTTGCAGACATGAGTAAGTCAATGCCGTTTTTTTAAAACGATCCTTGTCTCAAGTCCCTTTTCTTTCTTTCCAAAGCCCTCCATTTCTCCATGTTGTTTTCCCAGCCACGTTGAAAATAATTGACCTAAGTTGGAATCTCATCACGGAGATCGAGGACGGAGCTTTTTCCAGACTTTCAAATCTCGAGGAGCTCAATCTTTCAGATAACAGCCTGACTAAACTGCCCGCGCTTCCCTTCACGCTGAGGCTTTTCAACGCCAACTCCAACAAGCTTACAAATAAAGGTCTAAAGCCTGCTGCTTTCAAGGTAGTAACCATCCAAACCCACTTATGTTGCATTTGAATGATGCATAAGTACAGCAAATAGCTGCGTAGTCCCATCGCAAATAAAAGTAAAGGCATTGTAACAATAACCAATGACGTATATTTATTGCAGAAACTCACAAAACTGGCGTATCTTTACCTTGGAAACAATCGGCTGAAAGTTGTCCCTCGTCTTCAAGAGTCTCTTCACATTGTGCACCTCCATGTAAGTTTGCGTACAGTGGAACTTTTTAAGACCAACGGTGCTTAAATCGCACCATTGGGAGATCCAGGAGAGCATTGTAGCATTCGGGGGCCCAATGCGTATGCAGATATCTGTGTGTTGCAAAAGACGTTGAATATTGTGGTAGTATGGAGAAAAAAGCAGGGATGGAGAACAGGAGAAAACACGTAACCCTAAAAATGGGGTGTTTGTTCTACCGGGGCTGCATAAGATTATTTTCCATTCATTTCGATGGCTAAAGAAGATTTGAGTGTTTGGGGCTATGGGTAGACACTGGACCCAGGAAATGTCATGGCTCCAAGCACTGGGGAGTTCCAACACATTTTTTTTGCGGTGGCGGACCTCGAAAATCTCGCACTATGCGTCACATGAGTTCTCAATTTGAACTCGGTGGCTACCTAGTGTTGACTCCAAAAGTATTCTTTAGAAAATGAAGGCGTCTTTTCGTTTTACTTTAATAGGAGAACAGCATTCCTACAAAACATTTAAACATTAGATGTCAGGTGTGGCTTTGTGATTCGTTTCTGTGTCTCCAACAGAACAACATCATCAAAACAATGTCGGATAAGACATTCTGCCAAGGAAACAATAGAAACTACATCCGAAAGAACATGCGTGAGGTGAGACTGGATGGGAACCCCATCGAGCTGTGGAAGCATCCTAACAGCTTCATCTGCCTGCTCACTCTGCCAATCGGATACAAGTGAAATAACCAAAATGTGCTTTTAACTCCATAGTGACCAAGTTACACTTATATATAGCCAATGCTGAGTTTTACTATTTAAAACAATCCAGGCATCGCTATCTACATGATTAATCACCAGATATGACTGAAAATCTATCTTCACACATTTTTTTTCTGTCTTGGCAGATGCTACTTTGTATTTAAAACCAGATTAAGCACATCATACGTGATCATGACCATACAATATCTCATTTATTTCGTTTGTAAAATATATAAACAAATAAACAATAAAAATGTGCATGATTTTTCCATCCTTTCATGAAGTTTACATTTGTGATACTCTGGCAAAATTCCAAGGATGTGTCTGTCCATGATGAAATGTGTCCTTGTAAATCCTTACAAGTATCCTTCACTTGGTTGGAGGCTCATTCAGAACTATGATACCATCTGCTACTTTCTGCTGGTACTCCCTCTCTGATCGTTTTCTTCGGTAGACGTCATCTGACAAGAAAAGGGCACAGATGAGACTGAAATCAAGGAACACATGTACAACCTCATTCAGACCATATTGTTTATTTACCGACTCAATAGATGGGTTATTCCAGAATTTAAGGACATTTTTTGCCCCCCATGAAATTCCTAATAATTAATGCATAAAATGCAATTGTTGTGAAGACTATAGTCGGCCTGAGACTAAATGTAAACAGCAAAAGAGAGGAGTGCTTTCCCAAATATCGTTTAAAATTTGAAATAGCTAACGAGCATCGCTTGGAGTGCTTTTTAATCAGCTTTTTTTTTTAGGATTTTGTTTATGTCTTACTTGGATTTGGTAAAATATTTTGTTTTATCACAGACATTTAGTAGATATTATGCTCTTAAGTTGTGCCTCCCAACAAATATTAGCCATCTAAGAGAAGAAAAAGTGAGCTACATAACCCAGCAGGAATGACATCATCAAGCTAATTGCTCTGACCATGGATAAACCCTAAGGTATGTCTTCACGTCTGTTTTTCATACTTGTCCAGCCGTAATGGAGTGTGTCACCCAAACCAACGCTTACTCCTAATATGAGAAAAAGACAATATATAATTTCCTTTTTATTAGATAGCTAAGTTTGTCCTTCAGGCATTACATTAGCATTGCAGCTGTACTCTCTAAGGAAATAAATAAAAATAAATACGAAAAACAAACATTAGCATTGACATGGAACCCTGTTAGTGTGATTAAAATATTGATGGTTGAGAAAACATAATACTGCACATGAAAAGATTAATGACACCATTTAAAACAACAACAACCACCACCACAACAACATAGAAGCACTTTTATCAAACACACACACTTCTGTGGGGATGGTCCAATTACATTACATTTGGATGTTTTCAACACCAAAACAGGGACTGTCGAAATAACAAAATGTGAGTGTGTCACTTTGCCATGTTGCACCTACAGAACGTTTCTTTTCCTACCCTCACGTTGATCATGATCCACTCCATGACACCTCCAATGCCAAAAAAGACTGGAAGAAATCTATACGGACCAAAACGACGTTTCCCAGGAACGAGTCCTAGAAAATATCGTAATGTTGTACTCTTTTGAAGCATCCCGGAGACGTGTGAACAACCATGCAAGTTATGACAAGTTTGGTTATCGAGGTATGGTCGTTTCCTAAACGTCCTTGCCGAAAGACAAGGGTGCGCTTGTTTACAATTATTTTTTTTTAAAAATGGGCGGTTTATAAATGCGTCTTCAAGTCACAGCAACATTATGTAGAAATCAAGCGCACCGACGTCTCACCTCATATCCGGTGGTGTGATGCGTTATTTCCGGTTAAACAAGGTGATAGAATCCAAGCGTAATGGGTTAAAATATCGACAGATTATTCAGTATCTTAATAAACAACCTCAATAATAAATGTTTATTCGTTAGTGTCTATACAGGGCGTCCTATACCACTGAACAACATTAGTAGCTATAAGCTATATCATTGTACTTTATTTCAGTTACCGGTTAGTTTGAAGCCATAAAGAATTTTGCTGTTCAGTTTCCAGTTCAAATGCTAGTTTTCTGCGATTCTAAAACAAAACCAATGTGAATAATTAACCCAAAAATTTCACCATTAACATTACCCGTAACCTGAAACACCGAATTGTGGTTGGACTAATGTGCACATCCTTTTAAAACTGGAATGTGGCTATGGTAACAATGAACCAAACGTACCTTAATGTACTTCCGGTAAAAAAGTTCAACCTTGATTTAATCAGGTCGTAAAGCATTTTTCCCCATGTGGTTGGGAGATTTTGCTCTTTGATGAACCACCTTTGAACAGGAATGCGTGGCCTTTCATTAAGATATATGGATGGATAAATGCAGATGACACATAATGCAATTCTGATGGAGGATGGAATGAATGAATGATACTTGGTTCATCCACAAACTAAATTCATGTAGTAACTACTCGCGAGTAATATAGAGCCATAAAACTCAACACTGACAAATAATGGATTTATTGATGCCATGTGTAACAGCATGACACACAACTGCAAACACATCTAAACACATACATTAACCACATGCAACAACAACACGGGACAGAAGTACCATTAAGATTATAAAGAGCTAAGGGGCCATCTTTCAAATGGGCTATGGGCTCACCAGAAATGGTTTCAAGATACAGTATTTACTTTTTTTTCTGGACAGAAAAACTCGTGACACAAAATGCAATTTTTCAATAAAGTGCCACGAGGAGGATTTCAAAAGCCCTCAAACACAAGAAGGTTGCGGAAGCACAAAGCAAGCATCTCACATGCTACACTTTTCCCCGTGCGTTTATATTTGGCCTCTCATCAAAAGTGTCGTAGACTCGAGTAAGACAAAGGCAAGTCAAACGTAGAACAGCACACACGAACAGGCACCAGTTGTCACTCACTGCTTGCCAGACATGACTTTGTTGCAGACTAATAACAGCTGCAGTATGTATTGCTCATTTCAAAATGTACAGCATAAAAACATTGGCATCACATACATAGCGTTGTGGCTATGGTCTTTATCATAGCTCTTTTTTTCTTTTCTTTTTGTCAACGTGTCCTTTATGAATCCTCACGCCACTCTGTTCTCCGCCATGTCTTTTAAATCATCTTTTTAAGACTATTACTTGTTATACACATGGCACGAACATCATGGTCTTGCTGGATTGTGGGCAATGACAACATTCTTAACATTCATTAAAAATACTCCCTTTATGCAATGACATGTGTGTGGAAATTTGACCTTGAATTCATAACAGGTTAGCAACAAATCAGTCTTCCACGATTTGAGCCGGTCTACAGAAAGTCCAGTGATGCTCTACCGTGTTCTCATTGGCCCGCTCGCTCATGTGGTGCACACGCGTGTTACGGATGGTGAAGCCTTGTTTCATGATGTAGTCCATTAGATGAACTCGCAGGGACACCTCCTGATGATAGTCACACGGCCCAAAGGTGAAGGACACCTGGCAGTCTCTGGTGTCCATCATGTGTTTGTTCCACTTGGTGAAGTTGTTGGAAATGCCCTCGAGCAGGGCATGGACCTTTGTGGTTATGGTCAGCTGTGTGATGATGACGGCTACCGGGTTGGAGTATTTGGACAGTTTGCGTGTGCTGGAAAGCTCCACAACCTGCTCGAAGATGTCCGGAGGGTACAGCGGCTTGGGGTCGCTTAGGCAGTGGATCAAGGGTTCAATCTGGTAGAAGTCGGCCTCTTTCCTCAGTAGATCTGTCTCTGTGAAGTCAGCCGGGAGGGTTAGCTCCGACGTCCGCAGGAAGTTCAGGATGTACCTGAAAAGCGTCCCGTCGCGGTCAATGAAGTAATTTCCATGGGAGTCGCGGGCTGTCGGGAAGTCTCCCCGGAACATGGCGCCCAGCATGGAGTCTGGGTAACGCTGCAGTGTGGACAAGCTGGTTGTGTACAGGTGACCTCCGACGTTTAAGGTAACAGGAGTAGTCATCTAAAAGGCGCAAAGGCGAGAGAGGGATGACCTTTTTGATGCATACACACAAGCCCAGGCAATCCAATCACAAGGGATGCATTGATACCGATCCCAGTGTCAGTGCCGATAATCGACGTCTACTCTTACTCGGAAATAAGAAAGTGCTCCAATGCTACGGCACCGATTCTACACTATCACAGATTTAGACTGGTTTGTGAACAATATTTGAGAGAAATGGTGATATTGTGTATGTGGAAAAGGTTTAACCTTTGAGTTTGTCTCATAAAAAAATGAGAGCAAAAACAAAAGCGTTGCATTTATATATATTATTATTTATTTATTTATTTTTTTTTTTTTTTACACAAACCCCCCAAAAACAAGAAACACATAAACATGCCATATACGTTTTCCATGAAATGCGGGATAAAAAATATTTTTAGAAATATTATTATTATTTCTATTTTATTTTTTTAAATCTGTGAATTTTCAGGTGCTGAACTGTGAATGTGCAGGGTCAACTTTACTTTTAAGTGCGGCACCTGCGTGTGACGTGGTACCGATAAGTCCGTTCTCGATGCCGTTTGGCTGACTCGGACCGACCGGGCGGGCCTGAAATATAGAACTCACAGGCGGACTAAAGCACTGACGAATGCCCACCTCTGCTCATGAGAAATGAATTTGTTGCCCTCTAAAATCGATTTAACAACAACTACAAGAACGCAGTTCATTTGTAGGTGCCTTTCAGAGCACAAGGACACCATTCAATCAAACAGTCAAATCAAGAAGATGAAAAACATCCATGTAAAGAGGGAGTATGACGTTGGGGATGGGTGTGATGTTGTGGCTTGCAAGCATCTCTTACCCTATGGCCCCAGCCTCCATTATCCATTTGTAGACAAAAACCCACTTGGTCAGGACCAAAACGCTGAGCAGCAAACGTGGTTTGGCTCAATTCACTTTGACATGGGAAACAAAAATACAAACAAAGCTCCAGTCAAGTTAGCCCAAGGTCAGCCTAATCACGTGCATCAACGACACTTCAATTAATGAGATCTGGCTGTGCAGTGATTTATCAGGCCAAATTAGTTTCCAATTTAGTTGTGCTTCTTATGTCACATACAAATCCCTCCCAACACAGGGACAGTAAACATTGGGATTGCATTTATGTTGTGTGTAAAGCAGCGCTGAACAGGATCCAGCATAAACCCTTTCAACCATCCATTCCTCATGCTTTAACCCTATTTGAGTTGAGGGTGAGCTAATCCCATCTGTCGTACACCCTGGATTGCTCGCCAGCCGATCAAAGCGCATACAGTGGAACCTCGAGTTACGAACGTCCCTTTTTAAGAACAAGGCGTGTTTACGCACAAAACGCTGAATGAAAAATTGGCTCCATTTACGTACTATTTTCCATATACAAAAGTCTTGGCATGGACGAGCAGATGTCTCTATGTTGGTTACTTCTCGCGCTGCATAAACAACATTGCTGTGAACTGGAAACTAGTTGTATTCCTTTGCAGCATAAGGCGGAAAGCCGTTGCACATGTAGGCAGAGGTTCCACCACCGCATCATTAGCCGGGTTTACATGAAGACTTTTTTTTAAATGATTGAAATCATTCCGAATGAAGACCTCTGGTCACCTATTTACATTTGACGTGATCGCCATTTACTTGCTCTTGGTGGTGCTTGGTTTTAATCACTTGAATCTATTTATTTTAGATGATTATGATTTTTGCAGTGTCTTAATATTTTGTTTATCTTTCCATATTGCTCTTAATGTTTTTTGTACAACACTGAATTGTCTTGTACATGTGCTACACTAATGAACTTGCCTTGCCTGGTTTTGGGGCTGGAACGGATTAATTGTATTTTCCATTCAATGGGAAACATTACCTCGATATGGACGTTTAAAGTTTCAAACGGGCTCAAAGAACCAATGAACTGATAAACCCGTGCTTCCACTGCACACGGACACTTTTGGACAATTTAAAGTCTTGACTAAACTTTAACATTCGTGTTTTAGTAATGTGAGAAAAAGAGGGAGAAAAGCCACAGAGGACGGCCCGGATTCAAACCCCCGTCCTCAGAACTTTAAGACAGATGTGCTTATCACTCTTGCACCGTGTCGCCCACCCTTTCCTTTCCATTTCCATTTCCATTTCCCAGTGCAAGCGAATGTTGCTAACGCCGCGTGCTAGCAGTAACACCAAAGCGGGATGCATTGCAAATGTGAACTTTTCTTGATAAACAACGTCATATAAACTTGAATTGCAACAAGAGCAGTTAACGCTTTGCAGATACAAGCTAGTCTGCTAGCTAGTAAAGCTAGCGAGTTAACAATGTAGCTGATGTTACGACTAAGGATTTGCGTCTTCAAGTTGTTCATTTTAGATGTGGCAGAAACGATTAAATGCAAGCTCACCGACTCGCTCTTTTGGACTCGGTGTCCTTTTGTCCCAAAAGAGCAGCCTGACGTTGGTGTTTTGCGGTGCAGATGCCAGGCAGTGAAGGATGTTCACCGCAGCCGAGCAATCCTACGCACGGGTCACACATACGTACACGCGCGCGCCGCACGCACGAATTTGTCCCGCTCGTTCACACACGTCGTTACGGTAAAACCCCGCCGCAGCCCATTTCAAAATAAAAGCTACAGAATTTTTGATAAGACCTGGATTCCACTTTTGTCGCTGTTCACACAAACTGTCAAATCACCCCAAGGTATGAACATCTCGATCCGCAAAGGGTGAGTCGAGCCAAATGGACTTACTTGTTTGTTAAACACACTTCACTTTTAATCCTAAACCTTTATTCAGTTCTAAATTGTAAGAGTGCAACTTGCCTAGTTATGCCTCTGGTGGGTTTGTTCCCTGTGGGTGGTCACAATAGGGTGTTGTTGTTGCTGCCTACCAGCCAGAAGTTCACTCACCTGATGGAAAAACAGTTTGTTAAGTCCACCCCTATTCAATATGTAGTCAAATGTGATTTGATACATTACAAATTTGTTGACAAGAAATTTGTGTAAGGGAGCTGACACGGTAAACCCTTGGTTAGCGTATCTGCCTCACAGTTCTGAGGTCCTGTGTAGAGTCTGTCTGCATGCTCTCCCGGTGCTTGCGTAGTTTCTCACCAGCTCTCTCCCACATTCCAAAAAACATGCATGCGTCCTGCGACTGGCTGGCGACTAGGCCAATGTGTACCTCTTGCCAAAGTCTGGAGCTGAGATTCGAACCCAGAACTCCGGAACCGTGAGGCACACAAGCTAACCACTCCAACACTGTGGTTCCTCTTTATGTTTACCCATGTTGTAAAACTGCAATAATCTGTAATCATACAACACATGTTGTATGATTGTATGTTGTATTATGTGGCATTTATAAATTGCCATAAAGCCGACTTCATCTTAAGCCACCTCGACATGAGCAACTCTGCACAAAGTTCCCTGCGCTCAAATCAAGCACACTTACTTTGATCCCCATATTTTCTTTCTATCATTTATTAAATACACACAGACAGGAATGCGAGCAATTTGATTTCAGGAGGATTTCTTTGTGCCGCCTCTTGCTTCTTGCTGCAGGATAATGAACTCAAGGATGAGTTTGGCTGTGCGACAAGGCCTCTCCATCACCACAGAGTGGCCACAGTTCTCCAGCAGGTCCACTCTGCACCCTGGCAAGATTTCTGCAATGATCGTGGCTCCAGACACATCCACCACCTGGGGGGGGGGGAAACATTTTTGTTCATATTTATGATGATATTAACCTGTTCCTTGCATTCTCCAGAATAAAGATGACACAAACCTTGCCTGACAATGGATTTTTTTTTAATTAAACGAGTGTTGCAAATAATCTTTGGTCAGTAGCTCATTAAAGAAGAATATGTTCCCATCATGCCCACTAGCATTCTGATTAATTGTGCGTTTGTGCAATATGAGTTAAGCTGCAAAATCCACCTGTTTTTAGCCATCTCAGGGGGCGGCCATTTTGCCACTTCTGTCGACTGAAAATGACATCGAAGTTGCTCAGGGATCAGGGAACGACCAATCACAGCTTGCCTGTTTTTTTAAAGCTGAGCTGCGATCGGTCGTTACCTGAGCCCTGGGTAGTTGTGATGTCATTTTCTGTCGACAGAAGTGACCAAATGGCCGCCCCCAGAGATGGCTAAAAACGAGTGGATTAACTCTTATTCCACAAACGCAATATTGATCAGAATGCCTTGCTTCAACTGGTGGGCTTGCATAGAACATATTCTTGGAAAAAAAATATGGGTTGATTTGCCATTTAAGCCTCAAAATAAGAGTTTCTGGCGTTTGAATGACCAGGCATCTAGTTTTTCATCAGTATCAGAGACAGTACAGTGTACAGATTTTAGCTGGGCCATGTCAAGCTAAGCATGCATTTTCTGCAGTAAACCGATGGACTTTACCTGGTCCCGTTTGCCCCATATCACCTGTACAGGTGCAGTGATGAGATGCAAGTGTTCCTGTAAAGCATATCTGGATTTCTCACTAACAATCTCGAGAAACACTGTTCGAGAAGGAGATACAATTACCAGTGTGTTTCATGATGATCAACCAAAAGTTGAGAATGTTCAAAATGAACTAACCTTCTTCATAAAAAGAGTTGTGAGGCTCTCGGACGTCCACAAGTCCTTGAAGAATCTAGACAACGTGAGCCACACAGCTCGAAATGATGCAACAAATTGAACACTGTTTAAAAAGAAGACATAGCTTACTGAACCTGACCTGCTGAGGTATCTTAAAGCGAACGTGTGAGCACAGTCTGAACATGTCTTCCATCTCCTCAGGCGTGGTTGGAATCAGCGGGATACTCAGTGTGTAATTGCTACGTTCCAGATCCTGCAGATGATTATCGAACTTGGTCTCACATGGGTGTTTGATACCTTCGGGATTGAGAAAAGACGATGGACATGTGCTAGCATATTTGTTTTCCATGCAAATAACCAGCGTTGAGTAGTCCCAAGATTTTTACTTTGAAGTCATTTTGTTATTATTGCTTGCCTCATCTGTTTTGGTCATTCAAAGACACTTGAGTCACGCTTCATATAAGTGCTAGCAGACCCGTGTCTTTAGAGGAGCACGAAATCTCGCTCTCTCAAGGTTTTTCTTTTTAATGAAAAGTTCCTCCAAATAATATGACAGATTTATTTTTTGCCACTAAATCCGTTGAATTATGCTCTGCACACCTCTCATTTAATATGATTATTATTATTATTATTATTATTATTATCATTATTATTATTATTATTATTATTATCATTATTATTATCATTCCAGAGTACAACACACATTCCTTAATTTCCGCAGTTTAAAACAGCCGGCACAAGCAACTTGTTGGGCGGGCCCTTGGGGATGGGTGTGATCAATCAAATGGAGCCAATGTTTTCTAAGTGACTCATATGTGAAACATGGCAAAATTGTCTGACTAAAAATGTCAGCATTTTTCAAGAATATATTCCCAGCAGGCCCACTAGTTGAAACACGGCATTCTGATTAATACTGCGTTTGTGGAATAAGAGTTAATCCACCCCTTTTTAGCCATCTCAGGGGGCGGCCATTTTGTCATTTCTGTTGACTGAAAATGACATCACAACTACCCAGGGCTCAGGTAACGACCAATCGCAGCTCAGCTCCAGAAAACAGATCAGCCGTGATTGGCGTTACCTGAGCCCTGAGCAGTTGTGATGTCATTTTCAGTCGACAGAAGTGACCAAATGGCCGCCCCCAGAGATGGCTAAAAACGTTCGGATTAACTCTTATTCCACAAATGCAATATTCATCAGAATGCCTTGTTTCAACTAGCGGGCTTGCATAGAACATATTTTTGAAAAAAATATGCTTGGGTTGATTTCCCTCTTTAAAGACCACCACTTAGCTCCACGTTAGCTCAGAAACATAGAAGAGCCTGTCTTGACCCGTGTTGTGTTTTTTAACAGACGTACAGTAAGATGAGTGCACAAGTATTTCGAGAATACGCATACACTGACCATCTGGACAAATGAGCGTCATGCTGCAAATTTCAGTCGGGTAGGTAGCGGCGTACACCCCAGCTACATTTCCCCCCATGGAGGTCCCAACCACATGGAAAGGTTTCCGGTTTAATCGAACGGTTTCCACAAACTGAGAAGAATGAGGCGACAAAACGGACTTTTAGAGGGGAAACATGAAAGCTATACTGCGTTTCCATTGCACTTTTGTCAGTGTGTACCTGATGAATCCTCCTGGCCTGCCCCACAATGGAATAATCTTCTGTGTTGGTGCGGGTCGTACCCTCGTGGCCTGGCATGTCCACGCACACAATGTGCAGATGTTTTGGTAGGTACTGACGGAAAGACTACAGCTCAATCTATCATATTTTTAACATCATACAATACTTTTAGCCTCTAACTTAGGGCGATACATTGTTGGGTTTCTTTCTACGTGAACATTCAGACTAGAGCTGACCTACTTAGCCTGTGTGCATGAACTGATAAAGCTTGGATGAGAGTCAAAACATCTTCCTAAAACAACCACAACGGTCCAGTTGCAATCAATCCACTGCCCTAAGAATGAATGACAGCGTTCACAGGCATCGAGTGAATTTGCTGCCTTAAAGTCAACCCAAGCATATTTTTTTCAAGAATATGTTCTACGTAGGGCCACCAGTTGGAACAGGGCCTTCTAATTTGTATTCCGTTTATGGAGTAGAGCAAAATCCACCCGTTTTTAGCCATCTCAGAGGGCGGCCATTTTGTCACTTCTGTCGCGATCATCACAGCTGACCTGTTTTCTGAAGCTGAGCCCTGATTGGTTGTTACCTGAGCAACTGTGATGTCATTTTCAGTTGACAGAAAGTGGCAAAATGGCCGCCTCCCGAGGTGGACAAAAAGGGATGGATTTTACTGCTTAGTGCTTAACTCATATTCCACAAACGTAATATTAATCAGAATGCCGTGTTTAGGCTAGTGGGGCTACATAGAACATAATACAGTATTGTAAAGAACATTTTTGGGTTGACTTCCTCTTAAAGTAACATCTCTTTATTGATCGATTTTTGTTGTGGTGTTATGTTAAACATTTGTCCACGTTAGAAATGCACGATTCTTTAAACTGACTACCGGCATGCTGCTATTTAGCTTTGAGGCTAATGTTTGAAAAAAAAGTCAATGAAGTTTTTGATTAAGTACGCCAAGCTATCAACTACTCCCAATCATGAAAAGAAACAGTCTCGGTTTCGTCTCCGCTTGCCTTCACACAGGATGTCGACTTTTTAGCTTTCATCTTATCACATTTAAAAAAATATATATTGATATGAACAGATCAGGGCTATGCAGGAAAAAAACATAACAAAAAGGAACACGAGTCTCATCTGTCTACTAGTCGCTACGTTTCAAGCCTTGCTTGTCCTCCCGATGTACAACATGGCAGATAAACAAATACAAATACGATCACGTGATGGTCAACTATTGCCACCACACTTCGGGCTGACCTTAACAAGGGTTAGCCAAGTGTCTTTGTGAGCAGAGAAGCTGTGCAGCATGAGAATGGAAGGCCTCATTCCGGGCTTTCCTCGGCAAGAGTAACAGAAGCGGTAGCCTCCGCAGTCCGCATAGTAGACCTGGAGACCTAGAGTCCTCCTCCAGTACCTGCGCAAGAGCAGCAATGGTCTTTTGCGCCTCCGTTTGAATTTTATACAACAAGATTGTTGCAGTTTTAGACATCCAAACATTTTGACAACATTCTCAAATATGGTGGTAAGAAATGGTGCCGTTGTCAACCTTACCAATAGTAGACTTTAATGAGTACCGAGGGCCACAGAAGGAAGGATGCGACGAATGCCAAAAGCGGAATAGCCAGTGTTCCCCCAGCAATTATGAACAGATTCACAATGTCTAATTCTGCTGCCATGTCTTTCCTGGCTAAAACACAATGATTATCCACGTGACTCATTACACAAATTACAGGATGCCAGGATCGCTTTAGATGCTCTTCAAACATTTTGTCGAGAGAGCAGTAGATGATTGTTACGCTTTGATTTTCCAACCGAGACTACTATATCAATACACAAAAGTGGACTTACTATTCCGGTGATTTTCCTTGCTTGATTGTTGTCGCAGGCAGACATGCAGGTTGAAGTCTGCGGGTTTCTCTGAAGTCATGCAGGTGCTTTAATTAATATGCGATCATTTGAAAGACTGTAAACTTGGATTTCCGAAATGAAAAGCTTCATCCCTGTAGTGTGCAGTTTGTCTCCCAGCCGACTACGCTGCCGCGAGATAAACTCATTGATTAATAGTCATCACGGGGGTGGGGCGGGGTGGGGGACCTGGGCAACTAGATTATTCGGTCAGGCTTTTAAAGTGACACAACTAAGCAAGAGCAAATTTGAAAATATGCTGATAACAACTTCAACTTCATATAATAATGAGTTATATTGACTGTGCATTGTTGAACAATGAGCTTATAGGTTTCAAGTACTAAATGCACCACTGGGTGTCATGAGAGAGACAAAGTGGGTGCAATTAACTGATGACAACGGGCACAGCGGGCAGCACCACATCCCAGTTGAGATCACAAAAAGTTCCTGTTGTTGTTGTTTTTTTTTAAACAATACTTCCATAAACATTTTTTTAAGAGTGCTTGTCTCATGCTGACAATGTAGAGTATGTATGGAGGACCAAAAATGCCTAAATAAAAAATTTTTAAAAAGTGAAAATAAAACCAAATATAAAAAAAGAAAATCTAATTTAAATAAAATTAAAAATAAATAAATTGATATTTACTGTATTTATATATTTATTTTTGTATTTATGGCCATATTTATTTTGCCATTTAGTTTTTTTCTTTTTGTATTTCTTTTTACTTTTATTTTGTATTATGATTGTTTTGTTTTTCTTATTTCCATATATGGTTTTAAAAAAATCCATTATATTTTTTACTTTCACTTTTATGTTATTATTATATTATATATATTATTATTATTTTGGATTTTGGCAGTTTCGGTCCTGCAGCACAGAAAGAAATCTTATTCAAATGAGGGGGCCGCCCTAAGTGTGTTGGGTTGAGCTATTCGCCTATTGGTTGATCAGTATGTCAGTGCAGCGAGCACCATCAACCTACCCAATAGGCGAATAGCTCAACCCATGACACACTCAGGACCGCCACCTAATTTGAATAAGATACCCTTCTGCATTTCATGCTGACATGAAGAAATGTTATTCAAATGAGGGGGCGGTCCAAAGTGTGTCTTGGATTTAGCTATTTGCCTATTGGTTGATCGACATTTCAGTCAACTACGTATGCTTGGCTTACTAGCAAGCCACAGCGAGAAGTTTTGTGTCTTGACGGTTAACACCACATGACTCTCAGTGGAGGTAAATATGGATTTGATCGTGGATTTTTCATGTCAGCGTGAAATGTTGAAGGAGATGTTATTCAAATGAGGGGGTCTTTTTTCAGCTTCAGAAAAAAGGTCAACCGTGATTGGTCGTTACCTGAGCCCTGAGCAGCTGTGATGTCATTTTCAGTCGACAGAAGAGAGAAAATGGCCGCCCCCGGAGATCGCTAAAAACGAGTGGATTAACTCTGATTCCACAAACGGGATATTTATCAGAATGCCTTGTTTCAACTAGTGGGCTACTTTCATAGAACATATTCTTGAAAAAAATATGTTTTGGTTGACTTCCACTTTAAGCAGCAAAATCGACTTCTTTTTTAGCCATCTCAAGGGGAGAGTTAACCCACCCGTTTTTAGCCATCTATGGGGGCGGCCATTTTGTCACATCTGTTGACTGAAAATGACATCACAGTTGCTCGGCTAACGACCAATCGCGGCAGACCTGTTTTCTGAAACTGAGCCATGATTGGATGTTACCTGAGTCCTGAGCAGTTGTGATGTCATTTTCAGTCGACAGGATTGACAAAATGGCCGCCCCCATAGATGGCTAAAAACGGGTGGGTTAACTCTTATTAGACAAACGCAATATTTGTCAAAATGCCTTGTTTCAACTAGTGGGCTTGCATAGAACATATTCTTGAAAAAAATGAGCAAGTGCTAGGATGCATCTATGTATTGGGGGATCCTGCATTACGTGATGACTGTTTATATGACGATAACAGCGTCCACGAACCCATGAAGACGTCTCCGATTTCTCAGTACGTCAGTTGATGATCAAACAGCAAAAAACAATACTCGCTTAACCTCGGCCACTCATGGCGGTGTTGAGTAATGGAAGCAAAGTTCAATGGGTGCCACATATTGATGCAAATCGTTACATTGGAGCCACACAGCTCACAATTAGCCTGCCACCCTCTGATAGCGTGCCGAGCTGGCATCCTGCTGCAACCCTGGACCTCTACCGATGACCTACATACAGAACAAACTGGAGCAGAACAAATGGAGAGAGATGCTTGCCCAGCCGGGGAATGTTTCTTATATTTTGCTCTGCGTCGTATATTTACTTTGCATGTTATTCCACAGACATTGGCAACGTCCACAACCTGTTGAGCGGGACCATTCAAAAGCAGCCAGCTTTGCCAATGTGGCGCGTCAACAAAGTGAAGGGCGGCGGCGCGTGGTCAGTGATGGCGCGGCGGACCACTGAGACGTCACGCTGAGAAATGCATGGACGTCATTTTGTTGAGAAGTGTTCAGCTTCCTCCTCTGCAGACTTGCGGTTAGTGTGAGCGCTGCCCACTTTGTGGGAGGCACCGCACCAGAAGCGCAGCGTCGTCATTCCAGAGCGCGGCTTCGTATCACCGCAGCTGTTGCATCAACTCAGCTTGTCTGACCTCAGAAAGCAAGCGGTCAAAAGATTGCACTTCACGGATGAGAGAAAGAAAGGGATCCTGCGTCATATATGTAAAATTCATGAGATCATTCTCTCGATTGTCCGCCAAGTTCAAAACTTGCAACTGAAAGATGGCATTTTTGTTGAGGAAAAGACGGACATTTTGGAATTAGGTGAAAGAACCATAGTATCATTGTTGTTGTCCTTTAAAAGTTTTTAATCGGAGGATTAGACACAGCATTGCACAACAGTGAGAACAAAACAAGCTGACAACGTCCGGAGACGAGCACAGGTCAGATATTCCATGAGCGCCAACTGGAATGAGGGATTGCGGTCACAGTGCTCGCGAGCGAGAAATTTTGAACATGACGACGAGTCCGGAAGTGTGAGTCACGTAATCCAAAATATGAGGCAACTAAATATAAACAGGAAAAAAAAGGCTTGCTCACTGGCACCTCACAAATGGCCCAAATGTGCAGAAGGCGGCTTGTGAGCAGCCTGGTTGCCAGGTCGGGTCAAGCCAAAGATTTCTGCAAAGTTTATGATATGATGACAGATGTATTGATTTTTCCAGCACTTCATTATGGTTTTAAAGGGGAAGTCAACCCAAACACATTTTTTTCAAGAATATTTTCTATGTAGGAGCACTAGTTGATCATTCTGATAAATATTGCGTTTGTGGAATAAGAGTTAAGCAGCAAAATCCACTCGTTTTTAGCCAATTATGGGGAGGCGGGCGGCCATTTTGTCACTTCTGTCGACTGAAAATGACATCACAGCTGCTCGGGGGCTCAGGTAACCACCAATCACGGCTGAGCTTCAGAAGAAAGGTCAGCCGTGATTGGTCGTTGAGCAGTTGTGATGTCATTTTCAGTTGACAGAAGTGACAAAATGGCCACCCTATGAGATGGCTAAAAACTGGCTGATTTTACTCATATTCCAAAAACGCAATATGAATCAGAATGCCGTGTTTCAGCTAGCGCTCCTCCATAGAAAGTATTCTTTCTAAAAAAAATGTTTGGGTTGATTTCAACCTTTAAGGTGGACTGGATGTTCTGGCGGATATAATTACCAGGCCTTTTTCAAATGGACCTCTCAAGAAGGGAGGAGAAGCAAACCAAACACAACGTATACGTTTTGCGGCACCAGTCTTGGAGCATTTCTGGCACCTCATACGCACATTGCGCCAAAGTGCCTGCGCTTTGATTTGTTGGCCCGCGTGTGATGTTGCCCCAGGTTATGCTAGCGTGTTCTTTAGCGCCAATGCTAGCTAACGCGATCGATGAGCCTTCATGTGAAGGTGCTTTTTGTGTTGTGTTGAATAACTAAACTACTGTATTGGTGGTTCATGCGTTCATGATTGTGCGCTTGACCAGGTTGAAGTGCTTTGCCTCCATCTTGCGGCATCTACAGGCAATCGAACACCTTTTTGGGGCCGACGTTTCGGATTTTCAGGGGTTTGCCAATCTGTGCTGGTTGAGTTACACTATATTGCCTCGCTGTTTTTACTTGAATATAATGCCTTCTGATTCAATCGATAACTGCTCTTGTAGTGGGGGAATGTGCCATCTTTTCATGCCAGACCAAGATTCTGTTCAGTTCTCACCAAATAACACCAAACCTGCACACTGCACCCCACAGAGTTTCTCTGCTTCTGACTTTGGAGCTATGCAAGGTGAAGCTGGACATTTTTTCAAGCTACCATGTCAAAGCCAAACAGTAAGCAGAGCTGCACTGTCCGCACAGATTGGCATTAGCTAACAGCGCTATCAGCATTAGCTTCTAATGACTGGCACATGCTTGAATGCTGGGTGAAGTTGTCGATCTGTGTTCGGAGATGTGTCTGTTCCATGCACCACATGAGCAGATCTGTGACACTAATTGACAAGTGTAGGTTGAAAATCTCAATGGGCTGCTTGCTTCTTCCCCCCCCCACCCCCCCCGCATTTGGGGCCAATCATTTATCCTTTGTGCATTCGGATTGAAGAATCCGTCCACTGTTTTGAATGGCGACTCGCGCTCAAGCTTCATGGGATTTGTTTTTGTGTACATTTTGCGCAGATGCGCCACATTCTGGTGACTGCACCACATGTTCGTTTAAGACACTAATCATAACTCAATAGGCCACTTTATTGACAACGTTTATTGTGCTGACCACTACACACAATATCTCACGAGAGGCTCGAGCCACAAATAAGCCGTCCAAACTATTCTTATAGATATAGGCCTACTGTAATCACAATTAGTGTGTAGACAACATTTACATTCATGATTGGACACCTTACAGCTCAACATTTCTCAAAATGGGCCAAAAGATATACCACTAGATCTTTTCAAACATAAACACTTTGAGAGCTTTATTGAATGAGCGGGCACAACTGTCATCTGAAATCAAAGTGCCGGGATATTTAAACAGTGTTAAAGTATGGCTCCTCCTAATTAATAACAGTGCAGATAACAATATGTGTCACGCATGTCAGTTTCAGTGTGGAGAAATCTTATGACGACGAGCGTCACCGAGTGCGTGCGTGCGTGCGTGTGCGTGCGTGTGTGTGTGTGTGTGAGCCATGCGTGTGCGGGCCTCAGGTCTTAAAGAGAGCAGCAGCAGTCACAGCTGTTAGAGCCACAGCAACCACAGGCCCCCAGATCATCCACGGCTTCTGAAAGGAGCGGCGGCACAAAAATGGAAACATGAGCGTCACCATGTGAACAGCTTCCCTGTGGAAGAAGCGGCAATGGAACGAGACCAAGGCGGCGCAACACAGAATGTCGGTTAAAGAAGATGAAGACGAGCTCATCCAAAGTCGGGCGGGGGGAAAAAAAGCGTGTTAGTGTCCAGGCATAACAAACATGTTGAAGCTGTATGATTTGAAAGGTTAGATTGCTGCGGCACAGATTCTTTGTTTTGTTTTGTTTTTTCCCCCCCCCAAAAAGGAAGGCGTTTGGTGAGGCGGGGGGGACCTTAGTAAGCCATGCAGCGATCCGGAGGACACAGATGAGCACGACAGATGCGGGCAGGAATAACGTGTACCTTTCTACCACAATGCGCCGAAGCACCATAAGAGCAAAGCCAGGACAAGGCCGATGACTACGGCTTGAACAGGCAGCATTAGGGATGTCTACAGAAGGGAAGTGATATTATAATAATCAACTATGCAATGGGAGATCCTAGGGATGTCACAATATCGCGATATTAAAATTGCCCCGACATATCGTTGTCGGCATGTCACCATATTAATAGCAGCATATCTGTTCCAAAGCCCAAGTTGCTCTCCGTTTGTGCAGTTCCCGCACCCTGCGGTGGTTAGTTTATTAGTGCCGTTTAATTGGAACCATGGCTGGCCAAGCCCATTTCTTTTTGAATGCTTTTATTATGTACAAAAACAGAATATTGTGCTGTTTTTTTTTTTTTAATTAGCTCTTTTTTTTAAACAATATCTTGATCTTTTTATATGGCGCCAACCTCTCCACAATAGCGTGATAATTATAGTATCGCGAGGTTCATATCGTGACATAATCGTATCGTGACATCCCTAGGAGATACTAATAACACAGGAAACACCTGAAGTAAGCAGTGTTTTTAAATGTGTTGGGTTTTAAATGGGATTCACACAGCTGTCAATGTTGTCAAGCAACAGGAAACACACCAGATGAGAACAGAGTGGTAACTCAGATTACACCAATCATACAAGTGGTACGATTATTTGGCCAGAGACAAGTGACAAAATCAAGAGACATTTTACGTTTGGAATGTAAAAGCCCAAAGCAAAGCTGCTGCTCGGGACAAAAGTCATGTGTTTTGAAAATAACTGATAGGGCAGTTGTTGTTTTTTTTTTTTTATTCATGATTTAATCCGTCACACTAGGGTTCAGAATTCACACAAAGGTCATCTATCTGAGTGAGATGGAGCAACACACTCACCTTTGTTCCTCTCTCCTGTAATTCCTTCATGTTGGCTTTGCACTCCTCCAGTTCATTCAAAAGTGACTGCTTCTCCTGCTCACTCTTCTCATATTCTTCCTTTAGATCAGTCAGCTCCGTCTTGGTCTCCTCGTACTATAGAGAACAGAGATAGACCGATATGTATTTTTCAGGGGCGATACCGACTATTAGTAGTCCATATTTGGAGCTGATATTCATTTTCAATAAAAAGAAAAATATTGGTAATCAAGATCTAGAAAAAAAAAAATTAAAACTCTTAACTTTGTTGAAGCATATGTTTATTGAACGATTTTTCAGATTAGCATAACATTGATTTTTTTTTTTTAATTTTTGTTATTATTATTATATTATTGACAATGTACATCTTTGTTATTAAATTCTAACACAGTTTTAAATTGATTTATTATCGGCCATCAGATTAAAAAAAAAAAAAAGGCACATGCCGATATATTCGTCAAAACACCAAATATCGGTGCCAATAATCGGCCCGGCCTATAATCGGTCCATCCCTAATATGGAATAAAACAAAACTGGTCATTTTATCAACCAATGAACAAGGATGCAAATGGCAACAATATTTTGGCTACATGCAACGAATTCTTCGTTGAGCAATGATTTCCAAAAATTTGGGTTCAAGTGATTTGCTACCCGCTTTTAAGAGATCAATGTCTTTCTGACAATGTACGTAGTCATTATTACATTTTGAGTAGTTGGAATTTCAGTCAATATATATTGGTAACTTAATTGTGATTTGTCAGAAGGGCATGAGAGAGATATTTTTCATTCAATTTTCCCTTGCCAAAAGTGAATTAACGATATCCTCAACGCCATTTTCACAAATTACGCCACTTTTGCTATCCATGTGTGGTGGGGTTCTCATTACATCATCATCTACAACTCTGACGCAGAGAGATCCGCTACAGATATCTGCAACGGAATTGTGGCTATCCAGTTTCAGATATCAAGATTAATTCATGACACATTGAACTGGAATAATGGCTACTCAGAATCAAAGTTGTCGATATCTCTAAACGTCAATTTATTTACAATTCTGTCATCGATATCCGTGAGTCTTAGTTGTCTGTAATGACGAGCTTCATACACATGAATGGCGAAAATTGACATCATTTGTCCTCAGTGAAACGGCATCGCAGATATTTGCAAATGCTACATGGCTGATCGGAACAAAAGGCGGTTCGTCGGTCTGGGCCTTTCTCTTTTCTTTGGTGATCTCAACTCAAACAATAGTTTTATCAGAGCTTTCTGTTCAACGCTGCTCCTCCACACCGAGAGGGAGTGGATTGGCCATACATACTCATGCAACCTGCTAAACCTGCCAGGAAACAGGCAAGCCTGCTTTCAGGCTTGCGTCACGAGATGACAGAACGAGCAGTGCCCATTTGTTTGGAAAAAAAATAAAAAAATCGAACGTAGCGTACGTTATTCGTGTTAGCACTCTGCCCGTTTATTTGTTACCGGACACCAGGATGCTGAAGAACGAGGTCTAAAGTTTTCATCGTAATGCCATCACAGGCTACTTGGTCCCGTTCACACGTTACAATCCATAATGTTGTTTTAACAGAGCCTCTTTGCCTAGCTTTCTGAGAAAAAAAATATCAAGAAAAGTAGGAGGTCGGTCGTAGTTGCAGTCGCCTGCCGAGCAGGAGGATGAGATCATGTACTACTTTGCTCCACTGATACGAGGGGTGCGCATCTCTCCACAAAAGACGATTTGATGCGGTTTTCGAAATGTTAGGTGCGAAACGATTCGAGGACGGTTCGATTTGAAAGTGGAACGATTCGGTTTGACTCAGTGAGATTACGATTCGATTCTATACACTGTAGTATGGCTCAGTTCGATAGTGTACGATGCAATTCATCTTCTGTTGTTATTTTATACACATTTGAATTGAAAATTTCCCCACTGTGGGATCAATAAAGGCATTCTTATTCTTATTCTTATTAATTTGTCAGTGATGTAAATGTGCCAATTCCTTCTAAGATATATCTCTCCAATAAAAGACAATTCGATATGTGTCTCGATACATTTCAAAGTGGAACGATTCGGTTTGATTTGATGCACCCGCACCTCTTAAATAAAAAATAAAAAAATAAATTAAAAAAAAAAAGATTTTTCCGATTCAAACCGGTTTTTGTTACACCCCTAACTGATACAGTTCAAAGACAACACAGGATGAAAATAGCCTCGGGTGAATTCCGAGTGCTTTTATGTATATTGGACGGCTGAAACGTGGATATGTTACAAGAGATTAGATCTCTTGTGATTTCAAGAAATTCCTAAACGGTGTTGTGGCACACTTAGTGTACTGTGAAAGGTCATCAGGTGTGCTGTGGGAGATTATCCAATTTCACCTAATTGCCTTGAAAAGTATTTTCAAACGACCAATATTGTACTGTATCTTTGTTCATCTGTGTCAATGACATATAGAGACAGGCAAAACAACTCAATGCTCTTCCACTAGTGGGCAACTAATCCATGTATTCTCTTTTTGCGATTTTTCCGATGAAGAGTACAGTACGTGTAAAGATTGGCAAACAAGGCAGTGGCCTTATACGACTTGAAGCTGACCTGTGTCTGCAGGCTCTTCCTGCAGCTATCGGCCTCATCCAGTTGGCTTCGTAGCTTGCTGCTATCCTGTTGGTGCTGAAGCTCCAAAGCTACCAGCTTCTTTTCCAGCTCCTGCTGAGATCTCTCAAGAGCTTTCAGGCTGTTGCTCAGATCTGCACTCTGGGAACGTGAACTGGCAGCAAACGAAAAAGACACACACACACACTCATTTTAACAGGTGCTGTGGAGTGACGAAAACTCACAAAAGAGAATGTTTGGAATTTATCCCTGGTAAACGGCAAACTCGTAGAAACAATGAAACACAGACGGAGGAAAAAAGACATGCAAGATGGAACACAGCAGCTAGCAGCGAATAGTTGGGTCAACTAATTGTTTTGGGGTCGGAGGACCACATTTCATGAGCTGCAGTAAATTTGTCCCTGCAGTGAACAAACAAATTCAAATGTTCTCCAAAGGACTGACCTGACAAGCTCTTTCTCCAGCTGCTGCTGCTTCTGCTGCATGGCCTCATTTTTAGCAAGCAGTGCTGCACTTTCTTGCTGCAGGTTGCCCTTCTCTTTCTGGTGGACCTTGTGGAGTTCCTCTTTCTCGGCCCGCAGGGAAGTGCACTCACTTTGCAGACCGCCCTTTTCTTTCTGATGCTTAGTCACCAATTCTTGTTTCTCCGATCGCAGACCAGAACACTCCTTCTGAAGGCCGTTACACTCCATCTGCATGGACTGCAGCTCATTGGCTGAAAAAAGAAAAAAAAAAGAAAAGAAAAATGAATGTACTGAATTAATATATATCATTGAATTTTTTTCGTAACCACTCACATAGCTCAAAACTTTCACCATCGAAATGCCATTAATCCATTCCATGAATCCCCCCCAAAAACATTTCTTTGTGTGTCTTTTTATTTTAATAGGGAATAAAATCACTCTCTAATATTGTGCTATATAAAAACATAAGAGTGATAACACAACTAAGTACAATGGAAAGCATGAAGCAGTTTGTGCATCATGATTTGCAATTCGGTGTGCTGCTCCTTCTGGTGTGCCCGCCTTGGCCACCAGGAGGCAGTACTGCATAATACGGTCACGCAGACACAAACAACGAAGAAATTGCCTCTTCTTTTTCAGCTACTGCTCAGTAAGTTGCTGAGATATTCATCATTTTTTTCACAGAGGATAAAGTGAGTATTGTTATAGAATCTGTTGATATTCTTTAAAGGGTTGTAAAACTGCAACTAAGGATGCTAATCATTAGCATGTCAATGGTAATTTAAATTATATGCTAGCATTATTCTAGCTGGGGCAACATAGTTTTGTTGTTTTAATTATACAACATGTACTTCTCTTTGTTTTATGTCTAGTTTGACAGTAAACTCCAACTAGGAGTGTCATTAAACAGCTTGAAGACTTTTCTTGTGTGAATTGTTCACATTTTACCAAACCAGGGGCGGAGCCAGAACGTGGCTAATGGGTGGGCCTGGAAAAATCTGGGTGGGTCTGAATATTTCTCTCCCTGAGCACAATCCTCCTGTGCTGACACAACGTATATTCAAATAAAATGACAAACGGAATAATATGAAGTTCAGATCTTCCTTAGACAACCACAATTATGCCATTCTTAATATTCAATAAAATAAAAAAACACACAGACACAAGGAAACACAAATTCAAAAATAATTGAACCTCCTAAGGCTTAGTGGCCACATAGGTGGACAGCACTTTCTAGCTCTTGTGTCCACAAGTGTGTGCACTGTGGAACTGAGGTTGTTTTGGACACATATGTGGGCACTTACACTGCCATCTTGTGGTCTCAGAAGAGTATTACATACTCAAGTATACAGTACAATACAATGCTAAAAACTAAAAGATGATGCTTAGTTTTTCTTCTAATTAGGTTCCAATAAGCCCAAATAGCAAGAAGAAATAAAAAATGCATGTAAAAAAAAAAAAACAGCTTGGGCCTAAGGAGGTTAATAATAATTTACTAAAAATGTTAAAGTGTGTTTTTCATGAATCTCACTGGGTGGGCAGTCTGTCGATCTGGGTGGGCCTGTGCACACCCTGGCCCACCCACGGCTCCGCCCCTGTACCAAACTGCAGCTTATCGTAAAGGGAGTTGAATTGACTCCCAAGTCCAAACAAAAATATCAGCCGACTGATGGCTCGTATTCGTAAAACTCCTAAATCGGGTATGTGCTGTCAAAATGTGACGAAAGCAGATTTAAATTCTAGGAAAAATGCGTGCACAATATGCAGCAAGATACAATGAGAGACGCTCTGCATTTCATTTGAGCAGATATTACTCTGTACCCTGGCACAGGGATGGATGATTTCGTCCTCACTAATATAGCGTGACAATATTTCTATTCATAAAATGATCCAGTATATCACAAAGTGTATTTGTAGCCTGGAGTACCTTGAATTTCTGCCGTTTTCTGCCACTGCTTGCCCTGCTGCTGGAGATCCCGCTGCAGCTCATCAATCTCCCGCTCGTATTTGCCGGCAGTCTGACGCCATTTGTCCAAATCCTTGGAGACGGTCGCCAGGTTCAACTCGATTGCGCCGACGTCGCGCTCCCGCTCTGCGCAAGCTGCCTCCAGGACGCGTTTCAGCGACTTCACCTCATCACGTGAACTTTGCAGCTCGTCGCGGAAACTGGCGGAAACGTCCGTCTGCTCTCGGAGGACGTCCATCTCATCTTGGAGCTGCCGCAGTTGGCCTGTTCAAAGTATGTTCACGTTATACACGAGTGGTGGTCATCGTTTTTTTTTTTTTTAATTGTGCTTGCTTAAAAGGCATACGGAATTGCATTTTGGCTTCTTACTACGGCAGAAAGGACAGCTACAGTCTATCGGGTGGCTCCTATTATATACCTTGAAGAAGTTTGATCTGTTTTGCAGATTCATCGGCTTGTTGTTTCTTGTCTCTTTTCTCTTTATTGAGGATACCTACAAAAGGTGACATTCTTTTTAGAATTGTGGCCAACTCCGTCTACCTGTATTGTGCAAGCACGCTGAAGAAAAACAAAAAAAACAGACCACAATATTTATTGAGCACAATTTGTTTACCTTCTAGCTCCATGCATTTGTGCCGCTCTGTATTGGCCTGATCTTGAGCCTTTCCAAGTTCATCATTCAAGCGCTGGATTGTTTGTTCATAGTCGCTTGCGGAGCCCATATTTGACCTGGTGAGATCATCTGAGAAGCCCGTACAGAACAATGGTTATCCAAAATCAAAAGAGCCACCCTAACAAGAAAGTGGGCGGCCGTATCTTCCCACAAAGGCTGTGCAATGTTGAACATTTGCCGCGGTCAGAACGAGGAAGCAGTGATGGCATTCGGTGTCATCATAAAAATAGAAGGGTAACTTCAAGTCCTTCCATGTTCATTCTGCTTCACTGGCAACTATTTAACTAGGGCGGACACATGAGTTGATTTCCCAAGATATTAAAACAGGCCCATTACATAAGCTAATTGCCAACCCAGAAAGGAACGAAACTGTGCATTTCCTAAACGCTCTGTCATTCCAAACAGTCTACAAGCTCTCTGGTCGGCACCGCTACACCACCCCGCCATCACCCGACAAAGGGAGCGGTTTGGCCGAGGCTGTCAAAGGCCTGTTATGTTTCTTGTTGGGTGAAAACAAGCTCTGCAAACGCTTGGTGGTTTGCGCTTCCCGGCGAATATCTTGATCCACTAATCTGCGGTGGCTCGAAAAAAAGAGATGACCTCATCTCGGGCCGAGCATTTGGCAGAGGAGGAAAAACGAGCCACAACGTTTGGAAGCATGTGCGCCATAAAAGGACGCAGCCGACGGGTGCGACGCAGCATTTGCCACAGAGGCTCGCTTGCATGCCTCTCTCGCATTGCTGTCTTAATGTACTGTTCATATCCATGAACGCATTCGCATTCCCAGAGGCGCCATCGGATGCCACCGATAAATCCGAGGCTAGCAAGTGACTACTGGAGGCTGGTGGCACCCTGCGACTCGAGCGCATGACCACCCTGCCGTGTGCCAGAAAAGAGGCCGGGTGAGCTGTGTTGTGTCCTATCTGTTTGTGTGTTCCAACATGCATGCATATTTATGAGAGAGAAAGTGAGTGGGATCCCTGTTAATAGGCGGGCCTTTGTCCAGTCGAGGGAAAAAAAAAAAAGTCATTCAAAAAAGACAAATACAAAAGAGTATCTCGCACAATATCTTTCGCCACCATGACCCATCACGGCTTGAATGTCACACAATCCAAGTACTAATGGGATTAGAATGTATAAAAATACCTTTTGGCGAGATGGTATACTGAGCATCATGCTGCGCGATGACAACAACAACAAAAAAAAAGTAGGGGGATTTCTTTTTTTAGCTCGAGTGCTGAAGGCTAAAGTCATGATGGCCCAGCTAGCCTCCTGCCGCTTTCCACCCCAATGAATGAGACGGCCTGTTTTCGACATGGCCCTGCTGGGTAAATGTATACAGAATGGAACAGATCCGTTGATGATGCCGATAATATGATAATCAATTGCTGCACAAATGGGTGATGACGGATCCTTAAGATTGATCCCTAAATGATTAAAAAGACTGCGCTGAGGATGCCACAAGCGCTCTCTATGTTGTGCAGTGACAGTGAAACATTGCAAATACAGTACAAGCCTCATGCAAAATCAAGTGACTCGTGAATCTTCTTGAAAGTGGTGCACGGTGGTGAATGCCTTATCCTCTGCATTCTATTTTGACTGTCCTTTTCAAATGTCAGTGGTTACCCTGCTGACACGTTCTCTAGTCGAGGAGACTCTTCTAATTGGCTGTTGACACGAGACTCTCAAACAAGGACATCAGTTTGTAGTCATGCAACTGCCTTCATTGAAGGTTGACACACTTCAGTATGACTCAGGATAATTTCGCTAAACTTTGCATGAATGATTAGTCAGTGCAGGTGAGAACCATAGGATGACCAAAACGATGTCATCTAATTCATGTCCGTCCAAAGATAGCGAAAGTATTCAGTTACCTTTCATCAGAGATATGTTGTTCAGGGGATCACTCAGCTGATCACTCAGCCCCTTCTCTTCCATGATCTTATCTGTAAAAATGTAATACATATCAGAATGAGAAAAATACATACAGCAAAAAAAAAAGCACAATTGGTGGTTAAATACTTGAAACACAATCATAAATCCAACAGATGTTAAAGCACGAACAAGATAAGAGCACTGTGTATATACTCATCACATTACAACATGCTCAATCAAATTGAAACTGTCAAACATAGCTGAAACAGTTACCTCAGTTTATCCAGACACTGCACTGAGGCTACAGCAGTCCTTGTCCTTGACATGAAGAACTCTTCTCCGACTCCAACTATAAGATTTTTTTTTCCCCCCGATACAAAACGGAATAGTCTAACTAGGGAAGGGGCAAGGGGGACCTGCACATGACAATTTAGTGCCGGATCTCAGCGATATTGCTACAATAAACCCACAGGCGATACAAATGTAGTCCAAATATAGCAAAGTAGAGATGTTGAGTCTCATTCAAATGCAACGCTACTTTTTGGGGGAGTATAAATGTCCTTAAAAGCTGACACCCCTCTATTTTTGTGGTCGCATTGGCCTGCCCCTCCACACTAGGTCATGCATGTGAGTCCGGGCCGGTCGGCATCACGGAAGCTGCAGCTGCATACTGACAGAGAGGTTTTGTTTAGGGAGCTGCCCTGTGGCCTACTGGTGCTGATGTAAAACGCCACAGAACATGGACTACAGTACTGTTCTCTAGATATTGTTCAACGCAAGAAAAAATAAAAGCAGCCATAAAAGATCAACTGGAAGTTGCATTTTGTTCTGCTTTCGGACATTAAAATATGATGGCTTGCATCTTCCAAAAAAAGACAAATCTATGAAGCAATTGCGAAACGAGCGAATGGTGGTATCCATTATCCAGTTTTATTTATTTATCTATGCAAAAATTCACTTCTAGATGTGAATTTTACTGTCACCTATAGCAGTCATTCCCAACCAGTGTGCCGTGCTATTCATTTTGGAACACTACAAATAATCTAAGGTTTGTTCATCTATCTTTGCCACCAACGTATAGTGACAGGCAGAACAAGTCAATCATTTTCCACTAGGTGGCAGAAAGTACATAATTAAGGACTATCTACTTTTTGTTTTGTGGTGTGTACTGAGAGTTTTTTCTAAATTATGTGCCTTGGCTGAATGAAGGATTGGAAACACAGCCTTAAATGACTTAAAAAACACCTCTCACTGGCTGTCTCATTCAAGTATTTTGCTTTTTCATTGACTTTTTTTGGGCGATGTTACATAGTGACTTGAGGTGAGGCTCATGGCTGCTGAGGCACTGACTCTTCTGCGGTTGGATATACACATTTGAATCCAAAATAAAAGATTAGCCTGTAATTCAATTTTGACCTTAATTGAAAGATTTGTTTTCAAAGCCTTTATTTATGCTTCAGTCAATTCCACTCTGCGCAACAATGTGATAGCAAGAAAAACACAAGAATATTTAATATAAGGTCAAGTTCATAGTTGTTGATTCATTGATCTCTCATATAAAATGAAATGCATTTTGTCTTATCTTTATATTGTAACGTCCTCGTATGTAGTTAAAGGATGACGTGGTAGCTGAGGCGCTTAGGTCACTTTACTCCCCCGGGCGGTAACAGGATGCACATTCGTTCAAGAGCTGCCATCGACCACAACTCACGCCCCCATCACTCCGCACACTTGAGCGAACGTTTAAGATTATATGTCCATCGTGCCTTTTCATTGGGACTTCCAATTAAAAATGGCTGCCATGTCTGAATGTCCTCAACCAGCTAAGACTTTCTGTACTGCACTGGTATCAAAATCGTGATCAGACTCCTGCAGAGCTTGCTATGTAGAGTACAGTTAAAGAGTTTGTCATTTCCTTCCCCCAAAAAGTCAACTTCTCCCAAATTTGTTAAAACTCAGTCGGCTATGATCTAACAGTTGTGCAAAAAAATCCTCCCCCTCTAGCCCCATCTTCTACCTCTTGACTGCGACTTTCAGCAGTCACGTCAAGTCAATCAACTAAAACGGCCTTTTACCGTCTGAAAAACATCTCCAGATTAAAGTGTTGCATACAGACCAGGAGTCCATGATTTTATCACCAGTAGACTTATTGTAATGCTCTTCTCATTGGACTCCCTCAGAAGAGCATCAAACAGCTGCAGCTCATTCACAACGCTGCAGCTCAGGTTCTTACCAGCACAAATAGATCACAACATATTATTTCAGTCCCAAAGACTATGCACTGGCTCCCAGTCAGCTGTAGAATAGATTTTGCAATTATGCTTCTGGCCTATAAATCACTGAATGGCTTAGGTCCTGTATACATTAAAGAAATGCTCATGGAATATAAACCTAGTAGGGTCAGAAGACTCGAGTCAATTAGTGGAGCACCGTGTTCAAAGTAAATAGGGTGCATCTGCATTTAACTGTTATGCTGCAAGCATAACATTCTATCATCAGTTTTTCCAAAATTATGATCTTGTGCTGTAAAACGACTTCTTATTGCTTTACTTTGCTTGGAAATGTCTTAAATTCTTTTGCTTTATAAAATGTATTCAATTATTTTACCTTTAAGTGTAGGATTTTGCCTTTAAATATTGTTTTGTAACTTTAAGTGAAGAACATGAGTCAAGTCAAGTCAAATTTATTTATATAGCCCTTAATCACAGGAAAGTCTCAAGGGGCTTCACATATGCACCACATCATATACACGACATCCCCTGACCTTAACCCCCAGGAGGGCAAGGAAAAACTAAAAAAAAAAAACATCTGGGGAAAAGTGAGAAACCTTGAGAAGGGACCACAGATGGGGGAATCCCCCTTCCAGGATGATCAGGCCTGCAATGGATGCCGAGTGGGCAACATTGAACATACATTATAGTACTATACGGTGTTTGTTAAAGTGATGTGAAAGTTAATCAAATGAAGTGCTGCAGGAAGATGACACTGATGAAGTGACATGAAATTGAATGTGCTATATAAATCATTTTTAAGAAATTGCACCAGATGAAAAACAACCAATCAGAGACAGAAGGAGGTTGGAGTTATTAGTAACGTGACGCAACATTCAAACCTTGCGAGCAGTTTTAATGCTATAAAGGCCCCTTTTTTAAATATCAATTACATTTATTTTTCACCAAGCACAGGCTAAAGGTGAAAATTTTCATAAGCAACATGTGTTGAGGATGAAATTGCATTAACGGTTTATAGGAATGACGTAACTTAAAAGCTCAAGATGTCTTGTTATGGTGCCTGTTGACTATCAGACATACAACACATTCCGCAGAGCCAATAAAACAAAATTATAAACACTAAAACGCCCAGCATCACACACTAGATTTTGTCTGACTCCGGAGTTTCACGTTATATTCTACGAAATCCAATTATTCACTTCAAATTTATAAACTACGCAGCACAATAAGACAGAATTAGGATAACATCTTGTCAGAAGAATATGACAGCGTTCCGGATTTAAGACGTCAGCAAAAACACCTTGCGACATAGATGTGGGGATTACCTTCATTTGCATAAATAGGTAACTGTAAAAGACAAGAACTGATTCTGTGATCCGATATTGCAACATCCCCGTTGCAAGAAAAACAAACAATTGCTGCCCATTGCAGTGACCGTTTGAGGTAACAGGAGCACAGATTGAAGAGATCTCATGTGAGTTCTCTTGACCTAAACAATGTCAGATGTTGAATGGTGATATGGCATTTCACACAGAGACATTGCCCTTAGTTGGACAAGATCCTCATTGAAATAGAGATTTAGGATGAGACGTTACTAATCATTGACATAGGTCGGTCAATCATCAACTCTTTCAGCCGTCTCTATTTGCAGCGGACATGTACATGATACTTGATTTCTGAGTGGAGCAAAACCGAGCTGCCGTTTTAGCAAATACGATTCTCCACTAGAACATAAAAGGAGCTGCGGTTTACATTGAATACAACACATCTGGAGTAAACATAAAAGGAATACAGGGGCTCATTATATCAAACGTCGTAATCATACATTTGTTGCTATAATTATGCTTTGCACAACTAACTGCCAGAAGACCAGATGGAGCCACACTGACGATTGCTAAGATGAAGATGATTGCTGAAATGTCTTGCCGCATGAATGATTTTGCTACTAAAGATTTCTTCATGTCTTACCACAAGTAATTTGCCACCTACATCCATACACACAGACAAATACAAGACGTTCCAACTGCCCTTTTGCTCACCCCATACTTTAAAGTTGGAACGCCCGTGTAACTAGGGAAGTAAGAAAGAAAGAAAAGAAAGGAGCCGGAGAGACAGTTTTGATAGGCGCACCGGCCTATAGCCGATTACTATTTGGTCCAGCCTGACAAAAAGCTGGATAGACTGATGGTGGAAGGGTACCCAGGCTGCAGACGGAAGGCGATAAACGGACGGGGAAATGTTTGTGAAATGCCCAGCTCTGCTTGTTAACTTGTTCAAAGTCGATAGCGAGGTAGTGTTCCGGTTTTTCATCTTAACTTTTAGGCGGTTATCATTTCTTCCACATCCATCAATACTTTTTCATTGCTTGCAGCAACAATCAAATCATCATCCCATATTGTTATGATCTTTGTAAACACAGCGATCATCTGCGTTTTTGCACACATTTGTTTTTGCGCAGATATTGATGCAGCTTTTTTTTTTCCCTTTTCCACCAATTCGTCTCCTGTGCTTGAGTTGACCCGGTTGTTCCAATATAAATTTCACAGTTGGTGTGGGGCAGTTGGTGTCCAAGTATGCTTGTGTTGACATACATCTGATGTAAAACAAGGTTTTCTTGTACCTCTCTTTGCATTTTGCTTTCTATTGCTTGTCACGTTCGCTGTAGGTGAAGATGTCTCGCCATAATCTTGGATGAGGTAACGATTCCACTATATGTTACAGGTATGTTACACAATCACAGATAACAATAGTCAACATTGGGGAGAATCTGATCATCACTTTCTTTTTCTCTCTTTCACCACCGACATATTCACCTCAGTACCCTGGTTTCTTTCTCTTGTTTTTGCTCAGTTTCACCGGTCTGTGTTCAGCCACTCACCTTATTTGTCATTTGTTTTTGTTCTGTGGCATTGGTTTGTGTGAGGCTGCACACGTCAGGTGTCATTTTGGAGACATGATCATGTGCGACCTTTGGGCTCACATTGATGTTTGGTGTGTATTGGTTTGCCCTTTTCTGTACCATATTATCATCATCAGTGAGCGATTGTTTGTATTTCCTGCTCTGCTAGTGCTTTAAATCGATATAAGTCACGCTGCAGGGTCATTTCGGGTCAACAGCCCAGTCTTGCTGCTAAACTTTATAATTAGGATCCAAATCTCCAATCAAACTCAATATACCGCACACTCACGTGCCTGCCTAAACTCTCTGTGTTATTCTCCATTGCTACAGATTTTCATAGCCCACTAAAAACGTAATGACGAATATCGATATTCACACATAACAACATACTGACGTCCGCAATGAAAAGGAGAAGGAGAAGGGATTGTGGAATATGCTACTAGCACAAGGTTTGAGCCCCTCTATTATCGCTTTCGACTATTTCTAGGATCAACAAACTGATAATACTATATATTCCTATAATGATGGAGGAATACCTTCTTGTCTATCAGTGTGGAAGAAGTAGAAATCTATTTCACAAAGTGTAATATTACACAGTATTAGCATTACACAAAGCACAAACAGAATCACCACTTGTGTTGGAAAAAAGCCCAGCAGCAACACACTTTATAACAATTTAAGAGCTCTTCTTATCTTCACATAAATTTACCGCAGAACTACAGCACAGAGAAAGTACTCGTGAAAAACAGAAAATATAGCCAGGTTAGCATGCAGCTAAAGCCAGCTGGACTAAGCTAGACGTTAGCTTGCACGGTTGACTTGACCGAGTGGGCGGGGCGTGGCGTTAGGCGGCAGGCGGCAGGCGGCTTCCCGCGAGCTCAGTGTGCGTGACTTCGATTCAGGGGGGCGGCCGCTCGCTCAGGAGCGTCATTGAAGTTTTTGCGGTGGGTGTTGTCTTTTACGTGTCAAGCTAGCCGCCTGGCACAGTTTAAGATTGTGACTTAAGCGGCGGTAATGCCTACTTAGCGCCAGCGCTGATCTTTTGGAAGGAGGTGGGAGCGTAACTTTTACGACTTCGAGAACGCTGCCTTACTCGATTACAATTGCTGCTCCGTTGCTCCCCCGATGACTTCCTCGTTCTCAGCCTGGTTTTGGAGCGAGAGATTTTGGCTTCCCGAAAATGTTTCCTGGGCGGATCTGGAGCATCCACCACCTGGCGTGGAGTACCCTCGAGTGGGAGACATACTGTACGCCTTTCCGCTGTCCGTCGGGATTTTTCTGCTGAGGATCCTGTTCGAAAGGTGAAACGAGGCGTCTGTCACTGTTTCCCAGTCACTTGCTGTTTCTTAATTCTGTCGATGGCTTCATATGTTGCTCATTAAACAACACTCAAGCGTTCTCGTGGGCCCACGGAACGCAACACACGTTGGTACACGTAGAGCTATATTAAAAGTCTATATTTAGATTCACGAGTGAAACGATCCAGCGCAGGTCAACTTTATTAACAGAAAATGGAATCTAGCACTGTGTCAATCACGATGTTCACTTACGCGTCCCACATGAGACTGTTTTGTCTTCTAAGTTACACTACGGAATGTTATGATTCAGAATTCCACTGCCTGTTTACTGATGAGGGGCGTTTTGTTTTTGATGCACGTCTTTCTTGGGCAAAGTTGACTTGAATGTGCAAGTTTCATTCAGAGGGCAGCAACCAGCAAATGCTCAGGCCTAAAACCGTGGCTGCGCTACTCCCAAACCCGTCGCTTTTCCATGTTGGGGAAAACAATTTCAGATAAACGGGGTGGCTTTAAATATGGAGGATGAACACTGGTCGGTTGAAGCAGATAATCTTGTGACATCCATTATCATTTTAGTCTGGGGAGACCCTCCCGTCTCTGTCTCATATGCTCACATGACAGGTCATCAGGCACTGTTTGGACTAGGTGCCACATTCCCTAGCTGGGTTTCCCGTGTCTCCCTGAAAGCCTCTGTAAGGTTTTCCCTCTAGCACACAACTTTGGAGGCTAAAGTGTGTCGCTCAGCAGTTTTAGTCAATTACTAGTTTAATAGTTCATCTATTTCTCTAAGTAGTTAACTCCTCACTGACTCTTGCCCTGTCTGGATGCCTTGCTTAACTACATAATTTCTGTGTCCCTTCCCCCACTCTGTCATTTTTTTTGCCTGTGTGTGTGTGTGTGGGGGGGGGGGGGGGTTGTGCGTGTGTGCGTGTGTGTGTGTGTATAGGCTAGTGGCCAAGCCCTGTGCCCACATACTTCAGATTCAGGCGGGAGTGCATCGACAAGCCCAGCCCAATGCTGTTCTGGAGAGGCTGTATCTGTCCAAAACGGTACATATTTAGGCCAATGTTTTATCCCGTTGTGGTCTGTGTGACCCCACGGCGGATGGAACGATCTGCTCTTGGGGCACTGCGAGCCTGCCTTCTGGAATTTGGGAGTTTTAAAAGCTTTTGCCATGTCCAAAAGCAGGTAATTCTTGTCTTCGTTGTCCTCACTAGAGTCCAGATGCAAAGCAACTGGAGGGACTTTCCAAGCAACTGGACTGGGATGTACGGAAAATACAGAGATGGTTTCGCATCCGTCGCAACCAAGACAAGCCCAGCATGCAGACAAAGTTCTGTGAGAGCATGTAGGTTTTGGAAAATATCTAAGACTTTAATCTATACAACATTTGAACCTCTTGTTAAAAAAAGAACTTCCATTTAATTCTGTTTACATCAGGTGGCGGTTCACATTTTACTTGGGGATTTTTATATACGCCATTCATCATTTATGGGGGGTAAGTGGTGGTGAACGTATTATCGAGCCCCTGTATGTTTTTCGACCAAACCTGATTAATGTGTTTCTCTCAGTCGCCCTGGATGTGGGACACCAGACGATGCTGGGACAACTATCCCTTTCAGGTTCAGAAACAGTATTTCACATTCACGAGCTGATATCATGAGGTCTGCGACTGCTAGTGTTAAAGGTGCTTTCGTTTCACCCTCTCTTAGCATCAGAGCATTCAACAATTCAATCACTATGTGGCTGAGCTGGCTTTCTACTGGTCTCTGATGTTTTCCCAGTTCATAGACATAAAACGTAAGGTGAGTCAGCACAGGTACTAAAAACAGAAAACCTCCATCGTTACAATTCCAACCATGTAATAGAAGTCCTTGTCACCTTTGTGTTGATATTCGTTATTGTCGGAGTGTATTCGAATTAGCCGATGACTGATTTTCTGGTAAAACAGGTTGGGCAATAAGACGCTACAGTACCACAGAGTAGCTTCACATTTGCTTTTCATTGGCCCTTAAGCAAACGTGGCTAGTAACGAGCTCCATTTACGCAAGTAACTTGTTGGAGAAACTGTACTTTTACGTGAGCAATTTTACAAAGAAGTAACACAATTTTTGCTCCGTTACATTAATCTGCATTCAGTTCGCTACTTGTATTTTTATCTACAAGTATTTATGTTGCTTGCTATTTTGGTTCATCAGAGAGACTTGTCGCGTGAATCTGTTTCACAAATCCAACGTAATTTCTTGTGATGTTTGACTCCATTTGACTAATCAAACGGTGCCAGGTAGTCACATGACAGCACACGGTCTCCGCAGGGACTCACACTGAAGCAACATTTTCAAATGGACTTATTTACGTAAAATGGCGGAATTCTATATTTACTTTACACATTGGCTCAAGTTCCCGTCGGTTTTATTGTCAAGTATGCATATGGATACAAGACATACAGCACAGATGAGATTTCTCAACTCTCTCACTTACTTAAACATGTACAGTAAAATAAAAAGTATAAAAGTTCAGCTCACCCGCAGCACAAGTAAGTACAAACGGTAGAGAAAAGAGATGGATGGACTATGAAAAAGAACAGCTATGGCATGCGGCGTCATCTGTGTATTCCTAAAAAGTCGTCATTCAAGCCTACCAAGGACTTTGCTCGTAAATTGAGGAATGCACGAAAGGCTGTCTCAGCTGGCATTTGCAGAATTTCATATTCCGTGGAATAAAACCAGCAAGTACTTCTTTTTACTTGAGTCTTTATTCCGGAGTAACATTACTCTTGAGTACATTTTTTTTTTGGCAATACTCGACCCACATCTGCTCCAAAACCATAGATGTGATCACACTTGCTTTATTTTAAGTGTGAGTATTTCCATGAAGTGCTTGTGTTTCTTGTCATTTGAACATAATACAAAGTGAGCCATCTCTCTTCTCCTCATTTCATCAATGTCAGGATTTCTTCATCATGCTTGTCCACCACCTGGCCACCATTTTCCTCATCACGTTCTCCTACGCCAACAACATGTTAAGAGCTGGCACTCTGGTCATGTGTGTGCATGATGCATCAGACATCTTCCTTGAGGTAAAAGAAGGGCACCTCATTGCACTTTTGAAGCATTTTTGGTCTAAAATTTGGGTCTGTTTCCACATTAAATACAACCTTAGCTGCATTCCCATTCTGACCAAAAAAATAATAGTTAAAAAAAAAAAATCACAATAAAGTCAAAAATCCAGAACCGGAAAAACACCTGGACAACACAATTGGGGGAAAAAAGAAACTGAAATAATATATGGATAATTAAACTGCATCATGTGGTTGGTTGTTGGTTCTTGTGCACTCATTTTTACTTGTAGTTGAAACACTACTAACACACTAGAATTCAGGTCTGGTTTAATCATCACCTTGTTTCATCAACATAAGCATGTTTTTTTTTTCCCATCTTTTTCCCTCCACTTCCACCCATAAGTCAAGATACCGCATATGGGACATGAGGGATTGTTGTCATATTTTAGTACTTGGGAAAGAACTGCACTTGTGCGTTATGGTTTTTATAGTGCTTCATTTACTGTATATCTGTCATTGTCTTTTTAGCCTGTGCCTTTGTTTTAGTTACAGTTTTTTAGTTTCAGATTGTAAGTCACTTTTTTTTCATCATTTGGCTGGTCCTGCGACTTATTCTCAGGTGCGACTTGTATATTGTTGCTGTCCTGTGAAAAACACTGTGAAAAATGTCCATTTTTTTTTTTTTCATTTTTCTTATTTTTACATGAATGGTTGTTTCCATGTTACAGACATTGCATTAACATGACTATTTTTTCTCCCAAATCCCAAATTGGACAATGGACATACGTGTTTTTCACAGGACAGCGACGATATATTACAATTAGAGCTCGGACTGGTACCCAAAATCTCACCCACTCTGAGAGTGGCTGCATTTGGAAATATGCTCCGCGCACTCACTGCTCCACTCCAGTCATTCGCAAACTCCAAGCGTTGTTCAAATGTGCCATTCAGTCATTCAGAGTGCCCCCAAAAGGAGTGCCGGAGCCCTGTGCATAGGAAAGGAAACGGTTCGGAAATTAATCAGAGGTGGGAGCGCTTTGTCTCTCTGAACACACACGCGCACACACTTTAAGAGTAGTGTTAGGGCGTCAGAGTGAATCTCCGAACGCACCCCGTGTTGACGACGGAAAACGAGGTGGAAGGTTCCGCTTCTAATTATGGAAAGGTTTTTCTTTGTAGTTTAAAATGACTTACCTCAACTAAAATCCTGCACCGTGGTCGGTTATTGCACCCTTTGCTGCCGTAAATACAAAATCCTTTTGTTATGGCTGCATGCTAGCGGCGCTAGCAAATTTATGTCACACATTAGTTGCCACGATGTGTAGGTCTTTGTCTTTCATTTCTTCTACCTCCTTTTGAAGAAGAAAAAGAAAGCCATTTCTTCTTCTACTATCTTTTTTGATTAATTTCTGAACGCAGCCCATGTTATAAAGTAATCACGATTTCCATTTTTCCTGCCTGACGCAATGGGCACTCTGAATAACCTAACGGCACATCTGAACACGCTCTTGAGTTTCCGAACGGTCGGAGTGAAGCAGCAGTGCGCGCTCGGACCACATTTCTGAATGCACCCACAAATGGGGATTTTGGGTGTGAGTCTGAGCTCGACTGTTCTTGATCTCGGTGTTTGTAAAATAAATTTCCCCCCCAAATGTGACTTACACTCTAGTGTGACTTATGTTTGTTTTTTCCTTCATAATGCATTTTTTGACTGGTACAAAACCCCAAAATACGTTACTTGTTAAATGTATGGACAGTCCATATGTGTCAATCAGTTGATAGTGTGGTGTTCAGCTGTAAACTATATTGTTGTTTTGGTATGTGTGCAAATGTTTGGCCACTTAATAATAAAACCTCAAGAGTCTTACTCTGCCAAATTTTCATGATGACCGAGTGATTCTGATGGCGACACCAAAGGCATTTTATATTGATCTTGACCCGTATATTGCCTACTATTTAATTGTAATTTGCGTAATTGAGGATCATAACTACATCCCTGAACATGAATCTGCACACTTATGCAACCACTTTATTTTAGTTCAAATGAATCCTGTGCTGCTATTTATTTTTCACTTATAACTGATGGTATTATTTTTTCTACTGCTGGTTGTCTACTTTTAAATAAACCTCTGTGTTTATTTAACATTAACAACAAATGGCTAATTTCCTTTCACAGGCAGCCAAGCTTGCCAACTATGCCAAATACCAGCGGCTGTGTGATGCACTTTTTGTGGTGTTCAGCATCAGCTTTTTCATCGCTCGACTTGTCATCTTTCCTTTCTGGTGAGACAAACTGTTTATTTTTGTGACTTTGCCAAACTGGAGCAATTAATTGACCCCCAACACACACACACACACACACATACACACACACGCTTGATAAATGATATAACAAAATCAATATGTGTACGCATGTGTTGCAGGGTTATTCACAGCGTTCTGATTGAGAGCTGGGAGATTGCAGGCCCGTACCAGGCCTGGTGGCTGTTGAACGGGTTGCTTTTGGTGCTGCAGACTCTTCATATTATCTGGTTCTACCTCATTGCGCGCATTGCAATCAAAGCCATATTTAAGGGAAAGGTAAGTTGGGCTCTTGGTTGCAACCAAATATTTCAAATACTGTAATATGATGTGGATTACATAATGTTAATAGTTCTATGCACCGTAAGAATCCAAAGAATAACACACGTATAGTTTGAAGACATTGTTAAGTATTACATACAGTATACTGCACGGCAAGCATACTATATTTAGTACGTATATTGCACGGCAAGCATACTAGGAAAAGAAGAAGAAGATGATTGAGGGGCACATGGTGTGACTACATAAAGTGACACTATGGCCCATATTGAATAATGAAGTAGCCTGCTATCTGATGTCAATCAGTAACTTTTTATGGGAGCATATCTCTTGAATAGTTTTCCAACATCACCAGAGAATTACCATTCAATTTGAAATCAAAGTACCTACAGCTTTAGGAGTGATTTGTCAATGGCAACATCGTGTAGGCGAACATCTTTTCATTTAGGTCAAGTGTAATGTGTAGCATATTCTTTGTGTTTTAACATCAAAGTACTTTTCTTACATACACACATACATATGCAAATACTGACTTCCGCTGCCCTTTGTCTTTTTTTCTGTTGTGTTGCAGGTGGCAAAAGATGACCGCAGTGACATCGAGAGCAGCTCAGACGAGGACATACATTCCAGCAGTGGTAAACACCCCAATCAGACAAGTGGCCCCACCACTAACCTCAATGGAGAAAAGCATGACCACTAAGGACAAAGTGTGGAAATTTAGTTGTGTGGATTTGTTCACTTCCATTGTGCCTTTGCAACTCACCGGGGTCACTTTGACCATCATAGAAGATAACCAAAGAAAAGACTGTGTGCGGGATACAGCTGATCCTTTTTTACACTTTGTGATGTTTACACCTGCTTCATGCTTGTAAGAGTGACCAGAAAAATTGTTTGAGCAAACAAGATGGTTTTGCCTTCTTGCTTTCATATGTATGCTTTTGTGTGTGCGTGTGCGTTAATTTCAGAAATTGCAAAACAGATCAACACAACTGTCAATACCATTTCATAAAATGAACTACATTTTATTACCGATTGTACCTTTTTTTTTTTTTTTTTACAGTTACAAAACATATCCCAGAGTCTGTCATGCTTAAAACACTTAAGACTCAGATGATCCAAATACAAAATATATTTTCTTTTTAAAACATTCTTGTACCAAACCAAACCAATAGTAACAATTCTGTTATAATTATTGTGAATGTTCAGATGAACTTGATTTTCCAATTTCACAGAAACATTAAATACATTTTGTGATTCACAAGCCATCTTTTTGTTTGGTATCATCATACACATTGCACTTTAGGTTTGAGTGTCTTTTAAAGAACACACACAAGACTGTGCCAAAGCCATGTGTCAAACCTGTCTAAGAAAGGCCTGAAGGGTTAGAAAGACAAACTATGTTGCTCTGCACTGAAATCGTTTAAGACAGGTGTCAAACTCTGGTCCTCAGGGACCAGGGCCACTATCCTGCATGCTTTCCTCCTTCAACACACCTGATTCAAATGATCTGGCACTAGAACCGAAGTTTGACACCTGTTCTAGCTCCCTCCATTTCCGATAATGAAAATACCTGTACAGTATATTTTGACTTTTAGTAAGTACAACCCTTGAATCACTTGTACTTGGATTGGATAATGGATGGATGCATTTCAGTCAGTATTTTCTACTTAAATACTATTATGCGTACTTCAGCCACCTCGGTATTTAAACTTCCTCGATGTAGAGCAGAAGATGTTTTGCTGCTTGGCAGAGCAGCAGAGCCCCCTGCTGGCTTAAATTATTTGACAGCTTCAGCCGTTTCAGAAGGCGTCAAGGAACAAGGCCGCTATCAAATGAGCACAACACACGTCTATTGACCTTTTCAGAATGCTTGCAAACAATACAGGTATGCGCCAGGGTATTTCCAGGTGGCAGAAAGTCTCAAAGCAAAAGGAGCTTTCTTGAAATCACACACAATCAGTGAGGCCTCAATGGGAGTAAACTGACTTTGTTAAATGTTAATGTTTGTCTGTTGTGTTTGTGTTTTGTCCATTTAATTGCACGTCAATAACGATGCTGCTGTTTTAATGCAAAGCAAATTTTGGATCTTGTATCTGACAATGATCTCCCTCTCTCTCGCTCTCTCGCTCTATGTAAATCAGAAGCATTTTTACACATTTGCCATGCACTATTTCTCTCAAAACTTTAAAAATGTTTTATATTGTGTCTTCAGACGACATAATTCTAAAGGTTTCGGATGTCACTGAACCATTTGTAAAGAACTTAATAGGTGGGCTGTTGCTGAATGAAGCAATTAAGACCAGTGATCATGTGCCTCGCACAGTGGGTCAACACAAGCCATCACTATGATTGGTAGCTTAGTCGACTGGATGGGAAGATATGCAAGGAACAGTTCCACTTTCTCTACTACTAATACTCAAATGTAGATGAAGATTCTTAAAAGTCTTGTCAGTGTTGAAGCAACGAGGGCCAACCCACCTCTGTTTTCTTGTCATTACTTTTCTTAGGAGGCTTCACTTTTGAAGATCATTCTACCCGTAATCGAGAGATTGTTTCCTATAAATCACTGACACACCATTCATCATTTTGTGTCATCGTATTGCTCCCCAAAACTATACAAATATAAAAAGGCACCAGTCTAATCACATCACACAAGGAATATCAATAATAATAATCATCAATTATCCAACCCGCTTATCCTCATAGAATGATTTAAATACTTTCATGCAATTTGTTGTCAATGGTTGTCTGTCAATTTGAATGTCACGGACTTAAATTTTGTGGCCACAATTTAAATTCTCACCCACCGCCCCCCTCCGTCCATGGTACGTCCTTAATAATAATAATGATGGAATGCCCCCTCAAAATATGTTAATTTACGATTTACATTTTGCATAGATTTTGTGAAGGGGGTAAATTTGCGCATGCGCACATGCAGTGTTTGGCTTCCCCGTCCCCTCTGAACCTGACAGCCCGTTAGCTTAGCTTAGCTGCCGCCGCTCACCGGCAATGATACAGCAAACAAGGACTCGATAGGACGTACGAGTTGTGTATAAGTCCGCTTTTTGACAACCACAACGCAGGCGTCATTTAGACATCACAGTCAATTGCTTGCTGGTGGAGTGTAAAATCGCCAAGTTTCTTTCGGTGGGGAAGAGGAGGACGTCCGCAAGAGGAATGGACTCGGTGACCGATTTCATGCGACATAGGTTGGACAGCTCGGAAGCTTCGTAGACCACCTGACTGCAGCCAAACTATTTACGGCTAAATCTTCGTGCTTGCCTTTGGCTTTGTCTGTGTGATGTAAAACATATGCATTAAGGTACGATAACTGTATAGTGAAGGTAATCGTTTCTGCTGACCTATCAGGGTTTTAAGGCTAACCAGTGGCTAGCAGAATTTCAAATCAATTATATCAATTATTCGAATCTGCGAGTAGTGCTATTTTGTGTAGTAGCTTCTGAGTTAGTACATCCTGACCGTAAGGACAAGTCGTGCCTTTTACCCATGGGGTTTGAGCATCACAATCGAGGTAGCATGATAGCTGTGCGTTAGCTAGCAGTTAGGAATCAAAAGCCCACCGGCCGATTTCCCAAGGATCCCCAAAACTTGAACCCTCCTGGCAGCAGGGATGCACCATCAGGACTTTTGTGGAGACCCACCCAGTGCCGGTAGTCGGAAATCTGTGTTTCACTACCGCAGGGGCAGCGGCGGCGGGGCGCCTGCTTCCTCCACTGGTTCTGGAGTTAATACGCTTGAAGACAGTCCGGCCCCTGCTGGAGCATCCTCTCCGGGATCCCATCAACAGCCCGCATCCCAAATTCCTGGAGCTCAGGTGAAGAAGAAGAGTGGCTTCCAGATAACAAGTGTCACCTCTGCTCAGATCAACGTCAGTGGCAGTAACAGTTTGGCGGATGACACCGAGAGCTATGACGATCTGGACGAGTCCCACACCGAGGACCTCTCCTCCTCTGATATGCTGGACGCGTCGGTGTCCCGAGCCACAGACACTGGCGTGCCGGAGAGGAGTTCATCGGACGAGACATTAAACAGTCTTCATGGGGTTGACACGCCTGGCCTTGTGTCCCCCAATGAGCCTCCGCATTCACATTCCAGCCAGGTCACCCAAAAGCATACCGCAATGGTAAATGGGATAGTACACCATCATTATTATCCGCAGCAGCACAGTCTGCCCCATCAGCATCACTCCGATAACTTGGGAGGAGGCGAATCGTCATTGTCGGCCCTTCCCCAAGCATCGTTGGCTACCTCCAGCCAGCCGCTTTCCAAAACGGGGGCTAACCAACCCCAGAGGCCACTGGTGTTGGATAGCTCCAAACCCACAGCGGGAACAGCACAACCGCCAGCCGCCATCGTTGGTCGGACGGCTGGTGACGCACATCTAGCGGGCACCGTCAATTTTCAGAGCGTCTCCTCTGTCACTCCACTTCCCCCGTCTGGCCAGCCAGGTTTTGACAACACTGGCGTGAGTGGACCAACAGCTTCCGTTGGCGGAGGTACAGGCCAGTCAGCCGCCACCTCCAGCACTCAAACGCAAACTACTACCAGCTCTCGTTTCAGAGTGGTCAAACTGGACACCAACTCTGAACCCTTCCGCAAAGGAAGATGGACGTGTACCGAATACTACGAGAAGGAGATTCCACCCGCAGCGGTGTCTGAGGCACCTAAAGCTGCAGAGTCTTCTCTCGAGACTGAGCCCGCTAATGCGGGAGTGAGTCCAATTCTTTCAGCTGTCCAGCCACCTCACACACTGCAGCCTTATCAGCTGCCAAGCCAGGAGTACACCAGCCCTCATGGAATGCAGAGCCCACCGCAAGCTCCGGCCCAAGCCAACACCCTCACCTACGTGTCACCACAGGAAGTGGTTGGTGCAGCTCACACTAAGATGCTAGGGGCACCTGGTACCCTGCCGGCAACCGCGCCACAAGTTGGTATGAACCAGCCCCCGTCCCTCATGCCTCAGCAGTTGCCCTACGCCGTGGACCAGCACCAGGCTCAAGCCACCTTGGGAGCTTACGTTGCACCTCAGCTTGGCGCTCTGCAACCGGACTTTATCCAACCCACTGCTCCGTTCCAAAGCCAGGTCCAGCCTCCGCCGGCGCACGTGAGCGTATCCGTATCACCAGGCTCAGGTGTCACGGCAAAGCCACTGGGCAGCCTGGCACAGCAATCCCCCCATCAAGGTCACGTGGCTCCATCTGCCGTCGAAAGCTGTGCCGTGGGCCAGCCGCCGTCTCATCCACTACAACTGGCCTCTGCTGCGCCGGCTCCACCAGCGCAGGGGGGCTCTTACATGCCCTTGACTGCACTTCAAGCTGACCTACAACCCATTCTCACCCCAGGCGCAGCCCTCTACTCAGCCCCTCTGGCCGGAGGCAGTTCCCTGAAAGCATCCCAGTTGGAAGATGCACAAAAGCTTCTGTTTCAGCACCAGGGCCTGCTTGGACTGCCCAGGCTGGGTGCCGCTGGAGGTGGGGCGATGGCTGCCGATGCCAGGAGCCTGGCCCACATGGGGATGTCCGTCGAGGCCAGCGCCCTCGTAGCTGCTGCTGCGGCTGCCGGCTTGAGAACTCAGCATGCCGAAGGAGAGGAGGACAGGTGAGGCTCTAGCGGCTAGTTCAAATTCCGTCTCACTTCAATCAAATTGATCCTTTGTCGGTAATGCAGTCAAACATTTTGGTTGAGACTCGGAGCGGCAGCAAAGCACATAAACAAGCTTTTCCCAACCTTTACTGACCCGAGGCATATGTTGTACAGTAGAAAAATCCCACGGAGCACTACCCAACAAAGATGTCACAAATATGTACAGTGGTACCTTGATTTACAAGTGTAATCAGTTCCGTGACTAAGCTCGTGAATCAATTGACTCACATATATCGAATCAATATTCCCCTCTGAAATGCTATTAATGAGGGGCGTCACGAAAAACTGTTTGAACCGGGAAATCATTCTTTGATTTAAAATGTGCGAGTGCATCGAATCGAATCGTTCGACTTTGAAATATATCGAGATAGATATCGAATGATCTTTTATCGGTGAGATATTTCTTCTGGCACATTTACAGCACTGGCAAGTTCATTCAAATGACGACAAAAAAGTCATTGCATCATCTGCTCTCAAACAGACCCGTACCATATCGAATCGTAATCCCACTTAGTCACACCGAATCAAATCATTACACATTCAAATGGAATCCCCCTTCAATCGTTTCACACCCCACAAATCAAAAACCGTGTCGAATCGTCTTTTGTGGCGAGATTCACACCACAAATACCACAAACGTTTTATAAGGAAGAAAAATAGCGCCGTATTGTAAAGATTCTTATAGATTCTGGCATAGATTATTCTACCAATTAAGTGAAATTAAATAATTTGACCTAGTATGCTTATTGATGACTTGTGGCTTCTGTGCCACCGCACAACACACCTGGTTATGAATTTCGGAGCTAAGCAATAGCAGCCGTGAAGTACGCATGCGCGTTAAGTTCACGTAACGAGAAACCCAATGTAATAGACAACAATCGAAAACAGTGTTTATTAGTGATATTCCCCCATATACAGTATACTGTTCTCCTGATATTTCAAATACTGCGCTATAATAGTAGTTAGCAATAGTCGTCGTTGCAATTTAAGGGTTGTCCCCAAGTGTAGCTACTTTGTGCAGACGTAAAACATTCAAGATCTGGAGAACAACGGCAACAAACTGCTCAATATGTCCCAGTCCTTGAACTCGGTGTCACATGACTCATAATCTTGAGCAGACAGCGAAGTGGCTGCCTGCCGCTACATCATCTACACGTCTCCAAGGCTACGTACGTTTGTTGTTGTTCTGCCACCCCGCGTCATCCTTCTCGTCTGTGCTTCTTCCCTGATGTGATCACTTCCATTAGCTGCGGCTGTTGGTTTCCTCTCGACGATGAGCAGTTGGAGTTCACTTACTTATTGTTGCTGTTTACGGCTCATTTTGTCGTGGTCTGAGACTCGTTTTCAGGTGCAGACAGACGGGTAGCCTGGTGTCCACATTGACTGCTTTGATAGTGTTCAACTGTTTCACTCTGGTAGTCTGCTCCACCTGTTTTTATTTTATTTTTTTGTGGGCTGCAACAGACCATCTTTGGTCTCAGCCTTTTCGTCCAAACACTTGGGAGTTTTTTTTTCGAGTCTACAGTGTGTTGTGCTTTGCCACCAAAACACCATTGGGACTTTTCCCCACTCCATATTTGTGTGAGCAGGAGACGAGAAACTGTTAAGCAATAACGCTTTGATATTGCGGCTTTGACTACTACTAGTTCTATCGCTGAGCATTTTTTTGCTTTGCCTCCTGAGGCTTTGAGTTGAATGTCCCTCTGAATACTTATTAAGATGAAGACGTGATGTGACATTTTCTACTTACCTCACACTGCACTTGTTAGGGCTTCAAACACAACTGTGTTTAAAACCGGCAGACAGGAGTGTGCCTTGTTCTGGAAACTTCTGCGGACTGAAATCTTAGATTGTGCTTCCGTGTAGTCCTCAAAATCTATCGGCAGGAATTTGAACCTTTGGGTGCTGATATTGTTCAACTTTGGGGGGAAAAGCGCAGCGTTGTGTCAATGAACAGCTCTTCTACAGTTTGAGGTGTTTTCACAGCAGGTCATGGATGAATCAAGTGTCAAAAGTCCGCCCGGTGCCTTTTTAATAGCGGCTATCAGCCATAAAAGTTCCATTTGCCATAAAGCATGGAGACATTTGCCTTGCTTAATTCCACATGAGTTGATTTCTGTCACGTCATTATCATTTTTTTTTTTACAACCTTCTTGACAAGTTGCACTCAACCCATTCACTTGGGCGGGACAGTTATTAATTATTGAGTCATTGCCCAAGCTGTTGTGTTGAGACATTGTCATCAAAACTGAAAGTTTACAACTGGTTGAACAAATGAGTTGAAAAGGCTTCACTGCGGTACTACAAACCGAAAGAAGTGCATGTCTTTCTCATCGGCTGTGTCGGGAGTCATTCACTTGTTTGCGACGCTCTAATCATTCTATTGGGATTTTTATGATGGACGTATATGTGAACTACATAGTGCACGCATCGGTTATCAGCCAAAGCAGCTTTGGAACACTGTTCGGGCGCCATTAATGTTATTGCTGTCACATAAATCCAACTTACTTGAGCTGACGGACCTTCCATAGTAAATATTTGTACAGTATTGCATCACAGGATGAATGGCTTTTTTTTTAAGACCACCATCAGTTGTTCACTTCTTTTGTAATTTATTTATTTAAAAGGGACAGTGCATATTAATGAACATTTACATGTAAATATGCCAGAATTAGCCCACGGCTACTTTCCATCTGCAGTGCCTAGCAGGCCAAAAGAAGTAACATTACAATAACAACACCAATAAAGAGAAGGACAGAAAGAAATCAGCACATAGAACTGACACATCAGTGACATACAAAACAAAACCAAAAAATAAATGTATAATGATAATACTAACAAGAGGGCACATAGAAGCTTGATTTAAAATGAGTGCTCACAAATTTGGTTTCTTTTCAGCCACTTTTTTAGGTTGATTTTAAAAGTGCTTAAAGTTGCGCTGTCTCTTATTTGAATAGGAAACTCATTCCAGATCAAGATGCATTGTAGGATACGTGGATGGGTGGCACAATTGGGGATAATCAATAGTCACCACGCATTCGAACAGCGCTACAAAATGGCGTACTTGCTTTAAAAAGGACACCATACTGTAGTTGTTCGGGAGTGATTCACTCCACAGCCATGTTATTCCATGGTTCGCCACATGGGGGCAGTGTCCGCCCTTCAATGCTTCCCTGGTGGACTGCAAGTGATTTATATAATAATCTTAACGCGTGTTCAGAGTCGCTGACCTAAATGTGCTTTTCTCACCAGTGGGGGGCGTGGGGGGTGCTTGCTTGCACGCAAGTCAGTGAACGAATCAAATGAGAATTCGGGCAGTTTTGAAAGTGTTCGCAGCTTACTGTCAGATTAGTGCTGATTGATTTTTCAAATCCTGCTTGTGCTCAGAGAGAAATGCCTCCTTAAATGTGGATTTCGCTCAGTTAAGTCTACCAAGAAAATCCCGCATCCCATCTTTTTGGTGGTGGTGCTGGATCGGGCCTCAACAGATTAGGCCGAAGGCTCCCATGCCAACAAGATGACGTTCACGTTTGCCTGCCTCTCCTTCCTGCTCCTCCTCCTTTCTGCATGTCTGTCTGGCCCTTCCATGTTGCTGGACGGGAAGTAATCGGCTTCTTCTGGTGCTTTGAGATGTTGATGATGCAAAGCTCTATCTTTGCAGGGAAAAGCATCCATTTCCCTGTAATGTTGTGTTGTGCAAAGAACATCACGCCTCTCTAATGAGTACCCTTTCCAAACAAACTGTGTGTCCTGCCAGCTCCTCAAAGTCATTATTATTAGCGTGAGACAAACAATAATTTAGTGGAAGCCCACATGAAACATGTGGCCCCTCCAAATGTTGTTTTGTGCACTGCGTGCCGCTGGCGTGCTGCAGAGATTCCAAGTTTCACACCCAATTTTGAGAAGACCCTTGCCTGGCTCTCCCCACGTCAATCAGCTTGTTCCTACTTTAGAACATTTTTTGTGTATAAATATTTCAAGACCATTGTTTTGCTTGTTTGTGGCATTTCTACGCAGCCACCGTAACAAGAATGCAGATTTGTGCCGAATCGGCGAAAAAACATCCCAAACTCTACCTTTTACTTCTTCCCAATGGGTGTGGCTCCGAATGGAGTTTTGCTCATAAACTACATGATTTTATTTATCACAAATTCTTGGCATGACATGCAGCAACACTCCTTTGGTGGTCTCTACACAAATCGATTGTCTGCACTTGTTTAGAGCTGAAATCCTTGCATTGTGTCAGTAAAGGAGCAAAAATGTTGTACTTTATCTCTCTGTCTCTTCTCGTGGCCCATGTGGCAACGGCCTAGTTATGTAAGGCATTGCGTGCCGGCCTGAGGACGACTGGCTTGCACCCCAGAGACCCCCAGGAGAGATGTTTGAGTTTTGGTGTATTGCTTATCTGTGTTTAGTCTGTGTCTTGGCAAAGCTGGTGGACTTGATCCTCGATTGCAAACAGAAGTTTCCTCTTTCTTGCCACATTTGGCCTCCATCTCTAGACTTAAATGTGCTCTCCATTGCTGATTGCAACATTTTAAATCAATGAAGTTGTTATGTTCTTTTGTGTGCGCCTTTACTAAATAAAGACTTTGTAAATAGGGATACTTTTGCGTCTGGCTTATAGTAATATTAGGTTTTGATTCAATCATTTCATGTTTCGGTGGTTGTAGCTGGCAGTGTTACAGCACTGTAATCCATCATACTGAGCTGTTGCTAATATTTTGGACTCCGTCATGTAACGAGTAACGTAAATATTCAACACGGCTCTCAGTGCGACAGTAAAGTACGACACCATTGCAAAATACATCTACAATAATAAACATTAAATTAATACCTTAAAGCGGAAGTCAACCCAAACATATTTTTTTCAAGAATGTGTCCTATGCAGGCCCACTAGTTGAAACACGGCATTATGATGAATATTGCCTTTGTGGAATATGGGTTGGACAGCAAAATACACCCGTTTTTAGCCACCTTAGGGGGCGGCCATTTTGTCACTTCAGTCGACTGAAAATAAAATCACAGTTGCTTAGGTAACAACCAATCTCAGCTCACCTGTTTTCTGAAGCTGAAGTGACAAAATGGCTGCTCCTAGGATGGCTAAAAATGAGTGTATTTTGCTGTTTACACCGCGTAATTATTCGAACTTAACTAATTCACTGCCAGACCATGTAATATCCTAACGCTTGAAAAAAATAAAAAGTTCTTGGGATGGAATGGCTGGACTGTGAAAAGACAAATAAAAACATCAATGGCAGTGAATGAGTTAGTAAAATATTTTCAAAACACTTCTGGTGAAACGTCGACTTACAACTGGTTGAATGGTACC